>NW_013550602.1:2192131-2792131 GCF_000835555.1 Rhinocladiella mackenziei CBS 650.93
GGAATCAAGGTCGATGGAAGGAGGCGGAAGAGCTGGAAGTGCAAGTGATGGAGACGAGGAAGAGGGTGCTGGGGGCGGAGCATCCCTCCACGCTGACCAGCATGGCCAACTTAGCATCGACGTATCGGAATCAAGGTCGATGGAAGGAGGCGGAAGAGCTGGAAGTGCAAGTGATGGAGACGAGGAAGAGGGTGCTGGGGGCAGAGCATCCCTCCACGCTGACCAGCGTGGCCAACCTGGCTTATACGCTGAAAGACCAACATCATGACGACGAAGCTAAAGATTTAATGACCTCCTGCCTGAACTTGAGGATAAAGGTATTGGGTCCTTTACATCCTCAGACCCTGAGCGCGCTTAAGACTTTAGTGACGTGGTTGACCGAGGATGTTGTGGCAGAGCAGAGTACTATCCGCATGCCTGGAGCCTGGATTAATTGAGGTTCCCCGAAACGAGGGGGGAACAGAATGCATCCTTGTTCGTACACTATGTGAATCTGTCGGTGACTTCCAACATTTTTGTCGAAATAATAGTAATATAGCGTTAGAAGATTGGCCGGATCCATATGTGCGTTTATTGATAGCCTTCTCGGTGGTTCCCACTCTATTGCCGCTCCTGCGAAAATTATGGTGTTCCTCTTCCGTTGGACATCGATTTTTAGCTATAGGGTTCTGATTTCTATCAAACTAAGGCCCTGCCTCGGACATATATATATATATATATAGGGAATAATTGGCACAGCTTTTCGGCGTCTCCGTGACCAGCTCATTGGTGAGATCCTTATCCAGCTGAGTATTCCAGTATCACGGCTGAACATGTTGCCATATACTGTTCGACAGTATATCATGGGATCCGATCTAAGGACCACCTAGATATCGAGGCCAGCGCCATACACTGTCCCCGGCTCTACCTGGCCATACTGTCCACGGATTGGATCCGATCTATGGACCATCTCGATATCGAGGCTCGTCCGTTAACGCTCCATACGAGCCATTTCGAGTGTGATAGTAGAGCTTGTCTAGATGGTCCACGGATTGGATCCGATGAAATCCCGCGACCCATCGGATCCAATCCATAGATCATCTCGACGTCGAGGCTTGTCCGTTCACGCTCGGTAACGAAGCATTTCGAGTACGATTAGTAGAGCCTGTGTGAGTGGTCCACAGACTGGATCCGATGAAAGACACCGCCATCGGATCCAATTAATGGACGATGTTGACATCGAGGTTCGTTCGTTAACGCTCGGTTACGAATCATCTCAAGCGCAGTAAGAGCTCTCGTCTAGGTCGTCCACAGATTGGATCCGATGGGTTGTGTCCCGGAAAAATATTTAATCCAATGGCGGTGTTCCGGAAAATATTTAATCCGTTGAGGACTGAAGGCTAAGACTAATTGAGTAAATATTGTCGAATGCTGGCGAGCGCTGATTAGACAGAGCTTTTATCCAAATATCCAAATTATCCAAATAAATCCAGCATCATGATTTGATTTGATTTGGATTTATCTGGATACGATTTATCTATTTGCAAGCCAGACCCTTCTTGGCCGCGCCAGAAAGGGGGGGTTCTAATACGTGTAATGGGCCTTTCTTAACGTTCGTCAGATCAAAAGTTTTACTAGTAAAATTCTCTACACTTCATAGAACTATACTACACCGTAGCTGTCATTTAAGTCATTTAAACGTATTTCAAAAATTACTCATACTGACTAAATGTCATTACATAATGAATGCGAAGGACAGGGATTTTCGCGTACTGACCCTTCTGGCTAAGTCGTCCGTTGAAGCACTTATGCCCATATAGATGAACTCGACACTGGGCATCGGATGAGAGAAGCCGAAGGCCTCGATCTCCGTTCTGGCTGACAAATACAATCCATCATCATCACCTTCATTGTTATGCCAACTCTTCTTGATGTATCTGTGGATGTCGAAGAAAGCGAGGCGGAAATCTCCCTACCTATAAATACTGGCTTCCACTTACTCACTGTTCATATTGATGACATTCAAACCCAGCCAACGCCTGTTTGCAGCCATGACGAACTATAACATCACGATTACCTCGGACATCGTCTGTCCGTGGTGCTATATCGGCCATACGAGGCTCTCGAAAGCCATCGCCGAACACAAAAAGACATACCCCGACGATAAATTTCACTTGAAATACCTCCCATTCTATCTTCAACCTCCCCCTCAACTTACCAGCACCAATGGGCCTCTCCCGCCACCATTTCCCGTAGCGTCCCGCCCGCGACGTGAACATTATGCCGCAAAATTCGGCCCCGAGCGCGCCAAACAGATTGAAGCCATGATGATCCAGACCGCGGCTGGTGAAGGCTTGAACTTCAAGTTCGGCGGCATGACCGGCGTGAGTCGTAATGGCCATCGCCTAGTCCACTGGGCACAGAACCACGGAGGCGAAGAAGCCCAGGACAAAGTTATGCTAGGACTATGGAGACGTTACTTCGAGCAGGAAGTTGATATCACTACTCTCGAGACACTCGTCGAAGTTGGCCTCGAGGCCGGCTTGGGCACCAAGGAAGAGATCACGGCGTATTTGGAGAGTGGCAAGGACGGCGAGGAGGTCGACCGGGTGGCTGAGGAGGCGAGAATGCAGGGAGTCAATGGCGTGCCCAACTACGAGATCAATGACCATTGGGAGATCAGTGGTGCTCAGGATCCTTTGGCTTTTCGGAAGTTATTCCAGCGCTGGAAGGAGATGGAAACAAAGGGTCAAGTTCCTGCCGTGGCGACGAAAGCGGCGAATGGGAATGGCTGTTTGTGAGATACTATGGATATGGAGGTTCTTCGACAGAAGGAGAGGGCTGAAGAATCAAGGTCACGGACTGGGGGAATCCTCGGTCATTTGCGATTGAACCAATACCCGCGGTGAAGAGTGAGAGGTTGCGAAAGCTTACGTTAGCTTATGTTTGGCGAAGGAAAATTCCCAGGGAAAAGATTTGAAGTTGAGCCGAATTGGTTCTCGACACCCCATGGCTAGGTGCTTCACTGTTGTTGGGCGTCCCTATTTATACAGTTTCTGGCCATCATTTGGCAAAGTCGCAGTCGGATGGAACAGGATTTTTCATGCCAACACCCATGTATCCCAGCCCTTCTAGTCTGGAACAACGCCCACGGTCTTGCTTCAAGCGACTGGTGAGGATGTCTCCCCTCAGCCTGCGAAATGGCGCCCTAGGGTCAGGTTTCTCTCGAATGGGCGGGACGAAGGTCTTCACCATCATGAGTCCGAATGTCCTCGAAGTTCTTCTCCTGCTCGACGCCGGCCCGATTCATCAACGCTTTCTTGGCCTTCACCCTCTACTTAAGAATCTCCTTCTCATCGCTTTTTCGTCCCTGCCACTTCATCAGTCTCCCCTTGTTCAAGATGATCAGGCAACTCTAAAGTGCTTGGACTACGCCTGGCAAGCGTCTCTAGTTTCGGGATCTTGTATGTTCTCTTCTCTCCGCTCTCTACCCACTTCTCCTGAACGTGCTTTTCGAATCTTGCAGCTGCTTCGCGTAGATGTTGCCATGCTTCATCTTGCTGCTGAATGAACTTTGCCCTCATTTCTCCATTGTTCCACGCGTCTTCAAAGGAACTTTGCAAAAGGGCTTCTCGAGGCAATCCAAATTTCTGTTGTTCTTCTGCGTATTGTTTTCGGTATTTGGGAGATGTCATGACGAGCCAACGAAGCTTCCATCCCAGCAGACCCAACTCCTTTATCCGTGCAGGCTTTGTCCCGCAAACGTATTGATCGACACCACCGCATTTTCTGATTGTCCTCAGCACCCGACTAGTGACAGGGATTTTGAGCTCTGTATGCAACGCTTCACTCCAAATCTTTGCAATGCGGACATTAGGAAACCAATGACGCAGAGTTTTGCCTTTGTTTTTCCCTTTGGAAATTTTGTTTCCTGATTGAATGGTGCTTCCGCCGTAGAGTCCAAAATTTGCTTCCTTGAATGTATGATTCTTGCCATAGGGATAGGGCGGCATCAATGGGTCCGTCTTGCGCATCCAAGGTTGTAAAAGTGTTTTCTCTCGGTCTTTGGTTTTAAAAGTAAACCTGGGCTTGTAGTAGGGTGAGGGTCGTGATGTTTTGCGTTTGTATTCAAGGTACTGCAGGGTCGTGGGACTGGCCTTCACCGGCGGTAACCTGGTGATCGCGGCACTGGCCATTATGCTAGGTCCGGAACAGGGAGGGAGGCAAAGAAAGTCAACGGCGAGGGACCGCGCATGCCATGAGTTGGTGATAGATTGGAAAAGTCTACGAAAGCTCTGCTTCTGGCTTAGTTCGGATCTCACGTGCAACTCATTCAGACATGCCGCTTTTATAGGCACATCTCCATACCTTTTTCTTTCCTGATCTTCGCATTCACCTCGCTCATCTTCATTCTCTCACATTGTCTGGGGGAAAGTCCACGTCTCGGAATGGATTTCAGACCTTCACCCGACTCGCCAGGCACCCGGGAACTCTCGTGGCTAAGAATTAGTCAGCAAGCAAGCCTTGAAGCTGGAAGGATTTTGTCCACCCCATCCACTCGGCATCAACAAGCTTGCCAGTCCGAGAACTGTATAATTGTTGTCCCGATGATCTCCCCGCATATTGTTACTCCCTCCCGGCGCTACGGGGCAGATGACTCCGATTTCATTACAAATGACGGGCAAGCGACATTGGTGACGGCCCTCTCCGGATGGAGAAGACTGATATCACTACTTAGGTGTAGCTGCCTCTCCCCTACTGTGTTACGGAGATACCCAAGCAGTCTTACATAAGTCCTTTTTCTGGATGTCGGGTCCCCGAATGATATGATAAAATGGAAACTGTTCTTGTCGTCGGAGCCACAGGCAATGTCGGAGTATCCGTGATCATTGCCGCATTGCGGAGCAAGCGTAACGTGCTTGCTGTTGTGCGAAATCAGCTTTCTGCAGACAAGATTTATCAACATACTGGGATGAAAGATGGCATCACCGTGGTGGAAGCCGACGTGACAAGCGAACATGGTGTTCAGGAAGTCGTTGACCGAGTCAAAGCTGGGCAATTGCCCGCTTTTCAGCACGTTTACTCAACTGGTACGCTCAATTATGTACCACCTTTGCTTGAAGGGAACTGATGTTTGGTTTGTTGAGTTGGAATCTACAATCCGAAAACCCCAATGCAGAACATCGATCCCAGCTACTTCCGTCAAACCATGAACATCAACTTGGAGGCTAATTTCTGTAAGTCAACACTGGTATCGGAACCGTGCCATCCCAGATTGGATTCTGAATTGCGACAGTTGCGTATCGTGCCACCATTCCTTACTTGATCGAACAAGGCAACCCCCATGCCACCTGGACTCTCATAACGGGCGGAGCAGGTGAAGCAGGCTCTGCCGGAGTCACTGCTATTTCGCAGGGGGCATTGTTCTCTATGGCTAACGCTGCCTGCCTTGAGAATGCCACCACAAACATTCGTTTCAACGAAGTTTATCTCTGCTATCGCGTCGACTTCGATACAGTATGCGAGCGCCTAGGAGGCAATCGGATCAAGTCGTCCGATTTCGCTAGAGTTTATGAAGGAATCCTCGCGAATAAGGACATCAGTGGTTGCCGGGTCAGTGTATATGGGCCCCAAGATCTCGACAATCTCAAGTATGAGAAGAAACCAGTCGGCCTAGCGAGTCTGAGGGCTCGTGCTTAGGTCGACACTCCTGCTTGATAGTCGCAGTGACAATTTGCTGTCTCACG
This sequence comes from Rhinocladiella mackenziei CBS 650.93, assembly GCF_000835555.1. Classification (NCBI taxonomy): domain Eukaryota; kingdom Fungi; phylum Ascomycota; class Eurotiomycetes; order Chaetothyriales; family Herpotrichiellaceae; genus Rhinocladiella; species Rhinocladiella mackenziei. The sequence continues at coordinate 2,197,858 of NW_013550602.1, forward strand.
ACTTGGCTTGACCTGAATCACAGAAGCCTATATTCTACCATGATAAATTCCATCGCCATTCCAAACCCCTTGCTCGTCTTGTTAGTAGTTAGCCTCTTGCCAAGCGCTCGTCTCGTCTTGTCCCCTTTTCCTGGTAAAGGAGCCCTTGCAACTGTTCAATCGTCTAACAGGCTGATTCCGGGCAGATACACCCACAGATACACTGATACAAATGGCGTACGTTGCCCGGGGGGATGTATTGGGCCGAGCGAAGATTGATTGAATGAATCTATCTAAGCGAGGTGCAAAGCTAAAAACACTTCCCGGTCCATCCTTAACGGATTAACCATTTTCCGGTCCAACACCGTCGGATTAAATATTTTCCGCGCCAGCTCCCATTGGATCCAGTCTGTGCCCCTGGGGGTGGGGCCTTCCACTCGACGTGGATTGGATCCGATGAAATCCCCCGTCGCCCATCGGATCCAGTCTATGGACCACACTGGCAAGCTCGATTGATCACCCTCTGTAGGGCCGAGGATTGATTGAATCTATCTAAGCGAAGCGCAAGCTACTGTAATCAAGCAAGACCGTGGCTTGCCAAGTCTTGACCAAGACGAGACGAGACGAGCGCCACTAAGACCAAGCGAGTGCTTAGTCTTGCTAAAATCGGCTTGGCTTGTTGAGAACTCTGCCTAAAACGTTGCAGCGAACCTCTTGTCAAAGGCCAACTTGAATCGCGTGTGTTCTAAATAGTTGACGCGGGACACACTCTGGTCCACGCTGCATAAACCCCACAATCTTGATCAGTCTTATTGTCTCGTTCAAATCCTCGTATTATACTGTACAATATCCTAAATCGGGAGGGGTTAGGGTAAATGATATTGCCAGACAGCCGGTGCCTAGTGCCAAGAGCCCCTATTCTGGCCTATATAGGGGCTTCCCCCCCCCCCCCCCCCCATAGTCGCAATCTACACACGAGTTTTCACCCCTTCTATCCGCATCTCGCTCCGTTCGACAGATATGTATCTCACGCACACACACAAACTTGTGGTCGACTAAGTCTACTGGCATGCATCAACTTTGGCGATATCTTTCTAAGACTGTTCAGTATCCGGCTAAACTCCCACGGTGAGCTAGCTAGTCAACAATGGCTAGTGATGAACTTGTCAGACACCAATATCAGCCAGTACAGTATTGAAGCGGCTTTTGAGACCCTCCAGGCATACTCATTGGTGCCATGGCGAGTGGATCGGGAGGCCTACACAATGCACAAACTGGTGCATGTATTGGGGGTATGAGTGACTAGAGGTGGAACAACAGCAAGCATGGAGCCTGGCTGCGTTGGGGTGTCTGGAGGAGGCTATTGAGGACTACCAGGGAAATTTAGTGTCCGACTTGGTGCCACTTGAGATGTATTGAATGCTCTGGCTCTTCCAACGAGTGTGGGATAGAGTCCATCTATATATCTATTTACGTGGTGTACTTTCGCGCTGTTGCCTGTCAATGGTATTGCAGGCTGTTGGCCAGTCACGTGACTGGTTGCCTTGGCAACGTCACGTGAGGCTGTTTGGCTTGGCAACTTGCGCCCTTCTTTTCGTCTTGCTCTCTCTTAGATAGAACAACAACAACACATTCCTTCTCTAGACTCCACAGTCTATCACAGGCTAGTAAGTGAGTTTTAAAGAATGAGTGGGTCTGCCATGAACGATAGGTCACCATTTGTTCAACATTTGATAATCGACCCGATTATCACATTGCAGCGTCTTTATTCTCACGTGTGCACTTGGCCGGCACGCCAAGTCTCACAGCCTTGAGAGAGTGACACTTATATATCCGCTTTCACTTATTGCCTCTCTACTGAAAGCTATTTACTTAAGCGTTCATTGTTGGCCAGAATAGCCAATGCTGGCTTGGCATTATCACTCTATAGTGACACCTGAGGCAACCTATACCCTCAACCCTTTCCACCTACTTATGTTGACATTCGTCAGAGTGTGCTTTGAGATAAATCAATCAGTCAATCTTCTCTCCCATACAGTTCATCATTCATAATCTCTTCTACTTCAGTACTCCCACTTCTCGCCTCAGCACACGCCTGATTTATCAACAAATGTTCCCTGTCTGATTCTTCTGCCAGCTTTTCTGCTCCTCCAACATTGCGCCTTCTGCTCTTCGAACCTCAACATGAATACAATTTGCGGACCCAGCGATGGAGCACCTACATGTACACCCATGTCAAGGTCATCCTCAAGCTCAGCAGCATCAAAAGAGACTACGGCAGTGGAGAGTTCAGCACCGGAGATATCGCCCTTAGAGGGATTGAAAGACGCTCGTATGTATAGGTACAAAGGGATCCGAGATCTAAAAGAACGTGTCAACTTGCAGTCCACTGCGTTGATGGACGGTCACACGAATCAGCAGTACCTTGTTTTCAGGGGTGTCACAAAAGGCCAGCTTGAAAAGATTGACCATCAGCGCGCCAGCATAGGGAAGCATACTCGGATGAGCCATTACGCGGATAACAATCTATTAGTTATCAAGCTGATGCCATCAGCGGAACATGAAGTTGCGCACCTCTCATTAGCCATGAAACTTCGTGACGGACTTGTCACAATAGGCCTCTCACCAGAGTGCTTATGCCCTATTGGCGGGACAAAATACAAACGCGCTAATTCCTCTAAAGAGGGTGATATGGGATTCCGCCCCGTCCCGATCCGAAAAAAGAAATCTGACTGGCCAACAATTGTTTTTGAGTCTGGACTCTCTGAATCGCTTCCTCGTCTGAGACAGGACGCAGAATGGTGGATTGTCAACTCTGGAGGAGATGTCAAGATTGCCATCATCATCTCAATAAAGCCGGCACAGAAGATGCTAACGGTCGAAAAGTGGTGCCTCTCTCCGCCTCCTGCATATAGACCAGCTACCAGAGGCCACCCAAATCCCAACGCTCCAATTCCGATAAAAGTCCAAGAGCTTACTATCATCCAAAATCCCACTCCACAACTAGGTCCTACTGCTCAGTCGAATACCATCGGTCAGCCAATTGTCACCGTTCAGCCAGACTCTGTCTCGGCCTATGACGTTGCTAGAACGTCTCTAATTCTCGAATTTGACAAACTCTTCCTCCGAGCCGCTATACCGCCAGAAGGCGACGTCGTCTTTAATGTCGCGGATCTTGCGGCCTGGGCGGATTACTTCTGGGAGAACGTTGAGTAGGGAAATCGCAAGGGTTATGGCAGCATCGGGGGGGCACATTGTGGGTCGGGCTATGCGCTGCGCTGTTGTACAGTATACAGGACAACGGAAATGTCATCACACATGGTCCACGGATTGGATCCGATGGCGGTGGTATATCTTGGGATCCGATCCACGGACTATGTCGATATCGAGGCTCGTCCGTTAACGAGCCATCTAGAGTCCGATCGGTAGGGCTTGTCTAGGTGGTCCACAGACTGGATCCGATATGATGACCTGTTGAACAAACGATAACCTGTCGTGCATGGCAAACCTACTCATTTTGTAACGTTCACCTCCTGGCGTGCAACACCATTAACAGGCAACAGCGTCAGCATACACCTCGTAGATAGATATATAGATGGGCTCTATCCCACACTCATTGGAAGAGCCCAGAGCATTCAATACATCTCGAGTTGCACCCAGTTTGACATGACCCGTCTGGGTGACCCACAGACTGGATCCGATCCATGGACCATCTGTAATCTGTGGCGACGCCAAGGCTTGTAAAGACCTTCGGAAGCGTTGTACGCTTCGTACACGCTTCGAAAGTATATAGTCTGACGGTCCCTTGGACCCCTTCGAAATAGGACAAGTCCTCCGTAAAATCACAATCTCAATATAGAGTGTCACGGGACCACGTGCCAAGGATGACGTACCCAGGGTTCTTCAAGCGCTTCCTGCGTAGCATGCTTCCTTGACTCTCTTCGTGCTACGTCTTGTACCTGGGTCTAGATGCTAGCTGGAATACATTGATTGGATCCTCGACCTTCGAGTGTCCCCCAACCACATGGTTCACGGATTGGATCCGATGACAGTGCGGCAAGGGGGAGTGCCCAGGCGCCTACGTGATAATGCCAAGCCATGCGCTTACGCGTGATTGGCTATCACGCTGATTTTGGCGTCGACACACAACGCCAAGCCGCAACCAGGCGATGTCAGGTTTATATTTTATTCCACCAGAAACTGCTTCAAAATTGACACCAAATCGTAGTTGACCTATCAAGGACGAAACTGAGTGGGGCACACCCTGTTTTAGTCGAACCGATAGAATTGAGGGACCTTACTAGTGTTCGATCATAGGTAAGGCACGAGGGTTGTCCGGCCTAGCTCCATTGAGTCTAGGTGCCCTAGATGGGTAAACGTAATGCTCCAGCCCAGTGATTGTTTGTCGTCAGAGATGGATCATAGGAAGGGGGCCTTTTTTGGTATTTTCGCTGGTGTATAGTTTTGTGTGAGAGTGGTGTATAGGCAGAAGCATGAGCAGCAGTGTGAGCAGCGAGCAGAATAAGCGTGAGTAGTAATGTGAGTAGCAATATGGGCAGCAGTGTAGTAGACTGAATCTGAGGTTCCATTCCCAAAAAGAATATCCCCAATTCATCTCATACATGAGCATTGACCATTTTTGATATTAACGAGCTGTAAAACCGCCGCAGTCCCAGGTGCGACCCGAATCGAAAGAAATGACCGCCATAGTCGCTCAATACAAGTCCATCCAATCCAACCCGATCTAATGCAGCCCATCTCCTGTTTCAGAAATATATGTAAATCTCTCCACCTTCCAATATTCAGCTTTCATAACGTGGTTTCCATATCGTTGTTCCATTTTGTAGCTAGCGTCCGCCTTCCACCCCCGGCCGCTCAGCTCGTCTATCCTGACTATTTTTGTTGCTGTTGCTTTCCACTTCCAAATCCACTAAATCTCCTCCCCACGCCCTCAATCATACTCTTTCCTTGTCTGACTGCTTCTCGACCTGCGTCGCTCGCTCGCCCTTGAATCCCAGATAATCTTTCACCGAGCGCAGATGAGGGAACACGGTCGGGTTTCGGCGGCGATTTGACTCCAGACGGGACATGTTCAGGTTTAGGCAATGAGATCGGTGATGGTGACTTAACTTGATCGAGCTTTAGCGGTGGAGGCCTGGCGCTGGCCCCGGTTCCTGATGTCCGCTCCTCAAGTATCGGCGGTTGGGATTTCTTCGGGTCACTCTCACCAAACTTTATCTTCGGTATACTGATGTTCGGCATAGTTGGCACTGTTGATAAATACTCAGCTTCTCGAGATGTGTAGCTTTGTTGTTGTCCTGTCTTCGCTGCACCTTGAGTTCTGCTGGTGGCTACTTTTTCCACATCACCTACCGCACCAGTCGTGGTATCCAGGCCCTTCGACAGCGATTGCCCTGTATCCTGTGCTGTGGTGCCAGCTGCGCCCACAACATCTCCAGTAACGTTTTCCATCAGAGTGGGAGTGCGGTCTTTAGCTTGATGGATGATGGGCGCTTTATCTGGGGTGTGCTTGGTAGACTTTACGGCTGGATTGTCTCGGGGACGCTGCGTATTTGTGACAGTGGGAGTGTCGGTGTCTGAGACAAGGTTTGCTGTATCTTTTGCGGCTGACGCTGTGGTTTCTGCCGCTTGGATTGCTGAGTCTGTGGCATTGCTCGTAGCTGACTGGCTTTGGCCTTGGCTCTTGCTGCTTCTGGCAAGTGATGGCATGCTCCGCAGATAGGACGAGGCTGTTTGAACGTAGCTCTGACTGTGGCCGGTAGCTCCACCTGCTGCCTTTGTTGCTTGATCTGTGGCCTGCTTCGTGTCGGCGGTGGAAGTTGCATTTGCATTTGTAGTCGTCGGCGTGGACCGGCTGGTGTGAGGCATACTTTGGACGCTCTTATAGAGTCTTGTCGCATAGCTTTGCGTCGAAGCTGGGACATCTTGGGCAGTTTGACCGACAACATTTCCTGCCTGGGGAGAATCTTGTCCAGCCCTCCGAACATTGCCATCAACGCGCCCCGCGTCTCCGGTACCGGGAACACCGGGCTTGTAGAAATATTCAATCGCACGCGTCATCAAACTTTTTTGCGTCTGATCGTGAATTTTCTTTTCCAGCTCATTCGCTTCCGCATCCGCCTCAGCTGCTTCATCTTCCTTTCCGCCGTTGGATTGGCGTCTCATCAACCACCTTCGTTGTGACTGAATCGATTGATTTTTCTCTTCTTCTTCCATCTTCAAGAGCAATTCCTGCTCTTTCTCAACAGTGACCATATCGATGTCTTCGAAGCCAATCTTCTGGAGAATCGCACCGATCAAATAGCGGTATCGGTGATGACTGGTGACATCTTCTGATGCATCAAAATTCTCCACTCCACTCAGCCCTTCAACCTTTTGAAGACCGGCGACACCATATTGAATGGCCGAGGTGCGATACATGAAACCCAGCACGTAGTCGGTGGTCGAGAAGACATTGACGAGTCGTCCTGCCACAACGCTGCGAAGAGTCCGCCAATCACTGGTATCACTTGATGTTGGTGATCCCATCAGAATAGCATTCTCGATGATGCCGAATTCTTTTCGTTTCGCCAGACTCATCAGGCATGCATAAATCACTCGCGCTCCAAGGGAGTATCCAATCAGTGTGACTGGCCTTTCACCTTGTGCACGGTTGGCCAGAGCATCAGCAAGAACTTCGCCAGCCTTGTCAGCCCGGCTCTTGGCCACGCTGAACGGATTGTCAATGACTCGGGCAACCTTGAGTAACCCAATGGGCCAAAGTGCAACAGCGAGATTGGCAAAGATGGTTCTCTGAATGATTTCTTTCCGCGCGTATCCCCAGGCTGCAGATTGGACCATGCCATTTATGGCATTTCCCAGGTTGAGTAATGCTTCAAGTTCCCATTTCAGGGCAAAGACTTCTGCACCGGAGCCTAAGACACCCCATGGTTTGACAACTTCTTCTTTCTCTGTCAACCAGCCAGAGATACCGATAGTGACTCGAAGTTTGTGATCATGTTCGCTGGCTTGTTGAGCATCCTGGGTCTTCTTGTCACGACGTCCGTGGACGGGAAGAAACTGAAAATCTTCAACCTCTCGAGCGTAGGCGTCCATCATTTGACCGGTCATTCTTCCGCCGTAGGCACCAAACAATCCACCAACGACGACTGAACTCCCTGCTACAGAACCGAGATAGGCTGCAGCGGTTGTAGCGCCGAGCCCCAGACCGCCCATGACCGAGCCAACTCCGGCGGCCACAAGAGGAGCAGCCAGGCCGCCAGTGACTCCAATGATAGCTGCACCGGCTGCTGTAGCAAGACCAACTTTCCACTTTCGGGAATCTTTGCTTTGTTCAACTTTCTTCTTTCTCTCCTCGTCTGCAGTCATTTCTTTTGCTGCGTCAAGGAGACCCTTGGCAGTGGTATACTCGTCTTGCTCGAACGTCTTGAGAGGCAATTTTAAAGATGAGGTCAAGTTAAGCATTAAAATGCGAGAGTAAGCAGTATAGTGCTCCAATGACAAAAGGAGGAGAAGGATTGAATGAAGAATCAGGGTTCGCTGGCCCATAGGTAATTTGGTCAATGCAGTGCGGGCCGGTGGGAACACGTTCTTGAACTTCAGGTTGACTGCTCTTGTTGGGGCCTCCATAATCTTACCGGCTATTGCAGGTGCCTGAGGTTTTGAAGGCTGGGCCATGCCAGCATTTTTCTGGGCTTGCTCTTGGGCAATCCGCTCGCCATTGACAGCTTGACTGACCCGGAATGTGACTTGCTCACGCCATTCATCAAAGGATCTTAGAGAGTCTCTCTTGAGAGTTCTCATCTTGACGGTTTCAAGATCCTGGTCGCTTTCTTCTTTGATTTTGCGTTCTCGATCATTCTCTTCTTCAGTCATGCTTTCTCGAAGCGAACTCTTGTCCAGTGCGGCCGTTGAATCGAAATTATCCTGGATGAGATTCCGCATTGACTCGGTGAGAGTGGCAATAAGGAGGGTCAGGTCGGTACGCTGAGCTTCATCAAGAATGGTGGTGAGGTCCATTTCGCCCTCCTTGTCTGTCTGGCCATTTTTGGCGGCGGATTGGGACCGGCTTTGCTCTGTCATAATGACCGAAAGAATGCTGACAATATCGAATGATGTGCTGGGCGAGGCTGAGCCGGCAGCCTCGGAATGCTCGAGATGGGTTTGAGAACACAATCAGGAAACGAAGATGGGAAGTTGAAGGCTAGAAAGTTTAAGTAAGACAAGGAAATGGTCTTCGATAAACAGGACGAGGGTGAATAGCGTAGTGAGATGGGAAGTTGAAGTGTGGCGGTGCAAGGCCGGATTTTAATATGGAGGATGATGGGGCGGACAGCAAATGACGTATGCGGTATAAGATTGAGAAGATCAGCTCGCTCTCTCATCCTCACCTGGATCCCTGTTCCCTGCAATCACTACTCCCAAACCTGGTGAGAGACAACGTAAAAAGAAGACAGGACAGGATCCTGTGGTTACTAATTCTGTGGTATCGGATTGCATGAATTTCATCTTCTCTCATCTAATCCGTCTCTGCGTGTGCTCATTTGTCTTTTTTGAATTTCCCCGTGATTTCCGCTCTAAGAAATCACCTGGAACGAGATCTAAAAGAGTTGGACCCATACCCCCGATGAGTAGGAATGCTTTGCCGGCCACATTTCGATTGCTCCGGTCGCCGAATTCGCCTTAGAAATGCATTGCTAAACCAGGTGTCGGTGTCGGTGTTCGTGTCGGGCAACCTAAAGAATTGTACCGAATCTGGATCCACGTAAGCTATATGCCCATGACAAGTCGGATGTAGGAGAAACTTACCCGAATGTCTGCTTGATACTGCGGACATAATATCCCTCCCAGTTCCTCTGGACCACTTCTTCTTGTCCGACTGGCACTCCAGTCCAAGTCACCCGCATGTTGGTCACTCGGTCCACATCATTCTGATCAAAAAAGATTTCTTGAGTGCTCATGTGTCCCTCTGGCCATTGTGCTAATCTCCATTTTTGAACAATCTTTCTGGGTGGTTCCAACGTGACATACTCTCCTGTGACGTTGCCGTCGAAGATGGCAAATTTTCCCCCTGGCTTCGCCCCTTCGAACACCCGTGGTGTCGCTCGGGTAAATGCTGCAAGGCGTTGAGGATCGGTAAAGGTCTGGTACATTTCTTCAGCGGTGGTGCGGAATTCATCATTTGCCGTCACAGTGGTGGTATTGATCGAGGATTTCCCCGTGGTGGAAGTCGTGACAGGAGTAGAGGATGTGGGAGTTCTCTCCTTCTGAGGATGCCATGTAGGTGTTGCAAATTCGCTGGACGGATTGGAACCAAGTTCATGTTGTAAGTCTTTTCCATGCTCTGTGATGAGGGCAGGTCCAAGTCTGCTAAAGATTTCTCGCAGCTCGGGGACTAGTTTCGACCGGACGAGATCTTTGACTGGCTGCTTCTCTTTCGTTTCCGAGTAGATGTCTATCTCAAACTGCCCTGTAATTAGTAACTGCTCTGCAATCACTGCCGAGGGTCCAGTATGGGAACATACCACGTACTCCTCTAGCTCGGTGTCGTAGGCGCATTCGGGAACCCTGATGCTTCCACTGACATCGGTGCCTTCTTGCGTCTTGCCTGCACATAGAGTGAGCACGATTGCCGCCATGGATCACATCTCAGGATAGCTGTCTACCTCCATACTCCAATTGCAGCACTACATCGTAAATTGATATGACCTTGCCTTTCCGCTGGCTCACTTCCACATCACCATCCATTGACACCAGTCGTGTGATTTTGGCCGACACTCCGTCCTCTTCCGCCGACACATTTTTGCATTCTGTCTCCAGCCATTCTTTAGCCCACGGGCCGGCGTCTTTTGTCACCCAGTGCCAATTATTCGGGTTATGGAGGACCATAGTGAATGGGAGGAGAGAGTAAATGTATCGGCGGGGGTATTCGGGGTTCTATAGCAAAAACCAAGTCAGAGAAAGACTCCGCGAATGTAATGGCAGAAAGCTCGAATGAGTCAAATGTTCAGAGTGTAGGCTAATTGCCATGTAAAGCCGATCCGCATGCAGAAGAGTACACGTTTTCTCAGTCTGGTGCCAGCTAAATTCTCATCCCTAGAGCAGAGGGGCAAAAAGAAGATCGGCTCCTTACTTACCTATACGTGCTTTTCAACCGCGGTTTGTAGAGAGGAAACAAGGCAAAATCAGCAAGGTACTTGCGCGCCCAAGTCGTGGGAATTCATTGAGACTGTTTTATGATTTACTACCGAGCAGAACCATCTAGAATTTTGGAAGCGACGACGGACCGTGCAATGCGATGCGTCCCTAACAAACGGCCTTGGCATGTAATCCCGTGACCGTGATCTACCTTAGCCCTATCACACACTTCAAGGCTACTATTCCCGTGGCAGCTCCTTGACCTTCACCTTTACGCTCCACAGCCCTGGAGGACCAGTGGAAACATAGTAATCCGCAACAGTCCTCATCTGTTATACCGTCGAGCAAACAGACCAAGCGCCAAGTACCGTTGATGAAGGTGGACTGCGTGGCTTGGAGTTGAGGTACTAAGCTGAACCTTGTCGCACCTAAATTGATAGCCACTCCTGCACATGCTGAAGCAGCAACACGAGAGCCCTGTTGACCTTTCGGTGGGTGGCGAGGGGATTTGGAAAATGATGTCAGGATTGCATATCCTGGGAGGTGGCTTTTTTGGGATTGGCGCGCTGAGCACCGATCAGAACAATGCTACAGACTTGTTACACCGTGATATTTACCCTCTTGACTCTACTTAAGCGTGTTGCCTGGGAATCATCCTAGAGGCCTAAAAAGGACCATCATCTATGGCCACTCGGAATAACACTCAATCGCTCAAAGACCAGGAAGCACCTCTCCGCGACAGGCTCCAAATCCCACGTTACCTAGTCCATCTCTGGATTGGACTTGAGCAGTGAGCTCAACGATGTCCCCATCCTCAAGATATGTTCGACGGATCTTGTTCTCGGTAGCCCCCTCTGCAGCCATCTCATAGGGGTCTGTGCCATAGCGAGAGAGCTCCAGGAGACAACCTTCTTCCGGTCGGGTGGGTCCAGACATTGTACCAGTGGCAACAATATCTCCTGGCCGCAGCGGGCAGCCTCCACGGGTGTGATGAGCAATCATCTGAGCAAAGGAGAAGACGACAAATTTAGTGTTGCATTCTGATACATGATACCTTTGCGAATCAACTAGCAACGTATAGGTTAGTTGTGTTTCTAGCTAATATGTTTAACTTACCTTCTAGCGTTGCTCGAATAGGTATATTATATGCCGAATTGGTCTCCTTCTGGGTTAAATAATCGGGTAGTGGACGCTGCTCCAGATTAGTGATGTCTGGGAGATATTTAAAAGTCTCACCACAGCCTTACCCCTGCTTTTGTCGGAGGTGTACGAAATGGTTCTAGTGCCTCAAAGGGGACGATCCAGGGTGAAATCTGTGTTCCGAAATTCTTCGAGGTGAAGGTGGCAAATTCGTTCTTCTGGAAGTCTCTTGCGGACCAATCGTTTAACAAAACAAAACCGAAGATATGGTTTTCAGCCTGATCAACATCAATTGCCTGGCCAAATTCATTTCCCTGTCCGATAACGGCGGCAAACTCGACCTCAAAGTCAAGTTGCTGGCAGAGTCCGGACACAGCCTGTCCATTGACACGATACTGCCCCTTCGGCCTATGCACAGGTGTTCCAGAGACGACGACCGATGACGATCGCCCGCCATATGCTACCGGCGCTTCCCAAAAGCTGGGAATCATCTGCACAATGTCTGAACCCGGTCTTAAAAAATCTGCGCACTGTCATATCGTGCCTGGTTAGGCCCGCGGGTTTCTTAGCTTTGGCATAGCTTGCGACTTACATTGGTGGCATGATGGAGTCCTATAAAGAAATCGGTATAGTCCCCAACGACTATAGGTAGGTGCATTTTCACACTATTCATGGGAATTAAGCACCTCTCGCGCCGCGGCTGGTTATCCCGCAGAAGGCTTCCAAGTTGGGTGTCCTCCTTGAGAATCTCCTGCAGCTTTCTCCTGACCCTGCCATGAACATCCTTGCCAAGGGCAGCATATGCATTCAGAGTTGTCTGCTCGAGCGTAGTAGCATCGAAGTTGAGACCTTCGAATACGTGCTCCTGTACCAGAGCCTTGAGATCGAGCACTTTGCTGCCAATGGCAATGCCAATCCGCGGCCCTGCGGTGGTGGTGCTGAAAACTCCATATGGTAGGTTCTGTAGTGAGAAGTCGGACTCCTCTGGTATGGGAACCCAGGAGGCCATCGTGAAGGTTCTCGAAGCTGGGTCGTTGAGATCAAGACACTTGTCATCACTGCGAGATACCGACATATATTGCTACCTCCACCACACCAGTGCTCCAACATTTCCCAGAATTTCCGCTACCCGCCGTGACCATTCTGCAGCTACAATCAACCACAATCTACTCCGCACGCTACTGATCTGTTAGCACCGGTCGAATGAACAAAGCATGGACGAAGCATGGATGTTTTCCGAGTCTCCTTCGGTAAATAATATGCAGCGTTAGCCTAGACTTTCGGACTTAGCCACGCAGAAGACACAAAAAAGACCCCAGCAGTGCCAAGTAAAGCTTGGTATTCCTTCGGCTTATCTCGGTGTACGGGTTGGATGGATCATGATGGCCTTGTCACGGTTCTCGACCTTCATTTGGATCCCAGACGATCCGCGGACCCTGCTAGAGGCGAGCCCCATGGGGTTTCCATGTGGTCTGGCTGCAAATTCCAGGCTGTGGCAAGACTAAAGTTGTTGGCCGAAGTCCGTGTCTACGGCTTGAAATGATAGCTAGGGGTCGAGGTATTCCTTTCGCAGCGATGCACCGCATACCTCATAAATGGTCTTTTCCAGACCCTGTGTAGGTGTATGCTCATACGTCCTTCCACACTTCGCCTAGACACGAACATTCCATAAAGCACCTACCTCACCTTCGTCTCTGAGATTGCGTTACGATAGCGCGAAGAACATGGCTGATATCAAAATCGGCAAGCAGGATGAAATCGGCCTTGAGCATCTTGACCGGGTCGATTCCAAGGACTCTCAGCACCGCAACATCGTCAGCGAAGATGCAAAGCATCTAAATGGCTACTGGGGCTCGCCTCGCCTTGTGGGCTCCCTCGCAGCTGCAATCCTGCTAGCAAACAGTTGTTATATCGGCTATGGAATGCCTGCTGGCATTCTCAATGTCATTAACGCTGATATCGGACCTTCATCAAACATCTACCTCATCACACTGGTCTACTCCTTGTTTATGGGAGTGCTACACCTATTCTTCGCCCGTCTTTCAGATGTTGTTGGTAGACGATATTTCCTGATCGGAGGACAGTTATTTGGGGTTATCGGCTCTATTATCTGTGCTAAAGGCAACAGCGTTGACGTCCTTATCGTCGGAAGCGCTCTCGCTGGAACTGGTGGTGCAGCAGGACTACTCTACCCTGTTGTCATCCACGAATTGATACCCAACAAGCATCGCCACTGGGGTCAGGCTGGCGTAACGCTCAGTGTTCTGCCAACTTTAGGCTTCGGTGCAGCAATTGCACGCACCATGGTTGCCCACACAAGTGTGGGATGGAGAGGCGTATACTGGTTGAACGTTGCAGTCTCTGGATTGTCCGCGGTCCTCTTTCTCACCTGCTATTTCCCCCCGAACTTTCATATGATCAACAGTAGAATGACTAAATGGCAAGAGGTGAAGGCCCTCGACTACGGTGGGCTCTTGCTCTACTTTGCCGGTCTTATCCTGGTTATTCTAGGATTCACCTGGGCTCAAGGCACATACGCATGGCAAAGTGCACAGGTCCTCGCCTCCTTGTTAGTGGGTGGCATCACCTTGGTCGGATTCGCCTTGTATGAGGTTTATATGCCACTCAAACAGCCTCTCTTACCTGTCAGACTCTTCAAAATTCGAAACATCACGGCTTCTATCTTCATTGGGTCCACGATGCAAATGATCTGGACTGTTTCTCTCGTTTTTTGGCCGATCCAGATCAATGCTCTTTTTACCACGGACGAAGTAACTATCGGACTGTTATCCTGTGCTCCAGGAATCGCCCTGGCCATGGGCGAACTTATCTTCGCCCCTCTCTTCAGAACTCTCGGACATCTGAAATGGCAACTTGTTACCGCCTCTTCAATGACTGCCATCTTCGGGGCTGCTATGGCTGCTGTTGACGAGGAGAGAAGAGATATGGGTATTGCTTTTACAAGCCTGGCCGGTCTTGCTGTCGGATGGGTTGAGCTGGTCACCATCGTCATTACAGGACTTGTAGCTCCCCCACATGATATCGGTGTTGCTCAAGGCTTTCTCGGTGCAACTAGAGCAGTTTTTGGCACGGTCGCTGGTAAGACCTATCTAATCTCACTCCACCCTGCATCGCTGACTTAAGATTTGAAGTGAGCATCTATATAGCAATCTACGGCAATAGGTTGACTGCATACCTCCCTCAAGAAATCATTCCCGCCGTCGAGAATGCTGGCCTTCCTAAGAGCAGCCTCCCAGACCTGCTCGCTGCCATGGAAAATGGCACTGCTGCGGCTTTGGAGGCTGTATCCGGCATGAACGACGAAATACTGGGCGCCATGGCACTCGCCACTAAGCACGCCTATGCTCATGCTTTCCAGATTGTCTACTTGGCAACATTAGCCTTCACAGGAATTGGCTTGATTGCCTCATTCTTCATCACGGACATCAAAGAGTTTCTCACTGACTATGTCAACAAGACCATTCACAGGCCCAACATTGGAAGTAAGACCGCGACAGCGGATGTTTAGACATTATGCACTGTTGACCCATATGCACACCCTGACTTGTGCTGATTGTGCCTCAATTGGGTAGCCGAAGCAAAAGAACATCCGAGTAGCAACCTGGAATGTCAACTTCACATTGTATCAGTGGCAATTATGGCCCACTTTTGAATCGTGTTTCACCGCCGTTCTTTCAGGCAATTTCATGATTTGAAGGACTCCATTATTTTAAAATAATAGTATTAACTTAGTGCCTAGAGTTTTAAGTAAAACGTGGTTGAAAAGTAGCACTTTTGGTGTAAAATGCCCGGGGTGCGAAACTGCTTGCAAATAGTGTTCCCGCTTGAGGTTCAGCACTGACTTCCCCAAGCTTCCTTTGCCCCGGGGCTGCCCCAGGGGCTCCCAGTTAGGGCGGAGGAGTGGGCGGAAGACTCCTGGAGGGTCACCTGACAGCCGTGCTTGGCCAACAGTCCCTACTTCAACATTATGGACCAATGTAAACTTGATCTTTCATTCAACCCACAACTTCTGCCATTCCTATCTCGTGTTTTCCTCGACATGAATGCAAGTGCTCTGCTCTGATTTCTTCGAAAAGGGTGCACTCTTTCTCCCATCTTCTTGATAGTGCACCTAGAAAGCATTGACCACAGCTCCCCACTGATTCTCCTCTACTTCCGTGGCACGCCCACTATTTCTCCTACGAGCAAATTTCGGGCGAGAAGCAGCAACTCGTCCTGATGTGGAATCCAGCAGGACGCCCAAGAAGTGCTTGCACTGTATGTAAAAGCCAAAAGGTATTGACTCGAAATTACCCCGTCGAGTAATGAATCAAGGGCATTGCTGATCAAAGATCACATAGGTCCGGTGCTCAGGGGAACGGCCCAGTTGCAGCCGATGTTCCAGGTTAAGGCGCACATGTACCTATAGTAAAGGCTCGTTGGCTATGCCAAAGTCACCTCGCTTTGTCTCATCAGTACATTCGAGCAGAGATCCACCATCATCTCCAGCAGGCCCACGGGAGAAAAGATATGGAGACACTGACGAAAGACTACCTGTTAGTCGCCATTTCTACTTAGCATTCGTGCTTCCTGTCTGACTATAGCAGGAGAAATCGCATGACGAGAGCTTAAAGTCCTCGATGAGTACTAAGGAGCCCTATCTCGGAATTTCAAAGTCTCTGATGTATACCTTGGTGGAGTTGTACTTTCACACCTCATACAATGCCAGTTTTTTATTGCACAAGACACAGTTCCTGGAATCGCTGGCGGCCGGGACCGCTGCTCCTCATGTCATCTTAGCCATCTGTGCCGCGGCTGCTAAGTATAGAGAACCTAAACGTTGTCATTCTCCAGTCCACTGATTCAGTTCTCTTTAGCTTCTATCGCGATTGCAATGGCGACCCCACGCTGAAGAACCATGGCTTTATGATCGAATGGGCTAATCGAGCAGGGGAGCTAGTCTTCCAGGACGTCCAAAATTTTCACAAGGATAACATTGTAACCTTCTCCATTTTGGCCTTGTTCTGGTATACTCAGGGGTCATGGAGGCTATGCTACCTCTTCAAAGGCACTGCTGCTCTCTACTATAAAGTCGTGAGAAATGATAACTGACTAAGCTCTAGGAAACGCTTGCCTTTTGCTCCATGTTGGAGGCCTTGGACCTACAGACCTTCAAACTCAAAACTCATTGGAGTCTGAAATACAGCGCCGTCGCTTATGGGCCTCTTATCTCTCGCAGTGCCAATTGGGTGAGCATCTATTGCTCTTTGAACCGATAGCCAACGTGAGGAAATTGTCACTACCTTGGCCCAAGGCTGATTTCGAGGACGGTATTTCTCGAAGTCCTCCTATCTGTCTAGAATCTGGTGGATCTAATGGTGGAGTTTACGCCGAACTAATAAAAGGAATGACAGTCTGGTAATCGGCACCCACCGAGTTGCTTTGGCGGGACTAATATCTTTCTTAGGGCTTCTGTCTTCTCGTTGATCAAATCCCCCGAATCTAGTATTAGCGAGAGAATGACGGGGGTCTATGCTCTCGACAACGACGTAGTGAGGTGGTGGTCGGAAGTACCACCGACATTGAAACTGGACGTGTCCAATATCGCAACAATACCAAAAGATCAGGTTTCGAACATCCTCCTCCTCAATCTCATCTACCATCAATCGATCTGTGCGCTTCACGCATCGGTGATACCTCTGTTCTCATGGAGTATTGCAGACGACAGCTGGTCTTCAGCACGACGATCATCCGCCCAAATAGCCTTCGAACACGCATGCACAGCCTCGACATTGATGGATGCTGTCTATTCTGTCCATACCGGCATAATTCTGACGAATTCTTTTATTGCATATGCAGCATACAGTGGGTGCGCCATTCAGATCCCGTTCATGTGGTGCTTGAATAAGAATGTTAAGAGTCGGGCAATTGCGAATGTCAGAACGAATGTCATGATAATTCGCGCAATGGCACCATATTGGAAATTTGCAGCACTGCTGGTGTGAAACTCACAGAAGATTAGGGGTTGGATAATGACTGATATTTTGTCATCTAGGAAATACACTTTACCTGCGTGTACAAGATCCACGAGAGACACGCACTTACCAGCCCCCTAGAAGACGAACCTAAGAACATGGATATCGGCAAGTTCCTTGACTTCAAGATCCGTGCTCGCTACGCTCGAACTTCAATTCTCGGGTTTGTTGAGATCTTACGGTCACAGGGAGATGGTTTTGTGGAGGCAGGAGAAGAGTGTAATGATCTTGGTATCCAAGATGGTGACAGTCAGAATCTACAACAAATGGGGCAGAGACCATCCGGTAACAGTGAAGCCGCAGCGAGCGTCGTCCTGGAACAAAGAGATGAAGTGGAGCTACCTGTCCCTCTATTTCCACCCTCGGCTTCTTCTCAAAGTCGTTTGCCAGATTTATGCAGCACCAGCGCCTCGACTCCCCTCAAAACTTCCTGGCCTCCTGCGCACGAAAACACTTGGCAAGAGACTGGCAGGCTCGAGGAACAATTTCCAGCCAGGCTTCCAAATGCTTCGGCTGCTGAAGAGCCGCAGTCCTTCGACCTATGCCATCCGTTCTTCGATCCAGCCTTGCTGGATCTCTTTCCTGATGGCGAGATGCCAGACCTGGGCCAATTCGAGACGATGCCAGCGACCCCACATGATCCCATCTCTGAAGCATGGGACACCTCCGGAATCGCACCTCCCGACACTTGATTGATTTGGCACACCCAAATGTTGTCGTGTTACAATGAGGTAAAGAAGCCCTGGAATTCTGCACGCCATCTATTGGCTCTTGGCCTACAGTCAGCTACCACAAGGTGACCAACAGGGATTAGGTGATAGCTGATGGCAGATTGTATGTTGTATATTGTATAATGTATATTGATGTCTTGTCGGCAGTCTTCCTGATTCACACTTTTTCTCAGTCTATAACTGTAACTGACACACCTGCGACAGCTAACCCGAGTGTTTGATGCCGTATCATTCTCTATCATTACCACTGCTCTGCACAGATCCAGCGGCATGGCCAAGTTCTTCCTTGAACCTCTTTCCATTGACCATGAGAGGTTCACAGTCCTGCAGAACGAATAACACGCGCGCCCACTCCGTCTTACTCGGGTTACTCCACGCATGCATTGTGGCACGTTGAATTGCCACGTCTCCTTGTGTCAGAGTCGTTGTGCTTCCATCGTCCAGTTCGAGAGTCACCGTACCCTCCAGCACAATGCCGTAGTCCAAACTCTGCGTGCGGTGCATGAACCCTACGCTGCTTGGCGCAAAATCTGCATAGCGGAGGACTGTTCCCTTCGGTTGGACGACTCCCAACTTGCCACCAGCAACAACATCTTGGTGCAGCTTGAGGTCGACATCATCATTGAGATTGGGGGGCATGGCTGAGGTGGTGTACAAAGTAGTGGAAGAGAACTTGTGCGCTGGATATGGCTCTGCCTTGGGTTTCTCTGAACTATGAAGAGTGGCAAGTCCAGCGGCATTGTGCGTCGTGATGTGGACGGTCGGGACGTGCAGAGGCGAAGGTTGGAATTCGACATTGTTTGCGGCCATTCTTGTGGTGCTTCCTGATCAAGTCCTCTGGGCGAGTGATCGACATGCAGCCGACAGGTGCTGGATAGACGAAAGAACTTTTTGGTAGATTTCGAGGATGTATCTTCTGCACGAGCTGAAAGGCCTATAAGAATTGTTTGCCATTATCAAATCAAAGAGAAAGTCTTGACTTGTGCCGAAGAGCAGTGCCGTGTGCATCCAGAATATGAAGACCTGCCCCACTTACAAGAATAATCCGGGGCCCCGTGCATTGGCCAGCGGAATATTCTAACCTAACTGGGAAGGACTTTTGCGAACGTAGGAGGCGACACATTTCAACTTCCACTGATCTCCGAAAAAAGTGGTCTGGAATGTTGAAGAGAACTAGCCTGGGAAACTATCAACTTGTTTCAGGTGGAACCACGTCGATTCAGGGTCTGGCGGTTACATAGTTGCCTTCTCCCATCGCACCAATTGGTCCCGCAAAATGCACCTGAGTACTCCGTACGGGAATACAGCGAGGGATTTCTCCCGGTGCTCTTGGCAGGACGCTGCGACACAATCGCATTGACATTGTTTCTTTTGCTTTTGCGAGTCGCCAGGCACCATGCGGGTTGCGTGCCCACCCCGTACCCCAAACCGGGGCTCACGAGGGCTCGGGAAGCAGGGGAACCTGATGCATCGGTCAACAATGACGCAATATTCCGACATTGTTGTAGGCAGTAGAACGTGCAATCCCCAGTTCACTACGTCCCCCGTGGAGAGCCAAGGGCAACAAGAGTAATGACCAGACACTAGATTATTCTTCAAAAACTTATTGTCCCTATTGTCGAGACAAGCGCAATGTCACATTGTATTCCAGGAGCGCACCCTTCACGATGATTCCCATCAACTTAGACATATCTCGATTTTTTGTCCCGGTGGTGTTGGTAGCAATAGCATCCACGATATGTTGGGTGAGTGCGTCAGACGCAATTTTGGTCACCAATCTGAGGGAGCTCACAAATGTGCAGGCACTTTTCAAGGTGCTTCAGGACCCTCTCCGTGCCATCCCAGGCCCGTGGTATGCGAGGTTTACGAGCATGGTGCTCAAGTACAAAATCTTGACTGGACAACGCATGTTCTATATCCATGACCTTCACAAGAAATACGGCCCCCTAGTCAGAGTTGACTCAAACGAGGTCAGTGTCAACGACTTGGATGGCTACCGAGAAATCCACCGGATCGGAAGCGGGTTTGTTAAGTCTGAGTGGTACGACTTGGCCACGCCTGGAATTGAGCTCCACGCCTTCACGATGACTCAAGTCCACGAGCATGCAGCTCGTAGGAAGCTTTTGGCCCGTCCTTTCTCTAGATCCTCACTCCTGGCGAATTTTCAGGCCTTGGTGACAGATCGCGCTCAGTTGGCAGTCTCCAAAATGAAATCTGAGGCTATGAAGGGAGACTGCAATATAATGAAATGGTGGACTTTGATGACTACGGATGTTATTGCACAAGTTGCTTTCGGTGAAGACTCTCGTCTCTTAGAGGCCGGTCAAGTAAGTTACTGTTCCGATGCTCACAGTGCCCTGGTGGTGTATAGTACACATACAACCCCAAAGTCCTTTATCATTGCGAAAGCTGAACAAAGGGTCAGAAAACTCAGTACATCGACGACTTGGAGAGCATCGTGATGGCATGGGCATTTCGAGGCGAGGCACCTTTGCTGTACAGCCTGATGCGAATCGTATACCCAAGTTTCATTCGAGAGTGTGATAGGTGCCTTCGAAACGTCGTGGATTATGGAACAACAGCTGCCTCTAGGGCGAGGAAGGGTGCCCTGCAGCGATATAACGTCATTAGTGGGATGATTGAGGCGAGTCAAGCTGAAGGAACGAGTATGACGGACTTCGACCTGGGATCACAAGCCTCCGCATTGATCGTTGCGGGCTCAGGCACTACGGCAGTCACCCTAACTTACGCCGTCTGGGCCATCCTCTCGCATCCAACGGTAAAGAAAAGGCTCGAGGAGGAAGTCTGCGGTCTCCCCGACGACTACAATGATACAATTTTAGAGAAACTCCCCTATCTGAAGGCCGTTATCACAGAGACCTTACGTCTCTACGGATCGGCACCTGGTGCCTTACCTCGCACCACTCCCTCTAAAGGAATCGAGATCACGGGTAAGTATATCCCTCCGGGGGTAACTGTGACGACCCAGAGTTATACTATGCATCGAGATCCTTCGATCTTCCCTGACCCCGAAATGTAAGCGAAGCCTGGCTCTAACCATGAAGACACCAAATGACTCATATTGACGGTGTAGCTTTGATCCCGAGCGATTTTATAACAAAGATCTTGCCGGGTCACAAAAGCACGCATTTGGACCGTTTGGAGGAGGGACACGAGTGTGTCTAGGGATCCATCTAGCCGAAATGGAGCTACGACATGGCATCACCGAGTTCTTTCGCGAATGTCGCGATTTTGAGCTCTCAGAACGTACGACCCCGGAGTCGATGGAGATGGAAAACTACTTCTTGATCAGCCCGAAGAGCAAACGCTGTTTGGTCAAGAAGAAGACGGTCCCCCCAAAAGTCTCCTAAGAATGGCTAAACAAGTACAACGGGATTTGAATATAGGCACCAAGAATTTTCTGATCTTGAGGTCTTTTAGCAACCTTGTTGCTCTTCCTGACATCTACTTCCCCACCTCAGAGGTCATTAAACCTAGCGTAAATTCATCTAAAAGAAGAGAATCGCCATGGGAGCCTAGAGACGAGTGCGAAACAGGGGATATCTCTATAGTTAGCTGGCCAGGTTCGATACATATAACACAGTAGTAATTGGAAATCATAGTAAGGTTCTAGCTCATATGCCCAGCATGGGCAGCACGAGCGCTCTGGTCGTGGGCTACCTGTGCACACATGAACTTCAGATTGTTATATAGCGGGCAAAAACACAACATACGGAGTACAGTACGTCACCACCGACTGCTGTGTGTGCCAATAACATGGACATCCCAAGGATGTGCGCGACCGAGCACGAATACCTCGTTAGAGGGCGAAGAATTCAGAGATGGGAATCCCAGACGACAACTTTATTTCTCCATCTGACCAGCCGTTCACTCACACATGACTGCCCTGATATCAGCAGGCTCAACAATCTCGTCGAAGCCTGGGTGAGATTCAATCAGTTCGGTGGTCAATACCTAGAAATGATAGATTCAGCATGCACGCTCGCTCGCTGGCTCGGGGGTCAGTGCGGCACGATTCAGGGTGTCTTCATCTCAAGTGCCAGCAATTGAGTTTCACCTTAAACGACACGAATGCTAAATCCACCTAGGTACGGCTGCCTCAATAGCTTGCCAAAGCGGGCGTGAAGTGGCACTAGCAGACGAGCATACACGGTGCTGAGGGACGATGTGCCAAAAACGCTGCTTGGAAGACAAGTCTTAACACTACCCGCTTGCTCGAGGTCGAAGAGTGAAAAATGGCCGAGCCGTGGCGATGCTTCGTCTCGGACCTTCCTTATCGTCCAGATTGTCTCGGCACCCACGACCATCTACCAAGGCACTAATCGTCCCTGTGGGGCGACCTTCGCAGATGGGTCTGGGTCAAAACCGGTATGTGGCCAACATCACTGCCATACAATTAATTAAGTGAAATGACCAATTACTATCCGTTAACGTTCTATACGAACCATCTCGAGTGTGATTAGTAGAGCTTGCCTAGGTGGTTCACAGACTGGATCCGATGAAATACCACGACCCATCGGATCCAATCCATGGATCATCTCGACGCCGAGGCCCGTCTGTTCACGCTCTGTTACGAACCATCTCGAGTGTGATTAGTAAAGCTTGAGTGGCCCACAGACTGGATCCGATCCATGGCCCATCTTGATATCGAGGATGTCGACTTCTATCGACTAGGGCACCCCCCGGGCCACATGGTCCACGGATTGGATTGGAGGGGGAGTGCTCGCGTTATCACGTGACACAACCAAGCCACGTGATGAAGAGAGGTGCCAAGCCATTGACCAACGTGATTGGCCAACACGGCGGTCTTGGCGTCGCCGCACAACGCCAAGCCACAACCAGATGATTTCAATTAAAAAAAAAGTAGAAAACAAAAAATTCAGGTTGATATTTTATTCCACCAAAAACTGCTTCAAAATTGACACCGTGGTTGACCTATCAAGGACGTAACCGAGTGGTAAAACACCCGGATTGCAGTCGAACCGATAGAATTGAGGGGCCTTACTAGTGTTTAATCATAGGTAAGGTAAGAGGGTTGTCCGGCCTAGCTTTCTAGGTGCCCTAGATGGGTAAACGTAATGCTCCAGCCAGTGATTGTTGATGATGTCGTCTTGTTCATACCGTTGCAGTTGAACTTGTGTGGCTGAAGCTTTCACTGGCTGTGGCGCCCCATCTATGAGTTCGTCAGAGATGGACTATAGGAGGGGGCCTTTCTTTTTTGATATTTCCGCCCTAAGTCCTATACGATGGAGGATCGTGTCTATTTCACAGATCTAGTGTCTTCTAGATCTGTGAAATGGGGATAACTAGAAGATTACGATTTATGCTTTTTCAGCTTAAGTTATTGCTCGCGAGCGCTGATTAGACAGAATTTTTATCCAAATATCTAAATTCAGCATCATGATTTGATTTGGATGTATCTGGATATGACCTGTCTATTTGCAAGCATAGTGACAATCGCATCCCCGGGGGTTGTGATTGCTACAGTCAATTAGAGTATTCTATTTGTCGTGTTCAGCACCACGCTACGTACAGCGATAAAGCCAGCGTACACCTCTACCACAGAAGACTTAGCGTTTGCCGTCTGCCCATTATTTGTTTATATCATGGGGGATGTCCAGACAGTCAATTAAGACGAATTCATAGCTGGATTGATTTTCTGTTCTCAGGTTGGCTAAAGTATTAGTATCTTCGGTCAAGACAAACCATGTTGCTTCTAGTTTCCTTGTTTAAACTCCGCCTATTCAGTAAACAGCAAGTTCAACGACATCAGTATTAAGCAGATCTCTAAGCGGCCGCAGGGACGCTAGAGAAGTGGTGTTAACTGAAATAGCAGACTCTTGCCAAATGATGTCTTTGCGATTAGAATAACGTCTCGATGTCTTCAACCCAGAGATTCTAGTACTTGCTATTGTTGGTCACGCAAACACTGAATACCAAAGCCATCTCGAGCACAGCGATATGTGTATTGCTTCGCTGATTCATTCGATAAACGTGCTAGAGGACACAGTGCACGCTTGTCACTATGGGATAGGTACGATAGGCCCTTCAGTCTTACCGACTAAGGAGACAAGTTCTGAATCGAAACTCTCATCATTCTTCAAACTAGATTGAATTGATACCGGCTCGTATGTGTCGATGGTCTCTGGTAAGTCAGGCTCGTCGGAACCAGAAACTTCTAAGGAAGGGTTCTGGTGGTGTAGGGAAGGGGAAACGGACGTTTTGAAAAATAACTCTTATGGGATAATCAACGGGAAAATTCATTAGTGGTATTTGAGTTCCTATCGGAACACGGCTCCCTTTTCTGTTTCAGCTTAATCCGTCTATTCCCTGGTCGGGTTATGCTATAGTAAGAGTAGATATGTGATGTAGCTGAACCGTGAAATCGAATGCAACTCGTCGCCTCGTGGATTTTAACACGAATGCAAGAATGGGTTGACGCGCCCGCAACCAAAGCTTCAAAGCACTCGAGGCTCTTTCGATGAGGATTCCTTGCTTAAAGTATTTTGATCTTCGTTCCTCTCTTCACACTCAATTAGAGAACGTTTTGCGGATATCTTGTGAACGAGTTTAAGCTGCCGAGTTGCGTTGGAAGTCGTTGAATCATCACGATTCAACTTAACTATAGCATTGCAATAGTCGCAAATCCATACAGGAGGATCGTTAGGCGCGGAGGGATTAATATATTTGTCGCCCTGTGTCCAGATGCGCGAGATAGACGATCCACGATAAGAATTGGCTGTGTGGCCTTTGTCGAAGCCATTGCTTTCTACCGATTCGCTTATTATCAGCTCTGATAGAGCGAGGTGTTGGCGTTGATGCAAGCGTAGATTGTATCGACGGTGAGGGCGATTTAGTGCTCGTTGCTATACTCTGTGACATCTTTGGCTGCGTTTTACTGTCCTCTTAGAAAGGTAGAAGAGTGCGTGCACCCTCTCCTTAACTGGGCCCTAGCATACGAAGGCCTAAGCGAAATTGATGGGACTCGTTAGGACTCGCGACTCGAGTCAGAACTCGGACTCGTGCTAGTGGGACTCGAATCCTGGCAACGCTGATCAACTCTGCCTGGCCTTCTTCATTGACAATGTCGTCATCCTGAGACTCTTTGCAACACACTTGCCCAACTGACTCTCCTCCTACTCGATCTTCTTAAGCCTCTGCGGCTTAAGAGCCACGTCCAGAACGTGAAGATCGTGATACCAGACAAAATCATCTCTGTGCCCCTTCGAGTCTCCTTAGTTCAACAGGGTGCCACCATCTTTCCTGGTCAGCACTTATTCTTACACAAAAACAAAGTTGCTGTGACTTGCCGATTGTGATTAATGTCCCCGTCGCATAATCCGCCCGGATTGTGTACAGATATGCCTCTGCAATATGTTCCGGCGTTGCCACAAATCCGACTGGCAGACTCTGACTCGCCTGGTAGACCATTTCCTTCTGCTCTTCAATACTTTTGCCCAGTTTATCCCACAGCTCGGTCTTGACGATCCCTGGCACGACCGTGTTGACGCGAATCTTCTTGGCTGCAAGATCGATCGCAAGGCCTTTAGTTAGAGTGAGGATGCCGCCGTTGAGCGCGCCCCCGACGGCTGCACCCTTACCGGGGTTTAAGCCTACGGTGCCGGAGGTGAGTGTGAGTGAGCCGCCCGGACGGACGATGTCATATTTCAATAGCGCTAGCAATTAACTTGCATCCATGTTTCACAGCATTTTGCTCGCTTACCTTTTCCCGCAATCACGGCACCCCAGAACTTGACACCAAAGAGATGCTTCGCATCGTCCAAGCTCAGATCCTCTAGCTTGCCCCGGATAATGTTATCCACGGCCGAGAAAACCAGATGGTCGATGGGTGCCAGAGACTGCAATGTCTTGGTGAATCCTTCCTCGTCGCGCACGTCGGCCACCACACCCTTCGCATCCGGCGAATTGAGTCGTTTCAGCGCGGCATCAGTCTTCGACCGGGAAGAGGATATGATGGTCACTTTGGCGCCAACATCGGCGAGCGCTGCGGCAGCACCATAGCCGATCCTGTATACTTGGTCGTGAATACTTCTGGTGCTGGACGAAAGTGCTGCGTATTGACGGCTGCCACTCACCCTGTGCTTGCACCCACTAGGACAATGTCCTGACCACGAAGTTTGTCTGCGTAGTTTCCCATGTTGAAACCTCTGGCTCATCAGTGATTGGACCAATCTTAGAACTAGAAATTCCCCATCGAAGCATATATGTACATCAGATGTTGCTCGATTTGTGCCATCAAGATCAAAATAGCAACAAGCGCGCTGACTAATACGGACTCCTTACGGAATTTTGTTTCCACATTGAGATCCTGCGCCGCATGCAAGGAAGTCTATAGGTACCGTATACAGGAGAGATATTGGTACCTAGTATGTATCTGCCATGCATTGAATCGCGCAGCAGTTCCGGAAGCTGACAACTGCGGGAAATGGGTCTAGAAGTGGTTTTCCGACAATCCCATTTCCCGACTATACAAGACACGGAACATCCACACACCTCCTCCCTAATGTGTAACAGTTCCCACGGATTGCAAGGAGATGCAAGCAAACACATAACAGTATCGATTATATTGGTCACATGTACTATCCTGTTGTATAGATCGCAGTATTGCTCATGTCAAACTAGGGAACAATTTGAGATGTATTGAATGCTCTGTCTACCACACAACCGGTCCTGCCAGGTTCCTGGTATATATACACGTTGAGTTGACCCCTTTTCTTCTCCTATTTCTACCCCTAAAACCTGCATAGGGGTGATAACCCCTTTTCCCAATAAAGGAGCAGTTGCTACTATTCAGCCATTCAATGAGACCTTGTTCGACAGCTCAGAACTCCAAGAACGCGTAGAACTGCCTATTCGATCATCCATTCTCCTTTCGGGCTGTGGAGGAGTATACGGCGAAGAACCTAAATTATTGTTACTTGGACGTCGGTATGCATTCTCCGGCCTGGGCATACGGTCGAGGACGCACAGGATTGAAGGATGGGATGAAGCCGGTATTTTCATCCATCTCTGCTGCCATAGGATTCTCTGGAATAGGAGAAGGGCATGTGACGGGATCTGGGACGTAGATATTATTTACCTGCGCCAGAGGAGGAACTTCCAGGTGGGTCCGGCCATAGCCTCCTGAACTTAGTCTGCTTGCCGCACTGAGGTCGCTGTTTGCTCGAGGATATTCTGCCGCATCCAGTTCTCCATCTGGCAACGGCGATGCAGGATCGTCTGAATCATCCGCTACAGACTTCTGCATCATTGATTCGTGCACTGACATGCGTAGACCGCCTCGATTGTAATGGGTTTGAGGGGTTGGGCCGCGGAGGCTCGAGACGCGAGATTCTGTGGCTATTGCAGTCGAGCTAGCGGTCACTCGTTTGGGATCACGGTTGAGCGTCTCATATGACCATGGTCGTTGAGCACTCGGTCCGATCGGGTAGATCAAACTGTCCAGTCGTCTGAGTTGGTTCTTGAAATCTTCTGGATCGCTGAGGCCGACGAAGAAACGACGTTGGCTGGCTGGCGGCAACATCTTCTTCAAAAACCACAATAGCAAAACAACGCCGGGCTAGATAAAATTCAGTGTTCAGCGCGAGGCATCAAAAGGCAGAAGAGCTGCGAAATGGTTGTGGTAGCCACATACACTGACAAATGTGCTTATAACTTTGATACTCGTTCGGTCCCGTTCCAAAGGGCTGCAGTGTTGAAGAAGAAGATGATGATGAGCGTGAAGACAGCCCCGAGCCATACTAGCGCAGGCTGGATACCTTCAAACCAGCCCACTTGTCCTCGATCGTAGGCTTTTTCATAGTCCTCCTGGCCCTTCAGATCAGCGTTCGCAGGAATCGATTCCTGACTTAGCGATTCTTTCTGCAGAATCGGTTTATCGATTCCAGAAGAAAAGGGGTCAACCCAACGTGTATATATACCAGCAACCTGGCAGGACCGGGTGTGAGGTAGACAGAGCATTCAATACATCTCAAGTTGTTCCCCAGTTTGACAGTAGGTCACTAACCACCGCCTCAATTGGCACAAAGAGACTAAGGTAAGTCCTAGGAACTGGTCGTCAGCTCTCCGCTCGGACTTTCAAGATTGATCACCGGCAAACCCTTTGTAACTATCACACCAGGCCCGATGTATCAGGACCTTTGCTGCTTTCGAATTCCGGCTAAATTGACAAGGCGGATGGATCTCACACCTGATGGGTGAAGACCTGCAAAGTCAGAAGGTAGAGAGAACGGTTTGTATTTTTCTTGAGTATTTCAACCTGACGTCGAAGCAAGGTGGTTCTTCCATCTGCCTATATCGAACTTAGGTACCCTCTTGAGCATTCTACTTTCTCTGAAATAACTGCACTCAAAGATCGCCGAAAGACACTTAGTCGAGAAAATCCCAGTTTCTTGAATTTCTTCCTTATAAATAGACGAATTAACACGGAAGGGCGTAACCCCAAGCACCTAACGACCGACCAGGTTGACTCATACATGAAATACGGCTGCCTTCGCGTGCCAGGTTGTTTCACTCGCGAAGATGCAGCGAGATGGACCAAGGACATCTAGACCAGCCTTGGCTTCGACCACAACAACCCAGAAACTTGGACGACAGAACGCACCAATATGCCCGCTCGCCGTGAGATACGCATCAAAGACTTTGCTCCTGAAGCCTACGGCGTCGTTTGCAAGCCGTGCGATGGCGAGGACCGAATTGCCGAACAATCCAAATCTGACGCGACAGTTTCATCGTCGTCCTGGGAACCAAAGAGCATGAAGACCTCGAGGTTCATCCGAAGGAACTGAAAAGATGGTATGAGGATGGGGGGTTTTTGGTGCACTGCCTCGACTTCCTCGAGCAAGGATTCCCCGTAATTCCGCTTTTCACAGGCATATTGTCCAACGGTAGAAGGACTTGGATCTACGCTGAGGACGTGGCCCCCATCGGAGGCAATGAGAACTTCGAGTCTGGTCTGGAATTCTATCATACCATTGTCTGGAAGTGAAGTGAAGAATCGTTTACTGAAATGACTAGGTAGGTCAGCGATGTGATTCTGCTGCATCCATTGACAGTGCGTTCTGCGTCGAAGAACGGGAAATGGCTGCCGGGGATCATTACAAATCCGCCAGTGAGCTTGATGGAGCCGTTCAAGTTTGATAGAGAGGATGGAATGGAGTTTAGTTTGGTGGAGTTGAAGATGATGGCGAAGGTTGGCCGTGAGAAGTCGAAGGATTGGAAGATGACAGCGAAGAGGGAGGGTTTGGTGCCGGAGAGAGTTAGGGGACAGGCGAGGATGCTGGACGAGAAGAGGAGATGGTTATTAAAGAAAGAAGCAAGGGAGTGACAAGGGCCGGAGTCGGGTTGCTGTCGCATAGTAAATACTTTGTGAAGGGAGTTTCTTAATTGCTCTGAGTGAGATGTGTTCCTCATACTCTGAAATGACCTGGTTTGTCCTAGGCCCTGGAAGTAGTAGATGGGAGGAACTTTGAGAAGAATTGGGATGATTGGATGACAGAACTTGGGTGTCTGAAGAGTCTGGTACAGGCTGATGCAGAAGGCCGGCTGGTTGGGATTCTCAGCCTCATCACATGGCCACAACAACCATCTCGCTAGTATACGTATGGGAAAGCAGCACTCTTTATTCCCAAATGTGACGGAATCAACAAGGCCAAAGATGATGTCGGCAACAAATAATGAGGTTTGCTTGTATAGGGTATCTATCTGGTGTATTCTTACTTCCGTTTTCTATACTCTATGTATCTATGTGCGGAAATGATCATGACTGGAACACATCAAGGGTATGAGAAAGGTGGACCGTATCTAAAAGTCAAGATTTCTCTGTAACCTTTCCGTCAGTGCTTCAAGCTCAGTATTTCGATCTTCCAAAGCCGCAACATCTTTCTGCAAAGCTTCCTTCTCCGATCGTAGCTGTTGGATCTTAATTGCCATCTTTTCGCGATATTTGAGACCTTCTTCAAACATTGTCTCGACCCGATGGATAATATCTCCAGTTGGTCCACCGGTCAAGCCTGACGCTTGAGCTGGAGCTTGAGCTCGCGCTCGGAGTTCTTTGTTAGCATTCTCAAGCTCCAGAATTCTCTGCTCCATAGCTGCCGTCTTGGCCTGTTGCCAGAGGTCATCTCCTTCGGTTCGTGATTGTCGATATGATAGCCGAGTCGTGGATGATCCTCGCGGCTTAGTCCACGTTGCTTGAGCCAACTTTTCTCGAAGCACGAGCACGTTCTCCAAATCCTCATCCCGAAGTTTTCGTATCGCTGTGTGTTCTCGTCGTTCTTCAGCCAGCATATCTCGCACTTTGATCAAGTTCAACAGGTCCTCGTTGCGGATTGCCAGTAAAGCATGATAATTCTCTACTACACTGGTCTTCTCAGCTTCCAGTTCGGTCACTCTCTGTTGTAACTTGTCGTAGTCCTCAGCCATGATGGTAGGATGACCTCGCTCGACGGTCGCAACTTGTCGAAGTAAAGAGTAAAGAAGTTTTTCCATTGGTCCGGCCAATTCTGGTTTTAGTAGTGGTTCGTGAACGTCATCGATGACGGTCGAAGTGGTCGATTCGACCATGTTTTTAGGGACTGTGGGTGTCTTGAGATCCACTTCTTCTTCGGGAGAATCCAATGCAAGCGTCGAATTGGAGTTTTCAGTAGATACGGACATACGTCGTTGAGATTGTCGTAGCTCTGATGGAGGGTCTGATTCCTTCACTACGACCTTTTTGGGCTGCCACATTTCTTCTTCAATGGGGAAGTGTTGTTCCGGAATGGTCTCGTCGTAGTTTGAGGAACGACTTGATGTGACAGACATCGCGATTGATTGAACGGAGTTTGTTCGAGTAATGTGTCCTGGACTCCACATTGCAAAAAATTGTAATAGAAGGACGTCTGAAGAATAGCAAACGCTAGAGCTGATGAAGAAATCGAACTTCGGTGTTGGGGAAAGTCGTCCATCTTTATGCTAGAATGCTTTGGCGACAATCTGTTTTGGATCCCGAGACCCGAAACGCCACACCCCTTTCCAAGCCCCTGAGCGGTCAGGCTGTAACCAACGCGAGACATCACATCTCCGGATCAGGATCATTGTCGCAGCATAGAAATAGGAGATGACTCTTTCTGCCTACAGGATGAAATCATCTTTCATCTGATGGCAGTCTTGCGGATGTTGCACAGGCGGCAAAGCCTAGATCCTACGCAGGGATATTGTCGGGCGAATATGTCAACTCTGGTCGGGCTGGACGGGGAAAATTGGCTTAGGAAATGTATCAGTCTGCCGCCGTCGCTTCGCTGGAGAGATCCGAGCGATCCTTTCTCCCAAACGCATCGTGCAGCGGAATATTAGAGCAATGGACTTTTTGGGGGAGTAGGTGGGAGAAATTCATGACTCGCAGCCACGAGGCTGGCCCACATAATACTCTCATACCGCGAGTCATATGCAGCGTTTTCGCGCATCTCCAATTGAACGATGACACCTCTCTCTCCCCAACCCACACATTTGATAATAGCATTACACCTTCTTTAACGCCTTGTCACTCTCTACCTTGTGCGCACACAGCATGTGTGCGGAGGGCGGTCTGGAAATCCCACCCACACCGCCTCTATGTCCTTGAAACCGCCTGCCTTTGAAAAACCCGACGATGACTTTGACCTTGACATGACCATCCGTTTCTCCGCGTCCCTACCTGATCTCTTAGTCTCTGTGCCCGGCTCCCTTCACGCAAACACAGCGAGCTTAAAACAACTCATCCGTTCCCGAATACCCGCGGAGTACTCCAAGCAACGCATCCGTCTCATTCACGCGGGGAAAGCCCTAGTCGACGATGTCCCGCTCAATGTCTCGCTCAAGCGAAATGTAAGTAAACCACCCAGTCGGGTGGGAACACCAGGACCATACGATGGATCTAGCGGCGTAGGCGGGAGAGGGCCGCCCCAGAACAGCGGAGACAATGGAAAAGGCAAACTGCCTATCCGCGACCCTCCATCCCAGTCACGGATCTACATACACTGCTCGATAGGGGACATAGTGCTCTCGGCCGCGGAACTCGCAGCAGAAGCAGCCGCAGCACAAAATGGAGCGTCGGCAGAAGAGAAAGACAGTGGCCAGCAGCAACCTACCACGACACCTGCCCCGAGAGGATTCGACCGTTTGTTGAATTCTGGCTTCACAGCCGCGGAGGTACAACAACTACGTCTCCAATTCCTCGCGATCCAAGCACACACGCACACGCCCGACACGATGCCATCGCCGAACACGCTGCGTGATATGGAAGACAGGTGGTTGGACAATTCCAGTTCGACGGGTGACGGTGACGGACTCGAGGCAGGGACGGGTATCGGTGTACGCAGTGGGCCCGAAGAAGCGATGGCTGGAATGCTGGAGGATATGATCTGGGGCACAGCAATGGGCTTCTTCTGGCCCATAGGTTGTATGCTGTGGGGAGTGCGTGAGGAAGGGATTTGGAGTCAACGCCGTAAAATGGCCGTTGTCATCGGGTTCATGTTGAATGTTGGCTTGGGTATTATTAGGTATACAGGGTGAGAATGAATGGGGAACGAAGTTTCATGCTTTTTACGTGGCAAGAGATGGTAAGATGTGGCATCCATCTACGATAAGCTAGGAGGAAAATGGCGCCGGTGGCCGCTGATGTCAATTGTGGTCGAAATTATCGATTCTTTTAGTACAAGAAGGGCCTTCCCTCTCATTTCCAGTCCCGTCCACCCAATCCAGTGCTTGGTCAAATAAGAGCTTAGTTCTCCGGTCTATTGCACCGCTGAAAAGTCCAAAGGCCCTGGACCTTGCCCCTTCACGCCTACTACGAGGCTGACGAGTCGATCTGATCGTCAGGGAATACCGTCTAGTCTTGGAAGTGATGGATTGTCTTTATCTGAATTTGCTGTAGATCACGCCAATGATGAGGAGGACGAGGACCGTGATGATGGCGATTGTGATTACCCGATTGGTAGCCATCCTGTACGTCAAGCATGTATTGTTAGCCAATTGATCCTGCAAAAATCCATCAAGTTGTTTTCATGTGTCGGCAGGAAAGAGCGTGAAGGTTCAAAGAACAGTTCTCACCTACGCGCCATCCCCCTCAGAGTCTTGACACTTCGATCAACATATCCCTCGCTGTGCAACAAATTCTGGTGCGTATTCTCAATCACATTACGCTGCTGATGCAGATTCGCCAATGTCGAGGCGCCAATCTGCTCTGTTTCGAGCGCAATGCGCTGCGACTCTCGCAATCTCTCGCCGCTCCGACCCAGTCTCTCCGTGCCAGACAATAATTGTTGGCGCTGCTCGAGGTGTAGGTCTCGAGGCCCAGCTTCCGGGTCATCAGTGTATCTGTCGCCAAAAAGCTGTTTGCGATCCGATTCCGCCAACGATTTTAATTTACGGTTCAGACCGTCAATGTCAGATTGGTGGTTGCGAAATCGGGTGTTGACTTTGGACCGCGCGGAGGTGGGGATGTTGGATTTCTCTAGGTTCATTTGATCCAGCTTCACAACGGATCCGACATTAGTGTGCTGTGTCGGAGAAAAAGAAAAAAAAATAAAGGTTTGCAAAGGCAAGAAACATACCAACTCCTTCGCCTCATCAAGAGCCCTCTCTGCCCCTCGGATGGCGGCTTTACGCTCCTCGCCCGCCAGCTCAGGTATTTGATCCAATTTCTGGGTTACATCGGCCTCCACCAGTTTCAACTCGGCTTCATAAGTGCTGAATAGCTCGGAGCCAGCGTCTGTATCGAGGGGATTCGCCATTGTGCAGGGCAGCAGAGGACGTTGGTGGTCCCAGATTCAGTGGCGCCTAGTTGGAACTCCAGACACTTGGATTTCGTGCCGCGGACTGGTAGGTTTCAAGCCGGCCAAAAAATTTTGTGTCGTTGACTTGGGGCGAGCGATTTCGTCTCAATGTTGATTGTGGTGTTATATAGGGAAAAAGGGAGACACGGTCCGTTGTAGAGCGCAATAAAAGGCAGAGAATGTACCCATCTTGCGCAGCCCCGGCCGACGTTCGGTGCCGATCCGCTTAGGGCGATGATTTCACGCTGCTATTGGGACCCTGTTACAAAATACCTATAAATAGTTAGCGTCTACAGAAAATAAACACGCCGCTTTTTTATATGGCTGATTCGATTATACATAGACTTGATGCTCAAAGCAACCCTTCAACGGTACCGCTTAACCCTTTTAGCTTTTGGATTTTTGTTTTACTTGCTATGAGCTCTTGGAACTCGTTGTCACTTCCAGGTCGTGAGAGCGCTTGCCAATCGTGACCATGGCAAACTCGCCCTAACTTCGAAACATATGTGAGACAGTTTGGTGTTCGAAGTCTCTCCTGCTTCGACATTGGTCTCTTAAGAAATTCCCACTCAATCAAAGACCGGAATCAGAAATGAGAAAACGAGTGGCAGTGGTTGGCAGCGGATGCTCTGGCATCGGTGCTCTTTGGGCGCTCAAGATCAGCACCGATCATGAAGTTCATTTATTCGAAGCAGCATCTCGACTAGGAGGACATGCAAACACCGTCACCTACGAGGGACCAAATGGAGACGAGATCGAGGTTGACACGGGTTTCATTGTCATGAATACAGCTACTTATCCCAACTTTATCTCGTTTCTCAAAGAATTGGGTATTCCGACCAAGAAGACCGACATGACTTTTAGCGTTTCTCGAGACCAGGGAACATTTGAATGGGCTGGGACATCATTGTCTTCCATTTTCGCTCAGAAGAGAAACTTTTTCAGACCCGCGATATGGAGGATGATCTTCGACATTGTCCGATTCAACGAATTTGCGCTTGATCTCCTGCACATTGAAGCAGAACGCGAGGCTGCCGCTCGGGAGAGCATCGGCGATTACCTTGACCGGGAGGGATATTCTCAAGAATTCCGGGATAACTATCTCATCCCAATGACCGCCGCTGTCTGGAGTACGAGTCCCGATAAATGTTCCTTGGAATTCCCGGCCATCACGTTGATTCGCTTCATGTACAACCACCACTTGTTGAGTACGATCGCGAAGCGCCCTGACTGGCTGACCATCCCTGGAGGATCGAAGCAATATATTCATGCAGCGCTCAAGGATTTCCCCAGAGACCGAATTCATCTCAAATCCGAAGTCACTGCTCTGTCGGCCACAGAAAGAGGGCCCATAGCTTTGACAGTCAATGGCAGAGACCACGAATTTGACCATGTGATCCTCGCGACTCATGGAGATCAGGCTTTGAAGATCTTGCAGCCTGTAGCCACCAAACAAGAAATCGATATTCTCAGTGGTTTCCGCACCACTAGAAATGTTGCGGTTTTACACTCAGATCCCTCGTTAATGCCAAAGAGACGTGTGGCGTGGTCGTCCTGGAATTATATCACAGAATCTCCATTTCCTCCGACAGGCAGTCAAAATATCTCCAAAGTCTGTTTGACTTACTGGATGAATTTGCTTCAACATATTCCAGAGAATAAATATGGGCCTGTTCTCGTCACATTGAATCCCTTGACTATGCCCGATCCCCGGCTGGCTCAAGGCATTTGGGAATATTCCCATCCGCAATACAATGCGGCTGCCACCCGGTCCCAGCAGCTGCTTCCTCGGATCCAAAATACCAGGAACATCAGTTATTGTGGAGCCTGGACAAAGTATGGTTTTCACGAAGATGGGTTCAGCAGTGGATTGTCAGCAGCCATCCACCATCTGGGCGCGCAGTTGCCCTTTGAATTTGTTGACTCGACATTTTCCCGTGGGAGAAGGCCGACTTTGACGATGACAAACTATTTGCGGAGGCTGATTATCCTTCTGGTACAGATCGCGATTTCGCTGATGGAGAAGGCGTGGGATAAGCTGACGGCTACGATTGATAGACAAGTAGCATTGCGACGCAAGATCGCCTGACTTGTTGCACCATTCAACCAGCGGACATAGCGAGTCCGGCCGCTTGCCTCATCAAAGTCGTACTCCCTTCTTCATCTTCAATTCCTACTTCGATAGATGTCCGTGGTCGACTCTTGTTGAGGCCCTCCAGCAGTGAACAAGCTTTGCAAATCTTTTGACTTGACAGATAGCCACATCTCTCACACTGACCCATGACTTGCTTGATCACTTTTTGACGTCTCTTGGGCCCCTTATCATGAATACTTACTGTCTGAGAGTTCGATTTCGTGTGCGGAATCGACGTAGCGGACGGGAGTTTGATCTCGGTCTCTCTTTCGGCGACGGCTTCATTCGCAACCCAGTCCTTCTCCATCTGTGCCATCGAATCGCCGGTGGTATTTCGCGTTCCACCACCGTGGGTCCCCTCAGCATCTCCAGAACATGACGCAGAACCGCTTACGTCAGGAGGCACAAGCACAGCCATGTCCTCTCCACTCTTGACAATGTCCAAAATGCTGGCTGGTCGAATCTTCTCCAGATCTTTGATCAATGTCCTCGCACTGCCTCTGAAGGCCTCAGGCGAGTAAATACATTCTGTGCTGAAGTAGTCCAGTTTCTTGTGGTGAGCGTAAAGCACTATCTCCTTCTCATAGACATATTTCAGCGGTTTGCTTCGTTTGATGTCGCTCGCTGCGCTCGAGGTGACAATAGAGGTCGCTCTTGCTAGTCGAGGTAGATCACCCCTCAGAAGATTCATCATGACGGTTTCGGCGACGTCGTCAGCATTA
The DNA here is from genome assembly GCF_000835555.1 of Rhinocladiella mackenziei CBS 650.93. Lineage (NCBI taxonomy): Eukaryota > Fungi > Ascomycota > Eurotiomycetes > Chaetothyriales > Herpotrichiellaceae > Rhinocladiella > Rhinocladiella mackenziei. The sequence continues at coordinate 2,234,593 of NW_013550602.1, forward strand.
TGACCAGTGACAACATGTTTGATGCCCAGCTTGGCAGCACCTCTGTCTAGTGCTTGTCTTCGAAAGACTCCACAATAGGTACAGTTTCCTTTCTTGCCTACCTGAGCAACGACCTGATCCATGGTCCAACCATAGAGCTGATCATACCCCACGATTTCCAAAGGCATCTCATACTGAATTGCATTTCGTTTCACAGTTTCTAGGCTGTCATCCCGGTAGCCTTTAATACCCTCATCGATGGACAATAGGACAAGTTCGAGCCCATAATCATGTCGCTCATTCAAAGTCTTCAATACTGAAGCAAGAACGGTTGAATCTTTACCACCAGATGCGCCTATGGCCACCCGTTCTCCCCGGCGAAATAGATTATTAGTCACGATCGTTTCATGGACCTCATCCTCAAACACTGAAAGAAAACATTGCTTGCAGATCTTCTGAGAGTTTTTTGATCTGACTACCGCTGCCCTGGTGTTCTCACAGAGCTGGCAGACAGTTGGCGGCATGCTTTTCAACTAGACCTTCGGATTTAAAAAAAAAAAAAAAGAAAAAGGGTAAACGCTCAAAGACCACGAAAAATTATCCACACGGAAATACGGAGGAGTATTGGAAAATATTATTCCTTACTGCGGACCATTTCAGCTCTGGCGCAAGTTTGTCAAACGCATTTCAATTTTGTTTGCTGAATTACAAAGACATCAGATTGCGCCCTCCACACCTCCTACCACCCGTCGCTCGCTCGAATGCATTCGACTTTGCAAGCGGAACTGAGGTTCACAAAGATCCTTGGGTCCACTTGTCGACATTCCGCCCGACGCCAATCCAGCAAAACCCGCTCCTTCCATACTATAACTCGACTTCGCGCTTCTCAAGAGCCTCCAAATAATGCCAGCTCGATCAGTGGCCGTAACCTCGGCGACGACTCAAACAGTCATGAATCTCGTACGGAGATAGCAAAAGAACAGGCCAGATTGGAAGAAAAGAAGACCTATCCTACCCAGCAACAATCAACGCCTGGCGAACCACCTCCCTCCGAAAATGCGGATCAGACACATAATCAGGGCTTCTATGGCTCTTCTACGAGGAGACGACTACGGAGCCGCATGATGAAGGATATAGAGCCAGAATATCAAGCACCAGAATGGTTCGTGGACAACAACATTGTTCGCTATGGAGAAAAAAGATTAGCTACAGAAACACCTTCGAGGATTCAAGTGATGAATGCAGATTGGGAAGCCGGCGATTTGTCAGATCCAATCGCTCCTCCAGCTCCAATTGCACCCCCTTCGCGACCGCCAGATGAGGAAAGGAGCGACGCAGGCCCCGACCACATAATGAGTAAGGAAGATGTGGAAAAGCTTTTTGCAGAAAGGCAAGAGGCCGCTCGTAGAAAGGTCGAAGCTGTCAAGGCAGAATTGAGCGATAAAACGGCCAAAAGATACTATGTGGTCCGACAACAATATGAGGAGGTGGAACTGACCGCGAGAGGTCTGATGCAAAGGACTCTGAAACGCAATCATCAAGGCGAAATGGAGTCGTTTCGAGAGCATCTCCTCTTACAATATGCTGGCAAAAATGGCGATATATTATTAGACCATATCGTCCAAGACTTGGCTCTCAATCTAGGTTGTGATCTCATGATCCTAGATGCTCAGGACATTGCCGATCTGATCTACACTTCATATCAACAATCTCGTGTGGCAAAGGCAGGCCGTATGCTGAGTTATGATGTCTTCACAGATGCCTTTTCCGAGTCTTCCAACCCTGGTGCGACACAACAAACTCGAGAGGAGGAAATAGACGATGATGACATTGCGGATGATTTTGATGGACCGACCCCTGGAACTCCAATGGGTATGCCAATGATCGTTGGGAAACCCATTACAATCGACCTGAAGAACCTTTTTGGACTCCCTGGACGTCCAAATCGGTCAGCCATGCCAGTGTCGCCTGCCAAAGCATTTTCCGACATATTGAACTGGAATTCCGGCGCCAAAGCTCGGGAGACGCCTCGTCTCTTTGCTGGAATTGTTGATAGTCTCCTATCGAGACTTTCGGATCGGCGGGGTCTGGTGAGGTCAACTGAGGAAACACAATCCAACGCCCGGTGGCGGCCACATGACAGGGAAGTCGAGAGGCCAAAGGATGCTTCGATTATACATATCAAGAATCTTGAATCAATCCAAGATGTCAATATCGGCCACCAATTCCTCCAAGAGCTCTATCGACAAATTTCGAGACGAAGGAACTCAGGCGAATGCATTCTACTCATCGGTACGGACTCTGCTCGCGATGACCATGGACCGTTCACCAAAGAACGCATTAATGACACTCAAACGGGGGAGCGAGATGAGATCTCCCAAAACATCGTCATTACTCCGGTGTTGCCAAATACAGTTTCTAAGCTTGCGCTTCTCAATGATCGAAAACAACGAATTGCGACAATCAATATGAGGCATCTCTGGGAAACATTGCGATATCGAAACCCATCCGTGTTGTCACAACTGGAGCCTGGATTCTGGCATCGTGATTTCTTCGATGACATCTGCCAACATGATAAATCATGTCTAGAAGAACAAATCTGGAGCTATTCATATGTGCAACGAGTGGCAACATACATTGCTGGCTTTTGGAGCAGGGAAGGGAATACTCACGACCGGGACTTACGGAACGAATCGGACTCTCCTGGACCTCTTGATAAGGTCTTACATTACCCCATCATCACGGTTGCCACCCACCGACTGAAAGAAAGCGACGAGAGTAAGATACAATGGGCAGAAAAGCAGACAAAAGAAACCAAGGTCGAAATTCCAGAACGACGCAAATCCAAGGATGACCCTCGACTGGCCTCAATACGTGCTTCTGCCTCCAACTACGAAAAACGGTTAATGGGCGGAATCATTGAAGCAAAAAATATTGCCACGACCTTCAACGATGTCCATATGCCTGTGGAGACGATTGACACTCTTCAGACTCTGACCACACTCTCCCTCATCAGACCTGATGCTTTCAAATACGGTGTCTTAGCCTCAGACAAGATCCCGGGTCTCTTACTCTACGGCCCACCAGGTACTGGTAAGACTCTTGCGGCGAAAGCCGTCGCCAAAGAATCCGGCGCTACCATGCTTGAAGTGAGCGCCGCAGACATCAATGACATGTATGTTGGTGAAGGCGAAAAGAACGTCAAAGCACTATTCAGTCTGGCCAAGAAGCTTTCTCCATGCGTTGTCTTCCTCGACGAAGCAGACGCCATGTTTAGTGCACGCAGCAATTCAGGCCGCCGCGTCAGCCACCGCGAACTGCTCAACCAGTTCCTAAAAGAATGGGACGGCATGAGTAACGACTCCGGCAGCGCTTTCATCATGGTCGCCACAAATAGACCCATGGATCTCGACGACGCCGTCCTCCGCCGCTTACCACGCCGCCTACTCGTCGACCTTCCCACAGAACCTGACAGATTAGAGATCCTCAAAATCCACCTCCGCCATGAACGGCTCGCCGACGACGTCGATTTAGCACTCCTCGCCAAAAAGACCCCCTTCTATTCGGGATCTGATTTGAAAAACATCTCTGTCGCAGCCGCATTGAATTGCGTGCGTGAAGAAAACGAACTTGCAAAACAACACAAGGGAGACGAACCGTATAAGCACCCGGACCGGAGAACTTTGGGGTGGAGACACTTTGAAAAGGCCCTCGAGGAGATTTCTGCAAGTATATCTGAGGACATGAGTTCGTTGAAGGACATCAAGAAATTCGATGAGCAGTTTGGCGACAAAAAGGGAAAGGCAAAGAAGACGCCGAAACTGGGATTTCCGACTGCGCAGCAGGAAGATGGAAAGGGTAGAGATACAATCAAGGTCAGGGAGTAGGTGAGGGCTGTCTTTGGCATAATGGCCGTCAACTAGATGATGCAGGATAGCAGATGCTGTGGGAATTTCTAAGAGAGAAGGTATGGTTTGGGTAAGTCGTTCTCGCATCCGTTGCGCAATAGAGAGAAGAGAAAAGATCATTGGGACGCAAATAAGGTCCTTTGCATGCCATTGATACCATTGGAGATCTGATTGTTCTTCTGGTCAATGTGTCACCATGCAAATGCGGTCATATTATCTACAGCCATGGCCGCTTTTATGGTTTTAAGTAGGTCAGAATGTCATATGCACAGCCTAATCCTCCGTCTCTCATCTTATATTTCTTTGCATGCTTGCAATGTCTAGATCTAGAGTTCTCTTCCTGGTCCATGTTCAAAGGTCATCGCCTACTCATGTCCGGAATCCATATTGCCATTAAGATCAAAACCGAAGTCTAAGTCAAAGTGGAAGCCGAAATCGCCGTCGATGACAATCAACTCGCTTGACTGATTAGTTAACCGCCTCGGGCCAAATCAAACTCCATAGATCTCTCCTGAGCTCAGTTCAGCCACTCACCACCTTCTCCCTTACCGCATCCCTCACCCTATCCACCGCCCAAGCCAAACACGCCTTCATCTCCCACGATCCACGACCCGGAAACAGCATCACGCCTTCCTGCAGACACCGATCCTCATCAAAAACGCCGCTCTCGACGTCTCCGCGTTTATACATCCACGCATGATCGCGCGCGTAGTTAGGCCAGACGACGTCCTCGACATATCCGGGCGGGTCCGTCCAGAAACTCTCGAGCGTGACGTAGCCTGTGCGCGCGATGCGCCGAGCAAGTGTCTGCTCGCGTGTCGAGGACAGGAAGAGGCGAGGATGCAAGAGGTTGTGACTGAGGGTGTACAGGTGGTTGAGTTCTGGGGATGACGAGTAGAGATAGGCGACTGAGTCGGAGTGGTTACTAGAACTAGGATTGTCTAGTGCTTTAGGTGAACTAGGGTGAGGATAATGGGAGTCTCGTTCCCTTGGTTGTCGCGACGGTCGTGATGGCGGTTGTAGCGATTCTGAGTGCTCCTCCATACGAGAGACAGGCGCGGGAGGGTATAGTAGAAAACCGTCGAGGATGCAGATCCGGATCTCTCTTTTCGTTGTCTCTCTCCAGCCTACGTTGTCCTTGACAAAATTTTCAAACCAGGCTTCCAACTCCTGTTTCATCACCTGGACTTCATCATCGCTGACCCAGCTCGCCCCGACGGCATTTTGGTCCTCTTTGCTCACCATGTCCGGGGGTAAGGAGCCACGCGCGCGGACGTACCGGAGCGTCTTCTCAAGCAGAGGCAGGTCCAGAGATTCCACGCAATCCCAGTCTTGAAGGTCTCGTGTGCCGTACTCGGGCGATGTTACCGTGATGACGGGAACGCTGAGAGGAGTGAGTGTGTTTAGTAAGGGATATTCTACACTGAAAGGAAGAGGAAAGGGTATTGGGAGGGATGCGAGAGAGAATGGGAGACAGATTAGAAAGGCAAAAGCACCAGAATTCTCTCACTACCAACTGGCCAAAATTCAAGCAACTCGAAGACAGAAAGCCCAAACTTGTTGACGGGGAACATACTCTTTGTCCGTCTTATAAAAATCATCTTGATGCAAGACAAACAGACTCAACTTCCATTCTTCGTCTGCGCCTCCTTCACCACTAGGTACTGTGATGGAAAAGTTGAAAATAGCTTTTAGCAGCCTCGCGAGAGTCGTTTTGCCGCTACACGACGGACCAGAGATGCCTATTAGGATTGTCCAGGGAGAGGAGGCCGTCGAAGGATTTTCCGCATCGAGCTTCGCATTCTTCTGTCGCTGCGTTTCGGAAGGAGCAGACATTCTGTTGTGAGGCGAGACGAGAAGAGATTGGGCACCGAGCACTAAAAGAGGTGTGAAAGCTGAAGCAGATATGTGATAAACATCAGCTCCGAAAATTGCCGTCAACTTGTCGATCAAGCACAGGAAGAAACAGCTCTGAGTGTTGTGCGCCTCCACCTTTGATGCTTTACCTACACAAAACACTTTATAGCACTTTCGTCAAAGTGGCACAGGACGTCGAACTTCACCGCTTGTCGGAGCTGTCGTTCCAGTAATAAACCACTGAAATCGTGGAAATGCAGATCTCCATAGGCCATCAAAGCTACAGCCTCGCAAGGCTGGGTGCCCTCTACACACATTGGGCTCCCATGAATTAAAGGATCGAAATTCACATAAAGATATTCAGATCTATTAGCGAGCATGTGGCTGAATCGATTGACAAGCACCCCCAGCCCTTCCATTTCTCTTTTCTCTCCATCACATAACCCCATAACGCATCCCCATGTCTTATTTCTCAACACCTCCCGCTTCAATTCAGTCAGCCAGACCAGACCTGCTGAAGCATTTGCATCACCCCTCTTTAGCTCATCCATCGACGTGACATCCAGAAAAGAACAACGGTGGTCCGAAGGGGAAAGCCCCCGAGTGCCAGAGCCCCAGTCCCACCAACTATGATCTCAAGAGACATTGAATAACCAAGGTATGATACAAATCCACCCCGAGGATGATGCTTGCCGGCCAATCTCCATTCCGACCTCTGTCAGTCCGGCTCAAGACACACGACTGGTTCGAGTTCTGACGGATTCTGTCTTCACTCATCTACCATCTCTTGAGTTCGTAACAAGAGGATAAGATTCTTTCCAATCCGATCATCCTGATTTCCACACCAAAACCTTTTGAGGGTATGCAAAAGGTATATGCAATAATCCAAAAACAACACTTTACCGAAATAATCGGTCAAACACCATGTTTGCAGATTTCAAATCCAAAGGAAAAGCGGGAAACTCTGGTCTGTAGACTCCGGCAACGCCCTCAGAGAACGACGGCAAAGGCCCGAGTCTTCTTATACCCTGTCCAAACCAATTCCTTCTTTTCCAAAAGGTCGTTCATTGAGCACCTTTCTGCCTCTTTCCACCAATCTTGGGACTGGGCCTGACTTTGTGGGCACCATTGGAATCTGCTCCGGCATTATCTTCTTCCATCTTGACCGCACTCGCTCGTCGTCTTTTATTGGAGACGTTCGGGCTGGTATTGGTACTAGGACCTTGACTGCCACTAAGATTCGACCCTTGCGCGCTCATCTGATGTATCATCGCAACACCACCCGCGGCCGGATTTTGAGCCGGACTTGGAGTGTGCACTGGGCCTCCCATAAGCGGTGACCCCTGTGCTTGAGGAACAGCAAGATGACCCATTCCAGGAGAATTCATCATCGTGGGGCCATTCATCCCAGAGTTCATCTGATTGGGAAACCCAACTTGGCCACTGGCGGCTCTTGCCATCTGATTCTGCAGTCGAGCGTTATTGGCTTGGGCCATGTTTTGCGCGTTTTCGTGAGTCACTCGAATTAATGACTCTTTGGGGCCAATTCCAGGGTGATTGTGGAAATACTCCATAAGCGGGCCCATAGCTGTCATCACCTCAGCAATCTATATCCCAAATGTTAGTCATATCCTTCGCACAGCCCTGGTCGAGCAACTGACCTCTAGAAATTGAAAGATGTGATTTGGTACACCCCATTCACCCACGCCTGAACTTGGTATGATGGGCTGCATACTTGCACCACCAGCCTTGCCTTGAGTTCGCTTCAGATTTTTGTTCGTGATCTTGGGGCTCTGCTTCACTTCTGGTGATGGTGGGTTTAATATGGCGTTTCGGGGAATATATTCTTGCCATCCCGATGTGCTGATATTCAAATGTTCAATTTTCTGCGTATCATCAAAGATGACTCGGAGTTGCCCCGTAGTTGTGACTCGGATATCATTGCTGAAGACATATGTCAGACTCGCATTGGTGCTAAAGATGTGAACACCGCCATTGGTCAACTTGTTCTGGTTGTGATCGTACGATTGCAAGAAGATTTGCTTCACTCCACTTGCAAAGTGTGTGTGGTAATATCGAGCGAGAGAGGGGAACTGGAGTTGGAAGGATTTGTCGACTCCGTTTTTGTGACTGAATAATTGCTGCCTCATCGAACCGAATGGGGAAAAAAACCGGGTAATAGTTTGCTCCCAGTAGTCTAGGTCATGGGGCCGTTCGGGATTGGCCAAAGTATCCTGGTACATGATTAGTTGCAGAACACATTGACCTGTGACCATATCTTGTTTTGGTAGTTCAGACATCATCATGGTGGTGGCTACATCTTGTTGGGCCTGTTTGATCTGTGGTTCTTCTTCAGGTTCGGATGTTTTGGCTGGTTGATTATTCGATTGGTTTTGCTGCTGATTGTTGGAAGGCTGAGCTTGGGGTGGAGGAGGAGGCGGCGGTGGTGGAGGTTGTTGCTGTTGTTGTTGTTGCTGTTGCTGTTGTTGTTGTTGTTGCTGCTGCTGCTGCTGCTGCTGCTGTTGCTGCTGTTGTTGTTGAGGTTTTGGTTGCGGAGTTGGTGGTGGCTGTGAGGTTGGTATAGATTGCTGTGGAGCTTGTGTCTGAGGAGCAGGAGTCGGTTGCGATTGTGGAGGTTGAGTGGTTGGCTCTTGCGATCGAGACATTTGCATTTGCTGAGCAGCAGCTCTCTGATTCTGAGCAGCAGCCATTTGAGCTGCATGGTGAGCGGCCTGAGCTTGGGCTTGCTGAGCGTGCATTAAACGTTGTTGGTGTTGATGTTGTTGGAAATTCTGAACCTGAGGGTTTCCAGGATTCATTTGCATTTGCGGGTGCATTCCCATTCCCATCTTCTGTGCCAGTTGTGCTTGGTTAAAGCCTCCTGGTCCATTTGGCATGGTCATAGGCATGTTTTGTTGCTGAGACATTTGCTGGATCATGCGCTGTCGTGCGAACAATTGCTGTTGCGGCGTCATTTGCATCTGGCCAAAATTCATCTGCGGATTATGCTGTTGGAACATAGCTTGTTGCGGTCCTAGATGTGCCATCGCCATTGAGCCATTGTGCATAGGTCCAGGAGCTGGAGTTCCTGCGCCAGGAGGCATACCAGTCACCATAGGACCCTGTGTGACCTGTGGCCCTGATACCCCCGGATGCATACCCTGCATCATACCGGGCCCCGGTTGACCTCCCATATGACCTGCCCCAGGATGCTGCATTCCCGCCATAGGATGTCCATGGGGCATACCTGGATGTCCAGGAGCCATACCCGCATGGGGGGGGGGATAAGTTTGGGCCATCATTTTCAGCAAGGCTTATCCTTTGGAGCAACAAGCGACCGAACGGCCAGAATATCTCGCGCGCTCAATTGGCGCAACTACGTCTCCTGATAATATTTCTCCTCGGGGGGGTTTGTGATTATCCTTGCGATCTTCCCCTTCTTCCAAACCTCCGATTCCTCTGGCCCCACTTATGCCGAAGATATGCTGATATGTTGGCAACGACGTGAGTTGTCGTCACATTTGAGTAGCAGGGAGTCTTTGCACCCTGAAAAGATTTTTGCCTGGTTGGGAACTTATTGCCGCAGTTGATAAGTAGCGTGGAGCGTGGTCGAAACGTCGGAAAATTGTAGTCAGTCGTCTGGGAGCCCGTATTATTGGGCCAGCTGTGTCGCAACAATCAAGATCACAGGATCATAGGTAGGATACGGGCGCGCAGAGGCTTCATGTTCGAATAGACGCGATCACGAGAATGATAGGGAAGAGATCAGGTGAGATATTGACCTGGTGTCGTGTACCTGCGGTGTTATCGGGCTGCTCGTGATCCGGAGGGAGGAGCCGGGCTCTCGTTTCGCGCACAGAAGAAACAAGAATTGGGAGGAGGAAAGAGCGACAACAGTGAATAAAGGCAAGGTTAGGGGGATTCCTCGCTGGAGAGATCGATACGTAGATGAACGAGGATGCAAAGATGCGAGTGTCGTCCAGGATCGGCGACAAAGAGTTGGTGGCAGAAGTGCCCAGCGCCGGGTTGCGAAGTTTGCTGGGTTCTGGGGGCAGGCAAGGAGGCGCAGTGAAAGACTCAGAGCAATCCGGGAGTTGCAGGTATTAGCACTTTCGACGTGCCAAGGCCGCCTCTGAGTGGTCCCGAGGAAAGATTTGCCGCTAGTGGTTGTTTTTCTCCCGTCTTCGTTCTTTTTTCCCACCCCCCCAAAAAGCCTCGCCTGCGCTCTCATGCAGAAATTCAAATAATTTTATTTACTGCCCCCTTTCTCGCTCATCCCTTGATTTCTATGTGATGAGGGGAATTCCCCTGGTGATCGCAGGCTGATATCCCCTCTCGCTTACAGACGCGATTGAAATTGTAAGCCATCCACTTCCCCTGCTCGAAACATTCTCCTCCCTGCACCTCAAAAAGATGACACAAACCTAAATTCTTCTTCCTTCTATCCTGAGTCGCCCTTGAAGAAACATTCGGATCGTCATCGCTGAACGATCTGTTACTAGCCAGTATTTCATGTCTGACCTCGACTGCTGTCCACGAATTTGCTCACAGTCAACATCACTGCGGCTCCTTGCTAACCAGTTGTTAGTATACCATGTAGGATTTCTCATGAAACCCCCCTCATCAGTCTCAAATGTACGTACCGTCTTTCTTCACACCTCTATCTCTTCCTATGATCGAAAACCTTTTCCACATTCGCAGTTTCCACGCTAGCCCTGGCATGAACCTATTAAGTCCAGATGTCGTTGAGCGCAAAATCTTCCTTGGATGTCTGATTGGAACCATCCCTGATACTATTACTTTTCCTCATCATTGATGGAATTTCCATGCTCACCTTCGTCTCTCTCTAGGTAACTTCTATTTGCGTCCTTCAAGCCGCCCAATCCTCCCTTTGTAGATGCAGAGATATTTTTCGATGATGGATACGAACCAAGAGAGGGACTCGGGCAGACCTAGCATTCGCCTTCGGTGCAGACAAGATCAAAAGTAATAGATTTTATTCCTCTTGAATACGAATGGAAATTTCAAAAACAATTAATTACTTGAAAAACCTCGTCAATTCTGGTAGTTTTTCCAAAGCTTCGTGCTCGTGTCGTTCTCCAGTTCATTTTGATACCGAAGCGCGCCAGAGCATCGGACAACACGAATTTCGCGGCATTCTGCAACTGCACTTAGGGTGCTTGGGCTTGTATGGATGACTGACTTTCACATAGAAAGCCTCGCCATGGTGGCTTTTCATCCAAAGATGCCAAGGCTCACGAGAAGATCATATTGAATTGTAGCTCAATGTGTTCCGGTGCCACTGGGTACGACGAGATTGCAGCACATCCGGTTCTCGACAAAGATCACTTTGTCAAGGCTCAGCTGATGAAAGACCCCTCGGCCGCTTCTACGACTTTCGCACTCCTTCCGGCATCGATAAATAGGTCCTCACACTCTGCCACATCCTCTGGAGCTATCTCTTGCCGTCCATTAACCTTGGCCAGTATACTACTGGGAGTCAACAGCTGTAGGGCATAGCGCAGTGACACGTTCGTGCCATGTTGGGAGAGTTTCTCGATCGCCGCATCGGAAATGGACAGACCTTCTGTCTTCGCCCGGAGTCGAATGATGGTTTGGACCTCGGAGACATTGTACGGGTGTGTAGGAATGATGAGCAAGCGAGCTAGAAGATCCGGTGGTACACCGTGTGCGCCCGTGATGTCGTGCGTACCCCGAATAACAGTGTTGCCACGGTTCGAGGCGAGGATGACAATGGGAGAGATCGGAGATTCGAGGGCACGATTGAGATAGGTGAAACATTCGATGTCAAGCATGTGAACCTGTGGTAAATATTAGAACCGGAGATCAACCCAAAAAAAAAAAAAAAATTCTTCCTTACTTCGTCGATGAAAAGCACTCCAGGGACTAGCTCAGCAACACCCTGGTCGATGTATCTACTGACAACCTTGTTGATCTCGGCTCTCAGCTTGTCTGTGATTTCTGTCTTTTTGGGCTTCATCAACTGGCCCATCATGCTCATAACATCCTGGCCCCCTTGTGGTCTCGCATTCGCGATATCGAGATCATGCAGGGTTACATCTTGTACCACTTCTTTCTTCTTGTGTACCTCTCCTTTGGGCACGGGCACATATTCTTCAGCCTCGAGGTCAAATTCTGTCGCGTACGCGTCTGATCGTCCAACTCTCTTGCATGCGCCTGTATTTGCTTCGATGTAGATGACATCTCCGACCATGACCCTCTCTTTCTGGATCGCTTCATAAATGCTGGGATCTAGTCGCAATTTCTTGGTTCCCTTTGCGGATTTCAGGGTAATGATGAGATGGGAAATCGTACGCCCGAATCCACCTAACGGATTCTCTGCTTCTTCTGGGAGGAGTTCTGTGACTTCCCCTTCGTAGACTTCTTTTGTTTCGCGTACACGGAGACCTAGATTCTACTTGTCAGCTTTCATGCACGCAGGACTTGCAATTCATCCATACCAATTGCTCTCCTGAAGTTTTCCATCAAGGCTTCTGTCTTTTTGACCTCTGTTGAGTACACTTCGCTGCCCACGATCGGACAGAAAGGAACTTTGGTGCCCAATTCTTGTGACACTGCCAGCGCCAGAGCTGTTTTCCCTGTTCCCGGACCACCTGCTAATAGGATTGCTCTGCCCGACATCTTTTTGGCCTTTATGAGATCCACGACCACGCCGCATGCCTTTCACTTCGGTCAGCAATTACGAGCTCGTCACTTTGGAAAGGCAAGCCATACCTCACGGGCTGCGGTCTGACCAACGAACCCATTTCCAGATGTCTCAGCGGTGCCATCTGGTCGTAGTCCTAAGCCCTTGATATGTGTATGCGCGGCGGTCCTGTTTTCGCGTGAATTACCCTTGACCTCACTAATGTTGACCATTCTTGTGGGAGGTACAGGTGTTTTGGTGAAATAAGGAGAGAAAATACAAGGGAGAATTGAGGTTTTCGAGAATGCAAACAAGAAATCTTGACTGCGTGGTCGGAAGCGTGGAACGAGAGGCTGCTGTCAAAGATAGATGTGTACAGGCCTCGTCGAATGTGCCAAGGTGTAAAAAAATCTGCAGTTGTAAATCTTTCCGCGGCCTGCTTTGTGAGCAGAAAGCGGATTCTTGCTTTCAACTACGGTCACGTAGTGAGCGCGGGTAACCGACAACTGACAGTGCACTCCAGTGCACTCTTGCTCACTCTGCGTCAGAGTGCTTCATGGTGGAATCGTAATGATATAAGGTGTAGAAGTTAGGAATGATCTTAATGGCAGCGAGACAGTCAATATAACATCGACTAATCGCTCTTTGAAGAGGCATGAAAAGTAACATGCTCTTCGCAGGTGATGCGAAGGGAGCTTTAATGGCTTGGCATGTTTGTCTTGGTGTTGTGAAAAAGTGTGTTAGAGACTAGCCTAATCTAATGAACAATCGTGGCTGTTTTATAAGCGCCGTCCTTGGCGTCTTGGCCGGAATCACAGTGTCAAGGGTGGCTACATGCTGACCAAAACGGCACTTCTTATGTGTTGTCCTCCTTTAGTCGTGCAAAGGCGATCCCACCAATCGGAGCATCAACATTAAAAGAGGCCCGTTAGAGGAATATGGTCATTTGTGCCTGGATTCCTGCACTTTAGGCACTAGAGACGAAACCTTGATTGTACCGAGCGGTCAGATGGAGATTACCTGCGGAGGAACAAGAATAGGTTAGTATCAAATTATGCGTTTCGATACCGCTAGGGAGGACGGCGCCAACATTGCTGCCGTTTAAAGCCGTAAATCGAAACAAAGCTGGCGTCTTCAGTTGGGTTTGAATAGCGTCCAGAAGGGAGGATCTTTTCTACTGCTTGATTGGAAAGTTCTTATACCCTTTTGAGCAGCTGAGAGAAAGATTCAGAAGCAGTCACTGATATCCTGAAGACAAATGTTGGGCTATTTGAGCTGGCGTTGGTGCCAACGCTGATATCTTCATCTCCGGTTAATCTGCTCACCAAGACAACAAAGAGCTGTCTGGATTATAGTGGTGATCGAGCCCAAGCTGAACCACTTCCTCAAGGCATTTGTGGTGCTGGTTAGAACAGCCAATGACTCGACAGCCTCGGCGGGTCTCTTCAGGTGATCAGCCCACCAGGCCAGGTAGTCACTACCAGCAGCATCCGTAGCCATGGCTGTATTGAAGGGGAGTATCGTTCAGAACTCGATAATTCCTCGAGCAACTTATTTTTTCTGGTCCAATATCAGAAGAACAGTCGGGCCCAACGCTGTTGAAGCGGGAACAAGCTTCATGTTAGCGGCTTGGCAGTTTCGTAATGGCACAAACTGCCCCCTGTCTTGTCAACCGCAGGTCAAACTGCCAGCTGCGAACTGCGCGAGCACGGCCTTCCGGGGGGGGGTCCCAGCGTGTTACGCAACCTTCAACGCGACTGATCATCTTTTCTCAAAATTTGCACTGATCGAGTCCACTCCCTAGGGGTTTGAACACGCGTCGGTTTTTCATAATGTCTATCTTCCTGCCATAGAATCTTTTTCGTCTGTTGACAGAATACACGCGGCTGTCCACTTTCTTGTCCCAGTCCTTTTTTTTTTCAATTTTTTATTTGTATCGCGATGCCTCCCCGGCATTTTTCTCGGTACATATTTTTGGGTGCAGTCTTGCTCATCGGCATCATAATCATACCTTCCACATCAAGAGCACCTCAGAGTGTCGCAGGCGACTTATTCACGTACCCAGAAGGCCTTCGAGGGGCAATCCCCAAATTTAATGTCCCAAGCTTCCGTTTCTCGTTCCAGCATTCAGCCCACAGACCTCCCGAGCAAAAGAACAGTACGCACGACGATAGCTCATGGTACAGCGATTGGAAATGGTTGAATCCATTTTCCTCTTCTGTCACTCTCGACGAAGAACGTATAGTCCTCCCTCCGTTGGCCGAGCGATCTCCTGTCTATACGTTCTACGATTCGACGATCAAAAGAGATGAGGCGACCAGGAAAGCCGATAAAGAGTTGCTATTAACATGGCGTCGGGCTTGGTGGGCTCATGGATTTCGCCCTGTCATTCTGACGGAGGCTGAAGCTATGAGTCATCCATTGTACCAAACACTACACTCGAAAGGCATGCCCGCAGCTTTGGAACAAGAGTTTCGCCAATGGTTGGCGTGGGGTCATATGGGGACGGGAATGCTCTCCAGCTGGTACTGTCTTCCCATGGGCGCATATGACGACCCTCTTCTGTCTCATCTACGTCGGGGACAGTATACTCATCTCACCAAGTTCGAAGGCTTGGGGTCCGGCCTCTTTGCCGGAGAGCAATCCCAAGTCAACGATGCAATAAAAGCGGCGCTGGATAGTGTCAAGTTAAGTTCATTCAAATCAATTGTCGACGCGATAGATTCAGAACGCTTCAAGACCGAGAAGCCGACATCAATTGCCCATTATGATTCGCAGACCATTACCCACAAGTATCCTGTTCTGGCCGAGCAACTCGTCCAAGATCCCAACAAAGGCCGACTCTTTCTCAATCAACTCATAACTGCTCATCTTCACACCATATGGCAAAACACTTTCAGCACCGGAATTACAGTTTTACAACCCCTTGCTGCTCATACGTTCGGCCTGGTCAAGCCTTCGATGGATTTGGCCCGACTCCTAGCCGAATGTCCAAGTTCTATTTTGCAGTCTTCTTGTCCACCCAATCGACCCAAGTGCAGTCCCTGTGTAGGTTCCAAGTTGAGAATCAACACCGCCCCATCCTTCCGGAATACTTCGTCTCTGTTCACCATTGCCGTTGTTCCCCATCCCTATACCATGATTACTCTCACCAATCAATCGGACACAATATCGGTCGCTCACATTCGACGTCACACGGAACGGGATCCCTGGATTTCTGCAGTTACTCGAGATCTTCTGGGCGATGCTCGTGGAGGTCCTAGTCGTGTAGTGAGTTTGAAAGATGCCGTCGCCTCCGAGTATGGTTCCAGCCGATCTTTGTGGTTTACGACCGAGCACTTCCCAGCATCTTTCAATCCGCCACTACCTCCTCCGAAGTCCCCAACCAACGACGCTCATCCGGCACAAGAAAAGGTTGCTCCTTTCCCAGAAGACTGGCTTGAGCATCTTGATTGGCACTTTGGATTTCCCGTCCCAAGGACGGTCATATCTCATGGTGAATCTCTCCCTCCAGTTCCAGGACCTGAGCGTTGGGCCACATCTCCTGCTGGTCTACCAGCCGAGCGTAAGAAGGGCTCTGACCCAGACCCGCCTACAGACGAGCAGGCGGCAATCGAAGACGCGCTTATACGTAAGGCAAGGGAGACTATTAATAGTAAGGACCAGACGGTGCTCAGGATCCGTAGCGTGGCGGAGGCATGGAACATGGCTGATACTGAGGCGTGGAAATTTGTCAAGAGTTATCGCGCTCGTCAAGTCGTGGAGAGATTGAAGTTTGAAGAAGAAGAGTCTGCGTATGAGACTGGAGAGGGTGTAAGAGGCTACGCTCGCTGGTGGGGCTCATGATAGCGATGAGCTTTGACGTTTGTTGTTCAACTTTGTTGCTGAATTCCTGGCGATGTGTGATATTTCGTCGCACCAAGGAGCTCTCCGTTAGTTGAAGTCGATTTCAGCGAGCCACGCCCGTTCATGTTTTGAGACAACATAGTCACTCCCAGAACCTCATCCCAAACAACGACGCATGAACAGATCCATCATGTGCACCGCCAAAATATCCGAAGAACGTCGAAGATATCACCTCGGCCATCACCCAATATGCGATGTGTATGGCTAAGGTCGGAGTCTGTGGCTCAATCTTAATTGCCCACACTTATAAAAGTATCCAACGCACGCACGCCTGCAAGTACAGAATGCATCGACGATGAACCGATCCCCTCCATAACACATGCAACCGAGCACAAAGGGGTGACGGGCGACCTGCTTCAGAATGTTGATGAGCCCTTCGAAATTCTCCAGAATGGTAGCCGAAGTACAGACCCGGAGTCATGAACCAGAATGTATGCCGAACGGTTTCGTGGAGAAGATACCAGAGCGTTTCTCGACCTCCTAGCAATGCAAATATTTGTCCAAGTCGGCTTCCTGGGAGATTTTGGGTTGTTGTACGTCACCGTGCTGGATCGCCACGCCTGAGCGTGTCGCTAAAGCTGGTGATCGTGATCTTTGGGTCGATTGTCGATCCCTTCAATGGCCTAGAGGATGTGTGTGTGATGAATGTGGCTTCGTTGAGGAGATGTTGGGCTTTTCACCATTAGCGGCTGCTTTTGCCTTTTCAACTCGCCTTTTCTCGTCTTGTTCTCGTCTGAACATCGGCCCAGGGGAGTGCTGCTCCCCAAATTTCGGATCCTTACGACATTTGTCGGCATAGGCCAATATTTTTCTTCGCCGAACACGGTCGCCGGCCGTGGACTCACAACCTTGGGTAAAAGTTCCAAATGTAGCAGCAGAAGCAGGATGAGGAGTAGGAAGAGCATGGTTTCTTAGACAGACCAAGAGCTCTTCCCACGTCCCCTCTCGAAGAGCCGTTGTCGTCTTCGCTAGCTCTCGCTCTCGTCTCGTTCTTGGCTGCGGCTTTGCACCTCACACATGTCCTCTTGCTGGATGTCTCGGCTTGTGTCGAATAGCACATGCCATGGTCATACGGCCACCGACCTTGTTCGGTAGGCCGATCCCATTGGCCGTCTGACTGTAGACCGTCCTGAAGATCGGGAAGTGACCCTTCATTATACCAACAATGTCTTGCACGTATTTCTCATCCATTTCCATCTCATGATCTGGGACATGGCGTTGAAGGCAACGGCGATGCTGGAGTATTGTAAAGTGGTTAGAAGATGGTATCAGAGCACGAACTTGGTGTCGCGCGGCTGCCATTGGAAATTGGCCAGGTCGGGGTCGGGGCTTTGTATCAACACGATGAATTGGATGCCAATGGTACTGCCGGGAACAGTTTTGACTTGGGCCCAGAGCGAGGGAGAGGACTACCTTGCTCGCGCGGTTGAGAGGAACTCATTGCTAGAGGTTTATGGGCGTGGAGGCAACCGACTTTGCTCGAGGAGACGTTAACGGTGATGGTGGTGCCGGTGATGGAAGATTACCGTCCTGGTCTTTGTTTAGCTGGATGGGTTTTGGAAATTGGACGTTCCTATGCTCGATTTCTGTCTAGAAGCTGTTGCTTTCCGCATGCGGTGCTTCCTTTATATAGGTGCCTTGGGATGTGGTGATGCTGAGACTAATAAAGTGCCAAAAAGATGGTTCTTGGCATGGTGCCGAGAAGGCTGAATCCCCTTTTTTTGTTTCGGGTTCAATAGGCATATAGGCGGGGCCATACAGCCCGATTTGCTTGATATTGGTCTGCCTCGAGTTCCCTGCACACACGCTCGATGATTCTGGGTATGTGATTGGTGGGTACGCCAAGGATTATATATCCAAGTTCCGACAAATTGGTTTGATTCAGCCTTTTGGTCACCATTATTGTGATTTCGAAGGGGTCCAAGGGACCGTCAGACTATAGACTTTCGAAGCGTGTACGAAGCGTACAACGCTTCCGAAGGTCTTTACAAGCCTTGGCGTCGCCACATGTCACATTCTGTTCTATAGAAAGTCACGTGAACGCCACTCGGATCCCGCTCACCAAACCTCGGCTCACCGAATTATCTTCCGAGCAGCCACCTTGCTGCATCAGCTTTGCAGGACAAAATTGTAAGTGTCATTCTCTTGTCCGATTGCCCTTGACTTGCCCCTCGTTGCTACAATATTTCTTCGTTATTCAGAGCCGCTTGATATTCCCATGGTGATCGTTGCTGTAGCTGGCGGCCTAGGGAATGTGGGCACGAAATTCATCGGTCACCGAAACACCGGGTATACGTACTCACTCGGAAGGTATGATTTTCGATATCTTGACCTTATAGCTTCATGACGTGACCGCCACACTTCTCTGAGACCTGACTCGGGGAGATAGAAAGCTTCCGGGAGTACCTCTACGAATGTATCGGCCTCTTTTCCATCAGTCCTCGAGGTTGACTACTCTTCGCGCTCGGTTTGAGCGAAAGTTCTTGCAAAACGCAACGTCGACACTGTCATCTCTGCGCTGAACCTACACTGGCCTGGTGCCGATGACGCCCAGTTGAACCTGATCCACGCCGCGGCCGACTGTGGCACTGTCACTAGGTTTCTCCCGAGTGAGTTCAACATTGACTACGACGCCCCAGAAGAGTACGTGCCTAGCCCAACAGCGCATGGACCGTGGAGTCTGCTATCATCGGCGAACGAATGACCCTGAACGAAGTGGTCAAGACTGCAGAGAGAGTTACAGGTCGGCTTCTCGCGTCCTCGCCCATGTTGAAGAAGGCTCACGTTGGACATATAGGACACCGGTTTGATACGACTCACGACGAGGTCAGCGCCATCAGGGAGGGTGTGACAACGGAGTTGCCGTCCAACAAATCCTGCTACGCATACTTTCCTCGTGGCAAAGAGGAATTGGATGGCATCTGTTGCACGCAGATGGTGGGAATGATAGCGGGGGTTTTTGACATTAAAAGGACGGAATTAAATAGGCTATTCCCGCATGTTGAGACGATTCGCCTGGAGCCATTTCTCATGACATGCTGGCAGAAGGCGGGCGAAAAACATCAAGTTTGACAAGGATACGTGGTTGTGGCACATACATAGAGGGAAATAGAAGCTATCATAAGACGTGTTTGCAGACAAATGCGCGTTGGCCAACTGATGCAGACGCCGCGATGGCATGATGTCTTGGTGAAGCATCCGCCGCAGAGTAGTTTGTCGGAGTTGGCACGTGGAAGTGTGCCCCATGCATTCGACAGGCACATCCCACCTTCCATTGCCCATTATGTGGTGGGATTGAACTCGAGACTTGTATGGGCAGATTTTCCAGGGTTCCTAGGAGTCCGGGAGCCTTGTGCGTGAACTGACACTAGCTTGATGGGACCTCTAGACCGGATCGAAAACGCTCCCAATTAAACATTCAATTGTTTCAGTCGAATTGGTATCCAAACTGCTCCTCCGAAAGCTACAGTTTCCGTTTGACTTTGACAGAGCCTGATTTTCTTTTGGTCCATCATGGCGACCATGTCGGCCACGGACCTTCATACGATGGACGAACAGTTGGAGCAGTTTGCGAAATGTTTGGCACCTCAAGGGAGATTTTGTCTTGGAGGCATGAACTTGCCGCCCGTCACCAGTCGTCAACAAACCATTGACAGAATATGAGAGCCACTAAGCTACTGGAAATTGAAATCGAGACACATGGTCATTCGTGCGATTTCCCTCGACGGGAAAGGGGCAGCGGTGTTCAATGAGCAGGGGCTCATCGTGGATTTTAAGCTTGACCGTGACAGCAACCCCTGTTGAAGAGATTCTTGTGAGGAAAGCGAAATAGGCACTAACAGTTATATTCGCTATAGACGTCACTCCGTCAACAAGAACATGTCAGAGAGCATATATGGTTGGGAAGTCCTCCAGGTCGAGCCAGAGTACGCTTCTTATTAGATGAACTTCCAAACTCACTCAGATAAGCCCCCATCCAGTAGACCGATATCAACTCCATTGAGGGAACGTCGTTTTGTAGTTTGATATCGAGGTCACGCTTTGGCAGATAATGTAATTGGAGCAAGAGGGAGCGCGGAAATTAGCCTCCGGCCGAGGTAAGCTCCACCAGCTGGGTGTGGAACGAGACACATCTGAAAAGCAGCTCCTGTATCTCACAGACATGTCCACCTCGTTCCAACGTGTAGCGTCTCTCTCCGTGGACACCAAGCACGGCAGGGACGAAATCGTCGACAACATGGAACTGAAATCGGTGACTCTTATCAGTGAGCGAAACGTGACCTTCTTCGATGGACTTGCTCGCGACGGTCAACAATACTGCTATAGCACTGCAAAGAATCAGCTCAGATCGACAAGGATCTCCCCCCGGGTCCTATCGTGGGAGCTTGTTGATGGTGTCCCACCTGGCCATGAACTTTGGTCATGCTTGCAAGAGTTACTCCCTGAAACATCATGAAAGGTAGAGTCAAATTCATAAAGTGAGCTCCACTCGTCGGGACCTTCATGTCCACGAGTAGTAGCCGGCTTCAATTTGCAACTTGAGGCCGCGCGGAATAGTATTTAAAGGCCATCTTGTGGCTGTGGGACTGGGACCTCGAGCAAGAGATTGGTAGGATGTTTCACCGGCTCCCAAGGCTTTTTGTGGCATGCCCCAGACCACCCGGCGGTCCCATTTTATCGCCTTGCTTCTTCGCCTACAATAGTTCCCTTCTTCCTCTTGACCTTGAATCACTAGAATCAGGTTACCTCGATTTCAGGCCTCTGCGCACAAACGACGTGACTACGCCGGCGGGGAGTTTACCATCAGTCAGCATAGAATTCTTGTCCAGCATTTTTGGGAAATCAATCATGTCCAGCGCGGAGCGGTGACTTACAAATCATGAATCATATGTGCACCTTTCTTCATTGCATCGTGCCTGACTTCGGCCAGAAAGACATAAATAGCCTCCGTTGACCATCCTAGGGCTCTTGTGAACAGCGCCAATGTGATGCCCTCGAGGCCTCGGAGAACCTGGAGGAGATTCAAGGCACCGATCCGTTTCTGTCGGTCAATTCCACCAAACAAAGTCAGTCCAGCGCAGCAACAGAGGGGGAGGAGTCGGAAATTCCGAGTTTCCTGGATAAGATCTCTACCCGGAAAAAGGGGTGAGCAATACCAATCTCTCATCTTTTGGCCATGGACCCAAAGGCAACTGGAAGATCTTGTGATGGATATTCACGAATCCAGCATCTCGAGCCCAGGTTTCCAAATGTTGGCCTGGACAAGCGGTCCTTCCCACCCTGTCGCACCCTTCTATGATCAAATTGTACCATTCCAGAAGCTTGTTCCCAGCGGGGATAGAATCGTCTTGGGAATAATTGTGCAGATCAAAATCTTGGAATTCGACCCAACCGCCAGGCCTCAAGTTTCTATCGAGACCAGCGTAAGCTTCTTGGTGGCACGGATATGGAAAAGAGGAGGACGATGTTGTAAGGGGCGTGATCCATGCAAGGAAAGAATGAGAGCCAAACTCAACTTGTAGCACTCGGACATTAAACGAGGCCAGTCCGCGATGGATCCCGCCATGTAGCGAGAGTGGATAAAGTCGAAGGGTTGCGAATACTGCCATTCACTTTCGACATCGTCGACTTCAAACGTCACGTTCGGTGGCACCCTGGAGATCATCAGAAAGTCGGTGCAGCGACACACAGCCTCATGGATGATGCGTCTCACCATTGTGGTTGAATGGGACTGAGGTCGTTGCCAATCTCCCCAAACCCGGTGAGTGCTATACCCGCCGCAACACGATGAAGACTTACCACTTGGGCAGAAGGGAACATATCGCCTTTGAAGTCCCACGGTAAGCTCGTCTTCTGAAAAGCTCTTGGCTGTGTGAACATCATAACGAACCGATTTGAATGGCCCAAATTCCCGTCCCAGTACCAATGTCCACAATCCTGGCGATATCTTCTTTCAACGGGGCGAGAAAGTGCTTGTCACCCATCGCGGTGATGAGCACCTCATGCATCAGGTCGTAGCGGTCCTGCTCTTCCTCGTCGTTGGGAAAATTATAGGCTGTTGACGGTCTTTCAGCGTTCGCTTCCTCGGTCATCAGGATTCAGCTAGAACTTACAGCCTTCTCTGAAACTGTGATACCGCCGACCATGCTCCCATCTGTAATTCACGGCGCTATGACTGAGGGAAGTCGTATAACTCTCGCTTAGATATGAAATGTGAGCAAAGAAAGTCAATCGAGCATGGGGCGTGAGAGCCGTACAGCTCGTCTCCATAAGCAGAATCCACATCCTCTGCACCTTCCTACGGAGGACTTGTCAACAACGGAGGGTGCGGCACGTTTGATTCAGACTTACTTCCACCGTAACAGCGGTATCGTCCGTGGGATGGGTCGCCATCGCTGTTTGATGGCAGTACCATGAGATAAGAATCGATGAGAGAGACGAAGGATTTCAAAGTTAACGGCTTGAAAAGACAACATAGGAAGTGGGGGGGGTTAAAATAAGCCGGGGAAGCCGGGAGGGCACCGGGGGAAAGGAGAAAATCGGGTTTAACCTACATTAGCGTGGGAAACTTAGAAGCCAAATACTTGTACAGCACATTTCTGAATGGGCCTTGTGTGGCCTGACCTGCAGGCCGGACAGCGCAGCGAGATAGCTAGAACACGTGGTGCAAATGCTGTCCTCAGTTGTGGACCGTTGCCAGGGTTTGACCCAAGATGCCACCAAGAGCCAAGACGACGCCGACCTTGGATTGATAAAGGTTGTTCTGCATATAAGTACCGTCGTCTTCCCCGACACACACGCACCAACTCAGACATCCTATGTTTCTGAGGAGGGGAGCTAATTCCAACGGTATCGAGTCCCGAGACCATGTCTTCTTCGTCACGCATGAAAGGTCTGGCGCAGCAGATCTCTGTTTCCACATCGATTTTGACCGACTTCTTCTCCTCCAACGGCCTTCCGGAACCTTCGTTTGACAAAGATGCCGCTCTCCAGATTCCTGACTGCCCGGAAGAAATTCAGATCGCCCGTCGAAATCTGCGTGAAGCCGCACAAGAACTATACGCTTTGGCGACCGGACCAAGCGAGCATCTGAGATGGCTGGCCTGCTACGTTTGTCTCCCCTTGTCGTGTAAATCAATGATGATCTGAATTGACCAGGTTGAAACGACAGTACCATGATTGTTCTAGTCTGCGTTGGATTTATCACTTCAACATCGCGGCCCTCGTACCGTTAGACGGCACCAGGAGTTACGCAGAAATTGCGTCGAGCGCTGATGTGGATGAAGGCCGTCTTCGACGAATCCTCCGTCAAGCCATGACGAATAGGATCTTTTGCGAACCTCAAAAGGGTTTCGTGGCGCATACTGCGGCGTCCAGTGCTCTTATCCGCGACAAGGGGACCTTGAATTGGGTGGGCTATACGTTAGAGGAGTCCTTCCCAGCCTCGACCAAGTTGGTCGAAGCAACCAAGAAGTATGGGCCTTCTGAAGAAAAGAACCATTCTGGCTGGAATCTTGTTTTCGATACTGAGCTCCCAATCTTCGAGTACCTGTCGAACCATCCAGACCGCGCCAACAGGTTTGCCGAAACTATGGAGGCGTTGACCAGTACAGACGGTTATAACGTCCGTCATCTACTGAATGGTTATTCCTGGGAAGAGTTCACCCTGGGCACTGTCGTTGACGTGAGTTTTCCCCTCTCTCCCTTTCGCTTTCCCGACGTTGTGGGATGCTAAGTGAACGGTTTAAGGTCGGAGGGTCTATTGGCCATGCCAGCATCGCGGTCGCCGAAAGATTCCCAAATCTCCACTTCATTGTCCAGGACCTTCCCGACATTGTTGCGTTAGGCGAGCAAAGGCTCCCTCCTGGTTTGAAGGACCGGGTCTCGTTTCAAGTCCATGATTTCTTCACTCCGCAGCCGGTCCAAGGTGCCGATGTGTACTTTCTCCGATTTATTTTGCACGATTATTCGGACACCCATGCGACGCTCATCCTGAAGAATCTGCTCCTTGCATTTAAACCAAATTCAAGATTATTGGTGATGGACGGGGTTTTACCAGAGCCAGGCAGCATGCCAACAAGTGAGGAGCGGCTTATTCGGTATGCACAACGCTCCAGTCCACCATCTTCAGAAAGGACGCAATTGCTGACAATATTGAAAGCGTCATGGACCTGGAAATGATGACAAACTTTAATGCCAAAGAGAGAGACCTAGACGACTGGCGCAATCTTTTCGTCAAGGCTGATCCGAGGCTGAAAGTGGTCAAGGTGGTCAAACCTCCAGGAAGCGTCAACTCGATAATCGAGGCGGCGCTTGAAGAAGGCGATTGAGTTAATCACAATTGAACCAATGCTGGCCACAGCAGTTTCGACTGGTACCAATATCATCGGCCACTAAATTGAATTGTTGATGGGCAAGGAAGGCGGTGACCAAGAGTTACGTTTGATGACAGCTGAGAGACCTACATTGCGAAGACGAATCTGATGATTTGGGGGGATCACAGCATTTAGACGAGGTAACAGGCTCCTTTCAGATGGCCCTGCGGATCGTCTGGAAGCCATACATGGAGAATGGTATGCATGCCGTCGAAGCCTTTTATATCGTTGAACCTCGAAATAAGCTAGATATTGAATATCACCCAAGAATTGAACAAGAAGCTTTCCAGCCAAACGTAGTTATCGCCAAGTGTCGCATGGCTCGCTTGATATCTCAAAGTCGACTAAGCAAACGTATAATTTCTCTGCCTAATTTGGGCGATCCTCGTGCTGGCCAATTACTCTTCGGCTGACCTTTGAGTTGCTAGGAAAGATAATCCTTCGAAGTAGCTCTCTATTGTGGATTTGCGGTGGAGTCGATCCAAAAATGGGGAGCGGCTATGGACTATCTCGGGGTGGTAAAGGATGAGAATCTCAACCCCAATCTTCAGTACTTAGCACTTGGGAAAGAGTTGGCGTTCTAGGCATCGATAATCTTACAACGACTATCTCCACGGTGGCCACACAGCCCAACGTCGACAGAGGGTTGGCTCTGATTAGAGGACAAATGTGTGTGAGTCACTGGGCTCCAAATTATAAGCTGAGTCGGATGATAGAAGAGTTGATCATGGATGGCGCCGGAGATTATACCACTTGGTGACCGGAACATCGGAGACTGAGACCTATTTACTGTTGACACTAGACGAAATCACGGTTTCGGTCTTGGTCTCCGGCGAGACGAGGTTGAGGTTGAGGTTAGGGCCTTGGTATTCAAGCTACATTGTCAAAGCTGCTGGAACCGATTGCGGTCGTCTTCGGATGGGAGATCGTGTTTATGGCCGCCCCACAAGACCCACATCGTTCAACCAACCAGCTCACTGAGCAACTTTGATATAAATTTCCTGATCACCAGCTTTTTGAAGCGGCAGCAACATGGCCAATCACATTGGCAACGGCATACCAAAGCCTCATGAAGATGGCCAAAGAGTCCTCATCCAAGCCGCATCTGGTCGTGTTGAACAAGCTATAATTCAAATCGCATAGACTTGTAAAGGGATCCTACGCGTTACGGTGAGCACAAAGAGCCAAAGTGATTTGATGGAGGAATACAATGTTGCCAGAGACTTGATTTTGATGACCAAAACTCAAATTTGCAAAACGACTCTCAAAGGTTCACCAAGCGATATAGGATTTGACCTGATCCTTGCCAGTGACGGACTCCGGCAACTGTGGAATTGCATATCGCCGTTCGGTCACTTGATAAACGTTGCTGCTGATGACGTTGCAGGTGCTGTGGATTTGGCGACGTTTAAGAAATCTGCATGTTCTCCCACATCAATATGGACCTCAAAATCAAAGAGAACCCATCTGAAGTGGCCATTGTTCAAGAAAGCCTGTCCACCTTCCTGGAGACGACCAAGATGATGTTTACACCTTATCCGAAAGTATTTTCGTCCGAAAAAAGTATCTAACGCCCTCGGACGCCTTCAAGCACAAGATGATCCAGGGGAGACGATTATCACTTTTAATGCAGGCGATCGTATTCCTGTTAGTCCGAGTGCCAGAAAGCCTGTCACTACGAAAAGACGCTACATACATCATCGTTGGGGGCCTAGGTGGGTTGGACCGAAGCCTGGCTCATCTTTGGGATGCCTACGGCGCCGGTCACTGGGCGTTCACATCACTGGCGTGGTCGACAATTATAGCCAAGCCAGCTACGCTGCTGGAAGTACTCTTCAAGACACACTAGCCAAGTTCCGGCGAGAGCAAGGCCTTCCAGCTGTTTTTATAAACCTTGGGCTCATGACTGGTATTGGTTTAATTGCGAGGCCAGGCTCTCTATGAAGCAGAGCTCCATGAAAACATCAGAGCAGTAATAGTGGGCTCATATGAGAAGGCTGTAACTCCCGCCCAGCTTGTCATTGGACTGCCTAACGGTGGCATCCAACATCGATAAGGCCAGATTCACCGTTCTACTACGACAAAACCCGATTCTGGTTCTTGAAGAAGATAGGTCTGTACCAGGCTATCAAGAAGATAGGCGGCAGTGAAGAAGTCTTGCTGCCCCCTCCTTGGCCAATGCAAATCATTAAGTGATGCGGCAAAACTTGGTCTTTGCGCTCGTATGGAGTGGATTTGCTGATAGCAGTTGAGATTCGGAGCTGGATATTGCAGCAGATCAAGGCGGACATCACGTTGTTTGACGGTGTTGAGTGGAGCGAGTATTTCTGCCTTGGGCGATGAAAATCACGCGGCCTCGAAATCGGTCCCTGCCGGATTGGGGTAACTCATAAGAAGAAAGACTCTTTTGCCTCGCCAGCTTTCGCTGAATGAGACCTCTGTTGAACCGATGGGACTGCGTCTTTTTGTTGTATTGGGTACTTGTTTTGGTTCAAATCGAGATTGGACCCTGGAGTTTGTGTTCGCCTTTGTTCTCTTGGGTGGTTACAGGCACGTGGATAATGCTGAGGAACATCGCCTTTTGTCCGAGAAAAGATGCTACTGGAATACTGTGAACTAAGTGCGGATTTGATAATGCTAGCATTTGCTTGTTTCTTCCTCTCCGCAGCAGAGGCCAAGCTTGCTGAATTTGAAGGGCCATCTGTCAACATATACACCCCCCCCTTTTCCTCATTTAAATGGCCAACCCCCGGCTATCTCTCTCGCCCTGATATAGTCCTGAGTACAATTCCGCATTCTCATCCAATGGACCAAAGTCATATTCGTGCGTATGTTTTGTATCATCCCAGCCACAACGCCGCCACTTTCACGATGCCTTACTTCCGCTCTAAGAGGCTATGTTTGCCAAATTGACTTACAAGGCACGTTGTACAATTCAAAAGGTGGGCGTTGCTGCAGAAAATCCTTCTGATGCAGCTAGGAAGCCCAACTGTCTTTCAATTCAAGTTACACAAGAAGTTTGACACCTGGGTACGAATCCAGAATCCAGCTTGGAATCCATTTATCTCAGCCGAAACCCACATCACATATTGTATGAAACGAACCCGGGGGGCAAAAGAAGGGGGGGTGGGAAGGAAAAGAAAAAGAAAAAAAGACGTAATTTATTAATTTTCCTACTACGCGTCTGATACCAGTGAACTGCGAGGCTATGAGGCTATGAGACTATGAATCTACCCAGGCCGCTATGTACGATGCCTTGGTACCTTCGCTAGAACAGATGTAGGTGTCACGATCGTATCCACCTTGAGAGGATGGGTCAAGAGCAGGTATGCCTAACTTCAAAGCAGTAGGGAGTGGTAGAATCGAGGTAAACACCTCCGTAATCTGCTGAGTACCTACAGAGATATCTCGATACTATAATTGTCTAATTAGGGCAGGGATTTATTGAGTCTCTTTTTGGAAAGCCCCCACCATACGGAAGGCTACTTCGGACAATTGGCTCATCAGCCTTGTGGAGCTACATTTCGTCCGGCTCCTTCCAATTCAGCGTCGCATAAATCATTCTGAGATCCAACCCGACGGAGGAAGAGGGACTAGATCTCTGTAACACTCAGCCTCCGAGAGAGAAAATGGAGATTTGGGTATGAATGAAGCTGAGAGCTAGTTGTTCTGCTTGACTAACTGCTATACAGGCTAGCTCTTTTTGAACTTTTCGCCAATTGACCCCCTTTCTCCTAATCCATCGCGCTTGTAAAGGGTCCAACTTCCACCTAAGCCTTTGAAATTCCATTGTCTAGCGTCAAATTCTCCCATGGTTCTTTGGCGCGCTTTATGCCCTTATTTTGTCTCAGGGGCGTCAGCCGCAGGGATGGGATAGATGTAATCCGCAGCTTCGGCACGCTTCTCTGGAGTATCGGCCGCAGGGATAGGGTAGATGTAGTCTGCAGCTTCAGCGCGTTTCTCTGGGGCATCGGCCGCAGGGATGGGATAGATGTAGTCCGCGGCTTCGGCTCGTCTCTGGACGTAGCGGCCTTCCGCTTTCTGACAACGTCATAAGTATTCAGAACTTTACAACTTTATTAAGAAAAAACGTACTGGTGCCGGTGCCGGTGCAGCAGCGGTAATAGTGACAATCGTCAGGACGGAAAGATACTGTGATGCCTTCATTTTCAATGAATGTCCCCCGGAAGCTTTTACTGGTTCAGAATTGAATTGAGTTGTCAGGGTTTTGAGGAGTGCACAGGTACCAAATTTATGTCTTTCGGATCATCTTCCTAACTTTTATACATTTAGTTCCACATCTCCAGCCGACAAAGAGCAAGGGACACGTTCCAAGAAGGTTCGCTGGGTCTGAATTCGACAGCCGTCCCCATTAACTTTCATCGACCCTCATCGACCCATCCGAATGCACTAATTTACACGTAGCGGTTTCTGGGGACTCGCAATCATTGACCTAGTCAAGAACCTACCAACAATACAATCCATCCTGAAGGATTCATGTTGTGCTCTTAGTAGAGGTCGTTGCGAGAGCCATCAGGTAAGGTTCAGCGGTCCCGACTGTAACCATCTACCACCTTCCCTTTTAATGCTCGACTCAGTTGGTCATCTTGCATCACTCGCAAGGTCATATCCATTTTGACTAGTAACCGACTTATCGGTGCAGAGCGAAGCTTTGCATATTGTTACATATATGCTGATCAGTGGGCACAGATAACGAATGATCTCCTCATTCTATACGCGCGTTGCGCTACGTTGGTGTACTTCTGTTATGGCGTTCGAGCAGGGATACTATTGTATGGTATGGTAGCATCTGCTGGTCTGGGCGTTTGATTCCATTCGCGTGGTTCTGATAGGACGAACAAATAGGAGCACGAAGACACTCGGCCCTTGCCGGAACGGTATCGCAATGTCATTTCATCTGGATTTCTAGCTTCGAGGTAGAAGACCCACATACGTGCTATCATGCCGAGGACAACGTTGACCATTCGCTCGATTCCTTCATTTCATCCCCTTGCTCTATCAGTGTTTGGGTCATACCATCTGTCTTTCTCCATTTAATGTCTCCCTTGCCCGAGAACGATCGAGTTCTCAGTGCGACCACGATGCTGAAGTTCAAGCAGACATACACCCATCAGGCACCTCATGATCTCCGAATGGAAGCAGGAGAAGAAGAGGCGTTCCTTCCCAAATCTAGCCAGATCCAGGAGCCGCCTCATGGCCGGCCGTGGGTGGAATGGGTTCTCGTTTTTCTCCTTGGACTGTCAGTTTTCCTCAATGTGATGACTCAGATTGTGGGACGAGGACAGGATCTCGATGAAGTTTGTGCCCTTTATACCTCACAAACTCGTGAGTCGGCTTCTTTTCTTGCATCAAAAACATGTCATCTCAGCAGGAACTGACCCTGTCTCTCAGCATCCCCCATACAGCAAGATCTCAAAATAAAATATTCCACCGTGCAGTTCGAGGGTTCCTTCTCCAACCCCAACAGCAGCACGTTTCGTCTACCGCCCGGACCCGAAGTCGATGAAGCATGGATGTCACTAGGTGTTCAAAGTATGTTACATTTTCAATCAAGATGCCATCGATGCAGTCAAAACCCTGCCTCTCAGCTCTCACGTTTGACCAAATCAACCAAAACTAACCATCCAGTCCATCCAGACCATCACTACATCGTCCCCGAGCACTTGGGCGAACGCTACGGTCTAAATCCCGGCGCTGCCAAACTATCCCCGGAGCTGGGAGGTGGATTCCCTGTTCTTTTCGAATTCGAACACCACCTGCACTGTCTGAATTTACTGCGTCAGTCCACGCACTGGAACTACGGCCACTACGCTGCTGAAGGAAAAGGTGTCTTTGGCACCCCCGAAGAGATGCAGTACAAGCACGTCAACCATTGTATAGATATCTTGCGACAGCAACTTATGTGTCAGCCGGACACGGGGGTGTTTGGTCAATATTGGATCAAGTCAACTGGCGAACTGTTCGTTGATTTCAATACCAAGCACAAATGTAAGAACTTTTGGGAATTGAAGAACTGGGCCGTAAATCATCAGGTGGATCCTAAGAAATTAGAGATTTTGGCTGTGACTCAGAGGCCAGAAGATGTTGTTTTGGATGACATCCCATAAAAAAAAAAAATATCTGACTGAATCCTTTACGGATATATGTATGTATGAGATTTGAAAGAAAATCAATTTGAGAGCGTCAATTGTTAGATCGTATTATTTTCTTCTGGACCATGAAACACCCTTCAAAACGACCCCGTCATATTTAGCGGCATGCAACGTGCTCAAACCCAACAAATCATGAAATATTTTGCCTAGATTTTACGTCTCTCCTTTACGACCCTCTACGACATCTTATGACACCATCCGAACCCAAACTCCAACTCTGTGACTCCCGTCTTCCTTGTTTCATGGTTCATAATCACATCGTTACAATGTTCAGAATGTTCCGCCCCCATAGCCTGCTCATGCACATACACGTCCTTCTCCCCCGCCGCGACCCTCTGCATCGCCATCAACGCGCTTCTCATCATATACAAACAATGCGCGACATGGAAATTCTCAATCGAGTACGCAATCAACTTTTCTCCTTTATCGAATTTCGCCACGAAGTACTCGGCCAACTGAGCAAATGGAATGAACGTCTCGACAGACAGGTCTTGATCCGTGTGCCATGTCATATTGGTCATGGACACCGAGTGTTTAGGGGAGACGCTGATTTCAGTGGCGTTGGACTGTGTGGCTTGAGCCATTTCGTGGGCGAACTCGGCGTTGTAGCAAGGCGGAGGGAGCCAGACGGCCGCCATGATGTCAAATTGACAGTTGCGAGCGATCGCTTCGTGAGGCGAGTGGCCACATGATAGCCACTCGCCCGATGGCGTTTGCCAACGGTTATGCGTATGCGGCTGCTGGTCGCGGTAGGAGTCCTGGGAGGCCAGGTCTGTCGTGTAGCGAAAATCGAATAACGGATCCGCCTCCTTGGAAGATGTTGTGGGAGGGCTATTTGTCTGAGAATAAGAGCGAATGAATTGGTATGTCGCCAGGGACAAAGAGAGCACAGTCAAGATGATGATGATCGGGGTCGAAGAACGCAAGTATTTCCTTGGTTGGTGGATCGTTGACCACCGAGACTCGGAGGCGACTAGAGTGCTGCTGTCGCTGTCGGAAGAAACTGCTTCCCTTTGGTAGGAGCTTGTGCCTGAGTCTTGAGTGCTGATTCGGGTGTACTGATGCGTCGCCATGTTAACCCCAACCTCGAAGATCACCGCAAGGCGAAGTTTTCGAGTGCTTCGTGTTGGATGTCCGGGCGATGAAGATAGGTCGTGATTCTCACAGAAGCACTTGGAGGCAGGGCATTGAGTGCCCACGTCAACGTGTATGCCGAATGCATCTCTTTTAGTGTTTTCACCAGGCCTTTCCATCCTGGGAGACGTTAAGGTAACGAGTTGTAATGATGCCATATTCGCGGTATCTGACAATGGAATCAGTCCCGGCTCCGCGACAGCGATGTCATAACCCCCTCCGCAAGATGCAGCTGTACATAGTTATGCATCTTGACCGGACATTACGTGGGTGTCGGGGCGGTTCATCTTGCGAAAAGGAAGATCGCTTGGCCTTTCAGTCTTAGCAAGCCCGGCATACTGTGCTTACAGCGTAGTACTGTCCAGTATCGGCACTTGGCAATGCTCTTCCACTAACACCTACAAGGTAGGTAGACAGACACTATACACCCCCCGGCGTAGAATCTCAAGGTGGGTATAAGAACTCCACCTTGGCACGCCCACAGTGCGAATCTTGTGAATCTTACTGGCACACCCGGGAGACCTTATTTGCCGTTTGAGAAGTGTGTTTTGGTGCCGTTCATACCCGTAGATATCCCTGGCCCTGATCGCAAGACCAGTCGGTGGTACCTTATCAAAAGGCGCTTGAGTGGAGGCTATCAAGAAGTAACGTTGCAGGGCCGGTGGAACTCCATGAAACAGAACAATACCGAGGTAGGCTCGCAACTGGCAACAGATGGTATTTAATATCTATATCAGCGGGGCTTGGTTGCAAATAATGTTGCAATGCCTAGAAGCCAGGTCGTCTGAACAGCAAATATATTCCCCAACCCGAAGAAATATAAGCTTGAGCACTTGGCCAAGTAATAATTGGCCGTATGTAATACGGTGGACCATTTGCTCTCCGGTGGAATAGACTAGGATCCTCTGATTGTCACTGACAACCACTTCTCTACCACTCCTTCGACTGACTTAGAGCTATAACAACGGAAGGATTTGAGATCTCATCAATCCACAAATAGTGTCAGGAAAAGGCATAATTGTCTCGTCAAGAATCACATCGATCCTCTCACGAGGCTGCTGGAGAGAGGGGAATACCTGTTCAACCAATCGAAACGCGCATTCAGGTATTACACCTTTGAAAGCATTTTGTCGGGTGAGGATGGCCTGGAATCGAAGCCCAGATTAGCGAAACAACGCAGCCGGCCGGCCTCCAAGTTAAGTACGGGTTGAGAACTCCTACGAGATGCCTTCTCCACGGGTCCGCTTCCCGCGTATTCAAAAGTCTGAAATACTAACCGATCAGATATCCCAAAGACTGATAGGCGTTTTCCTGTGCCCAGCACATAAAATCACTACCTCGCACCCAGTTCTCGACAATTTCGTTCGTGGTCTCTGAAACCACCTATTTCATTTTTGATGAACACGATTACTTTCCCTTTTTCTCACTCCTTTGCGTGCTGCCGGATATTGTTTCCTTTTCCTTGTGAATTGATCAATCTTTCCTTACAAAAGGCATCATCACCACCATCAACATGAAAACCTGTTATCATCCCAGCGACATCAAGTCTCAAGCAAATTGCCTACCCATTCAATCCCACCGGATCCATCCAGATCGTGCCTTAGGCTAAACCCAACAAAGCTCTGCTGAGACAAAATGGTTGCTATGCAATGTCCCCAGGCGACCCTGGCACTGCTTCCAGCTTTTACGATCCCCAACGAGCCGTCGGACCTCAAGTGCACTCTAAATCTTACCGTCCCCATCTAGAGAGACCTCAGCCAAGTTATCTTCAGCGGTCCTGGGAGGCAAGTTAACCACAGGCCTTGTCTTTGTCCGTCCTCTCGCAATATCTGGATCGATATGTTCACGGTCAGCACTTACTTTCTCCCAACCAAACCAGTCTATTCCGCAAAGAGACTATCTTGAGAAACACATCACTAAGTTGTGGCCCCAGTCTAACTTGAACTTCTCCCGCCTCGCCAACAACTTTCCATCCTCTTGTTGTAAGTGATCCTCTTCCCTGTTCATGCTCCACTGCATTTCTCAACAAAACCGGCGTGAGGCCTTGGTTTGATGCAGTGTCATTCGACGATCTCGACCCCATCCAACCCATCGATGTCCAGAGGGTTGTGCGCAGCACAGATCTCGAACTGGCCAATTTTGACTGCCCTCCCCCGGCACTCAGCTCCCTGGAATCACCCAATCCATCGACAATTTTGTTGGTCTCAACGACGTATTTGGACCAGACTGCATTACTGGTTTGGTACCCCAGCTTCAGTAACCAATAACAAAACAAAACTAGGCTTGACCGGTCTCTTCCACAGGCAGAGGTCACTGTCGGAAGGAATAGCTTGAACGAAAACAGTATCAAAGCGAGGCTGGAATTTCATTATCACCAAGAGACTTTGAGGGAATGGTCGGAAAATTACTGGCTAGCTGACTGGGTCTGGGTTTCGCTTTTCGGATACAATCATCTCGCACAGCTATCCCCCCTTTTTGATTTCCTTGGAATATTAGGCAGATATTGACCTTTCTTAGTGGAGATGATTCTTCTTGTGTCATCGCCAGTCGTTTAGCGATCAAAGTAATATAGAACATATTCGGTCACAAAATTACAATCAAAAAAAAAACCAAAATGAAATTTTGGAATGCATATGTTTGTTTCAATATCTTGTGTCTTGTGACTCTGCTCCTAACTGAGGACGCCTGATACCTTTAGCAGGGATCTTGAAGTTACTTTGTCACTCTCCACTGATACTGCTCTCTTACTCATCACAATGAACAATATATATGTGTGTGTGTGTGTGTGTGTGTGGATATCCTTCGCCTGAGGACCCATGAAGCTCTTTTCTCTCTTTTTTTCCTGTCCGAATCAGTCTCACTCAACTTCAGTCCATGTCTCATCTTTTCATCCTCAATCCTTGTGTCACGCAGCAAACGGTTTCAACCCCAGTCTGCGGCTAAACTGTCCTTCGCACTTTGCTTGAATCTGGCTTAAAAGAATGCGGTGATTTTGTCGTGCATTGCCAACGTGTGCGTTGATTTATCGAGCGTTTTCGATGTATTCGGCACTTGGCTTCTCGTACTTGGAGCAGAAGAATCGACCACTATTTCTCGACAACCATGTACTGAACTTGCTTAGCTCCGATTTGAGTCTGGTCACCGATTCTGCGTCCATGTTGGTCTGAGCAATGATTTCGGGGAGATTGACTATCAAATTCAGATGTG
Organism: Rhinocladiella mackenziei CBS 650.93; assembly: GCF_000835555.1. NCBI lineage: Eukaryota > Fungi > Ascomycota > Eurotiomycetes > Chaetothyriales > Herpotrichiellaceae > Rhinocladiella > Rhinocladiella mackenziei. The sequence continues at coordinate 2,269,799 of NW_013550602.1, forward strand.
ATGCTTTGGTTAGAACAAGCAATTCGTTACGAGTCAATGGCAGCTAGTTGTGACATAACATACCGATCATTCGAGTGAGATGCTCGGCCCCATAGCAATCACCTGGACCTTTGCCCTCCCATTCCTTGTATCTGCCCGATTCCCACAACTTGCGAACCTGTAGTGGCAGTGGCAGGTAGATCATTAGGAACAATTTTGAGAGAAGATTTTGTCAAATATGAAAATCACTTACCTCCGCCAACTGGCTGCGCTCAAAGCGATACAACAAGATCTTACCGACCGACTTCTCAAAGTACGTCTTCAATCCGGCAACAAATTCTTCGAGAATCTCAGCCTCGACCGAGCCCAATCGTCTATTCATCTTCTCTTCGTTGAAGTATTCGTCAAGGATGAAGTTGGCAGGAGCTTGGCTCGGAAGCGGAACAAGCAAGAGCGACTTAGTGACGTTCTCCCAATCGTCGACGAGAAGGTTCTTCAGGTGGTCGGGGATCGAAATACGAATCGACGGACGATTGAAATATGTTTCTTCCTGTGCAGAAGATGAAATGTAAGCTTGGGTCCCATCTAGTTGGCCATCCAGTTGGTTAGGGCAAACAAAATCTCCTTCAGCACAGGATAAAGCCAGGTCGCTTTGAGTTTCGCGTCTTCATCACTTTCTTTTGCACGTTTGGATCCGATGCGAAGGTAGGTTGTGGATTCCACGTAGCCGGAACGGGGGCCTCTAGTCCCGGATTCACTTGAGCTATTGGGCTGGAAGCTTTGGATCTCGTATTCGAGGTTGCCTTGAACTTGGTCAGCCATACCACTTTCTACCACCTCTGGTGCGAAGACAAGGAGATCCAGACCTGTAGGATCCCGACCGCGTGAGACTCGGCCGCGGATAGTCGGCACGATGTCTTGAGATTGGAATTTGGCAAAGGTCTTGTACTTTAGCATTGGACCTTTCGCGGTCCAAACAAGTGTTTCGTCCCCTTCGGAGTAGACATTGAAGCTACATTGGTAGCCTTCGTGACAGCACCAGTGGCAGATCGGCTTGTCGCCATTGCGCTGGATTCCCATGGCCATACAAGTCGTGCACTTGTCCTTGCTTGCGGCAGGAGGAGCTAATGAGTTGAAGCAGTTGTGGATGCCGGAGAATTATTGCTGGCGAGAGTAGCTAGTCTGGTGCTGTGTCGAAGCACTCGAGTTGATGGCAGAGTGGTGGGAGCCGGTTTGTCTTTGGGAGCAACATTGTCAGCCACACGGCCGGCAGCATGTGTGGTATTGCGAGTTATTCTGGTTTTCTTTGGTGTAGAAGGCTTTTCAGACGTGCAGCTCTCCTCTCGTCTTGCCCACTTTTCCCAGAACGGCGAGTCATCTGGGATTCTGTCAATGACCGAATTGGGGTGTTTGGTCAAAACTGCAATGGCATCTTTGCCAGGATGTGTGGATGAATTCGATGCATTAATTCTGTTGGAATATGCATGAGCGCTGCCTCATTCCAGCCATAGAGAGTTTCCCTGTCGTGGCGGTGGAGTTTTTCTACCAGACGACCCGGGGATTTGAGTGCGTCGAAGCAAGGGCCGGAGCCAGGAGGATCGATAATAAAAGGATCTTTTGGAACCCTTGCTATTGGGTATTTCTTGGGCGGATCAACACCCTCGTAGAAGAGCAACTTGTTGAAGTTACCTGAATCTTCGTTCTTGGTTTTGATCTAATTGGGATGGTGTTTCTCGGGAATGGTAATCTTGCCATTCATTTCCAGCTCTTGTTCAATGAGGGCCTTCTCTTGCATAGTTGTGCCGCTGATCAAAGGTGCCCAAAATTGCTGAGGATTTTCAGATGCGGTGGTTCGAGAAATGGATTCAGGCTCATCTAGAGGTGCCGGTCGTGTCAGGAATTCGTCAATGGACTCTTCTCCAAGGGGTGTCCGAGTCTCTTCTAGAGTATTTCTTGGTGGCTTTGCGACGACTCATAGTCTTTGGAGGAAGGCTGGGCTCTTTTTTGGTTGGAAGCTGTGCTGTAGAAGAAACTGAAGAGTCAACAGGTAGGGATTTTGGCTTGCCCAGGCAGCCGAGTGTGGGATTTCCTCTGGCCCTTCATCATAGTTCATGGCACGCACAGAATCTCAGACCGAGTGATTCACGTGAACTGGTGGAAGGATAACTTCGGCGGCGACGTTGAGGAGGTTGTAGTTCATCCGAATCCGAGCCAGAAACAGCCTTGTCTACTCGGCTAGATTCTTTAGGTGTGAAAGTGGTATCATTACTCTTATCATCCTTTTTCGTCGTGGGAGGTGCGTTTTTCCTCTCCTTTGGCTTCTTCACCATATTCTTGGACGGCTTGTCTGAAAAAACCTTGGAGGCTTGAACGGCAGCTCTTCGCGGCACGTACAGGAATTGCTGGAGATTGGTTGCTGAGGTATCATTATTTTGACCTAGGGCCTGTTGACCCTGGCCATCGTCGTTGTCGTCCATATTTCCAGAAAGCAGCTGTGTCATATGGCCATTCAAGTTTGGTGTCCTAGGCGGGTCGTCTACGAGAAGGGAATTTTCGACAGTGGTATTCCGGCCTATTCCCAAAAAGAATCCAAACGGTTCCAGAAAACAAAATGGCCCACGACGATTATCCAGTACAGGGGAATGTTCCAATAAGGTTTTAACAGAAGGGGTGGACTCTCGTGGGAACTGAGTATCTGGACGGAGGGTTACCAACCTTTTCAATATCGTTATCTCTAGCACGTTTTGAGCCTCTACCACCTGCGGCGGGGACAGATGAGCGCTCTTCACTACCTCTTCCCGAACCGATTTCAGAGCCTTGGCCTCGTCGAGTTTTGGTGTTGGATTTGGTGGCAACTTTGGGAGGTGCCGCAATTAGCTCTCGTCTCAAATTGGCGGCGAGTTCTCGATTGTCGTCAGTGAGCTTGCGCAGGCGGTCTTGAGGTACCCAGTCATCCCAACTAGGCGAGGAACGATTAGTTCTCAACTATCTTGATGTCTAGAGGGCGGATTTAGGATGGTGAAGGGTTGATTGTTGTGATGTCTTGGTGGTGTGAATGTCGGCAGATGGACGCGACAATGGGGGAATGTGAGAAAGATCACATTCAGACGAAGTAGCATGCGACAGCCATATTTACAGTCGCTTGCTCGAACGCTTATTGGACAGAGGAGGCGGAGCGCAACGAGAAATCTTTCACCACTCTAGTAACAAGGCAGCAGATTCAGGCACAAATGGATTGTTTTTCCTTTCATTTTCAATTCACCAAGCAGATAGCAAAGCAGGTGCTAATGAAGAGTGAGACTCACGTGTTCTTCCATCCTTTGTAATGAACTCGATACTCATGAGGACTGGTCTTGTCCTTTGGATCCTGTCGGCGAACCTCCAGGACTTTGGCCTCATAGAGCAGCTCGCCATGGAAGCAAAGTGCCTTCTCATCCTTCTGGTACATGGGCTTGCTCTCGCTCGAATGAGGCGCCATTATTAAATCTGTGTCGCGTTATGAGTAAGTCTGATCTTCGATGTCGAGCGAGCGAAATGGAAATGAAACAAGTTGAACAAGAAACTAACTCCTCCCCTCACGCAAAAGAAAAAAGGGTGCCGACACGACCGTGCAATTATGGGGTGAAGAAGGTGAACTTGAGCAAGAGGGAGGAGATTGAGGTGTGTCAAACGAGGAATTCGCAATCAGCGATGGTGACGGTGAGGTTCGAATTTGCTGCCGGCGAGCACTGTCGCACCTGGTTTTGATTGGCTGCCTGCGACGCGTTCTCCATGTCCGCTTCTATCATTCTCCATCCCACCACGGTCTTCCTCCACGATCCTCTCAATCCGAAGTTGTGGGAGGCCGTAGTTCAGATTGGCAGCCTCATCAGTTTGTGTCGCGTTGATATAGGTACGGACGTTACTCACCAGTGGCAGCCGACAAGGATTCTCACAGCACTCACATCATCGCCCACAATCCAGGTATTCTCCATTGACCACATCATCTCTTGTGCGGCTCTAACCTGACCTGGCCGTTGCCCTGAACATCAAGAGGAAATTGCCTAATCGGCATTTTCCTAACGACATTGTTGGTTTGTCGACCGCTTTGCCACGCGCCCTGGTTCAATAGTTTGCTCTTGTGGTTGGTGCTATTGCTACCGTCTGTGGATGAGCGCGCTGAGATTGAGCGGATCCGAAATCCCAGCAACGAGCCGAGACAGACTGCGAACCTCTCTTTATCCACTGCAGCGTGATGAAGATACGGAGCTAATGCGACTCTGCGACCATACGAAGATACCAAGGTGACGAAGACACGCAGAGACTGGGGCGAGAGTTTTGGTAAAGGGAGCGGCAGAATTGCTATCCTACAATCACCCGCAAATAAATCGTCACTGTCCGGAACTGAAATCATCAATCTGCGAAACACTGTGCACGGCTTGAAAGTACATGCGCCAACTCACACAATCTCATCACTCAACGTCGACTTAAACCAATCTATGGCCCCAACACCTCCCAGCGAACTTCAAATCCTCCACTCCTATCTCCTCCAACCATCCCCTTTATCATGCATCCTCCCCTGGCCCGCCTTCCAAGTCCTTGCTCCAACCTCAACCCGCCAGAACCCCAACCTCAGACGCCTATACCGCGACCTCGAGTTCCGGCGCGACATCACAATCGATGACGTACGTCGGCGCATTGACGACGAATGCCGCCAGAGCGCCGTGCTGGTAGGGCGGTTGGGCAAGGCGGTAAGGAGAGAAGAAGGCTTGAAGACAGAGCGCAAAAGGAAGCGTGGGACCGATTACGAAGACGACGACGACGACGTTAATACCTCCGATGATGACGATGACTATGACAACGATGAAGCGGAGGCGCAGAGAGAAATCAAGCTCGACACACATCTCCATGGTCAAGCCGGCAACACACTCTCCACGAAGATACGAAGTACGAACCATACGAGCAGCAGCCTCCTCTCGGCGATGCAGATAGCGACATCAGACTTAGAGTCTGATATCACGAGTCTGGAAGCCGAGATCGAATCTATACATCGCGAGTGCGAAGAACGCGTTGGGGCATTGAGTGATTTACGTTATGGCCGGTTTGCCGGGAGATCAAGCTCGGATTTGGGGAGCTCTACCGGTGCTGAGGGACTTGGACACGGGAATAGGAATAGTGATGCCGAGAATGGTGTTGAAAGCGAGGTTGTCAGGGCGTTGGAGGAGCTAAGAGACAAATTGAACGGAGGACGAGAAGGTTGGACACCAGGAGGAGACAGGGGAGACGGGGGCACAGGTGAGAGCCAGTCACGCTCTACTGGTAGTATGGGATGAATGAACTCTTTGTGCTAATATTACGCCTCGGGGTGTGACCCGAGGTATGATATGATGTCGATTGGCAAATCAAAAATTGTAGAACATGATGAGACATATTCATTGATTGGATTGTTCCATGATCTCAAGGCGAAATCGTCTGCCATTCCATTCCAGTCCGGTCCAAATCGTATAGAATAAGGTATGTTCGAACACAAAGCTCAAGTCTCAATCTCAAGTTTCATCACGTTTCCCGTCTTAGGCTCAGCCTCCGCTCCAGCAGCATCAGCAACATTGACATGCCACGCCTGTCAACACAGGACGAAATTCCTCCACCACCATCCATCTTGCTCGCTTTTGCTTTAACTTATTTATGCGCCTCAATAACCTTCTCTATCTCCTCCTGGCTACCCATAAAGATCCCCGATCTGTCGTGAATACTTTCCGGCACGACCGCCAACATACGCTCCATCTTACTATTCACCGCCATTCCGCCTGCGTTCTCCATGACCATCGCCATGGGCGCGCACTCGTACAGGACCCTCAGCTTGCCCTTGGGTGACTTCTTGTCGGCCGGATACGCAAAGATACCTCCATACAACAAAGTGCGATAGGCGTCAGCGACCATGGACCCAATGTAACGGGATGAGTAGGGCTTGCCGCCTTCTTTGGCTGGGAACTTGAGGGATTCGAAATAAGCTTTTGTCTTGTCGGACCAGTACAAGGAGTTGCCTTCATTAACGCTGTAGATGGCTCGTTTCTTGGGGATGCGCATGTTCGGGTGTGTGAGGATGAATTCTCCGAAAGCGTTGTCCTAAGATGACAAGTTAGATGTAAAGCACATTTTCTTAAAATGAAGCGTTCCCACCAAGGTGAAGCCATTGACTGTGCCGCCTTTCATGGTAATGACCAGTTGGGCGGAAGCGCCGTACATGGTAAATCTGAATCCAATTAGAACATATTTCTTGTGTGTGTTGGTAGAAAAATGTGTTACCCAGCAGCAAGCAATTCAGTTCCGGGCATAAGTAAATCTTGTGGCATGGGTTTGTGCCCAATAACACTGTCCGGCAATTTCATAATACCAAAAATGGTGCCGACGCTGACGCCCGCATCGAGATTGCTTGAGCCATCGATAGGATCGCACATGACAATATATCTAGCATTGGGGCTTTCGTCAAAGTATATGACTTCATCCTCCTCTTCTGAGACCAGGGCTCGGCATTTGCCAGATCCTCTCATAGCTGCAACGAATAACTCATTTCCAATCACGTCAAGTTTCTTCTGGTCGTCCCCGGTGGTGTTTGATGAGCCGGCCAGACCAGTCAAGTTGATCAGAGTGGCTCGTCTGATATAGTAGGAAATGGATTTGAAAGAGAATTGGAGAGCATGGCATAGCAGTCTAAAAGGAATCAGTCAGTTTTGCAAGTTCCTGAGACATACGGACTCGACTAACGTGAAATCACCGGTAGCTTCCTTGTGTTTTGTTTGTTCTTCGGTCAAGAATCTTGTGAGGGTAATGATGTCGGTGTTGATTTTCTCTTGGCCAGTGCCAGTAGGGTGGCCATTGGAATCCCCGTTGGTTGCCATATGGAAATCTCTTTTGCTCACGTCAATTTGCAGGAAGATCGGAAATACTGTGGAATAGGAGAGTGCGAGACTTGGGCACGCGATAAATCGGGTCGACCTCGGTGGAATGGAGGAAAGACGTCAGATGGTGGAAGATGGCAGTGGGAGAACAAGGAGCCTCGAGGAGCAAACTTGAGATGGAACAGATGTAGAAATAGATTGAACCGTAACAGGAGAAGTATCCCAGTATATGAAGAGAAAAGCAAGAAGATTGTTGAGGAAGATATCTTATTGTTCCGACAGGCCCATCTTCGGGTGGTTGTGGCAGAGAAGACCGTTGTACACATTAGTCGTCAATTAGTCGTCGATGACTTCTCGGGAAATGATCAAGGGAGTAGGGATAGGGATGTGGATGTGGACGTTCTCCGCATGCATCGTGATCCGATAGAGGGGACCTGAAGTACGGTTTGACTGCCAATTGAAGAGTCAGTGTCAGTGCCCATAGGAGACGGGAGACGAGAGACAATCCGCAGCCCGCAACTGAGTTGACGGAGGGGCAGAAGGCGAAACTGACGAAACGCCTAGAAATCTCCCACTTTACCTCTTTCCGACAACTTCCGCATCCGAGGTCTACGGCGGGGGGTACCAAGTCACAACATTCGTTGCGCTTAGATGATGGGTGAGGTCAGTAGAAAACCGAACATGTAAATTCCGAGATCTTATGTTATCCATAATAGGAAGACTGCTCTCCGCGAACCAGGGTCGAAATGGTGAGATGGAATTGAAAGTGCTCAAACATTGCTTCACGACCTGCCGCACTTATCACGTGCTCTTCCCCTTCCGCCCGCCTCGGTATTTGAGATACCCCGAGACCCCCGAGCTGGCTTGAACCACCACCGGGTGTTTACGGAGCAACCTCGGGGATTTTCCATCGCTCTCAATGCTAGACAATCTTTTCTCAACAGCAACTCTGCGTGACTCTCTAACTTGGACAGCCTCGTCATCAGAGATCCATTGTTCATGTCAACCGCCACCAACTACGAAGATCATTCTTCTCCAGACAACTTGCTTCCCAAGCATTCTTCTATAATTCATGCTTCGTTCAACTTCTCTGCTCGTCGATAGAATGGAGGTAATGGTTCGAGTTTCTGTCGCAACACCCACACGCGGAAGTGCCATACAGCATTCTTCATTTGGTAGCTCATGTGCTTTCGAGTGCTGACACTGAATACTTGGTCCAATTCCTCAAGGGTAAGAGCCTGTAAAAGTGAATTAGCATTGGAAAGGAAATTCTCCGAGTCGGAAAACGTACCTTGGTCTCGGGAACGAACAACAGGATCAAGAACCAGAGAATAATACACCACGCCCCATACCAGCCAAATGCTCCTTGAGGCTTGAATGCCGTCAAGAGATGTGGCCAGGTGAAACTCAGGATGAAGTTGAAGCACCAAGTCGTCGCCGTCGCGAAGGACATGCCCACGTCTCGAACATGCACGGGGAACGCCTCAGCCGAATAAGTGAACGGCACGGGGCCTTCGCCCGGACTGTAGAACACTTCGAACAGATACATTCCCGTGGTGACCATACCAACCTTGGCCTTGTCGTTGTGAAACCAGAAGCTGAAGCCGGTCCACAGAAGGAATACTGCAAGCCAGGGGAATGTAAAAAGGAGCAAGTTTCGACGGCCCCACCAATCAATAGTAAAGACGGCGGGTATGGCAAAAATCCAGTTAAGAATACCAGTACCCATCGACGCCAACAGTGCAGAAGTCGTCGAATAGCCTGATTCAATGAAGATGGTGGTGCTGTAGTATGCAATGACGTTGACACCGCAGAATTGCTGACCTGTGTCATGTAGTCAGCCACAAGTAATAAAAAAGGTAGAGACCTTTTCCGGACTCACCAAACATCACGATCCAGCTGGCCCAAGTTGCTCTTCGGTTACGGGGGATGGTGAACAGTTCGATGAATTGAGTGAAGAGATTTTTGCCATGATGAGCCTGGCGTTCCAGCTCGACACCGACATAGGTATAGTAAGTATCTCTCGCAGCCTGCAAGTCCGTAAATCTCAAGCGCTGGAAAGATCGGAATGCTTTCTCCGGGTGATTGTGTTGAATGTACCATCTAATCACATCGTCAGACTATGATCGGACAATTCCAATGACACATTGCTCACCTCGGACTCTCAGGGCAGTAGTAGACTTGAACGCAGACAATGAGTGGAAGCACAACGGTGCTTCCAAGCATCAATCGCCATCCCAGATCTGGGTCGAGTCCACCAAAGGCAACACCCATGATGTTACCAAGCATGATGCCTAGAAAGAGGTCAGCAACCAAAACATGCCGGAGAAATCATTAGAACGGTACCAAACGCAGTCCACATTTGCCACATCATCACCAGTGCACCTCGAATGGGAGCTGGAGCGCATTCAGCAGAGTACACAGGAACCGTTGAGGATTTAGGACCGATGCCGAGACCTAGAAAGCGTCAGATCAACCTTCTCTACCACTCCACCGCGGATATCATCTTGCCGAGAACAAACCGGGCCAAGAACAGATTGACCCAAGAGTTGGCAACACCTTCCCAGACGGACGCGACGGCAGCAATGAAACAGGAGATGAAAATAGTTCCTCGACGAGCAAAGATCTTGTTGCAGGGCTCTGTCAACCAGCAGCCGAGAACGGCGCAGCATAGGTAAGGTGCTCCCACGACCAAACCCGTCAAGTTGTCAACCATGTCTTGCGAGAATCGGTCGGTTGTAATGTTGAGCTCCTTCAGATACAGTGCCTGTGCTCCGTTGTTGACTGTCTCGTCCATGCCCTGCACGGCTGCGGCCAGAGAACACATGACGACAAGCCAATACAGAGTCCAAGGCTGAGACCATCGGTGGGTGTGTTCTCGAGTGAGCACCTCCCTATCTTCTGGAGTCAATTCTGCGATATCGCCGATCTCTCGGGGTCTTTGAGCGACCATAGCACCCTTCCGAAACGCGTCGACATATTCCATGAGATTGTTATCCCGGCAAAAAGTCTCGACTTCTTCCAAGAGTTGTTCTTTAGGGATGTCGGCCAACGGGTTCTCAAACACCGCGCTGAGGTGCGCTTCATCAATGTCGACAAAGCTCTTCTTGCGAGGACGAGAGGAATTCTCAACATTGGTGACGGTGCCCTCACTACTGAAGTCCCCTTTTTCGTGGGTAGTTTTCTCGTTGTCAGCCATGCCGAGCAGTTGGTTTGATTTGAATGTCTTGGGAACTCTTATGTTGATGACAAGCAATTGAAGAAGGGCAAAGCTTCCTAGGCAGGGGTCACCAAGAACGGAGGAATAAGCCAAGTCAAGGAGAACAGGAGGGTCAAGAGAAGTCCAAGCACTCTTGTATATCTTTGCATTGTATCCACCGGGTCCACCTGGTTGATATGGGCGCTACGGGGTTTGACCTTGTAGCAAAACAATCACCACCATCAACGTCATAACCTGTGATCGGCCGCCGTGAACCATGCGCTTAGGAATGTTCATTCCCGTGTGTGTACGAGGATAGAATTCGTTATCAAGCCAATGATGTAGGACAGCCGTTTGATTCGGGTCGAGCGGCGGAGCTCACAACGAGGCCCATATCGACGATGGGCGGATTTTGCATGTCAGATGGACGTCAGAGGCAGCGTACGAAGTATTGATCGTCGACGACAAAGCTCAAGGATGCAACGTGCATGGTGGCGATCGGCTGCAGATCGAACAACGGCGTTTGAAGGAAGAGGAAGAGTTTGAAGTTTGGTGGAACCGAAGTGGTACTCCCAACCTGGCCATGATTTCGATGGCACAGCCCAAGTGTCAAAGCTTGGTGGGCGGCTGGTACAATTTTGCAGGCTCGGAGGAGGAGAAGCCTCCGATGGACAGTATGTACCTGGAACCTTCTCTACGCCCTTCGTCGCCAGCTGGATTTCCGTATCTCGACCTCGAGATACCAACTCTCTACGTACCGGGGACGACTATCTATGCGCTCTTCGGAGTACATACACTACTTGCCCTCATGGCGGCCACTGCTTTCATGCCAGTCCTGTATAAGCACTCGATATTATGAGGCCACCCCTCTATGCAACCCTGTCCCATATTTCTCATCCACTTCCACCTCCACTTTAGTTCTGTCCCCTCGCGGGGAGGGAGAGACAACGTAGCATATCAGTAGATGGCCCTAGTAGTGTCGAGAGCACTTCGATCGTATTCGTACCTTGCGAAGAGGTGGAACTGTGACTTCCAATGACACGTTCTTTGAATACGTGTGCACGGCATCCACAAGGCTTTCTTTCCCCTGGTCTCCTTGTTTGTTCTGCTTCTAGGGTATCCATCGCGGCCACTTTTCCACCATTCTTCAGTATCATCATCCCCCCAGAGTTCGGTTAATCGGGTTGTCGGCTGCTCCCAGTAAGCCGGCCATGAGTGAGAGAAGCATGTTCCTGGTCCAAAATCTTCTGGTCATTTATCATTACTCATTCTAGGAAAAAACGCTCAAAAAGGTATCATCAAATTCAAATCAGCAAATTAGTCTGCCCCTTGGAAAGATTCATCCCACCCTCCAACATTCTCTAGATACATCTTCACTTGCGCTTTCTTCCCCTGCAGGGCACTCCCCAAGGCTTCCAGCCATTGTTCTTCAATCATCGTCACGTGCTGCTTCAATTCAGCCGTGGCCAATGTCTCTTGCTCTTCCCGCACGACCGTGGGGTCGACGCCTGATCCTCCACCGTCAATGTCGGCGCGAACCCTGTTAGCTTTCCCAGCCCGACATTGCGCTCCAAGCAGACTTCCTTTGACTTCGTGCAGCAAACAATGCAGGTTGATTTGTGATTCAATGAACTGATATGTTGATTTCTCAGCATGATCAAGCAGTGAGTATAAATACTGTTGCGGGAACTCGTGATATGCTGGATTCTCCACATATTCGACTTCGGGAATCGCAATCGGTCCAAGCTGGTCAAGTTCGTCGGGCAGCTTTTGAACTAAATCTAGCAAACCTGGGGCGATATCCCAGAAAGCAGACGATTGCAACTGGACTTCCTGTGCCACATTTTCCGAAACGAGTTGAAACAATGTCTGGTATCGCACAAGTGATTCCTCACAAAATGTTTTGTGCCGTTGCAGGCTGTCTTGGGTGAAGAAATCTTCCGTGTCCCGAATCTTGTCCATGTTGCTGACTTGGTGGTACGGCAACAGCACAATGGCTTTGTACTTGTCGTTCCGCTCACTCAGAAGATCAAAGATCTCTCTGCAAATTGTTTCTCGAGTCTCGAAAAGCCATTTCAGCTGCGTGAGATACTCCAAGATCTCTGGCATGGCATCTCCCTCTTGTTGTGGTCGATCAAGATTTTCAGCATGAGTCTCCGCAACTAATTTCTCGGTCAATTCACTGATGCTGGCACTGAGCTGTGCTGCTCGGTCATTTAGCATGTCGTGCATTGGATTGATAACAACATCCTGCAAGGTGTCGAATTCAACTTTCAAACAGGCTTTCTCTGATCGGTTCTCTTCCATCCGCAAAGCTTGTTCTGCCTCGGCGGCCTCGGCATACGTGATACTTCCTTCGTTGATTTGCGCCTGGATGTTAGCCTTAAACGCCTTTTGCCCCTCTGCGATTTTTCGTTTATGCTCAGCTCGCAATGCTTCCACACTAAGGTTGTGTCGTGATCTTCTATTTTGCAACTCGCTCAAATCACTCAATGTTCTAACCAGGTTGCGATATGTGGCCAATTTGGGGTGACTGTTATTCACAGCAGGATAATGCCTGGGGTATGGTGGAGGAAGTGTAATGAACCTTGAGATATCAAGCGCCGGTGGACTCGTTGGGTTTAGAGCTGGTGGATCCGCCACCGGAATGGGATTTGCTTCTTCGTAGAAGCCAAACGTTTCCGGGTGGGTTTTTTCTTCCGGATTTGCCCCTCCTGAATTGTAAACTTCGTTGATATTGGTCGGTGTTGCCGCCTCCGAAAGAACTTCCTGCACGGACAGAGCTGACAGACCCATATATTTCGACTCCCGTTTCGATCTCTTCATTTTGTGGGTTCCCGCGTCGGTCTCGGAGCCGGCCTGAGACTGCCACCACCGACTAGCAGTGCGACCACGAGAACTCAATTCGTCGTTACTCATACTGGCAATCGGTGAGAGAGCTGGGTGGTAGTCCTTCCACCACATGGCTTCAGGGCGCTGAGGGGGGTCGACCCTGATTCCGTGCAAAACTGGCGGATGTGTTTCAATAGCCGGTGTGGAGGGCCTCACGTTTCCATCACTCGTTTCATCACTAAACAAGCGCTGTTTTGCTTCCGCGGGATTGAATTTACCCTCCGTGAATGGCGTTGGATAACGTTGCCGACGGATCTTGGACTCTTCAACGATAAATTCCATGAAGAGCTGTAAGCGTTCGAGTTCAGTGTCAGCCAGACTCTCGCGAAGGAGAAATTCATGGTGTCGACGAGAAGCCTCCGTGATGAAGACGTCAAAATCCCCACGACCCATTTCCGAAACTGACGAGGACGTCGAAGGGAGGACACTATGAGCAGATGTCGGATTCTTGTGACTCAGTGGAGGTGTAGGAAGCGCCTTGGGTGGTACAAGCGGCGTACTGTGGTTACCCATGCTTGAAGTTACAGCCGATGTGCCCGCAGCATATTTCGAGAGATACACGGAAGGATCGTCGTCAGACATCTGGATAGAATGCCTTGTTCGACTGCTCGTTCGAAGGTCCCGGCGACTGGCTTCTGGGCTTGCTCGTCCTATTCCTGCGGACTCGAATGTTGGCGAATGATCAGTGCTATATCCTGACGGGCTCATGGCATCAAACCAAGGGTCAGTGTCAATAGTCAGAGCACTTCCTTCTGCCATTTGCCCTTCGTGCGTGCTCCGTCGGTGCTTTCGCCGCTCCAACAAACCTTTGGCTGAAGACACTCGAAGAGCCGCGCTGCGGCTAAGGCCTATAGGTGTCGACCCGGGTCGGTCGAGATTGCTCGTCTCAATATGCAGCGGCACTGGTGGCCTAGAGTGTGACCGAGAGGTGGATTCATCTCTCCAGTTGGCAGGCGTGGGGGGAAGTGGACTGAGTATTGGTGCCCGCAAGGGTACACGATGATGAGGTCGAGTACTGGGTCCAGCACTTTGTGATTGAGGAAGACTGCGAACTCCACCGGTACTTTGTGATCGGGAAGAAGCTGGAGGGGGACCTGGAGGGGGACCTGGCAATGGCATTCCTGGTTGCCAGCTTCCTTGTCCTTGTTTAGAAGATGATCGAGACATTGAGTCGTCATAGCTGTGATTGGATGATCCATGAGAAGAAGCTGCCCCTGCCGAAGCAGCTCTTCTGGCTGCTGGAGGGGCAGGAAGCGAAGTAGCATCAATTTGGGCTTCTCTTGACGGCGCGAGCGGAAGACCTTGCTGCCCGGCGGTGGTGCTGATCGACAGAGTCACGGCAGAAGGAGGCTTTGTGATACTCAGGGAAGAATTCGGCCGTGACTCGAGTGGTTGCGAGCTAAGGCTCCGATGAGACGACCGATTGTCGAAGCCACCGGTACGACTTGGAGGACCAAAGTACTGGGCAACATTTGTGTTGCCATAGCTTTGACCACCGTCACCCATTGATGTTGACCCTTGGTTGAGGGGCGATAACACTCCCACTGTGCTGGTCGGGGTGTTTATTTGGGATTGGTTTCCATCGGTGAAGGTCGAGTCAGCAGGAGAAATGGTCGATCCTGCACTAGTACAGGCAGCCTGCTCACGATTCGAAGGGGCCGAATATGGAGGAGGAGGATTGGTAATTCCTTCTGTGGCAAAATTCAGATATGTTCATGCTTGTCTCTTACATCAGAATTGGGACTCCTGGAAACAAACATACCCTCAGCCTGCTCCCCATTGTTACGGCCCTCCAGCACCAAAGACGTTCGTCGACTGCCTCCTACCCACTCTCTAGGGTCATAAGGGACGTTATAATTTCCTGACAGTCTTGCAGCCATTGGTGCCGCAGTCCTTGGACTCGGGCCAGGCGAAGGAATATAGGACGGGGAGAATGGACCGTGCAACGATGTCGCGGAGAGGGGAGTATGTGTCGATAGACCAAGAGGGGACGCAACGCTGACCGTCAATGGAGGCGGAAGCGGGAATCTCCCAGACTGTGCCGGAGAGGCTGCAGGTTGGCCATCCCTTGGAGGAGGAGGAGGTGGTGGTGGTGGTGGCGGAGGTGAAGGGAGGACGATGGGAGTTCTTGGGGAATATGGCGACTGTTCAGCTGCATGTATGGACAATGGTCGGCTTTTGAAACATTAGCCCTCACAGAATCTGAGGCGGGAAACGACAACATACATCGACATGTTGAAAGGCTTTGTGCCAAAAATGAGGTCTCGCCCCAGGTTCGAGATTGGTGGGCTAAGCGCCGACACGGGTCAAGTCACATTCGACAACTGTTGGTGCCATATCATTTTGGCCAAGGTCGCCATGTGGATAGTGCTGTTTGCGATGGCATAATGCAGATATCGACGGGAGAAGCATAAACAAAAAGCCATCCAAACAAAAAATGGTAAGGATGATGGTGACAAAGGTGATGGTGGATGGAAGTGGGACTGTAAATAGTACTGTGTTCTATTCTTTGCCACGGAGGCGTCAACTTAGCGAGAGCAAAGCCGCTTGCGGTAGTCGGAGGGGGGTTGAAGCCTTAGGGGGCCCTCCAGTCGGGGAATATGATGGATCTTTGGATGCCTGGATTATCTGCTAGTGATGAGGATTGGGCGGCCGTGCGACAGAGGTGCAGGAAACCCAAGATGCATGCGGGATGGTGTGGAGGTGTGTCGAGATAATACCAAGCGGCTATTCTCATGGAGCAGCCAATAACGCGAGGGACAGGCCGTGATCCAAATACAGAACCCATAAGAAACTAATGGGGAAGGGCCCGGTCAGGTGATTTCACTCTAGGCCTGATCGAGGCACATGTCAGCCTCGGCGCCAAGCCTGCGCCTGAGGTGCGGATGGCATGCACCACGAAATTTTTTGTTCCATCGAGAAACATCGGATGCACGTCTCTTTCTTGTTGCCCTGTTTGCGAATCCAATAGGTCGTGTTAACATAGCAGACTGACGATCCTCCCCTCAAGGAGGATAACAACGAAGTACAATATGTGTCGTACATCTCTTTAGTCGGTCGATTAAATGAGCAACCGTCATTCCTCTACCGGTAGAGAATAAACGAGCCCAATTGGCACAATGGAGCTGGGGGGGATTTGGAGGAAACTATCACACGTGGTTAGTGAGCCATTCCACATGCCCTCAACACCGTGATGAATTTGCATACCGGAACAAACTAGAGTCTTTGATCCTCTTTGGGAATGAAACTCGAATCGCAACGCACGTCAGTCTGATCAATCAGAATGCTGATCACAAATTATCAGTCAACCTGGGATTATTATTTTTTACTGACTACAAAAGCATAGGCCACCTGATGTGTCCAATACCTCTACCAAGTTGATTCACCCATGTCTTCCAGTACGTCCCTCCTACTCCTTCATTCTCTGCAGCACACTATCAGGATGATTGTAAAGAAAAAAAATAAAATAAAATATACGCTGGAAATTACCGGCTGAGACTTTCAAGTCGTTGAAGACACCAAAATGGCTATATCTGATTGTGATCACCGTGATACAATGCGCCCAATGCTCGACATTATAAGTATATTTTGCTAACCAATTCCAAAGGTGCACAGCCATATGAGGATTGCTTCATAGTACGATCTCTGTCCTTGCCGTTTACCCCCATGATCTCCCTGATGAATGGCACTGGGCTCCGACAGCTACAAGATTAGCTGGTCTTGATGGACATGCCCCATTGAGGCAGGCCTAGAAAACCTCGCCCACTGACCCTGCCAGTCTCTCACTTGCGTCGGAGCACCTCAACAACGGACAATACTGATGCTTGCTTGAGCAGTGATCGAATATCCTGTTCCCCCTATTTCCAAGTAAGTATCCACCAAGCGAACCTGTTTCCCTTTCTTCCCATCTATGATGAACACAGCTAGATGACGAGTCTTATTCAGTCAATCTGATGCAGACAACACTCAAACTACCATTCATGCATTTCCTGAACTTTCGTGTGTCATGACCGCGTACCATGTCTTGGTCGAATCCTACTAAGTATTCCTCTCTTAGATTTTTGATCTATGACTCTACAGACGGTATGTCAATCAATCGGCCCTGACCTGCCACACTTCATATTACAGTATGATGAATCGACACATCTCAAAGACAAGCATATGTCCAAGCCGACTTCGGTTGGCCGGGACGAAACTGTCAGGCCTGACGATCATCTCAAATCATATTCAATGCATGCCACTCCTAATGCCTGAGACTGACAATCATTGCGCCAGGTTCGCGTCAAGGCTCAAAACCGTCGTGTAAGTCAGTGCTTTTACCTCAGTGCTTTTCCTCCTCAAATGATGATTTACTCTATTTTTTTTCACGACGGTCAACGTAGCATATGCTTTGACGACCACAGCCTGTGACAGGGCTTAGATCTGAATGGAACAATTCCACACATTGTTTTCGAGCCCCAAAACCGGCAATCTGGCTAACTCTGATGCACAGAAAGCTAGACATGAGTCTCGAGTGGTTCCAATCGAGAGATCGAAAGAGGTTGTTCACTTGGCACATGAAATGATCTCTGTTGGACACATCGCATCATATGCAACTTAACTTCCACTTGAGTTCAACTTTTTCCATCTCACAGTTCTTTCATCTTCTCTTATGCTGTCTTGGTCTCTTTTGTCCTACCCTTCCACCTCATTGTCGTTTATCTTTGTGCCTAACCCATAGGCCCCGCTCTAGTCATCTCGAAGATGACTTATATTAATTCAAGACTTCGACGTACCTTATGTGCCTATCGTGAGGCTAAACTTCTAGCAACGGAATCCAATGGTGTTTCGAAACCTCGTAGTCACTTTCACGCTGACTATCGTTTACGAAGGAAGTCTTCATCCGTAACGCTGAGTCATGCTCTTACTTGACAGGATGAGTCGTCGGCAGACGAGTATAACCCTTCTAATCCAAAGAAGCGTCGAAGCACCGTCTACAACCCTTCTAGAACTCAGAAACGATTCAAGCGAGCAGTAACAGGAGAGGTGCTGGTAGAGTACAACGACAATCCCAACTCACACAGCCCATTCTTGACATTGAAACTTAACTTTGGTCGTGGGGAAGATCTTCAACAAGAGTTGGTGGCACAATACGGCACTGGATACGCACCTGCCATTCCAGAGGACGCTGGCAGTGGGAGAAAAACTGGAATGTTTGCCTGGCCACAGGACATGGAGCCTTATGAATGCGATGCCCTGCTTCGACAATCGTTTCTCGAACAATTTGGTGAGGATTGTAAAATGATCGAGAACACGAAGGGGATGGCGCTTCGCAACGACACAGTGGTGGACGAAGATCGAAATACTGCGGATCAGCAGTGGATTGCCTGTAAGGAGTCTAAGAAGAGATGCTCACTGAAGAAGACAGGGAGCTCTCCGTGTGTACGATGCCGGCGTCAGGAAGCCGAGTGCGTCTTGTACACCACGAGGAAAAGGGAGCCGTCGCTAGATATACAGACACCCCTCATCATTTGACCCCAAACTTCCAACCACTTCCCATCCCCCCACGGCCAATATAACACCGATTCAAATTATCAGAGATTTTGCTGAACAGTTGAAAGCTGGCAAAGGATCGAAAGACGACCCGATATCACTCAAATCACCCCGTTCTTCTCCGGACCTGGACTCTACGGAGGCGGCCGCCAAATCAAGACGATCCATACTTATTGGGCGCACCCAATCGAGTTTAAACATCTGTCCAGCGCAAGATCTCCATGTCACTTTTGTACTGACTTCAGATATGGCATCTTTGGACTTGGTCCTAAAGAGGTGGACGTGATCCAATACCGTGATGGGGAGAAATTTGAGGAAATGGGCAATGGGCACAGATCTAAGGGATGTGAGGCAACGCGGATGTGCGTCCATTGTTCTCTGAATCGGCTACACATTTCCAGGTGCAAAATTCACATCTTTGCCCCCCTCGGAACCAGATCCAAGGCAAACTTGGACTATTACGCCGGTCAAGTAATTGCTCCGGAATGGGTGCCGCTTTTGAAGACCGCTACCTATCCAACGTGTTCGCTATGCGTACATGCCGCATTCTGGCGACGTTGCGTAAGTCAGAAATTCAACAAATTGGGCCAGAAGCTGTCTCCAGCAGATGGAAAAGACAAGGGGTGCGGCTTGGTCTTATGCGATTTGTGCCACACAAGGATCAAGGAAGCCGCTGCGCGAAGTGACTCTGATGGTATTCGCGCAGACGCGGACTTTCTCTTTCCCGAGAGTTTACTTCACATTGCCTTCAGTACGTCTTTTCTGGCCATGGATGGTGGAAACGACTGACTAATATCATCGCAGAGTGATGAACCGAGTCGCTATTCAAGACCTGACGCTCTTGAATAGAAGTTAACTCTATGCAAGCATGGAAAATAGGAGGAATAGTTGGGATACCTCAGCATCTCCGAGCTTGCGAAGAGAAACATCATCAACTGCGATTGGAGGAGAGACCAGGACTCGAGGACAACGCTAGTGATGCAGTCAGGACGGTGGCCAAGTCAATGATCGTTATGCAGGCCGCTAGTCGGATTTGAATAGGATGAGTCTCTTTTTCGCCCTAACTTCTGCTCTCATCGTATTGTCTACAGAACGGATTTAGAGGACGTTGAGTATTCATTTGCCCATGGGAATCGCACCAAGTAATTACAGGGACAAGCGTCGCGATTTGCTGACGTTGATAAGCGGTCTGGCGATAAGGATATCTTCGCAGGCTCGACGCGCAACCAGTAGAAACCCCCACCAGTCCTCGAAGCACAGCACAACAGATATAAGCCCATCAAGCTACATTTGTGAGGTCTGTCAGTTGGATTCCGCTACAGAGAATCGTCTGTTTCTACGCCTCCACTGTCCTGCACTACTACAACGAAGCGTTCTAGTCTGACGGGCCCAAAAACAATCCTCTCGTCACCTCTGGGCAACAATCACTGCAGACTCAATCTACCCGAGACCTCCTCACCAAGTCAGCAAGACCTCAAGAATCGCAGGCGATATCTGCTGACAACTGTTTTCATTCACCGCCAAAAGGCCCTGTATCTGAACCACCACCGATCAGCACCGGGAAAGAAAGTCACACAGACAACTCCCCACAGCCAAAAAAGCGAGGGGCCAAGCAGGCCAAAGGAGCCCCAGGCATCTCCCAATTTCCAGCTCCGCCCAGGAGGAAGTTTTTCTCGAGCCGTCCTACAATCATGAGTTTCATCCAGTCCAGCCCCATTGCTCTGTTGAATAGGAGCTCTCTGAACAGAGTCCTTCAAACGCCTGATGTGAGTTAGTACCATTCCTCTCTGCTGCATTGTCATCTTGCAGTTCGTTCTTTTTGATTTGACCTCGTTCTTTGGTTTTTGGCCCCCGGTTTCCGAGGATCGTGGACACTTGGATCGGCCAACCCCGTTGCCATTGGGTAGCCTTTTTCTTTCAACCGGGCAGCCACGGAGAAAATAAATCCGCATGGATTTGTCTCTCAGTGTCTCCGTACTCCGTGTCGTCTCAACCGAGGCAATGACCAATGCATGGGGGGGAAGAGAGGGCAGCCTTCCGCAACCTTAAGCCTCCCAGCGTTTGTGGGTGAGGCTGACGATATTCTTGGTTACTGGCTTCTGGTGACGATGTCATCCGGTGAACCGACACACTCTTTTGACCGCGTCTACTTTCTCTATGGAGTAGCCCGTGAATAACCAACCAGTTAGTGGAGAAAGCAGACCTGCATGTGGACCAAAGAGATTCCTTATTTCTCCGAAACAAAAACTCAGCAAGGAACTTTCTGCAAAATTGTCTCGAGACCAGATTTCAAGCCCACCACATTCTCATCTTGCCCATGCCCATCGACCTCACAACTTGTAGCAATCTACTCCGAAGGGGAAGTGGTGTGATCTTCCTATTCGAACTTCAACCTTGCATGTTTACCGACTCACCTTTGTCTCTCAAGTGCTCGGATTCAACACCGCAATTTTGGCAAGGCTTGGCGTCAACTGGTTATTCCACCTGTCGATTCTGACGCCCTCGACTGACAACTATTGACGACACGAACACCTGTTTGAGTCTCGGACGATCATTGCAATCAGACATTCAGTTGGATCGGGGGTTATTTGCTGTCAAGTCTATCGGAATGCCACAAAACGTGAGCCAGTTTGATCTTTTACATTGATAACTCCACATCGGCGTGAGGTGCAAATCCCGAGGCGTGGCCGTTCTTTGTGCGGCTCCATGCACCACTTATCCCCCCCTTGCAGGACCAATCCAAACGACGCAACTGTTTCCTCATCCCCGTTAGACGTTTCTTCCAATCATGGCATTGAGTCTTCCAAATAGCGATCGAGTATGCCTTCATTTTAGCAACCCTTGTTGTCTGCCGTTGCAATATTAGCCACCCATGTACTGACGAGACCCCAGTCAGATGTCACACAGATTGTTGTGGTCATGGTCGGCTTGCCGGCTCGTGGCAAGAGTCTAATAGCTGGGAAAGGTACGAAACATCCGTAGTTCTGAACTTTTCACTGATTCGGTGTCGCAGTTAAGCGATATCTGCGATGGACATCCGTCAAAGCTGAAGTCTTTAACGTGGGCAAGTATCGACGAACAGACAATCCCCATCCGGACGCCAAATTCTTCGATGTCAACAACCCGGAAGGCGAAAAGGCTCGTCGTGCCGCAGCTGAAGCCGCCGTTGCGGATATGCTTAAATGGTTCAAAGATAAGGACAACAAAGTCGCCATTCTCGACGCTACCAATTCCACAAAGTCCCGAAGAAAATGGATCTACGACAAAATTGTTGAAGCAAACCTCCTTCGTACGATATCCCAACACCTGTATATGACATGTGCTAATCTCTTCCTACAGATTTATTTGTGGAGAGCAAATGCGATGACGAGGACCTCATTATGTCAAATATCCTAGAAGTCAAAACTACGTCTCCCGACTACATTGGGTACGATCACCACGACGAGCACGACTCCGGTCCAGGAGCGCTAATGTCGAGAGTAGTCAAGATCCAGAGGAAGCAGCCAAAGATTTCCGCAACCGGATTCGCAACTACGAGAAGGTGTATCAGACCATTGACGAATCCGAAAAGCATCTCACCTACGTCAAAATCATCAACATTGGGTAAATTGAGCCCTCTTATGACCGCATACACTGTCGCCTTGACTCACAAATCTCCCAGTGCTCGAGTTGTCATCAACTTCATTCAAGACTACCTCCAATCTAGACTCGTCTACTATCTAACCAACCTGCACATCAAGCCTCGCAGCATATGGCTCTCCAGGGTTTGTCGTCCCCCCAAATTCCAACCTTATTTCCATCTCCAATACTAATTTCGATTTTCCCCCCCCCCCTCCTCTAAATAGCATGGCGAATCTGAGTACAATCTCGAAGGCAAAATCGGCGGAGACGCCAATCTCTCGGGACGGGGCGAGCGATACGCAAAGATGCTACCAGAGCTCGTCAAGCGCTCTGGGCTGCCCACAGACGCACCGCTGACGATCTGGACATCGACACTCAAGCGCACGAGTCAGACAGCGCAGTATCTTCAGAAAGAACTCGGCTGGGAGAAATTGCAGTGGAAGGCGCTCGATGAACTCGACAGCGGTGTCTGTGATGGTATGACTGTATGTGCCCATCCTCTTTTTTCTCCTCTTATTATCACCGTAACTATGAGCTCTGTTTCTATCCTGTGACTCATATGTTCCAATCTTTCCCCCGCCGGTCTATCTAGATGTGCTAATAGGCAATGAACACCACCAGTACCGAGAAATCTCCGAAAAATATCCCGAAGACTTCCAAGCCCGTGACGACGACAAATACAACTACCGCTACCGAGGCGGCGAATCGTACCGCGACGTCGTGATCCGCCTTGAGCCCATCATCATGGAACTCGAGAGGAGCGAAAATATCATTATCATAACGTATGTCATCTTCCCTCTTTCCCCCCGCCGCCCAGAGGCGGGGGGGTTTCCTCCTACTCTTTCTTTATTTTCACATTTTTCCCTCCCACACAGCGAACACCCACACTCCTTTTCCCCTCCCTCACACTTTGTAGATTACTGGCCTAATCGTATATTTGACAGCCACCAAGCCATCGTCCGCTGCATCTTCGCGTACTTCATGGAGATACCCCAGGAAAAGTCACCCTGGATGGAAGTGCCCCTGCACACACTAATGAAACTTACGCCCAAAGCCTACGGGACCGAGGTCGAGCGCTTCAAAGCCGATATCCCTGCCGTCAGCACGTGGCGGCCCAAGGGCTCGACGGCAAAGCATCACGATAGTGTCAACGAGGGTGCACCCGAAGACGTGGTCGGTGAGGTCAAGAGTAATGTGCAAAAGGCGCAGGTGAACGTACCAAAAGAAACGAAGAATGGCGTGTCAGCGTTCATGATGACGGGGTTGCCTTTGCCTTGAAAGCAGGAAGCGTTTGAGTGTGGAGAGAAAGGGGCGGGGTGTGCGGGATCAATCGATCGATCAGTCGACTACATGGAAGCACTCGCTCAGATTATACGGTTAATGATGTAGAGTGATATCGGCAACTACATACTTATCTATAAAGTATATCTTTCTGTGTCGTCTGGACAATACTCTAGATAGAGCTCACAAAGGGGATCTTGCCGGAAACAGAGACACATTTTAGCATAACGTTACCCGGTAAGAAACAAAGAAAGCGCCGAAGACATTGGCCGACGGAGGATCCTGCGTTCGCGAAAGTATTCTGCAAGAGTTCTTAGCATGCGAAAGGCGAGCCGACAGTTCCGGCGTTGTATGCGTCGATGATAAGTTTGATGGAGACGTATGTTCCTAGATACCAGAACAAAGTGGGATCGTCAGCATCGTTCATCATCCCCCCAACTGAAATCAAAAACCAAGCTGGGAAACATGGAGAGAGCGAAATTCCACACCTACCGGCAACGCATATAAATGCCCCCGCAAGGAACGTGAGGACATTTATGACGGTCTTGAGTGGACTCTCTTTCCACGCTCTTATGCCGGACACACCCCTGAGCTGTCCTCTATCCAAGCCGTGCCAGGCATCATGAAGCCAGAAAGCGCCTGCAATTCCGTAAGTGTACCAACTCGCGAATAAACTGGCAGCGATCGATACGAGATAGGCGAATATAGGGACGCCGACAGCAAGAACGAAGGCCGCGCCATTGGCAAGCAGGATCAAGATCGTCCATGTCGTCCAACCAAGAAAGGTGTGCTCGTGCAAATGCTTCGTGTGTCGAAACAAGCGAATGAAAAAGAGCTTAGCAGCGGTATGGGAGTAAAGGCTGCCAGCAATCAGGAAGTTCGGAAGCGCAATGCCGTAGGTGGCTTTCGCCCATTTAGGCGGGAGGGAAGAGAATGCTGGTGACATGACAGATGGCCCAAGATACACGTACATGACGACTGCAAATACGATATAGAATAAAGTCGCGAATCCTTGCAGTACCCACGCTGCCTTCTTTGCGTCTGCTGGTCTCTTCATTTCCGATATCAGAATGAAGAACATGAAGTGGCCAGCATAAGCAAACACGGGGTTGGTGATAGAAACGAAGGCGTCGTAGAAACTGGCAGAGCGTGCAACGTCCACATGTCGGTCTGGTGCCGGGTTTGCACCCGCTGCCGCCATACCAACGATCCCTGCAACCAGGATACAGATGCAGGATGGTATGCAGAGCCACGAGAGCTGATCGAGAGTTCGTGGAAAGGAGAGAACCAGTGTTGGAACAGTAAAAATTCCTGAACAGATAGGTGAGCCGTCGTAGACATGCAACTTGAAGGAAGCGTTGTCAAACCAGTGTATAGCATCAGGCAGAGCTTATTATCCGACAAAATACTCAATGTAATTTGGCCAGCCAGTAATTGTGACCCAGTTGCACAGACGGCGAAGATCACGGTTCCAGCGGCAAGTATTTCTCGCACAATGGGGCCTCCAAGGATCTTTCCGGCGTCTCCCATGTTGTGGACTTCAGGATGGTTCAACTTGAAGTCGATTAAGACGAATGATGTGTATAACGCGAAGACACCTAGATCAAGTTAGTACCTTGACTCAAAAAGCCACCACAAATCGCTATTCACCCAGGAAAGCTATCAGAACAACCCCAGGGACAATCCCTACAACAGCCGTAGCTGCCGGGAGAGAAAGCATGCCATTGCTGACGATCTCAGCAATCATGAGCACAGCAACCATAGGCCACGACAGGGTTTTGTATCGGATGGTAACATTTTCTTCGTTCCCGAAGACGTCTCGGTCTTGATGTGGTCAATTGAATCATGTCGCCATGGCTTTCAAAGGATTTTACACACCATGATACCCAGCAGGGGCGCCACCAACCAGGTCTATCGAGCGCGTAGCTGACAGTCCTTCAGGCTCGATGTCAACTTCTCCGGGACCATTATATCTGTATTTCTCGTAGCTGGTCATTGTGAGGATGCCAATCACATTCAGCAGATAATTCAGACAGAAAATGTTAACATCACATGGAAGCACAGAGAATGCTGGTCGGTATTGGAATCAAGATAAAGCGTTATGTATGGAAATCGGACCCTGGGAGTCGGCATAGCATATCAATCATCATGACCAAAGAGGAAGGTGACAAGCCGTCTGGAGATCGCTTACATAGAGACCTCAACGGAGATGAGAGTTGAGCTTTGGAGGCCTAAGATTGGATCGAGGGAGCGACGCGGGAAAAGGGAGACGGAGGGCCGTGGCTGGTGGGTGAAAAAGCCACAGTCACATGATGTGGCTGATAAGTGAGCACGTCATTGCTCCAATTCACAATCACATGCTTGTGACGGTGCCTCCTCCACAAAGTCGTCATACCATCCACTTCATAGGCGGGCTTTCCAGCACAGAACTACTAGTACCAAACCTACAGCTTCTTTTTCTTGCTCGCCTTCCGTTTTGATACCGTTACATCTTTTCATATCTCTCCAGTCCATTAACTCCCTCCACCTCTTTATTCACGTTCGTCTCTTCCCAAGATGAGTTACGCCGACGCCGCTGCTAAGGGCCCAAAGCAGGCAGCCGAAGAGGTAGGCCAGGTTCCCAACACGTCCCGATCATATTTCTCAGCTAACACATCACAGGCGTAGGTGTTGAATCGAGCTTCTTTCGGTGTTGATTCATGTGCTGAGATTTGTCAACAGGCGTGCTGCCCCAGTTCCTTCGCTTTCCCATTCCGAATCTGAATCCGCCAGCTTGATCGACGTTGACTCGCCACACGTTAGCTCCGTCAAGTCTGATTTTCAGGAACAAGCCGTCAAGACAGAGACCCAAGCTGAAAGAGTCGAGCATGAATTAGAAGAGAAGGCTCACGCTGAGGCTGAAAAGCTGTCGGCTGCTGCGGAGAGTGCGAACAAGAAAGCCGTCACGAAGGGCAAAGAAGTGAGGGATGCCTTGGAAAAAGATCGTAAAAAATTGAGCGACAACAAAGACAACCCTGTTATTATTGGAAATGCCATCATTTGGGGTCTTGCTACTCTCGCCATTGGCTATGGCGCTTACCAGAAGCACGTCAAGGGCCAATTGGACTGGCAACTCGCAGGCACAGTTGCAGGATGTGTCAGCGCCTTTGCTGTAGCCGACTACTTCGGCAGCAAGTGAGTTGAACTTCCAACATTCAATTTGCTACAATCAGTTTCAAAAGGTGTTCGACTGATTGATATCTAGGTGGTTGTTCGAAAACAAGTACCCTCCCAAGTAGATGGGGATGAGCACCGGTTGATGTCTTGTGTCTGTAATCGCACTGTGTAATTTTTTTTTTTTTCTTTTTTCCCCTTTGACCTCTCTACTCGGTTTACACGGCGGCTTTGGGGGTAACTTGGGTCCGTTACTTTTGGTTCGCTCGCGAATATGATATCCCTCATGATTTCCTGAACGCATCCTGTTTCCGTCCTTCTGAACATCCCAAACCACCCCCCCCCCCCCCCCCCCTCCTCTTATATCAACGCATGGAGGGCCTGGTGAACGTCCTCATTCAAGTATCTTTGTGACCACTGTGTCTAATTCTTCTTCCATGTCATCCCCCACGAGACGAGCAGACTTTATTGGTCGGAGCTGGCTCGTGGTCATCGGACCCTGGACGATAAATCGCCAATTCCAGCACAACTATCAGGGCAGTAAAAAGTCTGCCAAACTTATCAGCGGCATGGACATCCAGATGGGGATTGATCCACGTGTTGAACAACGGATTCCGGACGTTATTCGGCAACAGAAGCTCAGAGTACCGTTTATCAGGTGAAGAACCAGTACCAGATCGAGAAAGATAACAGGATATCACAACAAAAATCCACCGCATATGGACTTCTAGCTCTGCTCAGTGATCGAAGACATGATTTTGTTCGTGGGCACCGCGCGTTTCCACGTCCAGAGTGGATAGGTCTTTGTAGCACTAAATGCTGTGATCATCGGCCGTTGGATATCGACAAAAGGAGTTATAGTGTGTCAAATTGTTGAGGCGAAGAGCGAGCAGCTCAAGGAATTGTTCATACAGGCGCCTGCGTAAGGAGGTACGGACTGATTTCTCATTTAGAGTTGTCATTAGCCCAAATTAATACTGTGCTTTTGATGGGCGACTGACATGAGTGATAAGAGAGAGAGAGAGAAAAAAAAAAAAAAAAAATAAATACAGAGAAGAGCCATGATCAAAGTGTCAAGGCAAAGAATATTGACCGTTGCGCAAGAGGTACCTTCTTTACCACCGTGTTGCCCATAAATGACACGCTCGCTTGCTGATCAAGGAAGGAAGACATGGAATCATTTCACCCGTTGAAGCTTATCGCCCTACTATGAAATGGTCTGCATCTATGATCTTGCTGACCTGCATAGTGATTTAGGGCTTGAGGTTGAATTGATAGATGAGGGCTCGTAAACATATTTTCACCCATATAGGCTCTTTCACACGTTTCAAATGCAATCATAGGTGACAGGCCGACTAAATTAAAATTGTCTGGGGCGATCAAAGTTTTGAAACACGAGCACGGCGAGGGAAGTCCCCGAACCTTTTTTTCTTTTTTGGCGAAGTGGTTGGTAAGGACAATCTGTACTTTTGCAACATCTCATGCAATATGAATCCTCGGATTATTTGGACTTGATTTCGAGAATTTCAGGACATACATTTGACTCTTTTGGTATTACAGTCATTTTCATCTACACGGAGAGCCACAATGGTATGTCAACGTTCACTTTCAAATCCAGCCCCGGGTCCCATGCGTATCTAACCTTCCATAGAATGTGCTATTCAATTCAGCCTTGAAGCAGTCCACTGCTGTTCGTCGTGATCTTGAGACGTTTGCACAGGCACCAGCTACCGCATCTCCTGCTCTTCAAGGACAAATATCTACCACCCTGACGAGTCTCTCGCGGACCTTGGAAGACTACCAAAATTTATCACGAAATGAACTGAATGAAGAGAAGAAAGAGAAGGCAGCCGAAAGATTAAAGAATTTCCGAGCAGATCTAGCATCGTATCGCGCACAGTTTGACCAGCTGAAAAAGGAGCGCGAAGGTGCAGTGGCAGCTCACAACAGGAACGAACTACTTGGGAGACGACCTCATCACGCCGCCACTCCCGAAAACCCATACGCCCACGCATCCGGCCAGAGTGCGTTTGCTCCGGCGCATCGCAGCACCCAAGATGGCCTGTCGTTTGGGGCGGACCCGAATAATTACGCGCGCGAGGACCATGCGCTGCGGGAACAAAATTTCTTCAGTACGGCCAATGCTCAGCTAGATGAATTTCTAGACCGAGGCCGTGCTGTACTTGGCGACTTGGGACAGCAGCGGGAGATCCTCAAGGGCACACAAAGAAGGCTCTATAGTGTCGCAAACACCCTCGGAGTGAGCGGGGACACCATCCGCATGGTTGAACGGCGGGCCATGCAAGACAAATGGATGTTCTGGGGAGGTGTGGTGATCTTCTTCCTGTTCTGCTTTTTGGTCGTCTATTTCCTAAAATGAAGGACACCTACTCTCCCTAATCTACTTACCATCATCTTCCAGTTTCCCAGACCAGCCAAGGTCGATCTAGCGATCGACATCGGTATTTGCGGTCATGCCGAATGTGTGGACGGCACGAGTCCGCTCGACCGGAGAGCGCCAGTCGACCAGCTCGACGAAGAAAGAAATGACCCCGGGTGAGGCTTCTGGTATGATGCTAGATCACACTTTATTCGATTTCTGAGTACCAGTGGTCTGAGACTATCGGAAGCCCTAACCCGGCGGGACCGATCGCAGAAGCAAACAAATTCACCCTTTTTCGATATGACCGCTCTCGGACCACTCCAAGCCCGACGCCATGCGGATCCTCTCCCGCTCTGGCCTCTATTAGCGGATCTTGTAACTATGTCGTGTCGTGGCACATCGACATAGTTCTGGAGCATTGTCGACAGCGAGTGGGGTTGAGTCAGGAAAACCCGAGTCATAAAACTATGGCCGACCCCAGACACCGGATATTATCCCTGGCTTGGCCGGTGCGTGAACAGCAAAGACTCCCCGCACGGTAGAAGGCGGGATCTATCCTATTGGCTTTCAAACCACACGAACATATCCACACTGTATGAGAATAGCGACTCCCAGAGCTAAGTTGGGTATTTTACTTGGGTGATCTGATCACCAAATTCTTAAATATCTGCCATGTCTCTCCGTCATTGTGTACTCGCAGCTCCTTCGTGTACTGATTTTCACGCCTCTCTCCCCTTCTATATCTCCGCTTGATTCTCTGAGGGTCATTTCACCATTTGCCCAAAAAGGAAAATGGCGGGTGACAAGCCGTGGCCACAAGTGCCTGTAGGCAACAAAGATCATACCCAAGCAGCGGTTGTGATCATCGGGGGAGGCATCTCAGGAATGTGCACTGCTATTGACCTCATTAAGAGGAACGAGTGCAAGAATTTCATCATCTTGGAGAAGAGCGGTGGTCTTGGTGGTACATGGCGCGATAACAAATACCCGGGCTGCTGCTGTGACGGTAAAGCGCACTTCGACCGGGATCCATTGTGCACCACCCTCTAACTGTTCGATAGTCTGGTCGCATTTATACAGTTATTCTTTCGAACAGAACCCTGACTGGACGCGAGAATACCCCGGGCAAGAAGAGATCCTGCAGTACCTGATGGGCGTCGCGCAGAAATATGAACTCTACCGCTACGTTCGTTTCAACACCGCCGTCGAATCTGCGAAATGGGATGATGTGGCTAAGAAATGGGAAACCACCGTATCCGTTCAGGGAGCTAAAGATGCCGAATTTGGAAGCACGTATACCATCACCTCCGATTTCCTGGTGTCCGCTGTTGGTCAGCTGAATGTTCCGAGGCTGCCCGACATCCCAGGACTTGACGAGTTTCGAGGCAAGCTTATGCATAGCGCCCGCTGGGATTGGAGCTACGATCTCCGGGGAAAGAAAGTCGCAATCATTGGAAATGGAGCCACGGCCGCACAAATTATTCCCGAAATTGCTAGAGAGGTGGGACATCTCACAATTCATCAGCGCACGCCCAATTGGGTCATTCCTCGACTGGACGCCCCCATTGCTCCATGGAAGAGAACGATGTACAAGTACATTCCCCTCATTCGATGGCGCAAACGAGCGGATATGATGGACTACCGGGAGGGCTTCTATGACGCTGTCTTTGACCATTCCTCGGCGACCGCGCAATTCATTGAAGCTCAAAGCATCGAACATATGCATACACAACTCCCTGGGAGACCCGATCTGTGGGAGAAACTTCAGCCCAAATATGCTGTTGGTTGTAAGCGGGTCATCATCAGCGATGACTACTTCCCGGTATTCCAGCGCGACAATGTGAAATTGGAGACTGGCAAGATCGACGTAATCACCGCTAAAGGCATCGTCACGGAGGGCAAAGAAAAAGACTACGATCTCATTATTCTGGCAACTGGTTTCCGCACAGTTGAATTCATGCATCCGATGGAAATCACCGGGAGCGCCGGGCGAACCCTCGCCAGCATCTGGAAGGAAGGTGGGCAGGCCCTGTATGGAATTACCGTGGAAAGCCTGCCAAATTTCGGAATGCTTTATGGACCAAACACCAACCTGGGGCACAACAGCATTATCCTCATGATTGAGTCACAGAGCAAATATATCAACACATTGATCAGGGAGGTGATTAACGCCCGAAGTCAAGGTGGTAGCTTGGTGATCAAGCCCAAGGAAAAGCGAGTCAAGGAGTTCAACGACGAAATCCAGTCTGAGCTGGAGAAGAGCAGCTTCGCCGACCCTAACTGCAATAGCTGGTACAAGGTTAAGGAGACAGGCAAAATCACCAACAATTGGAGTCGGACGGTGGTAGATTATCAGAAGGCAAGTGGTCGCGCCAGACTTGACTACCAGGATGGGATGCTAACTGTTCCATAGCTGCTCAGCCATGTCAACTGGTCCGATTTTGATCTATCAGGAAGTGGTGCAGACAACCTTGTCAGACGGGAAAGTACTTACATTGGACGCGTGATTGAAGAATCCCTGGTGAGCTACCAGACAATGGGTTGGACCGCGCTTAGCCTCGCTGCTGTTGGTGCAGCGGGAATGGCTCTTCGTCATGCAGGCAGGTTACGGTTTGGTTAAAACTAATAGCTAGTCGTGTAGAAGGCAGAAATGAAGCTCGGAAGATGGAAGATGGGAAATAGGGGGGCCAGCCCTCCTATCTCTAGCTAGTGAGGAGTTTCTCATACAGAGGATCCTGGTACTTGCCTAGGCGGTCGTTAGTACGGAGTACTCTATTCAGATATGCAACAGTGGAATTTTATTTAGGCCCGAACTTTGAAAGCCGCGACTGCTGCAGAACACACAGTACATTCTTCAGGCTCACCATATTAAGGGGGCCTCAACAGCGCTCGAGTCTTTTTGACACTCAATTCCCCTTTCTCCGGCGGCTGGAGAACAGGTCTCATTAGGCTGGAAAGGCATTTGCAATTGTGGCTAATTATGTGCGTTTAGGTACCTCTGTGTGCCTAGGCGGAATCTGGGAGATACTAACGGTTGGGTCCCTCGTTCTAAGTGGACCGCTATGTGGATGGCCTCCGAACCTCATCCCTGACTGGCTGCATTTGCATCTTCCTCTCTTCTTTTGCTTCTTCTTCCACGTATTATTTTCTTGCAAGTGAATCAACCACACTTTCCACGCCAGTCGCATAACATATTCTGTACTAACGACCAATTTGCTCACTCACGAATCTCTCGACCAGCTATTCACTGCTCTTGGCCGCAGGCACACCTCGCCGTTCACAACCACGCACGCGCTCAAATACCTTTTTTTTTCCCCCCGGCCGTCTCAAACCTACATTCGTCCGCCCGGTCCACCCCCAGCAACTGAGCACCCGCAAAACGCCTTTGCAATGCCTTCCCCATTCTCGTCAACCTTTGCTTCTGCTGCTGCCAGCACCAATGGTGAAAGTACTGGAAATAGGAGGGACAATGCTGCTACAAACGAATGGTAGGCAAAGAGGGACCTGGACTCTCCTCGCATACACAACACACCCGTCACGCCGTGTAAAGTTTGCAGTAACATGCGTGCTTTTTCATGCTCCTGTGTTTGACGAAGGGGATTCTTTTTTTTGGATATGCATGAGCAACGGTTGACATTATTGCCATGTCTAGGTCCAGAAGCCGTGTCAATGGTGCTACCCAAACTTTCCGCAGACCCTCCGTAGCCACCACGCCTTCACAGACACATCCACAAACACGCGAAAGCGCAATCACACCCAATGCCACTAACAGCGGCGTGTATATTCCTCCTCATCTCAACGCCAATAACCCATCCGCATCTTCGCGAAACCCCCCTCCTGGTGACACTCGCTACAGCAAGGATCAATTGCTGAACATATTTCAGACTCTGAAGGAATCCTCCGCTCTCGATCGCAACCTTGAAGACATTTTCTTGGGGCCTTGGGATCCTTTGGAGACGAAGAGCAGCACAGCAAACTCAAGTGTTCGTGGGGATGGGAAAGAGCCGACTCTGGGACCAGAAGTTTGTTGGAATTACAACGTCAACATGGAGCCATTTGGGTTGACAAGTATGACGGAGGAGGAAAAGCAGGTGAGAAATATTACATTTCAACGTGATCTGTCAACGTGGCTGATCGTGGGTGGCAGCTCTTTTCTACTTCTGTCAATTCGCCAATCAAATTGCAACAGAATCCTACCAAAGAAAGTACAGGGGTGGGAGTGGTCGGTGGTCGCAAGGCTTCGCTATCAGGATATAGTAACGCCGCTGGCAGTTCAAGACCAGGAACCCGTCGTCGTGAGACGAGTGACTCTTTCATGAGTAATGGTCCAATGTCGCCGGCGGAGACTAAGACTCTTTCCCGCAGCGAATCAAACACCGCAACACCCCCGCCGGCATTGCTACGTCGCCGGACGGACTACAAGGACGAAGAAGCCACACCGGCAAAGGAGAATCCTGAACCTGACGAAACCCCTGAATCCCAGCCTTCGTTACCTGGGATGAGGAAAGGCGGGACCGGTCCATTGAGTGCCGGTCTGAATCCTCCTTCGGCCTCCCCTTGGTCTGCCGGCACTCCAGGATCAGGATTCGGGTCAATGGGCACATTCGGTAGCTTCGCAATCGGTACTTCCACAACGCCAACTGAATCCAGCGATAAGAGACCCGGATTTGGTAGTGCTCGCGGCGGGAGCCGTTTCAAAGATCTCCTATCCAAGACGAGCTCTGAAGACGTGTCTCAAGGCATCAAAGACAAGAGCCCTGTCGGTGCTTTGGAGAAATTGCCGGAGGAAGAGGCTGACGCTGCCCATTCGAATTTGCGGGATGACTTCAAGACACGTCCGGGCCGAAGCGAGACCAATCCATATGAAGAAGCTCCGATGCGGACGGGCAGTGCGGCTTTGGTCAGTTCTCAGGAAGGTGTCCCAAGTAACCCGGGCATCGAGCAGATGGGTCTTTCTGCATTTGGGCCTCAGTCCAGCATTGGTACACGAGATTTTGGTCACGATGATTTGTATCAGCAAACCCTTCACGGACGATACAACTCTCACGAACCGATGAGCCCGACAAACACGAACCCATATCAAAGCCCTCATGGTCGCGTTGAAGACGACGAGCAAGATCCTAATGATTCTGCATCGCAAGCTTCGGGCCTGCCGCCGTTGGGCGCACACCGTCGCAACATGTATTCATGCTCTGAGGATAGAAATCAGCCGGCCCGGAGCGGCAGCGGATTTGGCGGCCTTTCCGCGTTTGGTGGACTGGGTGGTCCTCCAAGTTGGTCCGCTGCTGGGCTTGGGTCTGGTAAACCTGCCATGGACCGGGGCGTGAGTTCTGGATTTGGTGATCCAATATTCAGCCCCCTGGCCGATTTACAATCACCCGGAGCTGGCGGCGTGGGTGGTGGTTTCTTCGGATCGGGCGGGTTTAGCTCTGCGGGTCGCGCGAGTCGGCTTGGAGCTATGTTTCCGCCAGCCATGCAAGAGCAGATGCGAGGTGATAGCAGGAACGAGATGCAGCCCGGTTCTTCTTTCGAATCACGTCCTGATAGTGCGCAACCGCCGTCTGTTCGCGACCCCTTCGATAATACCGGTCGCAGACAAGAAGGTTTTGGTCGAGGCTCCAGCTTATTTGAGGAGTCTCCTTCGATGAGGAGTGTCGAAGATGCTGGAAACCTTAACCAGCCTGGCCCGTATGCTCCCTCAACATCAGGACCGCCGACAGGTTCTCTGGCGACTCCACAAGTCGCAAACCAGAGAGCCAGTGGAGGGGAAAGCCATCAATCGGGTCATGGGTTGAGTCAGTCGAGTGGCAGCAATTCCTCCAACCAAATGCCTGCGGCCCAGCAACGACAAATGGTCATGCCAGACCGAATGCGTTGGATCTACCGCGACCCTCAAGGCAACACACAGGGACCATGGTCAGGATTGGAGATGCATGACTGGTTTAAGGCCGGTTTCTTTACTGCAGAATTGCAGGTGAAGAAACTTGAAGATGCAGAATATGAGCCTCTCGCCCAACTAGTCAGACGCATTGGCAACTCCCGAGAGCCTTTCTTAGTTCCACAAATTGGTGTGCCACATGGCCCTCCTAGTGGTCAGGGGAATCATTGGGCTAACTCGTCCATGGGTGGCAATACTGGAACTGCTCAACCACCATTTGCCAGCAGCTTCCCAAGTTTCGGCACGACTTTGACCGCTGAGCAACAGAATGCTTTGGAGCGGCGAAAACAAGAGGAACAATACTTGATGGCGAGGCAAAAGGAGCATCTGGCTCAGCAGCAGATGGCCATGAAGCACATGCAGATGCAAAACGGACTGCATTCATTACAACACCATTCAAGCGCTCACTCACTTCAAAGCCAACCAAGTTTTGGCAGCATTACTTCACCGGCCGGTTATCAGCCATCACCAATGCAAGGCCCAATTCAACCCCCTCAACATGCCATACCTTTTGGTCAGCAAGTTGGACCTGCGATGGGGCCCGCTTTCGGTCTTGACGCCAGGGGTGGCCGTGAGGACGATCTTCATAATATGATGGATCGTATGAGTTTCAACCAACGCGCCAACCTTCCATTTACAAGTGGCCCCTTAGGGCCTGCTCCAGAGGTTGGACCTTCTTCCCAACAAGTCAATACGATGCTTCAAGATAGAGCTCGTTTACAACAACAGCAGCAACAGCAACACTCCGATATGCAAAGTCACCAAGATACTTTTTTAGGACAACAGGGCCGCAACGACCGTCTGGACGAATTTCACACACTGCGTGGACCGGCGGAAATGCAGGGTGGTCGTCTCGGCCCTGAAGAATCTCGACCACAACCTATCGGTGCGCAACGACATGCCGATGAGCAACCTAGCAATGTCTCTTCACAAAAAGCATCTGCCTCGGTCGGGCATCCAGCGGTCGGCGCAAATGAGCATCTTTCTTTAGCTCAACAAGTACAAATTGCTGCTGCCAGTCAACAAGCAGCTGCTAAAGAGAACGCATGGGCTAAGAAAGATACTCCTGTAGAACCTCCGCCAGTGTCCATTTCACCCTTACCCGCACCTGCAGCTCAGCGAAATCGACAACATGTTGCCGATGCTTTGGCGGCTGAGTCTAGATCAACAACTCACACTCCTATCGAAACACCTACCGTGCCTGTTGCACCCTGGGCAGAACGAACTACGGAACATCCTAAAGGACCTTCTCTGAAGGAAATCCAAGAGGCTGAGGCTAAACGCGCCGCAGAACAGGAGGAAATGGCAGCCACAGCCCGTCGTGCTCTGGCTGAACAAGAAAGACAGATGCAAGCTCAAGTACCAGCTCCTGCACCCGGCCTTCCTTCAACATCAACGTGGGGTAGTTCCGCTTCACCAGGGGCATCTGGAACTCAGACCATCTCGGTTTGGGCGAAGCAGAATCCAACCAAAGGTGGCTCAGGGGCTCCTGTCGCTGCGAAGAAGACCTTGGCGCAAATCCAAAAGGAGGAAGAATCTCGCAAGCAACGTGCCGCCGCTGCCGCGGCAGCAGCGAATGCCCAGAATGCTGGGAGCCCGACTTCAGCAGCTGTCGGTAAACGATATGCTGAATTGGCCAGTAAAGCGGTCCCGGCAGTCCCGGCAGTCCCGGCTACATCTGGTGGTGCTTGGACTACGGTTGGTTCTGGTGGTAAGGCCAAAGCGCCTCCTGCTGTCGTCGCAACACCTCAGCCAGCTTCCCGGGCAGTCAGCTCTTCCGCAACAACCACGGCCAAGACGAGACCGTCTCTTCAAACGCCGCGAAGCACTACTCTATCCAATCAGAGCAAGGCCATTGAAGAATTCACAAAATGGATCAAGGGCTCTCTCGGAAAGGGGCTGAACAGTAACATCAATCTCGATAACTTCGTACAAGATTTACTGCAACTGCCTCCGGAGATCGAAATCATTTCTGACTCTGTCTATGCCAGCTCCCAGACTTTGGACGGCCGACGGTTCGCTGAAGAATTCGTTCGACGCCGTAAACTTGCCGATAAAGGCATTGTCGAACCTGCTGCGAATGGCGCTCAACCTGCCGGTGCCGACAGTAAGGGTGCCGGTGGTGGATGGAGTGAGGTAGCCAAAAAAGGCCCAGCGACCAACGTCAAGGAGGAGAGCAATGCTGCGTTCAAGGTTGTGGCAACTAAGAAGAAGGGGAAGCGATGAAGAAAATGTTTCATTGACTCACCGACTGATTGATGGGAGTGCACTGTGGGTTCGAAGTTGGGGTGGAGGCAGCATCAGCAAGGAAAGGCCGGAGTTGATGCAGTGGAAGATAAGTGATGTGAAATGAAGACGAACGCGTTGGTACAATGCAATGCAATGCCATGCTGTTCTGTATTATGCAACGGTCCGTTCTACCACGTCTAGCCTCCTGGTAGTGTAATTGCGAAAAATTGAAAGAATCCTAGGGGAATGACTACGGTAGAATGAAGTGAGAACTTGAAGCCAATGACGGAGCTGAAACCGCATCTTTTCTCTTTCCCGCTCCATCAATGGGCGATTGATTCCATGCCACCTTCCCTAGCCATCTAATTGCATGTCCTAGGTGAGACTTAGTCTAGATAGTATTGTGCGCAAAGCTTGCCAGTTGTCGATTGAGATGATATACTAGTCACATTAGACCGGTTACCAGGCCAAAACCTGCACACGGCTCGCTCGGGTGCGCTGAGCGATACATTTCGAACACAACTGATGAAAATGGGTCGCTATGAGGCTGCTCCTTCACGATGAGTCGGAAATGGATTCTTTGTCAGGCCCCGGCCCCCACATCCCTAGCGAGATAGCCATGTCAGCCAACGATGGATTTGCTTCGTTCTTCGCTTCTTGATACCGCGTCAACGTGAAGGATGCAACCATGAAAGGTAGGTGTCTGATACTGAAATTGAGAGGATGATGAATAAAAATATGAGGAAGAAAATCTGTTGCGATAGTCGGACATGTCCGTGCTGGCGGACTTTTAAAGCGTATCACCCAGGTTCAATTTCGGAAGACTTTTCCCTTGAGAATATTCTAGATAGGTCAGGTTTGGCCGTATATCAGATTTCAGAGTCGTTGGCCGGATTGTTTGAACATGGCCAGCCCACGGTCTAATGAGGATCGCCTTCGAGCGAGAAAACCGCTCCCGACTCCATATCCAGCATATCTGCCTACCGCCGGGTCGCCTTTGACTGTCGACCAAGAGTTGTACCAGTCGATCCAGCAAGGCTCAAGAGCATTGGTTGATTCATTTACTCTGCCTATTCGTTCTGGTCGGGCCTGGAAGGCTCCAGCGAAGAGTATTGTCAGGATCAGTACACCAGAAGGGCCTCAAGTTGGTCTGAGCAGGAGAAGTGTCTCGAAAATGGTCAATTTCTAATGGTCCACAGGTGACTTGAATATTTGGAACGCCTCCAATCCACGAGAAAGGTTCTGGGCTTCTCGCACCAAACAGCTCCATTCTTCCCATGTAACAACATACGATCGCCTTTGGTCCTGTCTTCCATTCATGCGTCCCCTGTGCACAATCATTGCCGACTCTCTTTCTTGGTATGGGAAAGACGAGACGGGCGGACGCGTACATGATCTTCTTGGCACCAGATGCGACCCGTATATCAACACCCTCTTATCCGGACCAGAAGCATCGTATGACTATCACTGCCATTCCAATCTCACGAGAGCAGTGGTGCCTTTTGGTCTCCATGAATCGGATGTCCACGACGTTATCAACTTATTCCAGGTGACCGGATTGGATTCACAAG
The DNA here is from genome assembly GCF_000835555.1 of Rhinocladiella mackenziei CBS 650.93. Lineage (NCBI taxonomy): Eukaryota > Fungi > Ascomycota > Eurotiomycetes > Chaetothyriales > Herpotrichiellaceae > Rhinocladiella > Rhinocladiella mackenziei. Next base: position 2,308,455 of record NW_013550602.1, read on the forward strand.
GAAGATACTTTATGAATCCATGCCCTGCGGAGCCTGGAGACTTTATTGAGTTTTTCGCTGAGCAAGATCTGCTAATGGCATTGTCGACATGTCCCGGAGGAGACCTGTCCCTGTGGGGATTTGGGAGTGACAGCGAGAAGGAAATGATTAAATGTTGTAGGCCGTTGACAGTAGAAATCTTCAAACTGATCGACGAAGATAAAATCCTGGCGGGAAGATGGAAACCTGCAGAAAGGCCCGATTACCGGGGTGTCCATGGCATGAAAGTTCCTGAAGGTGAAAAGAGGTGGTAATAGATCCACGAATCGGATGCCGCCTTGGCCTTTCATCGACCAGCCGGGAAAACAACATTCATCGCCTCCTCCAGGATGACAAGACCCCGGTTGATCTCTGCATGGGAGATAACCAGCGGAGGTACAATTCTAATAACGCCGTCGCCCGCAGTGATGATGAGAAGACCTCTCTCACGGGCAGCGGTGACAACTTCGGTGACTTTGGCTTTGGCCTCGTCGCTTAATTGATAGCCAACAATGAGTCCTCTACCTCTCACTGCGGAGACCACGCCCGGGAACTTCTCCTTCATGGTCTCAAACGCACGGAAAAAAAGGGTTGACTTGACCCGAACATCTTCTTGCAATTGAGGTCTGGCTAAGCGTCCAAAGACATGATGGGCAACTCGGCAGGCGAACGGATTGCCGCCAAAAGTAGTGCCGTGATCGCCGGTTTTGATATAGGGTGCCACGGTTGTGCCTGACACGAGAGTGGCTCCGATAGGCACACCGTTGCCGAGAGCTTTCGCCGATGTCAGTATATCGGGATGTACTCCCGAAGCCGTATGGGCCCAGAGATCTCCCGTACGGGACAGACCACACTGAATCTCGTCAAAGATCAATACAGCACCCACTTCATTGCATCTCTTGCGAAGTGCTTGCAGAAATTCCGGTGTGGCTACATTGATGCCACCTTCACCTTGGATTGGCTCGACAATGACACCTGCCGTGTTCTCATTGACTAATTCTTCCACACTGGCGACATCGTTGTATTTGCCATACCTGAATCCAGGTAACATGGGTCCGAAAGGAGGTTGATATTTCTTGTTTGGAGTGGCCGATAATGACCCATACGTACGTCCGTGGAAAGAGTCATGGAACGAAACAATCTCTCTCTGGGTTGACTCCGGATCTCGGGCATAAACTACTTTCCTGGCAAACTTGAGTGCAGCTTCATTCGCCTCGGAACCTGAATTGGATATGAAGACTTGACTGAGAGGAGAGCCGGGTGACTGCTTCTGGGTCTCTTCGATGAGAAGTTTGGACAGCGTGGGGGTCCACGGATTGTGGTAGAGGTTCGATGCGTGAATCAATTGTTGTGCTTGGTGAGCAATGATTCTTGAGATCTCCGGGTCAGCATGACCTAGCGAGTTGACGGCTATTCCGGCGGTGAAATCGAGGTATTTTCTATTTTCATTATCGTACAGAACGCATCCTTCTCCTTGTACCATCATGGGAGGGGGGCGAACATAGGTGGGAACCATATAGGGAGCAGACTGGTTGAGAAAGGTGACGGTCGGAGAGTCTGAAGAGGGATCTGGGTTGGGCAGAGATGCTTCATGTCGAATCTGAGCTTGGTCATGAACGGGGATACTGGAGGAAGTAGGAACTGCAGCGGCACTGGCATATCGTCTGAGATAGAGAGGTGCCCGGTATGAGGGAGTCATCAGCTTTGGAAGCGGTGAGGACGCAGCTCTCTTGCTCAATGAGAAAGCCATAGGGCGCGAGAAGGAGATGACCAAAAAACAGTAAAAATCCTACCTGAGGAGTACAGAAGTCTATAAAAGAGAGAAGAAGGGCGCATTGAGTTGGGGGATTATTTATTTTCGAGTCACAGTCTGCGTCGGGAAATTTTTTTTTTTTTTTTTTTCCCTCCCCTTTCTCAAGGAGACCAACAAAGGCGCATACGGAGAGATATTTGCCTCCAGGCGCAATTGTGTTACCGGGCTCACTCCTCCACCGGAACCGAGATTGTCTTTTCGGTCCATCTTCCCTGACCAACGACTGCTGATAAATGATGTGGACCGTAAGATCGTTATTGACTGATTCCCTCTCCTCTTGAGACCACGGCATTCCAGCCTCAGCAAGACGCAAGCCATCCATGCATAATATGCAGCGGAGCCCCCTCCGCAAAACATGTGATGCAGCCAACACCCAACGGCGTCGGATCCATTGCGGTAGATCTTTCTTCGCTATTCATTATGGCCACGATGTTACACGGTTTGCATATTTTGCAGTATGAATGCTGAGACATTCACCGCTCTGGACCTCTTTTCCTCCCATACTCATTCTCACGTCTGATCTACAATGGACTCTTCTGACCCTTCCGGACATGACGTATTGGGATTTATACTCTGCTACTAATTATTTTGCTGGTGGTTGAACAGATATACTTTGACAGCTCTGCCTGACCGGATTCTGTTCTAGCATCGAGCAACGTCATCTTTTTCGACACCAAACACTCCATTCCATATTTGAGTGATTGATACAACCTCAGGTCAAAATGCCGCCAATCATGCAATCACTGCTCTATCTCTTTGCCGTATCCACAGCACTTGTGACTGAAAATCCATTCCTTGAAGCCCGGGGAGTTTGCAATGGAGACAACTGCGCAGGGTACCGCTATCCGATTACAAGTGTTTGCAGATGGTAATAAAATCAAGAGCCATTACAGGCACCAATGCACAGCAACCCCCTTGTACCTCGTCAGGCTGAATACCCTGCATTCATGAGTCCAGCTCCTACTCCAACAGTTCCAACTACGCCTCGCCATGCAGCGGCACGGTGTGTTCCAGCAGTGCCTGGTCTTGTCTTGGATACACGGCTCCTACATATACCTGTATCAGCTTGGCTCGAGCGGCCTTGATTGTGAAATCCAAGGTCGAATCCGTTGCTGGCAAGTTCCTTCATGGATATCCGTGGTTCGATCCATTTTATGGCTGGCAAACATATAAGAACCTCCAATTCTCCGATAACTGAGCCAAGCCTGACGTTTCTATCGCCTACCTCGGTGGCCTTCCCAAGCAAAGCGGCTTTCATCGCTGGGCAAGGACCGTAGCCACCCATCTCGGACTTGACGACTCTCGATATATTCTTTACCTGTAACAAGATTGTACGGCGATGGGTTACCAAAGGACTTGGATCAGGTCAATTTGAGGTCAAAGGGACCAACCCCTTCACTATCAACCCTGAAGCCCAAATTAGTGAAGTCTCTACCGAGTCCAACAGTAGTTCATGGCTTGCGGATCTCGGAAACCCTCAATGTAGTTCATCTTCGCCGTCATCTTGCGTGGGGTTTTATTTGGCCTAAATCATTCGACTTTTTTTTTGGGGTGAGTATTTGGCTATTTTCTAAGGCTGACCTTTGTTTTTTTCGACCATTTCCCTTGACCCGAGATAGTCCAAGTGTATGACCAATTCAATTGATCAGTTATTTTCTCTTTTCCTTCCCTTTTCTGACCTTCAATGTCTTATTTAAGATAAATTGTTCACAAGAGTATTCATGAAGAATCCCTCATTTCAAATACTCAAAGATGAGCAGCAACCCCCATTCTTTTTTTTTTTTTTTTCCCAACCACTGCTGTTTATGAGACACAAATGTTCCCGTCCAAGCTCACACCTCTCCCCTTTGACAACTCCTTCCTCAACAGCTCAACCTGATATTTCAATTTTCGCCAGAGGATATAATCATCCAAATCTTTGTCCTTCTCCATTTCCATTTCCTTGTCCTTGTCCTTGTCCTTACTCATGCCAGTGCTTCTTGCAGAACACTCGTCTGTGATGTCTAACACATCCCACTCGTTCTGCAACTCTTGCCCCTCATCTACCTGATCCATCTCATTCACCTCGTCCTCTGTCATTGTTTCCTTTTCTTTAACTCTTTCCTCATGTTGCCCACCATAGTCGTTGCCGTTGCCGTTGCCATTCATGTTGTCATCCTTATTCTCCCTCGCAATAGTCAACAATGCACTCACAAACGCCTCCTGAATATACGCGAAGGAGAACTGATCTGTGATCTTCGCCGCGGCCTCACATATCTCATTGGGGAACTCAATCCCCTTATTATCCTTCAGCTTCCTTTGCCAGTACTGACAATACTTCACGCGCTGGTCAAAATTCGGATTCGGGAACAAATACTTGCGATCAAAACGCGACGGACGCTTCGCGATACCTGGATCCAGTCTCTCGAGATGATTCGTGCTGCCGACCATGAGAATGCCTTCGTTCTCGCTCAGGCCGTCGACAGCATTCAAAAAAAAGCTGCGCGTTTGGTCGGTCACAAGGCTATCGAGGTCCTCAAAGACGAGGTAGCAGGGCGCTTCTTGGCGGGCTTTGGTAAAAATGGTCTCGATGCTGAATTCGGGCGGCACAAAACTCACAAGAGTCTGAACGTAGAGGGTCGGGATGGGAGGGGTGCGGTTATACAGCATGTGCATGGTGGCTTTGATGGAGATGGTCTTGCCATTGCCGGGCGGTCCGTGGAAGATGATGCCCCGTTTCCATGGGACGCGGAGGCGGTCATATTGGTCGCGGCTGTCGAAAAAGCGTTGTGCCGTTTCAATCAAGTCGTCTTTCATTTCCTGGTCGAGGATGACGTCTTCCCAGTGAGATTTCATGATGCTGCGGTATAGGAGCGGGTCTTTCCGCCAGAAGCCTTGGTTGAAAACCCAGATCTCGTCATGGAGGATTGATTGGTACCGGCCAGCTGTTGCCACGAGCGTGCGTACCGCTGCCTTGTTGCCTAGTATATATTGATTGCGAATTTGCGAGCCCAAGAATGCCCCATCCCGGCCGTCGACGAAGTAGACGAGGAACGCCATGTTTTGCCACTTGTAAATGTAGGATTCGAAGAAAACTTCGTCGGCAACGATACCATTGCCGCCATCAAGTCGTTTCTGGGGTGGGATATAAAGTGTCCATTTCAGAGTGTCAGGATAAACGTTGGAGCCCGATTGGTGCTGTGGCTCAGCAGTCTCGATTGATGCATATCCCGCCGCCGCATAGGCTTTGAGATTGCAATTCCCCTCGGGAACAGTAGTGACAGGTACACCTGGATGTTTGTTCTGAATGATGTTGAGGATGACGGCGTCTGTGTCTACTCTTGGAGCGCTGGCATTGCGGAAGAATGCCTCTGCAACCGAACCAGCGGCTTCTGAGGCATCGAGTTCATGATGGGATGGGTCCATCGTTACCAACTTATTGAAATAGTCCCAAGAAAACGCTGTGAGAGTGCTCAACTCTGAGCTTAGTTGCACAGTGAACGTATGAAGAAATACGTGGAAGGAAGTTGGGGGATATGAGTATTTTTGGAGCTCTACTGCTCGAGTCTCGGATCCTTGGCCAGGCACCAGCGTCACAGGCTCTGATCATCAAGGAGCTTCAGTGTCGACCCGGTTAAACCCCCTGGTTTTATGAACACAGCCTCAATCCTTCGACTTGTGGGGGCCAGGAGATGCCCAGACCGAATTCAGCCTTGTCTCTTCATAGAGAAGTCGATAATGTCTTGAGAAACGCCCCCATTCCTCAATAAAGTCTCCAGTTGGCCATCCATCCATAACCATACAGCTTGGCGAGTGTCCTCGGGAGTTTGCTGGTATACTTCCCAGAAAGCTCTTTCGATTTTTACCTGTTCAAATGCCTCGTCTACGACGTGTTCCAGCTCGCCATTCGCTCTAACGCCTTCACTCAAAGCGGTATGCATATCATCAATCACGACACAACCCAGCAGTCCGAGCATTTGGACATCGCATGGGATCGGCTCGGTCAGTGTGAGGTTCTGCATTTTCATTCCCAGACAGTGTCCACAGATATTCCAAAACGTCCACATATGCATGAGGAGAGTCGGATCGTAGTCCTGCTCAAACATGATGGGGAGCGTCATTCGCACTAACATAGCTGACTGCAGTAACGCCTCGGGAAATCTGTTCAAGTTGAGCAGTGCCGATAGCAGCTGCTGGCGCAGTTGCGGAAATGGATAGCGATGGAGAGGCCAGACACCCGTGTTGGCCAGTTGTTCCATGCGATCTCTGATCTCGTCAATTTGAGTATGCTCGAGGCCTGGTTTTGCCTCCACGCGCAAAAGGATATGCTCAGCCTCATTCCCAATGTCGATCGCTGTTGAAGGAGGTGGCGACAGGTAATGGTCTCGAGGAGAGTTAGGACCCTTTGCACACAGGTCGCATGAACAAGTGAAGAAATATCGACCTCTCAGCTCGTGTTGTCTCCTGTCGAATGGATATGTCGTGTCGATGTATGAAAGCGTAATTTCTTCATCTTTAGCAATGGATCGCACCGCATAGACGGATATACTGCCGCATGTTGGAATGTCAGGCTGCCTCGATGACGCTGGCACGTCAAATCTGACAAAAGCATTTGGTTCGCAAGAGTGGTTAAATAAGGCCGGTTTGGGATGGAGAACCATTCCAATGGGATCGAATGTTGGATTCGTGAGGGCGAAAGAGTTCACAGCTAACTAGGACCGTCAATTACCGGGTTTTGAGGACGGTTTGATCTTTCTTACCAAGCAAAGGAGTCGAAGTATCACGTCGGGAGTGTGATTAGTCCCCGAGTAGGACACGATCCCCTGGATCATTAACAAAAAGTCTTGCCAGCGTTCTCCTCCTTCTTTGGCCATATCCTGCTGGTGGCTCTCTAATGCAAGGAGTTCCTCCCACTCTCCTTTCGTAAGCATCCCTGCTTTGTGCTGCTTCAGAAGACGTGTGATAGCCCGGACTGCGCTGGGGAGCACTCGTGGGTGTAATCTGGCGTAGAGTTTACATTCCAAGCGATGATACTGCGACCAGGCCTGAGATTGGCATTTCTGATCACAGGTATCAACCTCATCAGTAAAATCACAGACACGTGTCCTCGATAGGAACAGAGACATGGGGCACGAGGCTTGACTCACCTTGTCACAGAATTTCACCACTTTGCATCCACTACAAATCTTCAAACTCGGCGCCCCGCCGTTTACAATGGCATAGCAGGAGTCTTCTGGAGATCTGAGGCACGTATAGCAATGGGTGGAAAGCTTGGAGGTTTCTAGCGCAATCAGAAGCGGCCGTTCAACGAAAATCACCCTAGACTTGGGAGCTGTATCTTGTGAGGCGAATAGCCCATTACCACGACCCTCGGAGTGTTTGGTATACACATGTGCACTTTCCACCAGCTGGTGTAACTGCTGGAACGCCATGCTTGGAAACAGAGGTTTGGTGGTTTCGTTCTTCGCATTCTTCTAAATAGCCGCTGCCATTCTCGAAGAGTGACGCTTCGTCACAAACGACTTGAATTTATGAAGAGTGCGGCATCGTTCTTGCCACTTCGTGCTGACTGTGGAAAGCCAATCGAGTGAGATGAAAGGCTAGGAGCCAGGAAGGGCTCCGTAACGGCAGAGAAAGCCTATCTATGCGGAGGGTTAGCCGTCATGCTGAATCACGTGATAGCATCACGTGCTGTGGATACTACACGGATTGGTTGAGGTATTTGGAGCAGCGAATTAAGATCGTGATATCGCTGTACAGACAGCTTGTGTGGTCCTAGGAGCCAGAAGCGTCTGATGAAGTTGCGAATTGTTCGTTCTTTGATTGGATGTGGTAGAATTCAGGGGGTTCAACCTCGTCGAAGAAAGTTTATAGAGATCAAAGCGGCAGGAGGCTTCTCCGAGAATAGAGTAGCTTCTGTCGGATTTACCGATTCTCGGTTTTATTCCCGAAACTAATCGACTGTACCCACCCCCAAAACTTTTCGCAGACCGACACATCTACACTCATTCATTTCTCTTGCCCGTTGGTGGAGGAGGTGGTGGTGTCGTACGGTGGAAACCATGGAGTCACAGTCGAACAGGCCTCATCGGGCCTCAAAGGAGAAGAAGAAACCAAAAAAAGGCGAGAAAAATGTGAAGGCATTCGCGGTCGCCAATCCAGGCCGGCTTGCCAAACAGGCTGTGCGATCAAGTGATATCAAAGAAAAACGGCTGCACGTCCCTCAAGTCGATCGAATCCCGGAAGAAGCACCGCCCATTATCGTTGCTGTCGTCGGTCCCCCGGGTGTCGGAAAATCCACCCTCATCAAAAGTCTCATCAAACGATATTCCAAGCAGACCTTGTCCCGTCCCACCGGCCCTCTAACCGTCGTGACCTCCAAAAGAAGACGACTCACCTTCCTCGAATGTCCCTCAGACTCCCTCGCTGCCATGATCGATGTCGCCAAAATTGCCGATATCGTCTTGCTCATGATCGACGGGAACTATGGATTTGAGATGGAGACAATGGAATTTTTAAACGCCCTGAGCACTTCCGGCATGCCGGGCAATGTCTTTGGCGTCCTTACACACTTAGATCTATTCAAGAAGCAAAGCACACTCCGCATGGCGAAGAAGAGGCTAAAACATCGGTTTTGGTCCGAATTGTACCAAGGCGCAAAACTCTTCTACCTCTCCGGCGTGATCAACGGTAGGTATCCTGATCGAGAGATCCATAATTTATCACGGTTTCTCTCGGTCATGAAAAATCCCAGACCGTTGATTTGGAGAAATAGTCATCCATACTGTCTGGCCGACCGTTTTTTAGACGTCACCCCCCCCACTGAGATCGAGGAAAATGAAAAATGCGATAGACAAGTCGCTCTCTATGGCTATCTTCGAGGCACCAACTTCCCAGCGGATGGGGCACGAGTCCATGTCCCCGGCGTAGGAGATTTGACCGTCAAAGAGATCGAAGCCTTACCGGACCCATGTCCGACGCCTTTTCTCGATCAAGCTATTGCCAAAGCTGCTGGAAGATCGAACCAACGAAGATTGGGCGAGAAACAAAAAGTATTGTTTGCTCCCATGTCTGATGTTGGCGGAGTTCTGGTGGACAAAGACGCTGTCTATATTGACGTGAAGACAAACACATTCGATCGAGACGCTGAAGATGCTGACAGTCGAGGACTTGGTGAGCAACTTATGATTGGCTTACAAGGTGAACGAAGGCTCCTAGGAGACGTGAATACGGGAGTACGGCTATTCCACGGCGGCCGACATCTCATAGGGGGTGATGATGCGGACAATGATATGGGTCGAACAGTCAAAAGAGGTGCTCGCTCGTTCAATCAGAGCGGTGATTTCGATGAGAATGTCGAAGAAGATGACGATGAGGGATTTGTCAGTGGAGAAGGCGATTCTGAAGCGGAAGATGAAGATGAAGAAGTCAGTGATTTTCCTGGGCATACGGGACGACCAGGTGTGGCTGAAGAAGACGACCTTGACGAGGACGGACTCGAAGACGGCCTGGCTTTTGCTGAGAGCGATTCCGACATGGGTTCCGTCTCTGGCGATGAAGGGGGAAGTCAAGATTTATTAGACGATGAGTCTGATTTTGACGGAGAGGAAGATGACGGTGGTCTTCGATGGAAGGAAAATCTTATGGAATATGCCCAAAAGTTACATTCCACGAAAGTTTCTTTTCGTGCTGCAGATCTCTCCAAACTCATGTACGACCTGACTCTTTCTCCCGCCCAGGTACTGGCGAAATGGCGGGGCGAGAAAGACCGGCAGGATATTACGGCTAAAGACGACGAAGATGACGACACTTTTTTCCAAAAAGCAAACACGGAACAGGAGACAGATCAGGAGGATCGACAGACCCCCAGATATGATTTTGATCAGTTGGCGGAGAAGTGGGAAGATGATAACCATGTCCAATCTATCATGGCTCGATTTACGAGGGCTTCTTTCGCCACTGGAGCTAATGCGGATTTCGAGGCAGAAGGGGACGCTGGATTCGACGACGGCGCCAGGGACGAGTCCGATAAAGGAGATGGTGAATTCGAAGACTTGGAAGCCGAAGCTTCCGGAGACACTCCTGCTCAAACCGAATTGACCCTGGAAGAGGAACGGGCAAGAAATGCGAAACGAAAAGAAGAACTCCGATTGAGGTTTGAGGAAGAAGATCGTGAGGGTTTGGCCAACGCGAAGAATGAAGTCAAGTCTTCGGAGCACGAATTTGGAGAAGACGAATGGTATGATGCACAAAAGGCCATGCTCCAAAAGCAGCTCGATATCAATCGAGCAGAATTCGACAGTTTAGACCCCACTTCACGAGCACGGGCAGAAGGATTCAGAGCAGGGACTTATGCACGCATCGTTCTGGACAAAGTCCCGTGTGAATTCGTGCGATCATTCAATCCTAAGCTGCCCGTCATCATTGGCGGTTTGGCACCAACGGAAAATCGATTTGGATTTGTGCAGGTTCGCATCAAGCGACATCGGTGGCACAAGAAGATTCTGAAAACCAATGATCCCCTCATCTTTTCTCTGGGCTGGAGACGGTTCCAAACACTACCGTTGTACTCGATATCGGATTCTCGGACGCGAAATCGAATGTTGAAATACACCCCCGAGCATATGCACTGCTTCGGCACGTTTTATGGGCCTCTAGTTGCTCCGAATACGGGGTTCTGTTGTGTTCAATCGTTCTCCAATGCCAACCCTGGATTTCGAATTGCCGCCACTGGTGTCGTATTGAACGTGGATGAGACGACGGAGATTGTCAAGAAATTGAAACTGACCGGATATCCCTACAAGATCTTCCGGAACACGGCCTTCATTCGCGACATGTTTAATTCGTCGATTGAGATTGCCAAGTTCGAAGGAGCCAGTATTCGAACGGTGTCAGGTATACGAGGACAAATCAAGAGAGCCCTGAGCAAGCCTGAAGGACATTTCCGGGCCACTTTTGAAGACAAGCTCCTGATGTCTGATATTGTGTTTTTACGTGCCTGGTTCCCGGTTCGACCTCATCGCTTTTACAATCCGGTGACCAACCTCTTAGATGCACCACCCAGCGGGAGTGGTGATGTCGTGGACGGAGAAGGGCGAGGTGTCGATGATGGATCGAGTGGATGGCAAGCCATGCGTCTCACCGGTGCCGTTCGAGCGGCCATGGGAATACCCACACCACTTGTCAAAGATTCAGCGTACCGCAAGGTTGAACGACCAACCCGGCATTTCAATCCATTGAGAGTCCCTCGAGCTCTTGCTGCCGATCTTCCCTTCAAGTCACAAATCACTCAGCAGAAAGCGCGCAAGGCGCCGACGTATCTTCAGAAACGAGCCGTGGTCTTGGGTGGTGAGGAGAAGAAAGCTCGAGATCTGATGCAGAAATTGCAGACGTTGAGGAACGAGAAGGCTGAGAAACGTGCCAAAAAGCAGGAAGAAAGGCGAGCGGGCTATCGAAAGAAGGTGGCCGAGAATCTGGAGAAAAGAGAGGAGAGAGAAAAGAGAGAACGGGATGAGTTCTGGAGACGGGAAGGACGCAAACGCAAGACGACGGGGGAGGGTGGCGGTAGCGGTGGAGGTGGCGGGAAACGGTCGAAGCGATCCTGACGGTGTGTGGTGTGTTTGATATTTAAGGATACCCCTGTTGCATAAAAGTGCCCCGTTGAATACATTTTCGCCTAAATGCGGACCTTTCGCAGACCGGGTGACGTTAGTGGGTGAAAATTTGAAAGTGCTGGGCGGAAAGCGGAGAGAGACGAGGCGACGATATACAGCGGGCGATATGCGGGAAGAAGAAATGGCGCGTGCAGAGGACTTCTCTCAGGTATTAATCGCGTCAGGATTTGATTTCACAGTCTCCCCTGCTCTAGACACGCGTTGAATGTCCTCCTCGTCCCCATTTTCTTCTTTGGCATCGTCTTCCCTCTCCCTTATCACAACAACGCGTCTGCCTCGGGCCATTAGAACACGCGTCATCGAGGGTTGCTTCGCCCTACTGCTCGTTAGTCCTTATACACGCCGCGCGCTTCACGAGCAAACTGGGAGACCGGGCTCCCCTGCAACTCCACTACCAACGCACGACCGACTTCTCAAGCCCACGATTCTCTGGTTTCTGTCCTGTCCTGTCGTTCTTCTTCCTCCTTCTCTGCCTTTCCTTTCTTCAACGACCTCATTCTACATACGTTTGTTTCTCTCACGGGCATGATCGGCACCGCTGATCTGCTAGATACGAATCTGCACCATGCCTCTACGCATGCGTCAACTGCGGCAGATCGACCACGGCCACAGGTGACAGATGCACCTCTATCCTGCGACTCGCTTCATCCTCTTCGTCCTTGTCAAGATTCTTCTCCCTCGCGATCTTCTCGACCGACCAATCTGAACTTATCTCCCAGCGATGTTTCCAGCGCGAATAATGCCGCACCTCACCAAGATGACTCGACACCCCCGACATCTGCCATATCTAGTCAAGTGGATGTGCCGCTGATAGAGTCCCCGACTTCGATGGTCACGCAGGAGAAGACACAGGATGATCGAGGAACCGCTGAGAGCGAAGGTTCACAGGAACCACAGTCTGGGTCAACTTCTCAAAGCCCGCCGCCAAACACCACTTCGGGTGCAAAGCGGACAGCAAGTGGCCAAGTCAAGAGAATCAGCGTGAACGGGTTAGCCGATGTTGTTTCCCATTCCAATGGTGTCCATCATTCGCGCACATCTGGTCTGATCTCGCACGGGACCAATGGAAATGTTCTCGAGGTTGGTAGCATTTGGTTCACCCTAGATTTCTATCTGAAAACTGACCTCTCCTAGCTCTCACAACAATTGCGCACGAAACTCAAGTACGCAATGATCAAAGTCCAGAATGGTTGGCAATCACGTTCCTTGGACGAAGTCGAGTCTTTGGCGTCTCAATCACCTCGTTCTACAGTCTCCGGGTTCCAACGGTTCAACGATCCGACTGTCCCTTCTCCACGGACGGTCATGTCGAGAAAATATCAGCAGGAATCTAGTGAAAGCGATTCATCTGACAGTACAGTTGCTCTTGAGAATCGTGGACTGGTGAATATGGTGGGAAGTCCTCCAGTTCCAGTTCCATCTCGTCGTGCTCTCGCACCACCCGTCGACATTATGCCTGCTTCACGACGTCGACCTCCGCCTAACGCAGCCTATCATACTGCCAATGGTCATCAGGTCCCTGCGAGACAGATGCATTCTTCGCGACCATCGACCAGTCAACGAACTCCCAGTCAAAATGCTGCTATGGAAGCAGATGCAGTCGAGATCCTGCTCTTTATGGCCAGTCCCAACAATTCTGGACATAATCCTCCTTCACAGACATCTCCAGATCCATCTCTTCGGTCGGCACCAACTTTACCATCACCACTTCGTACTCAATTCAGCCAGACATCTGTGACGTCTCCCAAGAAAGTGACATTCTCCGAAGCAGGATCGACAGATGTTTCTTTTGATAAATCCGCTCTCATTGATCGAATTTTGGACGAACTATCTGACGATGGCGATGATGGATTAGAACAGGCCCTCAGACTTGCGGAAAAGGGCAAAACGGCAACTACAGTATCGACTTGAGGAATCTATTTTTTGGGGTAGCGGGACTTGTTCAATGAAGACGGTATTTCCGGCCCACGCATGTTTGTTTTGGAAAGCCCGGAAGTGGCTATGAGGAATGACGACTGTACAGTGTTGTGATCTTGTGATCTTGTCTATCTTGCATAAGGATGAGGAGACTGTCATGCCATGCATATCTGGGGATTCATCTACGAGTCGTGTTTTGCACCATGACCCGGGGGGGGGGTGTCAGATCAACTGATTCGTCCGGAAACTGTTAAATTTTGGGTTCTTGCCGTTCCATCTTATCCTCGGTCAAACCTCGACCTGTGTTTTGTTCCCCGTAATTTGAACTTTACAGGGGTCCCAGGTTCTCTTCCCCAATACATGGGTGGGACATACCGAGTCGATGTGGTCGAGGCGCGATTTACGAAGTCGGCATATATGTCATTCTTGATCCAAAACTAACCCTTGGCCCTATGGCTCTTGTCAATACATAGCCCTGTGCTTTCTCTATCTAGTCGCCGTTTTGCATCAACACCAATTCTACCTCCTTCAAACCTGAAGAAGCAGTTTGTTGAACCATGGCACAAAACAGAAACGGCAACGTCCACGCCCATGCACCTCCTGTTTATCCCACCGCAGACTCACCCATCGGCAACATTGCCTCGCTCCAGGACAAAGTTGCACTGATCACCGGCGGCTCCTCAGGTCTCGGTCGAGCCATCGCCCAAGCCTACGCCGCAGCAGGCGCGTATGTCGTTTCGGCAGACTTGAGCCCGAACCCGCCTCCTCAGCCTATTATTGCAGACAACCTGAAAGGCACCGACTTGACGACGCCGACCGTCGACTTGATAAATACGAAATGGCCGCTGCCCACTAGCTCCGAGTTGAAGAAGGCACGTTTTGTCACTTGCGATGTCACGGATGAAGAGAGCGTGAAGGGAGCGGTCGCGTTTGCGGTGCAGACGTATGGGAGATTGGATGTTATGGTTAACAATGCCGGTAAGTCTGAACCTTCCATAAGCCTCCTTCTGTCGGTGTATATCTCCGCGGATGGAGAGCGAACGGGGAAAAACAGAGAAGCCGGTCCGTCACTGTCAATGTGAAATTGTCTCGAATCTCTTCCGTCCTCTGGTCTTGAAGGAGGAGTGTGAGAATCTTTACTTACCATTGCTACTTATTCCCCTCGTGTTCACGTCCTACATATGTATAGGCATATCCGCCGAAGCCAACTCCCCCTCCTACCGAGGCCAACCCCTCCGCATCCACGAAACGGACGTCTCAACTCTCGACCGCTCCCTTGCCGTCAATGTCCGCGGCGTCTTCCTCGGCACGAAATACGCGGTCGCCCAATTTCTTTCTCAGCCACCAGGTCCTACGGGGCCGGACAACGAAGTGCATCGAGGCTGGATCGTCAACCTTTCCAGCATTCTCGGCTCCGCCGGTTTCGCAGGTGTATCTTCCTACTGCGCGACAAAGGGTGCCGTCCTCCAACTCACCAAGGCAACAGCCCTGGAGTACGCTCGGGACGGTATCCACATTAACGCGCTCCAGCCCGGGTTCACGGATACGGCAATGTTGGAGGATATGTATGCGCGCGGCGGACGGGAAGGAGTCACTAATTTGTTGAAGAGCTTGCATCCGTGGGGACGCCTGGGAAGACCGGAGGATATTGCGAAGGTGGCGGTCTTTTTGGCGGGGGAAGGTGCCAGTTGGGTCACAGGCCAGGGGTGGGCGGTTGATGGGGGATATTTGGCGCAATAAACACAGAGAGAGGGAGAAATAAAGGCCATCGAGGTCGAGGACGTGAAGGAAAGGGGAAAAGAAGCGGTGGTCCGAAGGAAAGAGTGGGAGAGGGGGGTCAATGGTAGTGTTTGTTGGGATACCAGGCTAAGGCAGGGCTGAGAAGAGGAAGAGCAATGGTGCAAGGTGAAAGAGGGAAAAAGGGACAACGGTGAAATGGAGTAGGAGAGTATTTGCCAGCTGGGAAGCGAAGTGAGCGCTTTACAATTTTGGTCTGGAAGAAGGATTGGGATGATGAGGACAAGGCTGTGCGGAACAGGCTACCACCTGTTGTTAGTCACGTCGTGTTGGAAAATCAGACGGATCTCTAACGCCTGTTGGTATACACTGAGTCAGGATAAAGTTCACATGAATGAAGAAAGCTCACGTGAATGAATATCCATATCCTTTTGTCTCATGGAAACATGCCAGGCAAAGGTAATTGAGGATCACGAAATGGGGCGCGACATGGCACGTGGCATGAGGTGCAGGACGACACGCCGCTACATGACGCAAGGCGATGAGAACAAAGTATTACCCAAGGTTGGAATTCAACCTGAATAGTTTGTTTGCTTGCTTTACTTCGCTATGAAGGTTAATCTGATGACGCCAATGCTTCAAACTCCTCGCCCCGGAAATATAGAGTTCATGAAGAATCAGAAGAGTATGCGTCGTATCGAGCATCAAGCAAGTCTATTTCGTAACCGTTTTCTCGCATCTCGTAAGGTTGTTCCATTCCAACGCTCTTGATTCATCAAGAGAATCGATTACCACGTGAACGCTGATTACACACTGGAGAAGTGAAAGTGAACAAGGGAGAAACGAGCCTTCCCCCGGGATTCGAAAGACACGGGAAACAGTATCGAATCGAAAAGTTAAAGCCTCTGCCATTACCAAGCTTCTTGACCTTGATCCGTTCTTTCCCGTGGTTATATTCAGGTTGTCAAATTCCTCTCATGTGTAGCAGATCAAGTATAACCTGACCTCAAAGTTAGCAATTATCTGCGGGTCACAGGGTTTAAATATATGCAAACTCACTCCTCATAGCATCCGAATATCCCGTTCCGCCCTTAAGGTCGATCTCAAAGCTCTCGGCAACATCGATGACACGTTTGATGTGAACCATGCTAAGAGGTGTATTTTCATGAATTGCCAATGCCTGTGCTGCACGAACGAGATTCTTGATCTGTCGGCCGTTGACATCACGACGCGCCAGATCATTATAATCCGACTCCAAGATTGGTGCAACCTCCATCTTCTCTTGATTCTTGACGCGCTCGATGAAGAGCTTCCAAACCGTGCGTTTGGCTTTGGTGGTCAGATTGGGGAAGCGCAACGACAGATGAATGCGAGAAACGAAGGCCAAGTCAAACGTCTCGACTCGGTTGGTCGTCAGGAACAAAATACCCTGGAAGTATTCCAGAAGGCGGAGGAAGATGCTGACCAGCGCGTTTCGATGGATGTCGTGGATCGAACGCTGTTCAAGAAAGACATCGGCTTCGTCCAACAAGAGAATCGCACCCCAACTGTGAGCAATGTCGAGAATATTTTGAAGTTCCTTGTCGAGTTTGGTGGGATCGGTGCCGAGATCACCGGCGCTGACCATGTACAGCGGACATTTCAGAAGATCAGCAATTCCCTCGGCGGTGAGTGTCTTGCCGGTGCCGGGGGGGCCATGAAGAACCGCAACCAAACCACGACCTTTGCCGGAGATAATATCGTCGATACTTCGATGCGCATGGAAGGCATGACTGGACACCAGGGCTTTGACGATGGACTTTTGATTGTCGGGAAGCACAAGAGATTCGAATGCTTGGTCGTTGTAGACAACCTCGGAGATTCCCGAGACGGTGAATTCGAGCCACAGCTTCTCACCAAAAGCAAAACCCAATACGACCGGACTGGCAATCAGTAATTCTTCTTCCGTGAATTCGCGGGCTTCTTGCGTGGTATCGGCCAGAGGTTCTTTCTGCTGAGGAGCTCCCCGGTCATCCTTGGAGAGAACTTCGACGATGGCGTGTTGTCCATCGGAGGTTTTGACGACTCTGAATCTCTTCTTCACCGGACTAGTGTCGTCGGTCGGCGCATTCTGGTTATTCAGGCCCTCATCGGAACTGTCGTCGATTCCACATCCGCAATCTTCCTCGGTGTCATCAATATTGATCACCTCGTGATCTTCTTTCGGTTTGACGGTGCTGATGGGATAATTGGGGTTGATACGACGATGGATAGCAGGGTCGACCATGATTCGGCCGTCAATGTTGATTTTCAAGACTTGCTTCTTGCGTTTGGTGTAGGCCATGCCCTTGTGATAACGATAATTCATGCCTTGAAGGGACACAAAGTGCTTTCCACGTTCAATCAGCTGTGTTTTGAGCTTCCCGGCATCCTTGTGGTATTGCAAAGGATAACACTCCAGTGACGAAATCTTGCGAGCTCCTTGAAAGGTCGGTACCTCGGTATGCATAGTACCCATTCCGAATGACCTGCCATCGTACTCGAGGTATCTGCCCTCAACGGTGTACCATTGGCCTCTCATGAAATGTGCCTCCTTGTTGGCAAAGTCGATCTTGAAAGCACGGGGTTCGTCCGGATCCCCATAGGTCGAACAATATGCGATGGTGTTGGGTTTGTACAGCGCCCACAGAAGATCAAAAGTGATCGTGTTGTTCTCCAGCATGGGATACAACGATTTCTTGGTGTCCGCATAGTCTTTGTCCAGATATTTGACCATGACGCGAAGATGCTTCGCTTTGGTGAGAAGCGCCTTTCGCTCTTTGCGTTTGCGCCCACTCGCTTCGTCCTCCAACGTGTCGACATATTCTCTCATCTCTTCAAGGTAGAGGAAGAGCATATTAGGATCCAGGTGAGGGGTATCTTCCACAAGGCTGACACCTTTGACACCGATCATGACATGTTGAAGACATTCTTTGAGAGGTTTGGATTTGATATCTACCACGGTCGCAAGATATTTCTGTTCCCAGTCGAACTTTCGGCGGACGGTGAAGATGTATTGATCCCAAACTGTTTCTCCCGTGCTCTTGACGGTCTCGGTCAGTTTGAAGTTGTGTATTGACTGATCCCATAACTGGTCCACCCGCTTGTAGGCCACTTTGGAGGCCCGTTTGGTCTTCTTGGGCTTTACGGCCCCGGATTCTTGGACCAATAATCGCTCGTCAAGACCGATCTGTCGACGGGAAGCGCTTCCAGCAGGATTGCATCCACCCAGAGAGACAGGTTGGCCGATCGGTTGACCTCTCGGTAGGGTCCAATTGGGTTGACCGATGGGCGGAGGATTGAAATCGAGGCCTCGTAAAGAGGATTTCAGAGCGCGAAGTCGGGCCGAATTGGGGTCTTCCTGGATCTCGACCGTGTCTGACTCATCGGGGTCATTCAACTTCTTCAAGGCCTTCTTTGTGAGGTTCAAGTCCTGGTGGAGCTTGGATCTGAGTTCCTTTTTGGTCAGCTGGTTTCTCGAGTCGTCTTCTTCCGTGTCGTCGGAATCCTCCTGGAGGACGGCCGCCTTCTTCTGAGCCTTCTTGTCTTTCTTTGACTTTTTCGACCGGGCTTTTGCCTCCGCCTTTAGCAGCTTCGCCATCAATTTCTTCTTGATGGCCGGGTCAATGGAGGAATCGCTGTCGGAGTCGCCGGAGTCGTCACTAGGAGAAGAAGCTTCAGAAGAGTCATCCGAGTCCGTGGATTCTTCCTCGCTCTTTTCTACCTTCTTCGCCTTACCACTCTGCTTGACTTTTGATTTTGTGGAAAGTTGGGCATGTTTCTTGCACGTCTTTGGCTCCTTGACAGGTTCGGAGGGAGGGAGATTGTTCACAGGAGGTCGGTCAGTGGAGGGTTCAGTCTTTTTGGTTTCTGTGACACTGGGAGTTTGATCCATCTCGACCGTCAGGGGAATGGGTGTGAGGAGGAGCGAGATGGAATGTTGGAAGGCCGGGAAGGTTGGGAAGAGAACGCGTGGTGAGGCACGAAATGCCGAGCGCAGGCAGCTTTTCAAGTCATTTGCAGCGTCAGCAGTTGAAATCATAAAATGCGAGGTCTGAGACTCAAGTCAGGCAGAAAACACGAACGGAGATTTATGTCTACGGGCAGGCAGAAAGGTGGTGGATGGCTGAGGCCTGAACGCAAACCAAACCGGTGGTAAAGCGCAGCTCGGATTGGATCAAGCGACACAGGTGACGGGGAGTTTTTTGCCTGATCGCAGCCTTTTTGGTAGCCTTGTTTCTGTATGCTAGATTGAGAAAAGTCAAGGTTGATGAGGAACTCAAGCTTCAGCTGCTTTGGGCAAAGTCACCGCCACCAAACTCCACTGAACAAACGTCGTCATCGGCTAGTATAGAGGCCACATGGAATGCATGCAGGGATCAATTCAGCTCGTCTGTATACCTCTGGGCCTGGGGGGACTGTTTCCCGTTACCATTTTACTCGCTAGAGACATCCGAACTCCGCAGTAAAGACCAGAAGCGATTCTCGGTCGATCGCGGACAAGATTTTACGTACAGAAAAGGTCAAACGCTGGCGTCGGATCATCTTCATCCTCCATCTGATATTTAAATGGCATACTATCGTACCGCTCCGCTTATCAAGAGATATCTCGCCTATACTCGGTGAGGACAAGAAAAGCCGATCCGAGCCCCATTGGTTGTACATCAATTGCGCACACGTTGGTTCTCCGGTCGGTCCATTTTGACATCAAGTCACCGGTTGAGCTGGCACAAATCTGGCAATCTCCAAATCCTTTATGTCATGCAGTCCTGTCTTGATGAAGGCACATTTCGGATTACCGCATTTGCTGTTTCCCCAGGGGCATTGATGACCATAGAAACAATCCTGACGACGACATTTCCATCCCTGCGTACATGGAATACTTCTTGCCTTGTATCGCAGCGTATTCTTCATCACAGCATCGATCGGGTCGTGATCGTACTTGCAATTGTATGATTCGCAATTGTCTCGAAGGTGATGCTCATTACAGAGCTTGCGATGACTGATGCGTCTCTCGAATTTGTCCAATTCAGCACCGGTTGGCTCCCGTATCTTCAAATCAATTCTTTGTCCGTGGCGATTGATCGCTATTCCGGTTTTGGCTTCGCTAGTACCATTGACTGCAGGAAGCGGTCCTGCAACAGCTGGCTTTGGCTTGGCTGCTTTTGCCGGCGGTGTGGGCGAGTTGGGTCTCGGTGGAGTGTTTGTGTTCGAGGTCCCTGGCACTAATGGGACCATTTCCGGTGGACCTGAATGGGATGAACAATTTGACATAATGGCAGCCGGTGTAAAGTCCTTTCCGGCATGATAGTCCATTGGTGACGATCCTCGTGTGGTCCCATCATACACTGGCGGAGTGTACACTGGCTCAACCTTGCATGTCATATCCAGTGGTGCGGTTTCGAACACAGTATCGAATCGAGTGAATTTAAATGGGAGGCCGGCATAGGCTCGAGCGGTGGTGTCGGTCTGTGCGGCATGAATTAATATGACCTTGGGCATCACCATTTCATCGTGGCGGTATTTGTCCAGCTCGGCAATGTAACCGTCCTCGTGACTACAAGCCAGGAAGATGCGTTGACACTGTGCATTATAAGCATAGAAGCGGAACGTATCTAATGACATGGTGAGCAGAGGGGGAACAAGGAGGCGGGGGGCCGGATCGACTATACCTCGTAGTTTAGCATCCACTCTCTTTTCGCCTGGGCCGCAATCGATGAACTGGAAGAGACTGTGGCTCTGAGAGAAGGAACCGAAGAATGTATCGATCTGAGAGGGGTGGCTAAGATATCCGGCCGCTGCTAGAGTTGGGGCGAGGACAGCCCTGGTGGCATAAACATTCACCAGGACATCACAGTCCGGGGGGATGGCCGGCGGACCGTCAGATGCTTTTAGGTTGTTGATGACTTCAGCATACAGATAATTGGCAGCTCTGGAACCGCCCGAGGTGGCAAGAGCCTGGAAGAAGGGTTTCTGGAAAATGTATCCATTTCCATCAACTAGCACGACAACGAACTTGCGCTGGATGACCGCTTCGGCGTCCTCGGCGCGCCTCTTCCATGTTCTCCGGATATCGCGTTCATCATCCAGGTCACTTTGTAGAGTAACGCGTTCGGTATGGAGTCTGAGACACATTTGAGCCAAGTTCTCCAATTCGGACTGTCTAGCTTCATCGAAGGCACGATAGCTTTGCAGACACTGTTGGAGGTCGCGAGAATTGAGTAGACCGGCCATGACGCGTACATTCACACCCCCGGAGGAGGATGGAACGCTGGAAGGGATCAAGCAAAAACTCCAAGACGGTGAAGGCTACGACCAGACTGGTCGAGCGGCAACGGGAAGCAGTGCAAGGCACAAAGGCATGCTCAGAACAAGACAGCCTACCAGTCGAGTTTCATGGTGGTGACGAGGTGCGAAATTGTTGGCGGTGAAGGCTGGGGGTTTCGCGACGCGCTTCATCTTCCCAAGCTGCGTGACAGGCACCGCTGGGCCGTCACACTTATTACTCCTCGAGGCGGGAGCGGCTTTGAGAAATGTCTGACGGTGGCACTGCCCCCCCTGAGGAACAGGGGAGATGATGTGTCAGACCAAGGCCATTTTCGTAGCCGACGGCAGTGGTCAGGGCACCACCGCTGTCCGAAATTGAGAGCCCCGCTGATGACTTCAACCAACGGGCATACCATTAGCCAGTGTCAGTGTGGAATTAGGATTACTACTGCTGGCATTCTTGACGAACGAACCGAGGATATATGCTCTCCTATCGGGTATCCCGCTATACCATTGGCTCCTTGCTGACAAAACAGACTTCCCTGTGCTCCCTTCATCTATCAAAAAGCACATTAATGACGGGCATCCCAGGGTTCTCCCGGACGAGTCTCCTTTATGACGAAGCATCCAAATCACCGTAGTATATCATCAACAGTCTCCTGTCATTTCCTTCCTGTTTATCGAACCATACTCGAGCAGAATGATCCAAAACAAAGCTTTCATCTACAAATCCATCCCCAACGGCTGGCCGGTTCCGGGTAAAGACCTGACAGTGGAAGACATTGGCTTTGACGAGTCGGCTGCTCCGCCCAAGAATGGTTTTACGACCCAAAACCTCTACGCGGCATTTGACCCCAGCCAGCGCGGGAGAATGCGAGATCCTAGCATCCGCTCGTACTCCGCAGCCATGTCGACCGGCAAGCCCGTCGTCTCGGTCAGTGTGATTGGCAAAGTCCTCAAGAGCGACAACGAGAAGATCAAAGAAGGTGCCATCGTGATGGTAACCGGCCACTACACAGAATCCTACTCGGCCATCGACGAGGCAGGCGTCGCCAGGACCCAGATCCTCGAGCCCAAGGTAGGTGTCCCCTTGACCGCATACCTGGGTCTGCTCGGTATGACTGGAATGACCGCGTACG
This sequence comes from Rhinocladiella mackenziei CBS 650.93, assembly GCF_000835555.1. Lineage (NCBI taxonomy): Eukaryota > Fungi > Ascomycota > Eurotiomycetes > Chaetothyriales > Herpotrichiellaceae > Rhinocladiella > Rhinocladiella mackenziei. The sequence continues at coordinate 2,331,017 of NW_013550602.1, forward strand.
GCTCGTTGCATGAAATCGGTCAGCCTAAGCCCGGAGATGTCATTCTGGTTTCTGCCGCTGCTGGTGCCGTGGGACAAATGGTGGGCCAAATCGCCGTACGAGAAGGTCTCCACGTACGTATCTCCCCACCCCTTCGTCTCCGAGCCACCAAGCTCATGTTTCAAACACTTGCAGGTCATCGGCTCCGTCGGTGACGACAGGAAACTCGATTTCATCATCAAAGAACTCGGCTTCACATCGGGCTTCAACTACAAAACCGAGAACATCGCCGACGCCGTCAAACGACTGGCCCCGAATGGAATTGATATCTAGTACGTTACCTTCCCTTCCCGGCCTCCCCAGTGCATAACCCCTATCTCTATCGTCTCACAACTTGCCCTTCTCGTGACTAACTTGGCAAGCTACGACAACGTGGGCGGCGAACTCCTAGACGTCGCCCTTGCCAACATGAAAGATTTCGGCCGCATCGTGGCCTGCGGCTCGATCTCGACGTACAACAACTCCAGCACCACCAACCCGTACGGGATCAAGAACTATAGTTCCGTCGTCCGCAAACGGCTGCGCTGGCAAGGCTTTATCGTGTCTGATCCGAACATCATACGTTGGCGCGCGGAGCGCGACGAGAACGTTTCCAAGTGGATCGCAGACGGCAGTTTCAAGAGCATCGACTATGTTACGGCGGGTATGGATAATGCCGTCGATGGGTTCCTGGGTATGCTTGAAGGGAAGAATCTGGGTAAGAGTGTTTTGAAAATTGCAGACCCTTAGTTCTTGGATTCATGCACGATGAAGAAACGAGGAGACCTTAGGGTATGAAGAGTTTGGGGAAAGGGAATAAGCGGGTGGGTTCATTGTGATCTTGTCCAACGCCTGACTGCCTATCTGTGGTGCGTTGCAATATGTCCGTGCGCGGCGCATGACATTGCACCGCCGTGCAATATATGGGGATCCTACTGAGCTTTGCTGGGTCTTTACAATATCACCATTACCCGTACGTGCATGGCCTCGCTTGCGTACGCGGATAACCTGGTCTTGTTGTCCATGCCTTTGAAATCGTCTCTATTCCATCCCGTCGACCGGCGTCCGTAGTGCCCGGAGGAAAAGCCAAATCCCGAATATGAAAGGATGAGCTCAGAGTCTCCCTTTCCCTCTCTCATGAGTTAGATAGGTAGGTATCGTCTCGATTCGAAACATCCCTGACTCCGCAAATTGAGGATATGTTGCAGCCACAACACAACCCGAATAAATGGTTTGAGAAAATCCAGATATCTGAAAAAATGGCCGTGTTTGATTTGCCTGGTGATTCGACAGACAGTGCTCAGCTCTCCCAATGCTGTCCTGACCAAACGCCTGAAGTCATTCACAATCATCCTCTTAGTCATCACCGTTCGAAGGGCTAACCCATAGGTCGGCGTTACCATCGTCTTCGTCGACTCCGTCTCTCGATCTTCCCCTGCTTTGAACGCTGTCCAGACAACTTTCGCAAAGCTCAACTGCACAAGACGTGCAACTTTGTAACGGTCGAGATCTCAAGCATCCATGACACGGAAATTGAGCCTCACTTCCTATTGAATCCGTTTCCCAGTGGAAACACGCAGGTCTACCCAGAGCATCGACCGCGAGACGGAAATTGGGCCACTCATCTTCCTCACTATCTTCACCATCATGTGTATTGTCTCCGCCGCCATCTTCTCTCGCGTCGTCAACATCGTCATCGTCATCACCCTCCCAATTATTCGGGTCACATTCGCACGAATCGTCTTCGTCGAAAAGCTCTCCGCATCGATAGCAAAACTCCACCCCACAGATACAATCCATATGATTACACCCTTCGATGCGTTCCACCATGTTCAAACAAGTCGGGCATTGTTTCCATTTCTTCTCGTTTCCGAGTGCGAACAGAGCCATCAAATCCGCGTCGTCCTCAGGGCAAACACGCTCCTTGGCATCCCAGTGGGTATGTGTGTCCATTAATTTTCGGCACCGTTTACACGTCACTTTCTGACACCGCGGACATGCTGCGACGTCGTGTAGAAGAATATGTTCATGGTCAGGAATAAACGCAGAGCAGGTCAGTGAAGCGCAATATAGAGGGCGATTGGCGCCGAACTCCACCTCGATCTCTTTGTACCGATCCAGGACATCGGCGTCAAGTATACTGCCCCAGACAGAGATTCGCAATGGTTTCCCACAGCATTTTGGAGGGAATGAGGCCATATTGGCACAGCCGGCTCGGAATGCGAGGTTCAGACACGGTGTACAATAACGACAGGCGCAGGCAAGATTCAGCAAGTCGTCCACTTTGAATTCTTCCATGCACGCATTGCATCGAACCCGGGGGATGGGTGGACGAGACATGCGACGGCGATGTCGAGGTCGTGGTGTTGGTGGTGGCTGTTCTTGATCTTCCATGATGTTGGTGTTGGGAGAACCCATATTTGGAATCGGAAATTGTCCCAGGTTGCGCATATCTCGAAACGGTGGGCCTGCATCACGTATTCCAGGGGACAACTCGCGGTGAAATGTTGAAAATGCAGCCAGTTTGATCACGGTTGCTTCGCCAGATGAGTCATGTGTCTTCCTCAGGGGTGGTGACTCAGAACGCCGAGCCGATTCGCCGAAGCCGGGTAGTGGCTGCAAAAGACCTTCTTCGAGAGAAGATGATGTTGATGGTGGTTGACCAGCCATGCCGGAGCCGGGCGATGACTGTCCCTGCGAGGGAAAGTGGGGACGTCCGACTAAATCCATGTATGCGAGACTGGGAAGGACGGAGGATAGCGGCGGAAGTGATGGTGACGGTGTTGCCTCTCCCGTCGTTGTGCTGATCGAGGTCGGACTCGGTGGGTTTGGTCGAGAATAGATGGATCGATTGTTTTGCTCTGGTTGAACCGGTTGAAATGTCTGTCCAGTAGCTACCGCCCTCGGTTGGGGAGGCGGCAGATGTCGCATACTTCCAAACACATTTGAGCCAGCCGAAGCCGAGTTTGCGAAAGACGGTTTACCGTTTCCCGGGAGCATCGCGTCGTGCTCCCAGCGCGGCGCGAATCGGTAAACTGCTTCGGTCCAAACAGAGCTTCCCTCCGGAAAACCCTGTGGAAGATTTTCCTGTCGATGTGCAAAGCTTTGACGGCGGGCGTTCTGGTACGGTTTCGCGTCTCCGTCAGGGTGTTCATCAGCCATGACAACGTCGCCATCTCCATCCACGAGGTGAGTGCTAGGTGGATAATGCATGCTGTTATGAAGTGAGTTGTGGTCCAAAAGATCAGTGTGAACTAGATGAGAACGTGGATGGCGAGAGAGTTTGATCAGGCCGAGTTTGGTAATTGAGGGGAATCCCGCAGGCACTGTGGCCGGATGAAAGTGAATAGATCGGGTTGACGGATCACCAGCAGCCAAATAAAAGAGGACAGGGACAATATACGACCAGGTTGGCCGTTCCAAAGATGAATAAAGGTGCCGATGAGTGCCTGGTTCAGGCTGCGAGCGCTTGGTACCTGAAGTTGAGATGGTGTTAAGGTACCTATTTTTGAGATGCGGCCCTGTCCCGGCTGGAGGCGGGGTAGTTTCGCAGGCAGCTAATGATTCTGGACCGAAAACGCGTTCCTGAGCAGATCAAGAGAAGGAACTGGCGAAGAAAGTTGGGGCTCGCAAATCCTAAAGCAAAGTCCTCAAGCTTGTTGTTGCGGTTTGACACACACATGGAGCTTCTTGGTTGGTGGGCCGGTGGTACACTGCCGCCTCACCCCCTCTGCTCTATAATAAGCCCCGGCCACAAGAGGGCCTGAACTCCGTCCGCAAACGTCTGGTCAGAAGGTTGGAAGGATGCCGGGGCATCTGGGGTAGGTGGTGGTGACAAGCGGTGAATTACATACACCCTCAGGTTAGCAACACGCAGAAGATACGCCACAGACCAAGATACAAGGTACGAGGAGATCGAGAAGGGAAGTACCAAAGTGCAGCGTATGGTTCTCTGTTTATGACGCTCAAAGCAGTATCCCACGGGGAATACCGAGTCATGAAAAGCAAAATCTTGTCCCAAACGCTCCGAAAACTTTGCTTTTGTACACGCGAGGCTCACCCCCCACAACTTCCCGTTACCATCTATGGGTTGGCCTTGACAAAGTCTACACCCTTCTGGATATTCTTCTTCAAGTCTACGATTCTTGTCAGTCACGTTCTCAATGTAGGATCATGTGCCACTTGCCTCCCAAGCATGCCTCCAGCAAAGCCTCCTCGTGCTTGGAGATAGGGCCGACCTCGTAGATCTTCTGGACCCCATCGGGGCCAAGCTCGACCTTGGAGGCAAAGAAATCGATTCCTTTGTCCTTGTACAATGGGCTGTCGACGAACGTGGGCTCGACGACACCCTTCTCGCCTTGCGCAGCCTTCAGCAAGCTCTCAGCAAATCGGGCACCGGCCATGGCCATGGACAGAGTGGCCGAGCCAGCACCATCCTTGGCCTTGACAACTTCATCGCCACCGAATTGGATACGGTTAACAAGGCTATCGAGTTTCTCGCCGGTGATATCGCCGTGACCGGATTGAGAGATCAGGGGGACAATGGTCACTCCAGAATGACCGCCAACAACGGTGATGTTTTCATCTGCCGGATCGGTTCCTTTGATTTCCGAGACAAATCGGGAGGCACGGACGACATCGAGGGTAGTGACACCGAACAGACGCTTGGGGTTGTAGACTCCCTTGCTCTTGTAGACCTCAGCGCAGATGGGGACGGTCGAGTTGACCTAACATTGATGTCAACCGAAAGATCTGGAAGATGATCTGGCTTGGGGGAAGGAAATCATACAGGGTTGGAAATGACCAAGAGATTGGCCTCGGGTGCGGCATCCGCTGCGGCCTTTGCCAGGTCACGAACGATGCTAGCGTTGGTATTGAAGAGATCTCAAAGCCATCAGATCCTGGTCCTGGTGGTATTGGAGCTTCCTCTTACCATCACGAGTCATTCCAGGTTTTCGGGGCACACCGGCTGGGATGAGGATAATGTCACTACCGGCCAAACATTCTCGGAGGCTGGATGGAGTCGGATCATAACCCTTGACGGTGCTCTTGGTGTTGATGTGGCTGATATCAGCAGCAACGCCTGTGTATCCATTTAGGTTATTATCTTTCGGATGGGACGCACGCTGCGGACGAACGGACCTGGTCCCATGCGGATATCGTAGAGGGCTAATTGAGAAACGCGAGGGTTGAGCTTCATCAACAGCGACAGCGGCTGACCGATACCACCGGCGGCACCCAGAATGGCAACCTTGGAGGGCTAATGAGGGACGATGATTAGCTCTAAGTCCGCGCAAGACAACCGTTTTGGGGGGGGGGGAGAAAAATACCTGTCGTGCAGACGCCGAGAAGGCTCGGCGCTGAACTTGACCGAACACCTGTCGTGCAAAAGACATTGTGGCAGGGAATCAAAGATGAAGAGACAAGAAGACGAAAATTGGAACAGAAGGTCAATGGGAGAACGGAGCTGTGTATGATGTCTAGATGTTGAGGAAATGAAAGCTTTTGGATATTCAATGGGGAGAGAAGAGCACTACGCCGTAATAAGGCTTAGGGAGCTCAAAAGTCTGGTTTGCTTCGGCTCCTCGCAGATCCCGTGACCCCGCGTGACTTGACTGGGCAGGTTTCCGAGTTTTCGCCCTTCCACCAGGCTCGTTTCGCTCTTTCATTTCATCAGCGCGGCCCGCCCGGTGTCTGGCTGGGAAGCTTTCAAAACAGCATTATCTGCTTTCTGGCGACATAGTAGTAAGGACCCGCCTCGATGACATCTGATTCAAACACTCGACAAATGTCACTTCAAGGTGAGAAAGAGTTCGTATTGTGGTTGGGCACTCCGATGACCTAGTGCTTTTGAACTTACCCTCAGCCTTACTCTACCTTTTCCTACGAAAAAGGCTACGTTTCGTCACCCTTTGTGATTTTCTTGGTCGATCATTCATATTTTCCCATGGTTCAATCGTGTTGAAAGACATGATTCGTACAGCCGCCACTCTGGAGCCGAAAATGGTTGGAATGGTATTATCTGTGTGTATATTCGCTCAGCACACTGCCTTTTAAATCGCTTCTACCGTACAATCGAATTCGGGGAAGTAAGTTTGCTGCGCACGGGACTTCTTGACAGACTGTTTACCAGACAACCACGCTACTAGATTGATTGTTCATTGGTTCTATCACCGCTTTTCGTTCGCCCAAAGCACAGTTCAGCCATGGGCACTTCAAACGATCTTTTATTCATAACCATTGAGCACTTTGCTCAATGACATAGAATTCACGAAACCAGCACGGCTTCGTGGCAAAGCGAATTATGACAAGCTTCCGTGGCTCGACTCTTCCCACTAGAGCGGCCTTCTCCATGAGGATCTTATCAAATCACCAACCATAAGACGAAACGCTGTTTCCAGTACCACGAATCGATATTTTCATCAGCATCTCGGCCCAGACCACCGTCTCTTGTCTGGGCCAAATTATGTGCACGGCGGAGGCCCTGACTGCGAACGGATTTACACGATTCACCACCGGCCTTCGTGTCGAGGGCGGAGTTGTCCTATGCCTTGTGGGCCAACAGATGTTCTTTTTGGGCATGAGAGAAAGTCAAATAACTTGTTTGAGCCAGCACATTGCTCTTCTATACCGCCTTTGTTCTTTGACCGCCAAGTGTTTGTAGCCTACTTGGGCCCAAACAGGGATTTGTCTCAAGCCACCCACTGGCCCCCCCGTTCCGATCCGTTCCACAGACTAAGCAGGGGACTTTCCGAAGACCGACCAGGTAAATAGACTTCCGCATGAACCCTTCACCGCGGAGCGACTTTCTGCGCTTGACCTGAATGGCGGTCTTCACTCTCGGTGGCCTCCCCGAAGACGAGCTAGGTCAAAGTAAATGTGGGCGGATTTATTGTCCACCACCCCCATGCGACAAAACTTTCTTTTTTTGGGGTGAGAGGCATGACTCGAAACCATGCCATCTTTTCTCAACAGTCCCTGCAAATGATCAATGTTACCTGGTTTCCGGAGGAGAGGGGAATGAGTTGCGATCTGTTGCAATAGCGGGCTCCCATTTCTAAGATCCTTTTCATGTCCGTGCCACCGTGGCAAGGACATGAAAATGTGTCTCGACGATGAACCGCCTTGGACAGTTCAGGAAGATGAAAATGTCTCCGTGGAAGATGACGCAAGCGTAAGCCTTGCCATTCTCCCCCCATTGAATATGACAGAACACTTCATCTTACTATGGACAAAAATTCCGACAGGGTCAAAGAGATGATGTAGACTCTGCATTCAGCGACGACGCCCAGACAGTTCTGAGCACTTCACTACGATCATCCATATACAACCACCGATACGAGAACGGACGGACATACCACGCATTTCGAGACGGTGAATATCCCATTCCCAATGATGAAGAAGAACAAAGTCGGCTTGACCTTCTGCATCATCTCTTCAAAATGGTACTCGGTGGAGAGTTGTATACGGCGCCATTACCGAGGGATCCTCATCGTGTACTGGATCTCGGTACCGGAACTGGAATTTGGGCCATTGAAATGGCCGATCGATTCCCGATGGCCATAGTGGTTGGCACTGATTTATCCCCCATTCAGCCCGTCTGGGTTCCTCCGAATGTTCAATTTTACATCGACGACGCCGAAAGTGACTGGGCTTTTTCGGAATCGGAGAAATTCGACTTTATTCACGGTCGTGCTTTATGTGGGGGAATTGCGGACTGGCCCAGGTTTTATGCCCAAGCATATGAAAATCTGAGGCCAGGTGGATGGATGGAAATGCAAGATCATGAATGTTGGCTCAACAGTGATGACGGGGGCATGGATCGAGCGCCGGCTTGTTCAGAATGGATCCATGAAGTGGACAGAGCAAGTACCATGTTCGGAAAGCGACTCAATGTCGCACATCTTCACCGACAATGGATGATTGATGCTGGATTTCAAAATGTCTCGGAAATGATTCGAAAGGTACCCATGCCACTTCGATCAGGTCAACGATGAGCTAACACATGATAGATCCCCATAGGAGCCTGGGCGAAGGATCCCAAGTTGAAAGAAGTTGGCAAACTCATGAGAGTGCAAATGATTCAATCAATTCCCTCCTTCATGCTTGCCTATTACACCAGAATTTTGGGCTACAGCATGGATCGGACACAAATCACTATGGCATTGGTGAAAAGAGAATTTCAGGATCGGAGTCTGCATTTATATTTACGATGGCATTTTGTTTGTGGTCGGAAACCGGAATAGTGCCTGATGACAGAGATTATTTGTGCTTATGTCCCACATCATTTCGAGTGCCGAAAAAGGTCGACAACCCCCTTATGACATGATGACCCTTTTGTTCGAAACTGCCAGAGCTGGCCACGAAGGGTGCGCCTGAGAGTTCTCCTCCTATCCGCTTTACTGCTGACAAGCCCTTGGGCAAGTTTGGAGAAGCTTCCGAACATGCATAGGCCGATACCATTTCTTCCAGCGCTAAAGGAATTGGCGAAGGTCGTACCGGCACATCCCCATTTCAAAACGCGCCTCTTATCGACCGCTTCTTCTTATCCACCACGGCATCTCTCCCACGCCTAGTGCCGAGATTTCCTTACTCCCCCGGTGCTTTCTGGGCTAGTGCCCCAGCCCATACAGTTCGATTCGACGGGGGAGTTGTGTGACGATATACCGGCCATTTTTAGCCTGCTTCCACCATCGGGGCTTCGCAATCGCCGTTATGCCACTGGACGCCGCAGTTGCTACGTGCTTTCTGCTCTCCACTTCTAAGGTCATCCATGTAAGTACTGAGAACGTCCATTTCTATTTTTCGTTTCTATCTTCTCGTTGGATCTCTTCATAAACCCCTCCATCGTGAGGCAGGAATGGCTCTCCCTTCGGTTCTGTCGTACCCTGTTACCGGCCTTGCCAGTTGCTATGTCTTTTATATTCTCGGTCTGGTCATCTACCGTCTCTATCTTCATCCGCTAGCCAGATTCCCTGGTCCCAAATATGCCGCTATCAGCAGATGGCATGAGTTCTACTATGAAGTGGTCAAACAAGGACAATTTACCTTCAAGGTCCAGGAGTATCACAGGAAATACGGTTCGTTGACTCTCCAAAATCAATGAGCACTGAAGAATGTCATTCGTGACCAATCCAATTGTTTCCACTAGGCCCGATCGTTCGCATAGTCCCAGATGAGCTCCATATCCAAGACTCGCAGTTCTACGACACACTCTACACCAAAGCCGGTCGAGTCGACAAGTATGACTGGATGGCCGGTCGCTTTGGCTGTGACACTTCGGTCTTCACCACAGGTCCCGACGATTTACATCGAGTCCGACGTGGTGCTTTAAATCCACTGTTCTCTCGTGCTCGCATCGTCGACCTACAAACCATCATTCGTGAGAAAATCGGCATTCTTCTCGGCCGTATCCGCGAGTTTCAAAAAGATGAAAGAATCCTCCCCATCAACCGGGCCTTCATGGCTCTAACCGGGGATGTTGTGATGGAGTACTGTTTCTCTATGAGCTACGACCACTTGAAGCTGGAGAATTTCGAAAAGACTCTACATGAACCATTTATGGCTGCCAGCATCAGTGGACATCTCTCGCTTCAGTGTCCATGGGTGCCGAAAATTCTCTTCACACTTCCAGAATCGATCCTGCTCAAGATCGAGCCACTTTACGCCTTGGTCTTTCGAATGCAGGCGGTCAGTTTCGCGCTCTCACTGTCGGAAATTCCACAAGGGAAATCTAACACGGATCGACAGGACTTCCGTAAACAAATCACGGCGATGAAAGAAGGCAAAATGGACAGCGTGCTCGAAAAATCCACGCACCCGACCGTCTTCCAAGAATTGATATCTGGCAACCTCCCCCCGTCGGAAAAAGAAACGCTCCGCCTCCAAGACGAGGCCCAACTCGTCGTCGCCGCCGGCGTCACCACTACAGGCTGGGCCCTCAGCACGGCCGCATTCCACCTGATCAACAACCCGCCCGTTCTCGCAAAACTGCGCGCTGAACTCGAAACCGCCATCCCGGATTCCACAGCTGAACTCTCGTGGCTCGAGCTCGAGAAACTGCCGTACTTGGCCGGCTGCGTGCGCGAGGCCGTACGCATGTCCTATGCCGTAACGACGCGGAACCCGCGCATATTCACCAAACCGCTCACGTATGGAGACTGGGTGATTCCACCACGCACGCCTGTGTCCATGACCATCGTCGACGTCAATGACGACGAGGAAATTTTCCCCAACGCCCGGGAATTTAAACCTGAGCGGTGGATCAATCCGCCCAAGACCAAGGACGGGAGTAGTCTGGAGAGATATTTCATTGGATTTGGAAAGGGTACCAGAAGCTGTTTGGGGATCAAGTGAGTTCAAGACGATCCACATTTTCCCGCCTCTTCTGCTGCAAAACCAAACACATCCTTTATATTTCTCCTCGTTGTGTGTTTGAGCCGTTCTCGGTCCGACATATACGAGTCACTTTCCCTTCCCATTCACCTCTGGATTGGATCCCAGTGAACGAGTGATCATCTTGCGCCTTGCTAATCCAGTTAACTTTCTGTCCTCCAGCCTAGCTCACGCCGAACTCTACATGACTCTCGCTGCTGTCTTTCGCAACTTTGCCTTTGAATTGTACGAAACGGACATCTCGGACGTCGAGCTCGCACATGATTTTTTCCTGCCCAGTCCGAAGATGGACAGTAAAGGTGTCAGAGTCAAGGTCTTGAAGGATTAAAGCAACAAGGAGCCGGAGAGTATTGGACGTGTCAAGGGACGAGGCACGCGAGAATTAGGAGTGAGTGGCTGTGTTTGATTGGATAGACAGACTTGCAGTATCTTATATCCTACACTTATCCTCCTATCCTACATCCAAACCTCCTGTTCCCCCCAGTCCCGCCCGGCCTCTAAATCTCAGCTTCGTGATCAGAGGTTCTCCTTTGCCCACATTTCTCGGCCGCACGGGACTCGCCTCTGGCAGCGCCCTCCTTACATGGAATCTCCTGGTTAAGACTCATCTCCATCTTTCCTCGACTCATTCTCGCGCTCCCTGAACCGTTCACCTACCGCCAGGTTCAGCTTGCTTCGGTCACAATACTATGGTACTCCGAATACGACTCATTCCTCCGATAAAATTTCCAATCCCCCTGCTCTGAATGCGTGTTTTCCCCAGCCAATCTCAATCCATCCCTCAACCTCGCCGCTCCATGGCACCCAGCGTATACTAGGAGAGTACGAAGTGTAGCTTGAGGTTGTTTGCAACGCCCACATGGACGGCTGTTGCCAGCAATTCTTGTTCCACTATACAAGATCGTACACGGATGAAATGTTCGTAGATAGTAGTGTACCGGTAGTGGCATACTGTTGTAGAAGAATGAAATGGACGAAGTCCATTTTCTTGAGGATAGCTTGCACAACGGCCTAACCGAGAGATCCCATGCTACTGACCATCCCTACTCACTTCATGTTTGGCAACTTGGAAATTGGATGATATTAAACCCAGGATTCGGCGATTTCTATAGGGTATTCGGAGATTGATAGAACAGAAGGGTATAAGAATAAGCCACCTTAGCCTCGCATCTCCGGATCCACCGGAAGCCGATGTGACATTCGTCTGCGGTACAAGGTATTGCCTACAAAACTTTGTCTTGGCCTGAACCAAATCTTGCAAAATCAAAGTTGGCTGCCAGTGATAATAGAGCTACGAGGGCCACACCAGTGGAACAGAGAGGAGATTCGACAGAACGGCTGGCAGCCGCGTACCAAAGAAAGAAAGAAGGGGGGATGATAAGAACGCGAATGGGAATGGTACAACCTAGGTAATCGCAATTGTGGGGGAAATAAATCGAGTCCCAAAAAGGGTTGGATATCATTGTCAGGTCTCCCGTCTCGTCTCCTAGGTGGCCAGGAAGGTATGTAGAGATAGTCTTGTCATCGTCGTTGTCCTGAGCGTTCACCCAAGAACCAAGGCCAAGAGCGAAAATTGGTCAGAGACTAGAAACTGGATCCAGAAGCAACAATTCTCGAAGCTCTTAGGTTAGATTCGAGCATGTTCTTGATGAGAGCTGTTGAGCCAGCGTGGAGCAAATTGGTCTTGTCCATTCGCTATCTCGCGACATCTTCATGGAGATCTGTCTCGCCCTTGTCGATCGAGTTCGCCACCTCTTCCACTGACCCTCGATACCCTTTCTCATGCACCACGCCTCCTTCGGTTTCGCGAAGAGCTTGCGCTGCCATCTTCTCTCTCTCTTCTTCTGTGGCATTGTACCAATGACTCGCAACATGGAGATCGTCACCGAACACGTCTCCAATCTCCTCAAGAGTTCGCCCCTTGGTCTCCGGAAACAGGAAGTATATGATGACGATGTACAGGGCGCTGGGGATAATCAGGACCAAGTAGAATTTCCAACCGATTTCGTTCAGTGCAACAGGGGCGCCGACGAGCGTGACTTCGCTGGCGAGGTAGAATGCCGATAGTCCCAGTGCTACGCCGTGTGGTCTGAGGTGATTTGGAAAGATCTCCGCGACGTAGACGTATTGTGTGGCATCGATAAAGAAGCACCACCAGAGAATGTAGAAGAAGACGAAGAACACTTAGGAGAGCGATTAGAACGTGATGCAGCTATCAGGGAGGAGTCTGAAACCGACGTCTCAGACCTAAGGCCGCTGGGTGAAGCGACGGAGGCATCGACGCCAAGTATATGGGGAGGAGCACTTACCAGCAGCTCGCAAGCCCGCCTTATTATCAGTATTGAGGAATTCGGCCGTGAGCGCACAGAGGAAGATGACCGAAACAACGCAGCCGATGGAGCCGATGAGCATGAAGATCCGTCTGCCAAAGCGGTCGATGAAGAGGGCGGTCCACGTGTTGCCAATGATAGTGAAGCTAGTCCAGCACGCATTGAGAAGGAGGGGGACGGATCCGGTGAGTCCCAAGCTTGCATATATCAAGACACCCTGTTGAGATGTTTAGCCGACGACTTCCGTGATGCTTCTGTTGGGGGAGGGAGAAGATTCAGGATTGTCCTCACGTAGTTCGTCATCACAAAAATACCTAAGAACTGGTCCCCCCACATCAAAATAAAGGCCATCAGGGCACGTTTTCGATTGGCCGGGGTGCGGAAGAGCTCAAATCGGCGGTTTGGAAGGCTAGCATCCATCTCGTATTGTTTCTCCATGAGCCAGAATTCCCGACGGGCAGTGACATCTTCCGGATCGGACGGTGTTCGGTGCAGTCTCTTGACGATGTCGAGTGCTTCCTGTCGACGGCCTTGAGAAAGGAGCCAACGTGGACTATACGGTATCATTTTGCTTCCGGCGAGGAGGATGATAGGGAAGACAACCTGGAAAGCTAGGGGGAAGCGCCATGCGAATTGGGCGGCCGGGTCGTTGGCGGACATGAAGAAACAAGCGTAGCCCAACCAGCCCGCCAGGCTGTATCCGAGCGCATACATGATGCCTGTGACGCAGACCATCGCACCACGAGTTTCGGGTGTAGCCACTTCCGCTTGATAGATTGGGACGACGCAGGCGAGAATGCCGGCACCGAGACCGGCAATGAACCTGCCGACAAGAAACATCGCCATATCATAAGCACCGGCACAGAGAGCACCGCCGAGGATGAGAATGACTGATCCCATCTGCATGGTCCGTTTACGACCATATTTGTCTGCCGCCCAAGCTTGGAAGATACATCCAGCAATTGCTCCGGCAGAGTTGACGCCATTCAGGGCGCCGATCATGTTGGTTGTGTGAGCATAGCCAGGCTCTCCTTGGACCGCCAGGTTAAAATAGGTGTAAAAGTTGGGCTGGCCGACAGTCGATCCGATGATCGCCAGACCGTAGGCTGTAGATATGGTACCTAGGGCGACAAAGACGACAACCCACAGGTTATACGCGTTGACGATGATTTTGTGCAGCATTTTGACAATGCGCTGAGTGGACAGGGGCAAAAAACCAAAGGCCCGAACAGAGAAGGGAAAGACAGGGATGAAGGAGGTACAGGGAGACAAGGACTGAATCATACCTGCCAGACGTCCTCCCTGCATATATTTCAGGCCTTACCATTGCCATGAGGAATTCTCCAACCGTATCCCGAGGGAAAAATGAATTCCGAGGGGCTCGGAAGTAAATGTGTCGGTCATCTCACCTGTCTCGACTCCACTTGCCGTCGTTTCAGAGACTCGGATTCGGCGTACTGACTCAGGAACATGATATTCAGAGTGGAGAGTGTCAAGATAACACGGAGAATGCCCACGGGGGAGTCACTATGTGCGGGGAAGGCTGTGAGATTTTTGTCAATCGCGGGTAGCTCAAGTCAAGTTCTCGCTACCGAGAGACTCCTGGAGACATGATATCCACTTGCGAACCAGAAAATTCGTACCGGCTGCCTCTTTTCTAGATACTCTGGTGAGAAGGTGGAACTTGGAAGAGAGGAGAGTGAGAGGAGAGTTGGAATCGCGGTTCTGGAGGTTGGAAAAAGCTCCTCATCACGTGGTCATCGGCGCTATAAGTCGTCCAGTCCTGAGCCGAGGCGGTTGCGGTACACTCCGACGGCTTTGCAACGTTCAAAGAGCTACAAAACTATTCCTTGCCGATTGTATAGACCTTGGTCCATCAGTCCCATTGGCCGCGGAAGGAGCTTTTCTGCCAGAAAGAGGGGTTAAGTGATCTCATCAGATTGAATCAGGACACAAAACCAATTTTGCAAAGGTCTAGATATCCAACCACCTAGTTCTGCGGACGAATTTGGACATGGTATCCCGGCCCCAGAGTCAATCGTCTCTCTGCCTTCCTTGGTCAATTAAAACCTCAGGTCCCAGCCAATCTGTGGTCCCAACCGGGGCAACTCATCTGCAACGCTCTGGACATCCTTATCACCACGCCCACTGAGACAAATGACCAGAGTCTCATTCTTCTTCATCCTCTTGGCCACCTCCATTGCCCCAAAGATAGCATGGCTGGACTCGAGTGCAGGGATGATACCCTCGGTCTCACTCAGGGCGCGGAATCCAATCAGCGCCTCAGCATCCGTTGCATTCATGAATATTGCCCGCTGGTTGTCTTTCCAATTTGACAATTCCGGCCCAACGCCAGGATAGTCGAGCCCGGCGGAGATGGAATGCGTGTCGCTGATTTGACCGTGCTCGTTTTGCAGGACATACGTCCTCACGCCGTGCAAGACCCCAATGGATCCGCCCGACAGTGTGGCCGAGTGCTTTTCGGTATTGACACCTTCTCCACCCGCTTCCACGCCGATCAACTTCACGGACGGGTCCGAGCTGAAAGGGAAAAACATGCCCACGGCATTGGAGCCGCCCCCGACACAGGCCATCACAGTATCCGGCAATTTACCGGTGAGCTCTATCATCTGCTCCTTCGTTTCCTGCCCAATGACGCTCTGGAAGGTACGGACGATGGTGGGGAATGGATGAGGCCCAATGGCTGAGCCAATGATGTAGTGGGTCGTGTCGAGGTCGACCACCCAGGCTCGTAAAGCTTCATTGACTGCGTCTCGCAGTGTGCGGGATCCGGCCTCTACGGACACCACTTTCGCACCCAGGAGTTTCATGCGGAACACATTGAGAGCTTGTCGACGAACATCTTCGGCGCCCATGTACACCACGCACTCCATGCCGAATTTGGCGCAGACGGTCGCTGTCGCCACTCCATGTTGACCCGCACCGGTCTCGGCGATGATCCGGGTCTTGCCGAGTCGTTGCGCGACGAGAATCTGGCCTAGAGCATTGTTGATCTTATGACTCCCCGTGTGGTTCAAGTCTTCTCGTTTTAAGTAGATCTGAGCACCGCCGACTCGTTCTGTCAAGCGGCCAGCCAAATGGAGTGACGAAGGTCGGCCCATATACGGGTAGTAGGATCTGTATTCTTTCCAGAATTCGGGATCGTTTTTGGCTTTTGTGAAGCCTTCTTCGAGTTCTGCCAGGCAGTCCATCAGTGACTCCGGGACGTATTGGCCCCCAAATTGACCAAATCGAGCAGGAATGGCGTCGGGATTGGGGGCTGTGCCATTCGTGGACGAGTTGAGAGCATCAAGTTGGTCCGCAAGACCAGGTTCTGAAGGGACATCGGCATCAGTTATGACTTTGTCCACTTTCACCCGAGAGCCATTGGCCGCAGAGTTGGGTTCCTTCGCAGCGGTCATTGTCTCGGCCGTTCCCCCTGCTTTCGCCATGCCATTCGTGTCGTTGAAATCGCCAGCCTTTCTCCCCGTGATTTGCGCGCAATATTCTTGAACAGCTTTTGCCCGTTCACCTTCCTTGGCATGACCCAACGTCGTCACGATTTGGCTCCCAATGACCACTCCTTCTGCGATCTGCGATACACTCAAGAAATGTTCTCTCGTGCTCACACCGAATCCAACGGCAGTAGGAACGCCGCCGGAATATTGATGCACTCTTTCAAGCAGTTCGGGCAACTGTGTGTTTAATGTGCCTGTAGCTCCCGTGACGCCCATTCTCGACACGACGTAGATGAAAGAGTCGGCGATCTTGCAGAGGAGCTTCATTCGTTTTTCTGACGTTGCGGGCGCAATCAGAGGTACATATGACAGACCGGCTGTCGTGCAATTATTTCTGAATCGGACTGCCTCTTCAGGAGGCAAATCCACCATAATGAATCCATTAACTCCAGCCTCTCTGCAGTCCTTCAACATACGATCTTCACCGTAGCGGAGGAGAGGGTTGTAGTAGCCCATGAAGAGGACAGGAACTCGTAGACCTCGTTTCCGAGCATCTCGTACGAATTGGAGGGAAGAGGATACGGTGATGCCATTGGCGAGAGCGACAGTGTTTGATTTTTGGATCGTCGGTCCGTCGGCAATGGGGTCGGTAAAGGGAAGTCCAAGTTCGATGATGTCTAGATGCCACGGTCAGAGTACAGAGCATGTGAAGCGGAGAGTGTCCATACCAACGCCACCAGCTTGAAGACCCAGCATAATATCTGGGGTCTCTCCTGCGGTG
Source organism: Rhinocladiella mackenziei CBS 650.93 (assembly GCF_000835555.1). Taxonomy (NCBI): domain Eukaryota; kingdom Fungi; phylum Ascomycota; class Eurotiomycetes; order Chaetothyriales; family Herpotrichiellaceae; genus Rhinocladiella; species Rhinocladiella mackenziei. Next base: position 2,347,999 of record NW_013550602.1, read on the forward strand.
GGATAACCAGCGGTGAAATACCCCACCAGTGCAGTTCGATTTTCCTTTTTGCATTGAGCGAAGGTCTCTTTGATGGCTTCCATGCTGACGGAGGATGAAGATGTGAGCGAGTGTAAGGGATAACGTCGAGCTCGGAGGAGGAATTTATAGACCGTGGGTGAGGAATGTTGAGTCACTCGACCCAAACATGAGAACATTAAACAAGCGAATGGCTCCGGAAAAAAAAATTTATGGTTAGTGAAATGTCCCTGCATAAGTGTATCGACAACCCCCCCTTTGGGAGTTCACGGCCCGCCACCTGCGGCTATTGCCCAGCGGCCTTCGCTCAGCCTTGCCCAACAACAGGGAGCCCACTTTCGGTTAGGCAAAGTTTCAACACCCCCCAAAGAAACTATCAATGAGTGTGGACCATTTTATAAAAAGTACGTCTTCTGTGATCTAATGGTATACACACCACGGTACTATTGCCATAGAAATTCTAATGTCGGCTAATGCCCCAGTCCGTAATTTGGCAGCCGACCGCTCAAGGATATCTAATGGTATCGTCCCTCTTGCGTCTTCATCTCACGGCTGTGACTCACCAATGCCTTGAGGCCACACGGAGATAAATTATGCCGGCCCCTCATCGGTTTCTGGTGCGAGAACTAGGATACGGTCGGTTGTTTTCGTCACTTGGGTCTCGTCATGATATCGTCCACATCCTGCAAGGTCTGAACGTGAGCCAGTTTGGGCTTGACCACTCCAATCTCTTGCTCATCCTTCATGACACCTCGCTCCACATCCGGGGAAACTGTAATGACTTCCTCTACCGTCTCTTTCAGCGCCTTGGCGCTTTTCCGTCTTTCGTAAATCTCCAAGGCCTTATTGATACAAGTGGCGATGACGACAAGCAGCGAGTTGACGATCGGACCCCACTGGCCAATGGCAACGTCGGGCTCGTTCACCGGTAGATTTCCAGACAGGAGGGTGATTTCATTGAGAACGATGTTGACCACCATTAGAGGGAGGCACAGGATGTCGATCAACAAGCTCAAAAACATCCAGGGGACACCCAAGGCCAGGACAAGAAATTTCTTGTACGTCCATTGTGCTCTTTTGAAATAGCCAATCAATACAAAGTACCCCCCATACCAGCTTTCCATTGATGCTTTGTACACCGCTTTAGTCATGTCCTCGCGGTATCTGGGGTGGATTAGGTGAGCCATAACACCTCGGAGACACATCTGAGAGGGGGAATGTTCGATGGTATCCAAACTGACGGCAGCGTACGCGGCAAATTGGATTGGTCCAACCAGGACGTACGCCAGTCCCGAATATCGGTTCTCCAGAAGATGCCGCGGAACCGCCATAATCTCGGAGTGGTACCGCATTGGTTTCGTCAAAGAAAAGCACTTGTACGTACAGTTGAACTGGGGGTTAGCCAGCTCGATCGGATATTGGAGCAGGATTCCGGTGGAAGAATAGCAGGCAGGTTCCGGCTCGCTGAGCGGGGTGTCGAACAATATGGCGCGACCAAAGATCAGAGATACCCCCACCAAGAAACCCCAGCAAATCATGACAATCCGCGCTCGCGAATTCCGCAGCGTCGAGCTCCAATGGATAATGCCAATGTAAGCGAGAGCACCAGTGCTCAAGATCGCCCAGGCGGCCATAATGTCGAGATCGTAGACGTCCGCTCTACTTGTTACGAGTGCCATCAGGTGGATCGCAGAGGTACCAGCATATGTGAGGGCGCTGACCAGGGCACCAATGATGAGCCATTCTCGGGTTCGACCAAAGATTGCAAAGATTAGGGTGACATAGTATAACAACCGTGGGAGGAGGCCGTAGGTGCCAGAAATTGGATAGACACAGTTGATGTGGGTAACTCGTCCGTCGACACCGTCCAATCCTGTTCCATTAGACGACATTTTCTCCAAAGCTCCAGGAAGATTTCCACAGATGGAGAATAGACGTGGCTATTTGGCCGCGAGTTGGTTGTGCATTGCTAGAATCGGGAAATCCTGCGTTTCACCATTGCATCGAGGTTAGGAGAGGGAAGGATGAGCTGAGCGCATGTGTTGAACGTCGCTCCTCTGTGAGCAGCATACGGGCGCATCCGATGCATCTATTTTGATATCGCTAGATGAGCGAAAGAGAAGATGAGATGAGGGGGGCGCACCTCTGGTTTACTTATTGGCAGCAGCTTTTAGTCTCAAGTGAAAATACGAATGCGAAGGCTTGTTACTAATTCCATACCTTTTTGAGTATCAAGTGCTGCTGTTTGGTGGCATGGCCTTATGGCAGGCAAACTACTGTAATTGGTTCAGCCTTGGGAAGATAACCTAAGTTAGCTAGTGAAACACGGGATCAAAAGGGCAGCATGCCAATCATGCCAAAGAGGGTCCAATAGGAGCTTCGCTTCCATTTGCTGCCTAGGTCAGGTTGCAATTGCTACACTGCTGGCACGAGCAACACGAGACCAAGACAAGGGACCAAGGGGCGATATAAATAAGGTTAGCTTGATTCTGGATTCGTAGAATAATATGGTGGTATCGAACGAAAAACCCATCCTTCGTCGTCCCCTTTTAATTACCGGAGTTCTGCCTAATCTTCCCTCTTTCTCTTGTGTCCTGGCGCCTACAAGGCGACCACCGGGGAGACTTTCTTTATCACACATGAACCGCCGTCACGTAGAGCCTTGAACAAGACTTGGACTTTTTCCTCTGACAAGGTCCTTCATCGCTCGCGACCACCTGTCTCTCTCATCAATCCTCATCGTGTGATAAATATGGCGCTCGTCATCGAGGGTGACTGGGAGGTACCTCCTGCCACAGCCGCTCGAGAACCTTCCACGAGCTCGCTTGTCTACCTCGATGTAGTCATTCAGTCCGCACAGCTCAAAGGCTTCCTTCACGCCCACCAGATCTGCAGGCTCTTCGCCACTCTGCTTTATTGCCGCGAATGATTCTTTGATTCCCTTGACAGCACCTCCGAAGCCGGTGATTGGGAAGATCATAGTTCGGTACCCTAATTCTCTGGCCTTGTCCACTGTTATCTTGGGTGTGCTCAGATCATCCGAGGCATCGCACAGGGGTTCGGACTGGGAATACTTCTGCCTTATCTCCCTCAACGCCCCGTCTCGGACATGGGGCATCATTGCAAGGATGGCCAGACCCCAAGAGACCGTAGATTGCATGGTGTCCAGACCGGCTGCTGTCATGGTCACGTTCAGTGAGGTTAACTCGACCTCATTCAGCTTGCCGTCAGGGTCCAACTTGACATTAGCACGGATGCAGGGTTTATATGAGCCAGCCTCGAGGCGCTCATCCAAATCCTGATCCATGACGGCCATGTAGCGGTTCCTACGAGCACTCATGTCCTTGGCGGTGGTAGAGACGCCGCTGAATGGGTTGAGTCGGAGAATGGGAATATAGTCCGGAGGATTACTGGTCGTGCTTCGAAAGTTGCTGATCGCATTCTCGACGTAGACGATTTCGCGGAACAGAGGCGTCTGGGTTTTGACTCTTGCGTCGTCTCTTGAGCGACTCGCTGTATGGCGAGGACCCAATGGTCAGGGCAGCACCCCTGGAGATAACCTGGGCTTTCGTCAATATCTCACTGCACAAAACATGCGCCAGGGCACCTACCTTGTGGAAGGTATAGAACTCTGGTCTCGAGGCTGTTGCGGAAGAGTTCTGGGTGAGAATCGCTTTCGCCGTTGCCGCAGTATTGATGACGAGGACCGGGAAGATCATGATGCCGAGAATATAACTTTGTAAGCCGTGTTGGTGAGGGGATGCGCAGCTGCGAGTTGATCGAGACAGAGGTGCAGAACATGCTTAAACGTGAAATACGTATATGAGCAATTGTTGCGATAGTGGGAGGTTGTCGTTCCATCTCCCCGTGAGGCTCCGTGCTGGAGCGTATAGTCTCGCATGAGTGCTTCCGGCACCCAGATCGGAGGACATGGGTTTGCTGATGGCTCGCTCGTGCACCGAGTGATCATTTCCTTCTAGTATTGCAGGGCTGGGATTATATGCTGCTTCCGACATTCGAAGTGTCAAGACGTTCCAACGTCAAAGGGTCGATATGCGAGCCTCCGGAAGCTCGGAACTAGCGTGCCCATATGCCCAGCAAGAGATCGAGATGCTGTCCCTAGGCCAGACATGACGAAGCACGGGACATGCAGACATCTTCGACAATAAGTGATGAAATGGACTATCTCCAAATGCTGACCGTGATGAAGACGGAATCGGGAGTTGGTGGATCACGACCTAGTCGGGGAGCGTCCGCTGGGAGGACATCTCAGCCCACACGAGCAAACCATTTGAAGTCATGACGAACACACGACAAACATAAGAGTCTGCCCGCCTTCAACGGACAAGGTCTTCATCGTTGGTGGTGGTCCCGTTGGACTGGCTCTCGCTCTTGATCTAGGGCGGCGAGGGTCGCGTTCGACGCTCATTGAACGTAACAGCGGTACAGGCACCGAGTTTCTGGTTAAGGCCGACTATCTGAATGAGCGAAGTATGGAGATTTGCCGAACACTCGGGCTTCGAGATGAAATCGCCAATGCTGGCTTCCCCGACGACGTCTCAAGGGATACAGTATTCTGCACGTCGCTCAATGGCTATTTTATCGGTCGTTTAGAGATGCCTTCTACGCAAGATCGAATGCTTCCTTCATCCTGTCGAGAGATGCACAGGAGGTGTCCACAATTTTGGTTTGACCCGATACTCGCCCGAGCTGTTGCCCGGCAAGGGATGACAAGCATCCAGTACGGCACCGAGTTTGTCAGTCTCGAGCAGGACAACACGGGAGTGACTTGTCGAGTTAGGCGAGGCGAGGATGGCGCGGATGAAGAGATCCGTGCAGATTATCTCGTGGGCTGTGACGGTCTCGCGAGTCGGGTCCGCAAGGCTGTCGGCATTGAGTGGAGCGGTCTTCAACTTGGCTATTCTGTCAGCGTGATTGTCAAAGTCGACAACCTCGGTCAATATCACCCCCTGCGGATGGGTGAGCGATATATGTTCATTGGCCCAGAAGGTGTCTGGTCGAATCTTACTGCCATTGATGGGCGTCAATTGTTTCGATTCACTGTGGTTGGCTCGGAGGAGAAGCCGGACCCTGCACAGGTTGATATGTATGGCTTGGTCCGCAGAGCATTTGGCCGAGATGACATCCCTGGCGGCGGAGTCAATTCACGGCCGAGACATTCGCTAGAGGCCGTGTTTTTCTGTGCGGAGATTCTGCTCACACCATGTCACCCGCCGGAGGCTGACAAACAACGAGTTCTTGACAGAAGATGATCGCCGGCCTTGAGCAGGAGTTTCGCTCTCTGGGTATCGCCATGGGCTATGAGTATTCTGCTTCGCCAGCGATCGCCGTTGATGGTTCACCTGCACCCCCGGACGAGCCCAGCACGTACACTCAGATATCACGACCTGGTCATCGCGCACCGCATTGCTGGCTGGACCGCGATAAATCCATCATAGATCTGTACGGCACAGGATTTGTTTTGCTTGGCTTTGGTGCTGGTGATCTGGGTGAAGAAAAGCTACTCCATGTGGCGAGCTAAAGAAGTATGCCTGTGAAATTTGTGAGGATTGATGATGCAGAGGCAGCCCGTCTATATGAACATGGACTGATACTGGTGCGACCGGACGGCATGGTGGCGTGGCGGGGTGACTCTCTCCCGCAGGAAATCCACAAGCTCCTTGATAGGGTGTGTGGTGTGTCGGACACAGATGAATAAGCGTGTGTACAGCATGATTGAATATAGTTTATAGTAGCTAGTTACTTATAGTTTAACAGAGACTTTAGGCGTCTCTGCGCCTAGACCACTAATCAGATTCCTTACTCTCAGCTCAGTACGGCGTACGATTTAATCGCGCACTATGTCGCACTACTAGACCTAAAGGTTACAAGGAAATTTAGGCGGCAGCGTAAGGGTAGGGAATCTACTGGGTTCCTAGACGCCCGTCTAAACTAGATGCCTAGCCGAGAGGTAAGTATAGCCGATCGTAAGGGGTCAGATTAGGCCCCCGGTATGTTTGCTCAGTTAAAGCTTAGGTTAAAGTAGCCTTCGCTCACCCTCTAGGATTAAACCGTAAATGGTAATTAGGTTTTCGTGCTCGAGTATCATTGCCCAAACCCCAGGCGACGGCAATGGTATGCTAGCATCCCATTTTTTTCAACCCAGCACTATATCCTTCCAGACCAGCCCTGGCTCAAGGGCCCTATCCAATGCCTCCGTCAATATGCGTCCCAAACCCTCCCGGTAGTATATGCCACCCTGTTGTGAAACCAGCATAACATTATAAACGCCATAATCCCGTCGTGACAAAGTTTCCTCCACACCATCTGGCAGTGATCCTTCCCAGATGGCCAGTTCATCCTCGGTAAACCGACTGACTCTAGACAAGACCAGAAACTCCAGGGGAGTGCCAACCCGTGGCATCCAAGAAACATCGAGGTCAATTGTGCCACACCATAATCCATTTCGATCCGCTATGCCTGCTCGAATCAGACCTGGGTCCGCCGGAGCCGGTCTCACCGTCGACAAGGCGCTCGGACCTGTGAGCCTTTTTCTTAAAGGTGAAATAACCGATTTGTGAATCAATGCGGGAGAGGTGAGTGGGAATAACGCCGCTATCGTCCGGAAGTGCAACAGAGGAAACTTGGTGCTCTGGTTGTGGCTGGACATCGGTCCCGGATAGTCCGGTCGTTCCAAGGGGGGTGTGACTCGCTCATAATTCTGTTTTGGAAATGAATGTATTCCACCATCCGAGTCAGCGTGCCATTCAATCCATGATCGGGCAGTTTCGGTATATTTCCATTGAATCTCTCCAAACCAGCCGGACCAAGACCAGCTGGGAAAACCTGGTCTCCGGATGAGGCGTTTGGTGGATTCCCAGATCAATGACGAATCGAGCATCGTTTCCATTGCCCCATAGTAGATCTTGGATCCAATTCTCTTTTCCAACACCAGTTGCACCCCTTCAAACGCATTGAGGATGTCTGTAGGGTTGGTTAATTCTCGGCGTGTGTATAACTCCACCGCTGACGTGAATTGAACAAATGGCTTTTCTCGGAAGATTCTTGTCGGCATGTCGATCGAGTCTAATGACCAGCCGTTATGTCGTGGCATCTCCATGTCCTCGCTGAAAGTCGTCCGTCGACATTGGTAGTATATTCGCCCATTGACAAAAAGGAGGCACCGCCGCGAGAGCATTCTTTCTTGAAACGTCCAAGCACGGGAATCCCATTGTGAGGTCGAGATATAGTCTGGGTCAGGTTAGCGGCCAGCCCAAAGCCCCCAAAAAGGGGCCAAAACATACCTTCGGCGAGATGTGATACCATCAGCCGTAGACCAGGCTTGACTTCTTCGATCTCTTGGTGGAACATTCGCGATTCTTTTCTCACTCCAGGTAAACCCGCATTGGCGTCCTTGCCCGAGCCGGCCACCACCGTCAGAGCAGCACGAGCATAAACCCAGTCATCGTGGTATTGAAAGCCGTCGTCGTGTAGGAGTGCCAAGCTGTCTGTCCACAAGTATCTCTCCCCTAGCATTTTCGTCAGCTTGATGGCATCTTTGATCGTCCTCGGAAGTTTTTCTTTCTCGAGCTGCCCTGGCTGTGACAGCTTGGGGAGATTCTTGGAGGTGGTGAAGAGCTGGTTGAAGTTTTTCCCCCAAAGATAGCTCAACGCAACATATCGCGAGCTCTGGGCCGTCTCGACAATGCACATATTGTTCACGTCAATTGCCCGAAAGACATCTCTCGGTTGTCCAAGCAAGTCTGGATGGACCAATGATTCTTCGCATTCCTCCCCGTGTGTGGTCTCGCAATCGTGAAGCCACTGACGAAGGATTCGGGAATCGAGGAGATCAGGATACGTGACTCTGCGGCCGAAGAATTCACGGCTAGGGGCGTCGTCCGCCAGCAGAACTATGTATCCGTCTTTGAATGCTTGAGGATCGCTATATATTAGCAGCCGTCGTGTTTTTGGTTTAAACTTGTGTTCGCCGGGTTTGTCGGGGTCGGGTCCCAGGTCTTCTTGTCCATCCACCACCCATCGGGCATAACAGACCGGATCGTCATCGGTAATCAAACTGGGGGTACGTTGGTCAGGAGGTCGGTCTGCAATCTCGAGGACGAGCCGACAAAACGGACAGTGTGTTCGCCTCCGAATTTGGGACAATCTACCCAAATATCGGAATTTATGTTGTCTTTCGTACTCATTGTCTCCGGGTTGGACGCAGAACGATTCCACTCTCAAATCAAGACGCTGACATATATCGCAAAGGTAGGATTCTTCTGGGGCATTCCGATCATCCTGGACCTGTTGGTTAACCAACCTTTTTCTTTCCGTAACAATCGTAAAGGTGAACGTACCCCTGCTTTAACCCAACTCGAGGGAAGTCGACCAAGCTGTCGGAACTTTTTGGTGAGACTGAGGATCGCGGCAGTAGAACCCTCGGCAGGTTCCAGAGTCGACATCTGAATGCATTTCGTGGTCAGTTGTAAGAGCAGTTGGACGAAGGATGGGCAGGCTCTTACAGGAAGATAATGGGTGGAAATAAAGGAGTGTCGAAGGTGGGAGGTCTCTTTGTGGTCGCAGGGGAGAGGGGGAGACAAGCGATACTAAGGATGCGTATGCACAGCAGATGGAGATGGGCAATAGAAAAAAGGACTGGCCCGCAGCCGAAGCCGCAGACCATTTACCCCCCGGCGTGGGTGAACGAGCTCAGTGGTGATAACGTCATACAAAACAACGGGTCTCCCCAAGAAGTCACTGAGATCGTAACCTCTCCTCAATTTATATCCATCCAGCGAGCGAAGTAGAGATACTCAGTAGATCCTGGTGAGGCTCGTCTCTCTCTCTCTCTCTCCTTTTTGGTCATTTTGCCTCTGTCAAGAAGGCTCCCTCACCGCTACCCTCCTTGTCATTGACCAAATCCCCAGGCAGTGTGGCGTCCACTCCCCAGCGAATTCTCCACCGGTTTGCGGCTGATATGAGACAGCTGCGACTGGCCAGACTTCTGCGGCCCCGAGACGGTCGCTCATCGAGTCGAGCCTGTAAGGCCACCCATTCGCTTGGGATCTAGTAAAACAATTGACGCCTTGACCAAATACCCATTTGGGCTACTCGACCCCTAATGGCCCCCGGCCTTCAACCTAGCGGGAACTACGCTTCGGCCCACTGCGCAGCAGCCCATTTCACCATGAGGTTCGGCGAGAGGAACTGCAAATTGCCACACATTTTCTCTCTGAGATCTTCTCCTTCTTCGTCAAAAATGGTCGGGTGTTACCTCGTGCATGGGCATGACGGCGTCAAGTCAGGCTGGAAAGGGAGGGGGTGTTCGTATCGCAACATCACCGATTAGGCAAAGGAACATCGCGACTTAAAACGGTGATCGATTTCATTGGATGTGGTCTGCCAACAAAGATCCACCAAAAAATCACAATATGCAACTATAGCCTGCAAGCCAGCGAGCGAGAAATGATGGCGCAACTGCTCAAATATATATGACATGGCTAGCCACCGGAGCAGTCGGGCTGGACGTCATGATTTTGTCCCTCATCAATCCCGCCCGGGAGCTGATCACTCGAAATCGACGCTTCCTCTGCTGAGCTTTCTGGCGTCTGAACGTGGACCTGGCCGACACCAGGTGTTGAATGTAGTGATGTCTGCGGCCCTCCCGACACCGTCAAGATGCATTGGATAGATAATTTTGGCGACCTGCAATTGGATATCGTCGGAATCATCGCCGTTCTCGGAGAAGGATCTGTCACCAGAAACGCTCAAGTTACCAGCCTGTCCTGGTGGTCCACTATTCCTCGACTCCTGCCGGCTCCTCAAGCCTTGCTCGAGCATGAGAGAAAATATCGACTGCCCACCGCTCCAGGCATCGTTGCCGGAGCATACAGCGGTCTGGTCAAAAGGGAAATTAACTTCTTTGCTCAATTATTACATGATCAGCCTCTGGACGATTATCAAGTCGAGCTCGTTCAGGTTACTCGCAAATGTGTGAAAGAGGGCGAAAGATCCTTCGGTCCACGAAAGTATGGTCCTCTATTTTGGGTTTCTATTCTGGGCAGCTTGATGGCGTTGACTCTCATCGGTCTCTCGGCACATTATCATGATGGATTCTCCCTCCTCGCCACCATTATGCTGTCCATGGTGAGCTCGTTTGTGGGCTTCGGAACGCACTGGACCTTGGTTTTCAAGGAACCTACCATTTCCCGGGAGCGAAAGGCCGCTATCCCACGATCAGACGTGATCATATATTATCCCAATGTAAGTGGCCAGTACAGAGCTCGTGGGTTTCTTGTCCAAGCAGGACCTTTCTCTGCCGGTGGATACGAGTGTGGTCCCATCACTGAATTCAAGTTTCTTGAAAAAACTCCGTCTCGGCATGTGGTTACGGACTGATGAGACTCTTTGTGCAGGGCTCGATTCGAATTATCAGACCAGAGTCTGAACAAATTGCCCGTCTATATTTCCAGACAGAACATGCCCAGTACATCATTGATGGTGCGGCTACATGCGGCGAAGAAACCGACGAGATGAGACTGATGGGCTTTACAGATACACCCTATCGCACGTTAGCGTTGCTATCGACGGTCATGTTGATGACCGGAGTAGTTTCCCTGGCCAATTCCTCGAACATTCTACAAGTCGCCTTCGCCGCATCATATCTCCTGCTGAATGGTATATATTGGGCTGTATCTGCACTCAACCCGTGTAAGTATCACTGGCAACATGCGTATAAGGTCGAGATCCTTCCAATAGAGCCTCTCCCGTCGCATAAAACAGACCCACCTGCGCCAACTGGGAAGATTGAAGAGTTCAAAGGCATTGTGAAGCGTGAGTGGCAACGATTCGAGAGCGCCTGGATATTATCAAAGAGGCGAGACAGGGCGGAGAAGAGGGCTAAAACGATGGTCGCTGCCGAAGCAAGAAACTTCACCGGCGCCTTATGGACTGCGATCGTGTTCACCGGTACATCTCAATGGCTGAACGAAGCCACCACAATAGCGCCAATGAACGATGCTTGGAGAGAATGGCTGCGAGAAGCCGAGAAACAGGTGCGGCCGAAGCTTGAGGAAGGAGAAATACAAGGGGGTCATAATGATAATTGGACCGGCCGACATAATCTTCACCGACGCCCACGCATCAACACCGGAACCGACTGGAATTTTACGCCTGCCACGATGGAAAATGCGGATCTCGCTTCTGAGAAGCGACGGATCAGGATTCATGCGTGGCCCTACCAAGAAGAACTCACCAGAATATTGCAGAGACATGCCGCAAAGACACGGGTGCCAATTGGAGATGAGGTTGTGGGAGGCGACGAAAGAAGGCTGGGATCTGAAAAAGATCCCTCCACACCGGGCACTGCTCTCGAGGTTTGACGAGTTTCTAGAACTCAAGATTGGAAAACCCTCTGTTGGCAAGATGGAACGTTGATAAAGTGAGATGTAAACACGGATAGTAATTGCTAATGAAATCACGATGACTTGATAAACCCATCGAACGGAGGGTTGATGAAGCACTGTTCCAATCAAATTAGACATGGAATAGGGGGAACTCATTCGATGCCCACGCCAAAATTTCCCGAAGGCCAGTGTTATACAGCCTCTGGAAGGGCAGTTCATAACCAATGTCGGAGCTACAGCGCATTTTCGTGTTTAGACAGCGTTAGTGTTGATTCAGATCGGAGGCTAGGGGAATGTCAGACGGTGTTTTGGAAAAAGAAACGTTGGTAGAGGGGGTGGGAGCTAGGAAGCCGGTCACGTGGGGGTCGAATGACGGCGATGGCCGGAGGGCCGATGGCGTCATTGTCTGGAGAAGCCGCAGCTGGCTGGGTGAGATGCAGCTTAGTGCAGTGCCGTGCAGGGTGGGGAGTGAGCGGCATGTCGGTACTAACCAGAGGCGTTCCAGTTTGCGATTCACTCAAAAGCACACGACGCCTTCACTGTGAGGTCTTGGATCATTCTTCATCTCTTCTCTTCGGTGCTCCCCAACCTTGACTCTTGCTGTTCTTTGTAGCTATCCGCCTTGCAAACCATCCTGCGTCGCTCTGCCAGACTTCTGTTGCGCAGCCGACTTCTCTGTCCTCCAGTTCCGTGGAATCGACCCAGGCACCAGCCCTGCCCTATCTCTAGAGCTATCAATATGCCTCTCTTTAATGTATGGCACTCAGTTCTGTCGTATTTTACTTTTGGTATAGGACTGATATTGCCAGGTCACTCTCAAAGAGAACGCCTCCCCAGAGGAGCTCAGGAAAGCCAAGGACAAGGCAAAGGCTGATGGAGGTGAAATCAAGCACGAGTTCACTCTGATCAAAGGCTTCACGTAAGTCCGAAACACCCTTGCATATCTACACATTGCCTTCCCATCTAACTTTGATGATACCAGTGTCGAGTTTCCTGACGACAAAGTCGGAGTCCTCCAAACCAACGAACACATTCACGTCGAGCAGGACAGCGACGTCAAGACCCGGTGAAGAGAAAGCACAGAGGCTCAGGACCTTGTCATGATTTCTCCATGATACCATATATGCCATCACGATTGGAATGACGACAGACAAATTATGGACTCGGAGCACCGGGCTTGCAAGGCTAGACATATGGCACCTGGAATCTTGGACCGATAACGGTCAAGTGCTAGGAAGGATCATAGGAGCATCACAAAAAAAAAAAAAAGGGGGGGGGGGGGGGGCTGGGCTCATAAGAATCAACCCGGACATGATGGCTCGTTGAATAAAGTCTTAGAACTGCAGATACCTCAGAAATCTGTAGTTCTCCCGTTGTAACTCCATTCTCCTTCTGCACCCCATCTCAAAGGCTCGTTCTTTGGACCACCGATCTCTCCTGTTTTGGGATTTATATCGCCCTCAAATTCGGGTCGTGCACCTCTCGCCACATTTGGATGCAGCTCTTCACCTTGTGCCCTAGCCTCGATCATGCGATCATACTCTCCCTTGAGCGGCGACTGTTCCTCCGACACCGGAGTCATATTCTCACCCCCGCCTGATTGAACCTCTTCAACTCTCGCTTCTATCGCTAATTCCGCATCATTAACCCTGGACGTGGACGAGTCTGGTGATTGGTGTATCCGCGCAGGAGTCCGCGGCGTGGAAAATGCGCCGGTTGAGGCACGCTGGAGAGACTCAAAGATCTCTTGTTCTTCTTTTGGCAGGCGTGGTGGCGAAGGTCCTCCCCCAAAGCCGAACGGACTTGGTGAGCGGCCTGAATCATTTCTTCGTGGCACGGAGATGCTGAGACGGCGGAGGCTGGTGTATGCGCAGGTGAAGAGATGCGCCCGGGGAGCGGAGCTCAGATATCGAAGACCATGCATGGTCGGGTTCATGGTCACACGAATGTAACGAGATGTGTTGCCTGAAAGTCTTCAAAGTTCTCGAGTGTACGGAGGAAGCAAATAAAAAAAGATCTCCAAATTTCTCGGGCAGAAGCTGCGGTTTTCCTTGGCAAAACAATGCTCTGGATACTGCGCAGCATTGCGACCGGAAAACGACAAATGGCGTGCGAGGCGCGTGAAGTTTGTCCTAAACGCATCGACAGTCTTCAACGTCTCTCTTCTTCTATCTCAGCCTCATGTGTCTATTTCTTAAGCATTCCTATGAATCTCCTTTCGACCAGTCAGGATCTTTGTTTGCAGTGCACCTCCGAACCAAGTTCTTGCCATTCACTTGCGGGGCAAATTCGGGGCGATGAACACCGTCACCGCCATTGTGCAGAATGCCGCTTACGAATTGAGCTGTCCTCCAAAGATAAAAAGGGCCCCCCCATTGATGACTCCGTCGCTGATGTTGTTCCCCCGGGTAATGCTTGGATCACAGCTACCGCTTTGGTTGTCCTGCAATGCAAATCCAATTCGGCAAATCGACGCCAACCAGCTCCTCGCTTCGCACACATTCTCTAGCAACATGTACTCACAGCAAATCGTCAGAGGGACTCAGATCCCTCAATGCTTCCTCATCGTCGCCTAAGATGTCCGACTATACCAGACTCTCCCTCCTATCCTTCTCCATACCATTGAACAGGAACATAAGGGTCACAATCATTTTGCCAATACCGGAAGCACAGATGGCCGAGGCTGATCCAAGGCTTCGATAAATGTAAGCACCAAAGAATCCACCGGCAATTAAAACAGCCAGAAAGCTTGCCCGCCTTGTTCGAGGACGGTTTTGGGCAGCGAATAGGTTCTTGTCAATCATCAGATCAACCCAGGCAGCCGTTGCCATCGCAGTACTGATTTCCGTCATCGACAGCGACCTTGATAGGACCACTTGGCTTCCTGCGGCAAATGCCAGCAAGGCCAACACTATCATAGTGGTTGTACCTGACAACTCGACCCCATATGAATATTGAACCGCCGCTGCAGCGAAGACCAATACCGCCTGAAAGAAGTTGCAGAACACAATCCAGAGACGAGATCGAGGTCCTATGATATGACTCAATTGCCCTGTTATCCAACCAGCAGCAAGGAAAAACCCTAAGGATATGCCAATGTTTTCGGTGACGAATAACTCGCCTGTCACTTCCGGTAAGAGGACTGCCATGGCCAACATCACCGTATTTCCCGTCTGGTTGGAGGCGAAACAGTGGAAGTCCGGGAAGGTGGTGACATCTTGGATGCCTGTGCAAAAGGTGAGGATCAAAAGTTCGATTTCGGCGAAGATGTTGACTCGAATGTGGCCGGTCAAATGTTGTTTGAGGGCGAATGAGCCATGCTTTGCTCCCGACGCCTTCACTTCCGCATTGGTGTCGGCCTGCGCCATAGGTTCGTCATGGCCTTTCTCGGTCGAGTTTGGCCGCCTCTCGTTGGTGGGATCCATGATTCGTGAGTCAAGTGACAAAAGAAGTTGAAACCAAGTGATTGGGATACAGAATTTAAGTACCTTTGGGTTAAAAAGGCACGCCAGGCGGCAGTGTTGCACAAACGGAGAGACCAGAGGTCAGGGCGAGAAAAAAAAAAATTCGCGCACATTCGTTCGCTGTCCAGTGACGTTCTAGGGAATCAAAGGATCACTCACCACTACAGGGAGGCTCCCGATCGCCAGGCAAGGCTGGTGGGCTTTGGATTTCGGCCCACCGAGTACACTGTCAAACGATGCCGACTGCCGTTCAAAGATTCTGTCCGTCAAACTACTGTCATTTACGCGACAGATACAATGGTTGCCATTCTGGAACATTTACTGACGGCTAGGGTTTTCGGAGGCGAATCAGACCACGAATGCATTGGCCGCACGGACGAACTAAACGGGCCCACAGCATCTAATCTGCCTAGGAACCAGCACCATCCGCATCACTGGGATGACCGACTACCGAAAAAGCTTCCCGACTACCGACTTCCCTCTAGGCGATGGCGAGTACTGGATTCCATAATTCTCTCAGTGACTGAAACATCGAGATTTCAACTGTACCAGTGTAGACTGGTCAACTGTTCTTTCCATGTCTTACCTTACGGCAAGAATTACTGGTTCCATGGGACTCTCGTGCAAGGAAAAGCTTGGAATTCGCGTTTCATTCTCCGGTTCATTACTTAACGATGTCTTTTGGATTCCTTCATCAAGAAAGAGTGGTCCATTTTTTTTTCTTCTTTTCTTTTTTGGGTGCTAACAATCGTGGCCTCGTCAATATGCGCGATATGCTGGAGCGATCATATTGGACAATTTCAGCAACCATCTGATGCAAGACAGGAAATCCAATCTGCCGCTATTCTCGCCGTGGCGAATGACCGGCTACAACAACTTAATGACGTCTCTTCTGGACCCGTTGCCAATTCCAAGTTACCCCTTGGTATCCTCCCCGTTTTGTTGTTCGTTGAAGGCGGTCTGCTGCACTGATATTTAGAAGACCTCGGCTGCACCAGGACACATCAGAGCAAGATGGGTACTTACATTTTATGTTGCTAAACATTCGCAAACAAGACCCTCTCAGCAGACTTGACCAGTAACTGGGATAGGTGAGTGAGTTTGCCCCAAACTACGTGGATCAAATTATTGGTCGTCGTGCTTCAGAAATTTGAAATCCTGACAACGCAGTCGTTTCGCCAACTAGCCTTAGAGTTGAAGTGGGCTCTACAACAAATAGTTTAGCGACAAAAGCAAAAGTCGAAATCGCGTTCCTTCTTTAATAGTGGGTGTAGTACATTGCCACTGTCTCCGTTGTGCTCAACCTGTTACGAAAATCCAGAGACTTCAAACAAGGTCGTACGAGCAGCTGGAAAGGAAGATCAATGGGAATTTTCAATAGGTTTAAGCAGCTTTGGAAATCGCCATATGCTCCCATGGCCTCGAGTATGCTGATATTGACTGCAGACATGAGAATCTGACTTTCGAGGTTGTTCGGCAGTGGTGACTACTGATGTCGGTGTAGTAGCTGAAACACTGAAAGATGCCCCTAATGTGTTGTTGCAGCCACCATCACTCTTAATGAAGTCTCAATCGCTTAATCGTATTTCCTGTCCGGCCTGATGCGGTAAGGAAGTTGACGTCTCATAGGATATACCGTCGTATAACTTGCGTCTTGCTTCCTTCCATGGATCACTCTGACGAAACCCTTCACTTTCTCAAGCTGGCAGTTGTCGATCAACATCTTTCATCCTTCCTTATCAACATGTCTTCCTTCATCAATAGAATGGAGGGACATCTTGACGTCGTCAACCAGTATCATTACAACAGGATGCCCGGCCCGCGGGGTTTCGCAACCATGGCCATTTACCTTTGGCTGCATGTCTCGGAAACTTTGTCGACCAAAGAAGACCGCAAAAAGGCGGATAGACGGGAAAAGGGCCAACGACAAGCAATGAATAGCGAGGCTTTGCAACCGCTGGTGCTCTATCGGTCGGGCTCGGGTATCGGCGACCAGACCACACTGACAGAACCCAGAGGCAAAAGGGATAGAGAAAAATTCTTGTGGGCAATTCGAAACCAGAAGGAAAAATACCCACTTGGCCGCGGCAAGCTTCCTATGATTCTGGTCAATCAATGGGAAGGCTGCCCAACCCTACCCAAGACCTCTTGCGAATCACTCACATGTTGTTGCTTCTCCCCGTATTTCCCCGTCATCAGCCACCCGTCGCAGTACCCGCCGATGTGTTAGAATATGAAAGAATGGTCAGAGATTGTAATGACAAGCCCAAAAATTTTTCCAGGGGCCAAGCCTTCTGCACGACAACTGTTGAAGGTATGGGTAGCATCCAAGGACGCAGCAATCCATTTCCATCTCTCCTGAACGTGAATGAGGACAGCTTGGAGAACATCTGTCCCTTTTCTCCATGGGGCGAGACGTGCCTGAATACAAAACATCTTCACAAGATGATTCGATCGATATAACATCGATATTGCATCTGTTCCCCTTATTGACATGCCTTGCTTACCGACGGAAATGCGACAAAACATGAATGTCGACTTCTTATTGCTTCTTTCATTTCTCGTGAGTTCATTCCTCATCTCCTTCCTCCTTCTGCGGCCAACGTTTTCTTGCCATCTTTCCGAAATTGAAGACACGTTACTGAACTGGACATGAACCCTGGCTGCAATGACAACTACCTGAACGGCGGCACGGGTGGAGTCCCAACCGAAGTTCCTCTTCCCAACACAAATCACCCAGTGAACTTACTCTTCGCCCTCAAGAATGCGCCGTGACAATGCAACCCGTACATGCTGGCGACGCCGATGCCATATAAACCTGCCATGGGTGTGACACCGCGGTTGACACCGAGAATGAGTTACATCTGGCGAGAAAACTGGACGAAGTCCGCGGCCAGCATTGACCTGGCGAAGTCGCCGGCTGCGAACAGCGAGGCCATGTACCTGGGAGATGTCAGCGGAACACAGCAAATCAAGCTCTGGAAGACGAGGAAGCTGGTGCCTGGCGAAGATGGCGATGCCGGCAGCGGGGACGATCCAGTGTATGTCGGCGCGTGCTGTCCATGCGAACAACAGCAGTCCTACCGGCGGGCCCTTGGGCGCCGACTAGCCCGAGGGGGAAGCCGTTGCTCTTGTGGCACGGGCTCGTCTTTCTACTCGTGACGTACACACAAGTAAACTCTAGACCGCAGAATTCAGATCGTCATGGAACGCGGCAAAATTATCGCATTCAACACTCGCCAGATAGTTTCCTCTTCTACACCGTGACGCTTACGGCGACGCTTTTCCAGCAGCAAATACCTTGACGTGTGTACATACCGCGCACGGGGCACAAGCCCGAACAGCATCGTGATTTCATTCAAATCGGGTTATATTTAGCATTCCAATCTTTTGCGATCGTTACTTCCATGTTACCGTTCAGGTGGACCTATTGACAGCATCTTTGCGGTCTAGGATGAAATGCGGCGCCTTGCATCCACAAACTCGTCAAGCAATGCCAAAGCCTTCTGCATGTTATCGGGCAACGCTGTGAGATGGATCCGCACATATCCCTGGAAATCCGTACATCCTGCTGCGCTAAAGCAGAGACCGCCTGGGCTGAGGAGCACGCCTGTTTCTTTCAAAAGTGTCTGACAAAACTCCAGTTCTTGTTGCGGGCTACCGTCTTCGGAGTGAAACTTGATAAATCCAGTACCCCCGCAAGTCGGTTTTGTCCAGGAACACACGTCGCTGTTCTTCTTGATGAAAGCATCTAGCAATTGGACATTTTCTTTACCATATCCGCGGTGTCGTTTCAAGATGATGGGCCGGCAGCGGTCGCTCAGATCCTCCGCTGCAATCACTTCGTCGATGGAGCTGGTAGCTTGTAGAGTATACTCCCGTGCGTTTAGAAGAACGTCAAGAAGCACCCGGTCTTTGCAAACGATCCATCCGATCCTAACGCCAGACATACCCCAAACTTTGCTCATGGAGCCTGTCACAATCACCTTACTGTACTCGTGCTCGACAAACGAGGGAGGGACTTCACCGTCGTGATAAAAAAGAGGTCTGAAAATCTCATCCGTGAAGACGATGATGTCTTTTCCACGAGCAATATCTAGAATCTGCCCCTGCATTTGGGCATCCATATGTGATCCGGTGGGATTGTTTGGGTTGTTCAATATGATCATCTTCGTGGATGGTCTGATTAAACGTCGAAGTTCTTCCAAGTCGAGTTTCCATTGATTCTCAGGGTCCAGCTTCCATAAGGATACTTCACACTTCAGGACTCGAGGGAATTCAAGAAGTTGGCTGTAGATAGGGTACGCACAGACGACATGGTCGCCAGGATGGAGAAAGCTTTGGAAGACAGTCAAATTGGCTCCCGTGGTACCGATGGCGGTAATGACATGCTCTGGCAAGATCTTTTCTCCTTTCCTTTCCTCATAGAGGCCTGCGATTGTGCTGCGAAGGTTGAGGGAGCCTTGCGGTGATCCGAGATGCAGGTCCAATGATCGGAATTGCAGCGCATCTTCAGTTTTAGCAGGGTCATTGGAAAGCGAGATGAGTTTGTCAATGGATAAACTGGGAGATGCACTTCCTCCGAGAACATATTGAGCATCCTTTGACCTGGCATTGATCCACTAAAGTTCTTTGATGTTAGCCGATGAGTCAGAGGAACAAATGCCCAGGGACCTACCTGCCTTGGGGAGTTCGAAGGTCGCGAATTGTGCCATTGCGATAAGATTAGCGAATTCCAGCAGACCAGATCAGTCAAGTCAATCAATGACGACGGGGCCGGCATTAAATGTGATGCGTACAATCCGTATGGTGAGTCGTTGGAACAGAGACGTGACACGCCCTGTTACATATATTTTATACCTGGCCATCGACGCCCTTTTATGACATTTGCTTGGCGAGGGATTGGAGGCCAGGCTCCGATTGATACGCATCGCGCAAGGTAATGTCTGCCGTCAGGCGCCCGATTGGGCCCGGAAAGTACAGAAGGTGATTGGAAAGGCTCTGGCAATGAAACATTCTGTTATGAAGATTGTCGTCATCTCCGTTTATATTCAACGCAATTCGTCGCCTTCGGACGACACGGCCTCCCGAAGGCCACGTTCACGTCATCCAACCTATCTGGGACTTTATCCCAATTCTTCATCAAACTCCGTGCTAACTGTCACAGCATCGATCGCTTCACAGGAAACCCCGTGGTTATCCACCACCGCTCTCACTTGCTGGGAACAACGGCACCTTTTGCCTTTTTCGTAGCGAGGATTCCTTCTCTCCACAGCCATCCCACAGCCACGACGGCACCGGGACCCGCCAAATATGTCCCAATACCGGCGCACAATCCAAGTTGGATCCAGCTGGTATTGGTCATTTCGGCCTCCTTAAGGTCATGCACGAGAAGAGCGAGCCACAAGTATGCTGAAACAAAACAAACAATCTCGTCGATCTGTAGACATAACCTCATGCCAGAAACAAGATCCAGGCCCGCCGCCTCCGAATCGAGAACAGATTTGACATCGTTCCAGCTGGGGAGGAAGATTTGCGACGTTGAAGCGTTCGAGAAGAATCGGGCCCAGTTGAAAGTCAATGCTGAAACAGCGGCCAAGACCTTGATCGCAAATCGTGTATGAGGCAAGTCGGCTTCAACGTTGAAGATCCGGTCAAGGTTGGTCGAGTCGACCGTTACGTTTTGTAGAAAGCCGTGGACCATGCTGGTCAGAATCGGAAACGCTTGCCATATCACATTGATGCTCAATCGCTGTGTCAGATCTGGAAGTAGATACATGGCGAACGTAGGAACTGTGAGTGAAAGAATAATGGCCATCATTGCTGTCCGGGCGGCGGCCACATTGACAAGTCTCCAGTCAAGAGCTGCGTAGTCGGCGGGAGGACTCTGGATGTAGTGGAGGAAGAAATAGATGGGGTCGACAACTCCAATACCGTTAACTTGGAATGCGATTCCAAGAGGATGGGGAGGGAAATTGGTTTGAAAATATTCGCTCGGCGATAGGCTTCCAATGTGTAAATGAGCCACAATGGGCCCAGGTCGATCAGGAAGGACAGCATTTGGATCCGTTGCAGGGGATCAATGTTGAGCAGAGAGGGAGAGAAGGAGGCAACAAGTGAGTCGAACGGCTTCACCAGTGTTGGAAGACCCCACCTTTGCCCGTGGAACTCGATTTGCCCTGATGTCAGAATTTGCCCGAGGTGACTTTGGAGGTCCGGCTCTGCGACGACATTCGTGAAGATCGTGCGTGCGACAAAGGCCAACAGCAGGAAAGGCAGCGCCAGGAGCACTCTGATCCCGAAATGAGACTTGGTCCCCGGTCCGTAATTTGGATTGAACGCCATCGTTCCTGTGAAGCACGTCGGCGGATCCGGGAGGAATTCAATCTTGTCCGAACCCACCGTTATCGACGCAACTTTGTTGACGAACAAGTCTCCGAGAAGAGGGAGAATATTGAGCACCATGAAATACTCGATATTGCCTTTCAGTGCTTCGAATCTTGTGGCACGATTCGAAGGGGTGAAAACCTCTTTGGTTCGTGGTTTTTGTTTTTCAGGGACTTTTTGAAGTGCCTCTTCGACCTCTTTCTGAGTAGGTGGTGTTTTTGAGTATGCAAGCCGTTGGAGGACATTGGCTGTGGTTGCGGCGGTTTCGATGGCATGGCCACCTCCGAGTCCGGTGTTGGGAGTCCACTGCGAAATGTCCATATGACGCCGCGTTTCATCTCTAATGGTGCTGTGAACTCCATCGGCACCGACCACGACATCGCCGGTATACGTTGATTCATCTTGGCATTGAACAACTACCCTGTCAGCACAATGGTCCACTCTTGACACTCTTTTGTTTGGCAGAATTCGGCTCTTGTCCTCTATACTGTTGTAGAGTGTCTGCAGAAGGAAATGTCGGTCTGTAATGATCACAGGGTAACCAGTCCTAATCGGCCTGTTAGAAGAGCGGAAACGGCAATGCTGACGGGAGAGTCGTCAACGTACCGTTTTGCACCGAGGGCTGGGAAGTCCTTCACTCCAAATAACTTACCATCCTTCCAAGCACAGATGGAATCAATGGGCTGTGTCATTTCCATAATCGGTTCAAAGCACTTCAATTGATCCAGAATTCTCGAACCAGTTGCCATGAGAGCGATTCCAGCACCAACGACAGGGGCAATCTCGTCTCGGCCCTCCAGCAGCACATAGTCCACCTTTGCTTTTTCGAGAGCACCGGCTAGAGTGAGCCCCGCAATTCCACCACCTGATATGATCACTCGAAAGTTGGTGAAACCCATAGCTTTAAGTAGTTCCTGGGGAGACAGGAACGTGTTGATTGCTGCCATATCAACAGCATCAGTTCTATTCCTCTTATGAAGCAACATTTCAACTCACCGGATGCGACAGGCGAATCCTTTCCTCTAATATCAGATCACAAGCAAAGGCGTCAAAGGCGGAAGAAAAGGGAGCACTCCATACGAACCGTCACCTTCCATAGCAAGTGAAATACCTTCTCCCGGAGAGACACCCGCACCTGACGTATGGAAGGGTGGGACTATTCTACGCTGCCCACAACGGACAAAACATTCCCTCCAAAACAATGTGCTCCTATAGACTTCAAGTGGCCAATTGGGGCTGGGTGATACAAGCACTCGACCCGTTGATTTGGATGTCCCAGACCTTTGTATTCGAATCTCTTCTTGGAGCAGTCAAGTCGCCTTTGGATCCATTGTGCAGATGATCACCATAAATCATTGTGTCGAAGTTTCTCCGGGCTGGGATCACAATCCGTCTTCATTGATAAATTTGTACAGAATGACGGAATCAACTTACAGGCGATGCCGACTGCATATATATTGACCAGTGGCCAGTGCCCCGTTATTGGAAAAGGGGATATCATTCCTGTTAAGGATATAGAGGGTCCAGCGAGCAAATCTACTCCATGGACACCTGTTCTTGTCAATTCCAGAGCACTCAACAACAATCAATGTACATCCACTGATTGTTGGACAGTGTATCCATCAGGCAGC
Organism: Rhinocladiella mackenziei CBS 650.93; assembly: GCF_000835555.1. Taxonomy (NCBI): domain Eukaryota; kingdom Fungi; phylum Ascomycota; class Eurotiomycetes; order Chaetothyriales; family Herpotrichiellaceae; genus Rhinocladiella; species Rhinocladiella mackenziei. The sequence goes on from NW_013550602.1 coordinate 2,370,907, forward strand.
GCATATCTGCGAGCCGCCCTCAGCCTCTCAGTTACGAATCAACGACGAAAGACGGGGTAGGAGCGGCCGTTAATTACCGAGGCAAATGAATAATTCCTCTCCAGGGACGCTCTGAGAGAGGTGTAGGAAACCGGCAAACTCGGCAGTTGACAAGCTGCAAGATTCGTGTTTAGGTTCTTATGTCAGACAGCTGTACGGAGGTACTGTATGTCCTTTCTAGATGGGGTGATGCACCGAGCTGACTTGGGGGGACTTGGTGAAGATCAGTTCTGGGAGACTCCGGCTGGTATTTCGTTTGCTTATCAAAGTCTCATGCAAGGCTGACAGGCAAATCCTTCTCGACCTACAGGTTTCGGGATCCTTGCAGGATGAGGAGCATCTCTCGCAATTAAAGCGTATTCAAATTTCGCCTCAACGTCCTATCGATTTTCTCATTGCCGTGAAGGTTTCGTCGATACTCCTGTTTTGAAGTCAGTCGTTCTTATCCCTGCAGTCGTGGCCCTCGGTATCTCAGCCTCCCCCCAAAACACAGGTGCTTCATACAAATTGACCCCATCGGGATTTCCAGTCCGCCGACGTCAGGTCGCTCTTGTTGGATAAATGTGTGGTCATCATCACTGATGTTCTCACTGTGTTCATTAAATCCGGCTTTTCCCCTCCTTCTGTCAGTTTGCGTCATTCAGTGTTGCTTCGCTCGCGCTCACGACTCTTCGAACTGGTTCTCAATCCTGGGCTTGACAAGTACTCACCTTGGAGGCGTCCTGTCATAGGATAATTAAGCTCTGCACATCTGATGAATGGGCAAATATCGGAATCAGGCCCCCCCCGTCCATGTATTATGTCACGTGGTTGACGTTAACCAACTCCCCCCGCTTTATATACTGCTCTATATCTTCGCCGATGCTGGGTCTGATCACTCTGTTTGAATCCGCATCAGATATCTCGGTGCAATGGTCAAGACAGGCAGTCCATCCAAGATGACGAAAACAAAGAATATTCCTTCCCGAGGTGGGGTTGGCTGGTTAATAGCAGGAATCTTTCTCCTTCTCTCCTTGCTTGCTACTTACCTGCTCCGTGTTATGCCCATAACCTCCGGAGTGTCGGAAAAAATGGAGTATATCGCAAAGACAGCCAGATTCCCGGAACAAGGGATCCCTCTTCGAACGACCTACACGAGAATTCCCCCCCTGGACAAAGGTCTTTCATTCCTCGTGGCAGCTTTCTTACACGGCGCCGCTGGATGGGACCGAGGCTTTTATGTCCTCCAGGTTTATTTCCTGATTTCGTTCTTCCCTGTTATTGCCATCTGGACAGTGGAATCGTGCAGGAGACGCAACAGCCTTGCATTGATTAGCTTGTGCGTCTGGCCTTCGTCAACGGCCTTGATCAAGTTTTGACTGATACTGTTGAACAGCACCAGCATTTGGGCAATCTTCTATCAAACTGTTGGCGGAGCTATTATTGTACCTCTCTATTATCTTGCGTACCTCCGAGACAGCAGTGGAAGTCAGTATTGGTCAGCGGAGTCGAGACAAGTACCGCTGCCGTATGCGAAAGCACTGCTCCCCGCGCTGATCTTCGGTTACTTGGTGCCGACTATCCTGATGTTTCTACCCTACTCAGACACCGATCACTGGACCACGCAGGCCATGGTCGCTCTTTGGCAGCCGTGTCCATGGTTCGTTGATGCCCTTGGATGGGTGTTGTCGATAGTCTATTCAAGTATGGATTCGCAGACCCCGCAAAAGCAAGCGTCTCTACTCGATATAGCCTATCTCGACACCATCTACACTGTTGCTTTTGTAGTCTCAGCACTTTCGCACATAGGGACCCTCCTCGTCTGCCTGCTCTCCGGAGATCCGCAGCATTCCTTCAACCATATTTTCTTTTCCCGGTCAGGAATCAGGGAGCCTTCGTTGACCGAGGGTCTTCGCGCCATCTTTCAAGCTGATTTCTGGATCATCTTCGCTTCCTCTCTGGTCTGGGCTTTTCTTGCCATCTGGGATCTCAAAAGAATAGCCAAAACAGAAGTTTCCTTGAGTGCAGCCGTCGCGGCCCTCCTTTTAGGTTCTGTTTGTGTTGGTCCGGCGGCGGCGGTGGCGGCTGTTTGGTACTGGCGAGAGCACGTTATGGCCCGAGAAGGCTCTGCATAGTATCCTCGTGTTTACTAATGGGGCACCAACATGCGAGAAACTCAAGTGTTGTGAGGGGTGACGAGGAGCGGCGAAGGTCAACCAGTGAAAGTTGTGGGGAAGCAACAGGCAACAAGACTTTCCGCCCACTGCTGGTTCCTGTGATATGGCCACAGTGTCTCTTTGCCATTGTCTCGTGCATTCATTGGCCGTGATACTAGACGAGCCCTGCTAGAAATGAACCTCACTGCCTTCTGGTGTTTGACCGGCGTGTATCTTTTCAGGTTTGTCCAAGGCTAGAACGTGAAGCCTGAGCACGATTTTCGTCATGACCACCGATTCAATCAAAACAAAGCTGCTCATACTCGTAACCCTTCTTTTTGCAGGCACTGCTTTCTCCGCCCGAGTCACGAACCCCAAACGCGTACCCAGGAATGCCGTCCTCCTCTCCAAAGTCTCTGCGATCACAGTGAGAGCTGGCAAGCAGACCACGTCTCGCCGGGTTGCTCCGGTCCCTCAGCTACGGTGTGTTGGACCGTCGAGAATATGCAAGCTCTACTCCGTCGATGCCATGCGCTGCACAAACGAGGGGGCTGATTACGATGAGAACAATATCCAGTGGAGCTGCAAAGCGTCGTTGCCAGAAGAATTCAAGCTAGGAAGCACCGACGTGACTTGTGAAGGGTACGAGAGCAGCGAAGACCCATATGTCCTATCAGGCAGTTGCGGCGTCGAATACAGATTACTGCTGACAGAGAAAGGCGAAGAGAAGTATGGCTCTCCTAGAACCTTCAATTGGGACGTCACTAGCAATGGGAATGCAGGAGAGGCAATTGCTGGGTTCTTGTTTATGGCTGTCTTCGTGATTGTCCTGTTCACCATCGTTTACGGATTCTACAAAGCATGGCGCAACGATGCCGCCCGGAGGACTCCCAGACCACCAGGAGGCGGATTCGGCGGGTTTGGAGGAGGCGGTGATGACGACGATCCTCCGCCCCCGTATGATCCACGTCCTCCACCACGACCGAAGAAAGCCACCTGGTCGTCAAGTTCGAGGTCGGGGTATACCTTCTCGGCACCAAGAAATGAGAACCAAGGTTGGCGCCCCGGATTTTGGACTGGTACAGCGGCAGGAGCGGCAGCGGGTTACCTCGCAGGGAGAGGTGCACGCACGCAGCCAGAGCCGCCACAAACACGACCTGCCACGGGGGGATGGTTTGGAGGAAGGGGGGCTACGAGGGGTGCGCCGTCCCCGTCAACCAGTGCCAGCTCAAGTTCGAGCTATTCCAGTGCGAGACACGAAAGCATAGGATTTGGGGGGACCAGTCGACGCTAGAGCTGTTAGGATATGGTCCCATGTTTCTGGCAGAAACGTCAGTGAAATCCGCACCAGCAGTCATGGGCGGCTGCCGGATCACTCGGCGGGACTTGCATGGATCGCACAGATGCGAAATGCTTCGTACTTGTGCGCGTTCAGCTCCTTACCGTCCATGCCTGGATGTACTATCGTCAGATGGCATACTTTTTCCCAGCAAGATCAACTCGTAGAACATGCTTCGGACATGTTGTCTTTGAACCTCGAGTCCCCTCAACTGAAATCACAGATACCATATACCCATCCTTAGCCGACCCACGAAATGAGGCTTTTGGTCTTCTCGTAAAGATGACGCGTCGAAATGTGTAACCACGTGATCTCGTTATATTTTCCCGCATAGGCATCCCTCAACTCTCACCTCACCTCTTCTTTCCTACGTCTCCCCAAGCTTCATGGACTCTTCTTTTTCATCCTCTCCCGAGATAGTCGGTGCTGGGGCCAGATAATTCCTGGACTTCAAGTCGAGCGGAAGAGCAATGATCACGTAGAGGCGACGTGGCAGTCATCTCAGGCAACGGCGACCAGCGGCCTTATTGGGGCTCCTCACCCAATATTCCACAAAAGCATTTCTTGGATAGACCTGTCAACATTGGATACGGACCTGAGCGGTTTGTATTCCACTTATCTTGGACATCAGGGCGTCCACGGCGCCATTCTGACATATATATTTTCCCTCATGAACGCCATCCTAGCCTTCTCCCTCTAGCCATTGAATCCTCTGCGGTCGAGAAGGATTGGACCTAAAGATCACGTTTTGTAGAATCGGTCCCAAGATCGCTAGTTTATTCGGCTCACGACGTCTTCGACTCTTTCCCAATATATCGAAGCCGCCCGTGACACTCCTGAAGGGCGTCGATGCAAGGGAAAAGAAACTACCTTGTGTGGGTTTGCGGCCGAAATTCATGAACACAACCTTTGTCCATGACCATCTTGAGAAGCAAGGAAACCCATCAGAACGAGCTGGTCTGACGGAAGTGTCCAACCAAAGTACAGCTGCTGAACTTCTCATCCCGGCTTTGTTTCAACACAAGGCCACGTGCTGTGATTCTCAAAATCTCTCTCATTCTCCTCTCTTTGCTTCCTTTCGCACTAGGGACTTCCTTCGCCTTCTCAAACCGCATCGCGTCACGATCCGATCCTGCGTGTCCCTTTGTACGATAAGCGGCATTTAAAAGCGTCTCACCAACCTGTCCAAGAGGGTCTCAGATCACGCCCACGGCGTCTTCTATTGTCATTTTCACAAGAACCATGCCATCCAAGCAAGCTCTTCCAGAAATCGTCGACTTGACCTCCGACAACGAGGACGAGATCAATATTCCCTCCCAGTCACCCCACCCAACGCGTGTGAATGCGACTGCGAAGGCCAGCGCCAATACCCGTGTCACCGGAGGTACCGTCATAAGCCAGACTGCCAAAATGGACTTTGACGACACCAGAAGTTGCGGCAGCCGTACAGAATGCGGCAGTCAGAGCGGAGAGGACGACGTACATGACGTATCGACCTCAACGCCCTTCCAGAAGGCCTCACAAGCCCAAGTCACACCCACACGAGGAATCAAGTCCGTTGACCGGGGCAAAGGCAAAGGCAAAGGTAAAGAGCGCGAACAAGAAATCACCACCGTCGACTTGTCATATTTGGACTCAGACGATGAAATATCCAACTCGGAGTCGGGGTTCAAGTACGACCTTGACGATTATAGCGGTGATTGGAGCGGAGACGAGGCTTTGAGGAGAGCAATTGCACTGTCTCTTCAGGATCAACGGACGACGAATGACATCAATGGTGGCTCAGGCTCAGGGAAAGGTAAAGAAAGCAGTCAAGACGGAGAAAAAGACGACGAGGTCAACGGGGGAAAATGCACAGAAACTGCAAAGGTGAAAGAGAAAGAATTGATTCAGAGAGAAATGCCTCAATCCTCGAATTTGGGGGACAACGATGACGCCAAAACCATGTCTCCTTCTCCGCAAGCATCTTCGAATCCCAAGCAACTTCCGGCCTTGTCCTCATCCGCCGACTCTAAGTTGGTGCCGAACCCGGGATCAGTGGATGCCAGTACATTGAACGTGCCGTCCACATTTAGTCTCGCGAGCCTGAATCGCAAACAAATGGAAGCGGATCGTCTTGATCGTCTGGCGCAGTTGAAGCGGAAGCGCGATGACGAGGATGAGCAACGCGGCAAAGTAGCACGTGTGCGGCAGGCCGAAACATTGACCGAGGTGACGGTACTGCCATCGATGGTTCGGCAAGCGAAAAAGCCGATGGTCTCGCTGGCTCGTCATATCTCGACGTCGGCAGGAGGATCCGATGCCAACGGGTCGTCTGAGAAGATTGGTGGTACGACTCAAAGCAAAGGTGTTGGGCTCAAGGACCGAGCGATGGAAACATCCACCACGAAAATTATCGCACCCAATAAGTATCCCGACGGCATGGTTTTCAAAACCTATGTCGCTGGATATCCTACCACGAACACCATTGACTTCACTACCCTCATCTCCCCGGCCTCATCGCTGGCATCTTGTCTGTTGTCCTCCTTCATCTGGGACTTCGACTGGCTTCTCCCGCATTTCGAGACGCGGCGCACCAAGTTCCAGCTCGTGGTACACGCAAAGACCCACCTCGACCGACACGCCGTGACGAATGATTTCAAAGGCATACCGAATGTCAGGCTGTGTTTCCCGTCCATGGACGCGAATGTCAACTGCATGCACAGCAAGTTAATGTTATTATTTTTCAAAGAGGAAGACTCCGGCAAGAGCAGCAGCGCCACCTGGCAAGGAGAAAGATGTCGTATTGTCGTCCCTACTGCCAATCTTGTTGGCTTCGACTGGGGCGTTGGCGGCTTCATGGAGAATACGGTCTGGTTGATTGACCTGCCTGCAAAGTCGGGCACAACGTCCGCCAGCCTCAGTGACCGCTCGAAAGGCGCCGAAACGCAATTTCAGAAGTCTTTGAGGGCGTTCCTCAAGGCCCAGACCGTCCCGGACGACGTGATCAGAAATCTAGGTCATTTCGACTTCAGCAGGACGGCCCGGATAGGCTTTGTGCACACCATCGGGGGAATGCATGTCGGGGAGGCCTGGAAGGAAACCGGGCTCGGCGGCCTGGGTCGAACCATTTCTGAACTGGGACTTGCGGCTGGCGGATCTATTCAGCTGGATTATGTGACATCCTCTACCGGGAACCTGAACGACGAATTCATGACCTCCATGTATCTCGCTGCGCAGGGAGACGACAGCCTGACCGAGTACTCGACACGCACGGCCCAAAAAGAAGCGCAAACTAGACAGGTTCGCCGAACATGGGAGGACTGGAGAAATAAGTTCCGGATCTACTTTCCCAGCGACAAGACCGTCAGGGAATCGAAGGGGGGGATTCAGAATGCGGGGACCATCTGCTCCTCGGCCAGATGGTGGCAGAGTGGGAAGTTTCCGACCTCATGCATGCGAGATTGCGTTAGCGTTCGCGAGGGTTTGCTCATGCACAACAAGGTCTGGCGCATTCTGATTGCCCAAATATCGTTAAGGTGTCACGATATCGACTAACTTTCCAAGTAGATCATGTTTGCTAGATTTGCATGGTCGGTCGAGTCCTGTCAGTCAGTAAGGATTGGATGGGCGTATGTGGGTAGTGCGAACATGTCCGAGAGTGCTTGGTAAACCCCTCTCTTCCAACACAGCAGCGAGGCACTTCAACTGACATGTGGCTTCACAGGGGTCGACTCGTTCAAGACAGATCGACCAAAGAGCCGCGGCTGAATTGTCGCAATTGGGAATGTGGAGTGATCATTCCAGTAGACTCTCGCAGTCCCAACATCAGGGCGCCCAACGGCACCGATGCCGGAAATCTTGCCATGTTTGATCACCTGGTGCCGGTCCCGATGAAGTATCCCGCAGAGACCTTCGAAGGTAAGAAACCGTGGACCACATTCACCTGAAACTGGATGGCAAGACCGTGATACTGGCCCGCCGTGGCAATTCCTTTGCCAGTCAAATTGGCGTACGATCCAGAGGGAAAATATCGATGTCGTCACTGGAGGATCCATGTGCCGAAGGAAGACGATGATCGACACTGAACAGAAAAGAAGCGAGGGAGAATGAAAGTTTGGCGAAGTAGTGTAGCAGCGAAGGACCGGGTGACGGTATAACCGGCTTGCGGTTGAATATGACAGGCTTCTCTCGTTGTAGGTATTCAAATAAATGGGAACAACCTTGTCCCCCAAATGGCATGCATCAAAAGGCCGACTACGTATGGGGCCGCCCAAATGCCCACATGTCGATCAATCGAACAAGGTCGTATTGTCGATGATTTACGCCTAGAATGACTCTTCGATTTGATGGCGAAATCCCGATCCCTTCCGCGTTCCAGACGTCGTGATTATCGCCCTGCGTTCATAAATGTCACGGACCTCATGAACCGGGACAGCGACGATAATCTCTTCTCAGAGTGCCCGGATATGACTCGTTGGGTTCGCCCTCTCGGTACGAGTGAATGGTTGCCCGAGGAAGGTTTCGGAAAAAGAGCCAATATACTTTGACTTTCGCGTATTGTGGAATCGAGCCATACTGTCCTGGGCAGTGGGTACAGTCACGGCGAGTGGATAGGCTGACTGAGAATGCAGCTCTTGGCGGGTCGACCTTCCTGAGTCTCCCCAGCCTTCTGTGGAGGTATTGTCGTTATCGGTCAAATGGTGTAATCCACACAGCATCTCGGCTGATCGCTGGAAATACCACCCCGGGTATGTGTTGGTCAGGGATGAGAAAGACGATCTCGACTCAGCCACAGTAACTTGAGATATGTTCGTGCTCAGAAGGACTAGTCGGATTCATGGTATGGGTCTCAGTTTCTTGGCCTCAAGGACTCACATGTCCCCGGTCCTGCCAGCCGGGGAATCCTTGCCCTTTCAAAGGTCTATTGGTTTTCCATCAAGAAACGATATTGCCACAGAGGAGAAAGGATGCGTCACAGATTGCGCCGTCAACGATGTCAAACCGGCCGCTAAAATAAACCTGAACTAGAGGTCTGGTACGTATGAAGGCATTACCGTTGCGGAGGCCGGAGGGTTACCATTGATGGCAGAGTCCTTTTTCTTTTTCCTTTTTTTTCCCTTTTTTCTTTTTTGAGGGGGGCCGGGGGGCCCTGGGCTGATCAACCCGAGGCAAGGAATTCTGCGACCTGACCACTCATCTGAATAGAGGTGGATGGCTTATGACAGAATCAGGGCAAAGGAGGTTCCGTGCTTCGGCGATTGAGGTCGGGTCGGTAATAGATTTGTTAAATGAATGTAGCTGGAAACTAGATGTTGGTCGGTAAATGGATGAATGATGTGGAAGAGTCTGGAAGGGGGAGAATACCCAGGGGAATACTGAGCGAGAGATGAGGAGTGGGTGTTGTAGTCGTGTTGCAGGCGCGCAGACAGGAGGCAGTCTGGCCCAAAGACGGCTAGCGACCAGCCTGGGGATGGCGAGAAACCTCGTTGGAACCTCGCCCGTATTAGCCCATCGTAGGCAGGTGGTTTGCCCTATTCAGTCCATCACCTGGCGGCCTCATCGCCCTTCGCCTCGTCACCTCTTTGGCAATAAACATTATATTATTGCTCTCCATCTCCAGACTGGTGGAGACTGTCCACTGATCACATTGTATCGGCCACTGTCCTCTGGCCTCTGCTGCCCACCGTCAGAACCCACTCATACCACTCTCACAATGGCTTGCACCCGTACCATTACCTCGGGTCACTTCATCTTGACCGGACGTGGACGGCGGCTCCGAGTCCCTCGATGCACGTCTGTAAAATGCATGAAACATGTCCCGAGTCGAGTACGTCGCACAGCGCAACTCTCCTGGCCTCGATCCGAGGGGCAACTTATTCAGACCTCACAGCTGAGCCGCGCATTCAATATTTTTGGGTATGCTGTGGAAGTCGACATTGAGCTTGTCCATGAGACATACCATATGGAGATGAATGCTAGGTAGCAGGCAGATCTCCCATGCTGTAACCTCGAGATCCACAGCAATAGCGCAGTTCATCTTCCGTGACGGTGATTCTCTTTCTGAGGTCGGACTGCTTCACGACCTAATACCCGCCGAAGTCGCGCACCGCCGGATTCTTGTACGGAGTAGTTCATCATGCCCCATGATTTATCCACTATGGTCCAAGGCTGCCATCGCCTTCCATTACTCATCGATCCTCTCTTTCCTTTTCAATGATGGACCGCGGCGGGTAAAAAACGCCCATATCTCTCGGTGACCCATTTCTAGTTCTACGAATCAGGACAGGGGAATTGGTTGGCTCAACATCAGAAACGAGGACCGGGGAACGTGGTATGGAACAGTCTGGACCAACCTGATGGGACGGAGTGGCGCGCCACCCAGATACGGGCCAGCAAGGATTCGCGGTGGGCATCCATGAGCCACAGAGATGGGCAACTGCCGGACACAACGGGCCTGGACTTATGGAGGCTTCATTTCAGGGCTCATCATGAGGGGTCCACTTGCCAGCCGTGGGATAATTTCGGATATAGGGCACTGACAGGTGACAGGTAGTTGAAGGGAGATACAGGAAAGCTGAATGCTGCCTTACGCGGCTTTGCTTGACCCGCCAAAACCTGGAGATGCAGTGCGCGGAGAATTTTCCTCTGATGCTTGAATGGCAAGGTCCAAGCGGCAGGGTGGACTCATGGTGTAGCGTGTACCCCTGCGTGGCTGAAGGGGGTTCTTTGTGTGACTATGCAAAACCAGCTGATGAGGTGCGGGCCAAAGGGGGCCCCATCAGGTCGTTCTAACCTACAAGTCTCTAAATATGGCATTTTGGAAAAAGCCGTCATTTTTCTGTCTGTCACTGGCACCGCGCCCAATCCAAGCAAAGTCCCATCAAGCGCCAACCAGGACAACGAGGATTGGTGTGACCTGTCCCATTACCGGCGAACTCAACTGGCCATCGAAAAGACGTTACCGGGCTTCCCTGCCAGTCACCCAAAGTAGAACCTCTGTAGAGGGCTTCTGTTAGCCTCGCTTCGATTGTTCGAACGGGATCATCGAGAATCATGAAGCCGATTCCAAGATTTCCTGAACTTGTTGGTCCATCCCCCCGCAGCGCGTTACAAGAGCACGCAATCCGGGGGAAATATCATACTCGACACGCAGTAGACATGATCAGCCAAAGAGGGATGGACATCTCGCGCACATTTTCTCTAACTTCTGGCAGTGTCGTCGTCGCACTATCCACTGGCCATCCCACTTGCTAGGCGTGAGATGGTGGACTTCGGCAACGCCAAATCGTGCTTCTTACTCGCGTCGGATACGCAAACCCAAATCAGCCCATCGGATGTGGCCCGGCGCCGCACACTTGTTCCAGCATTTGGTAGCCTGTGACCGAATACCCGCTTATTTTCTCGGTCGACTGGTTCAGCAGGCTCCTAGTCTGCTCGGCGGCTCAGGCCCTCATCGCCCTGGGATGGTCTGTGTCTCCTCTTCCTGTTGAGGATGCACGGCAATCCACCAGATCGTAGAGGCAAGAGATCTGCTCTTTCCACGCGTGAACACCAGGTTCATTTACTCTCCTGACCTACAAATGCTGGCGAATTCCTCGGCTGAGCGCACATCTCAAGCAACGTTTAATCCTTGGTGCGTATATACGTTGGGAGCTTACCTGGGTTCCTGTTCGTCATCTGCAGAACATTATACGCTGGCGACCGCCAGGCTCCTCCGCCCATCCTGCAACTATTAGCACTCCTCCCCGAGCTCCGGGAAACTCAATCGCTCTCCCCTGTCTCCCAGCAGGCCAAAGTTAATGAGACTCCGCTTGCAGGACCTCTTCGCCAGAAGCCCTGTGCGGGTGGGCTTATGATTCGTAGGTTCGCTCATTTCCAAGGAACTCCATTTCGCCATTGCAACGAGGCCGTTGCTCCAAGCTCCCGATGTTGGGCACCCATACCCATCAGAAGCCCGGCTAGCTAGCTACAGCTTCACAGCTCCTTTCTTACTACGACGACAGCTTCGGAGGCCCCCCTTACAGTCACTAGTCACTGCTGCGAACCTCACAAACGGGGGCTGGTACTACTCGGCGTCCCTGTCGTCCGTACGGCAAAGTCTACATCACCCGACCCTTTCACACTCTGCTAGCGCCATTACCGAACATTTTTCGCTTTGCCTGGAAAACATACTTGTATCCCGTTGCGCACTGTCGCGGTGTATTCTCTGGATCACACCGGGAAACTTTCCTCTGAGGGCCTCAACCTCCCAGCCAAACACTGCTCCACGTCCAAAGTCTATACCAGCTAGCTTTCCAGATTCTGCCTGGTCGCTGCTTTTTTATTGACTTTGGAGGCATCTGACTTGGCGTTTGCTCGAGGTGGCGGATCTTTCATCTGTCATTATTGGTACCCAAGTCCACAATCCTCCAGATCCCCTCAGTGGCAGCCATCCCATCCAGCAGCACCCCCGATATCTCCATCAATCATTACCGTTGTGGTTGAAACTCTGTCCAGCCTCACTCCTGGTCGATCCTGCAGCTCATCCAAAGCATATTTCAAAGTCAAATTGGGGCGGATCACACAGTGGCCTAGAAACCATCCGGCCATCATCACGCTTGTGGTAAACAGCACGCTTGGGGGTGGGCAAAAGCGTGTTCGGACTTCACGAGCACTGGCTTCTCTCCTAACTCGTGCTCGCCCATTTGCATTCACGTCACCATCAAGGCCATTTTTATCTTTAGTATTCGACCCCATTTGGGGGCCCTGGCCGTCTCGCGACACGTCGAAATCGAAGATCCCACCTTTTTTCTTTCAACCGAACCCGGTTCGAGATCAGGTGGGAGCCTTGTACGGGAGCGCCAGAGCTTCAACCGGCACAGCACAGCTCGTATATCGACCTCTCACTCCCTGTTGACTTTCAATTACTTTCAGCTCAGCACTGGGTTTCCAGGGTCTCGTTCCTCGGAATCTCTACGGACGTATGCCTCCCGGTCTTTCGGACTGAGTTTCGCTTAAGATTAAAGTCTGAGGCAATCGCAAACTCTCCGTCTCCAGACTCCTAGGACGGTAGGGCTGACTCGATCCTGCGAGAAATCCAATACACGACAAAAACCTTCCATCATGTCTTCTGGCGGAGCGGCGCTCCAGCCCACCTTCCAAGGCCATGTGGCGACGACGCAAGATGCCCTCATCTTGTTCGAGGCCTGCTTGCAAGGCCATCTTTCACATGTCCCCCGGAGACCGCATGATCGAGAACGAAGCACCCTCATCAGAAGCGGTTCAATCTTCATCTACGAGGAAAACGCGTCCGGAATCAAGAGATGGACCGATGGCGTTACCTGGAGTCCCAGTCGCATCCTCGGAAACTTCCTAGTCTACCGTGAGCTCGACAAGCCATTTCCACCGGGGGAGAAGAAGCGGGCAATGAAGAAGCAGCAAAGGCGGCCGAGCCGACCCGGAGAGTCGTATGCGAGATCTGACGCCGGGTCTTTCTCAGACGGACAATCTGGATCATATGGCCCCGAACGTACCACCACGGCGGAACAGGAAAGACAACTCATCGGTTCTTTGGTGGACTCGTATGGCTTCAAACAAGACGGGCTGGTCAAAAAGACAATGAGCGTAACCGTGCAAGGCGTCACCCATCACCTGGTGTCTTACTATCATGTGAACGATGTCCTGTCGAACCAACTGCGAACTCCAAGCCAGACGGAAAACCTGCAGTACATTCGGCCGCGTGCAGAACTGACCACCAAGCAAAGCTTTCGGTCCCCAATCGAGGATGTTGACGAGCTGGATAATGCTCCCGCTCCGTATAATTATCGCGTCAATCCAGCAGGCTACATTCAAGATTACAACAAGCAGCAGTACTACTTACCCCAGAACTTCCCCCCGATGCCGCAGCAGGCCGGTGCTCCTCCTTATGGGATGGGAGTACCCTCCATGCCGACACCTTACCTGCAGTCACCCGTGACCACGCCTCATTTGCAGCAGCAAAGGAACGACTACGGCCAGTACGACCAGTCGGCATATAATCGAACTTATGATTCGTTGAATAACTCCATTCCCTCGTCATCAAAGTCCATTCCGGCGACTCCAACGACCATGCCTTCAATGATATCCGATCGAGGCCAATCTCAGCCAAGCATGTATCCTCCGATAAATATGCAACGACCGATCAACAACTTGAGCCCTGTGTCAGCGGATCCCCGAAATCCTGTGCCATACCGACCGAGCCCGTACCCGGTCAATACGAGTCCCGCGCAGATGGATCACACCCGTCAGAGCCAGCCTTCTCCCCATGAGATGAAGTATGACGATCGCCGGGATTCAGGGAAACCGCAATCTCAGCTATATCAAAGCCCGAGACAACCGTATTATCAGGATGGAGCGGGGCAACCTATTGCTCCGCCGCCATATCCTCAGCAGCCTCAAATGGGTCAGTGGGCCGGGCAAAATCCTACTCAACAATAAGATCGCTATGACACCGTATATTGAAAGGGGGAAACCAATTTGAGCGGATGCCGACTACTATTGTCGGAAGGCTTTTTGGCAGAGGACAGTGGTTTCAGCTGCTGCAGATTTGTTTCTGATATTGTTGCGCGCTTGTCACGACGAGCGAACCGGGGCTTTTTTCTCGTTGATCTGGTCAAGTACATTTCTGGATCACTTTTTTGAGCTCGACCAACTGTTCCGAGTTCTCCTGAAGAGTCTCCGAAGACAAATGATGCATGTCCGAACTACTGAACTTGACAAGTGAGCACCACTTCTTACGATCATATCTTGTCTGCTGGAGTATCGATCCATCTCTGATTCCACCATGTCCCATTGAGAATTATTCCTGCGAGAGCTACGATTGCCGTCGAAATGTGGGAGGATTAGGGTGCCGAACTCTCGGAAGCGCGCGGGTCTTTGAGGAGGAGGCTGATATGACATTGCGCATAATTTTTTTCAAAAGGAAAATGGTCCGTTGGGGTTCTGGAAAAAAGGGGAGACCGGGCGGTTTAATGACAGGCACGGCCGAAATGGAGCAAACAGGAAAAATTGAACGGTATTGATGATGGAGGCATTGTGCTTTTTGGGGGGAGTGTTCTTTGTACGGAGGTCTCTTTGGCTATGAATTAGTTCCAAACGCCAACTCCTGCGCTTTCCGACCAAAGGAGCTTTGCTTGATCCGTTCCAAGGCAGTTCCTCTACTAACAGACGTCGAACACGACAATCACCGCAGAAAGCGTGGCGTTTTCGATAGAATGCAACAAATGGTATGTGGCTGGATCAACTGGACAGTCACGTTCCCCTGATATCCGACGAGTGCTAGTACACATTTACCAGGGATGTTTGGTGTCAGCCCTTGAAGGACATAGGTATTCACGTGACAGTATCCTGATGTCACGTGTTACACGTGTCCTAGCAATGACATCTCGGTCATAGAAGGCCAAAAAACGCCACAAACTTGAAGCAACCCAATATCCAACGTTTCTCAGCTCCCAGGGGCGCTTCTCGGCTTCTGTAATCCAAACCGCCCTGGATTTTACGTCAATCCATCCACATCTCGATCCGACACAGCGCAACCAGTCACCGTAGATCCATGGCTCTTTCATTGCATCTATCACGCTAACGCACACAGTCGAGGCCTTGTTGCCACTTGGAAATGCCACTCGAGCTCCTGTAGATCGAACTGAGAGATGGGGGCATCATTCCTAAGCGAGGATGATGATTTGATTCGCAGCGCACACCGTCCTATCGCCCTCAGATGGAGGCACCGTGCTGGCAGTCAGCTGCTACCTAGACCAAATCTGGATTTGATCTGCTCGCTCTCCAAGGCGGGCAGCTCCGGAGGTCTCATACACTGCAAATATCATTTACCTGTCCAGCTGAACATGCATGTACGATGCATTATCCCATTTGATGCCTCGCCACGATTAAATCTGAGGGCCCATCAAGGTCATGCCGCATTTGAACATGCAGTGTTGACAGCTGGGAATGTGAAATCATGAAAATCGTGCATCCATCCGAAGATGTAGCTACCTTCAACTGAAGCGATCCCTTAAAATGTCTCATTCCACACGTCCGTCCTCTTCGGTTACGCAACGGCACTGGATCCCTGCGTCAAAGCTGTGAAACCAGCGGTGGTCCCAGAATATTGTAGGGAAAAGTTGATCGACAACCATGTGTATCGAGGCCTCCGGGACGGTGTTGGAGGCCTCCTAGGCGGGCGAATGCCAGTGCCCCTCGAAAAGGAAAACGGCTTTGTAACACGAGGCTACGTCCCCCGTGCTCCTGTCGCTGTCCTTCCTGAGAGGGGACGGTGCATTGGGGCCTCATCTCATGTCCCTGCATGCCTCGAATTTTGGGACCTTTTGACGAGGGAGCGGTGATTCCTACGCAGATAATCTCAATCCCAAGCAACAAATTCCAATCAGAGGCAAGGAACATGAACAATAATCTCTTTCGCCAAACACTAATTCGACAATTCTGATTTCATGGCTCATGCAGATTCTGTTCCCCCGAAGTCGCTGGACTTTCGGTCAAATACTCGCCTGCGATCGCCCCTTTTCAATTTCGACAACTGCCCAGCTCTTCAGTTGCAAGCTATCAAATACCGTACGATAGCGTCGCCGCGCACGAGTACATCCTAATAAAAGGTTTCCAGCCGTTTCCACCAAGAACGTTCAGCCAAAGACCCTTAAAGTCACCCCAGGAAGACCGCGTATATATACACTCATGCAGACGACTCGGTCTCCCTGACCAATCAAGAATGGTAGCGTCGACAACCTGCCCGAAATGATCATGGTCAATAAGTACTGCGTGGCCTATTCTGATTTGAATTATGGAATCGGCGCGCGAGACTGACCTACTCTCGCAGGCAGACTGCTACTAATCACGAGAATTGATTGATCCTTTCGCGAGTCCGAGTATCTCTCATTGGCCAAACAAGATGTGCTTGCAAGAGGCTTCCTCTTCCTCCTGCAGCAGGGGCTTCCTGGTAACATGCTCCGATTTCTCTCGCTTCCGCTCTCAGGGAACATTCACGGAGGACTGCAACCCGACGACCTACCCAACTAATCTTGATGCTTGGTCCAAGAATTCTTCCTTTTCTGACCAGATCGTGACCACCGAGTCCTTTTCGCTAAGCCATATCAGTCACTGATTGGATACCGAGACGGTGGTTGGATCCCATAACCTTGCAATCCACGTTGAAGCCGTGTTTCGAAGCAAGTTCTTCTGGGTGTCACTTTGTCGACCACCTGTATTCCCTTCAGCTCCCGCCTTTTTTTTTTTTTTCTCCCTCCCTCCACCACTTCTCATAAGTGTTCTGTAAAAGGCTTTGGACGGGTGACTGGTATAGATGACTTTCCAATGCAGAGAGCCTGAACCGAGCCACGGACCTATGTCCGAACAAGCCTAGCCAAAGAAAAGGCCGATGCAATTAGGCAAGTCAAAGTCGGACTCTTTCTCTCTAGCGCCCAATAGGCCCCGGAGAACTCGCCTGGAAAACTCGCATCCGGTTTCCGGTATCACTCGAAACCGAAATCCAATACTATATGCCTCTTCCTTTCGACCAGGTTGACGACGATGCACTAGCAATCGAGATTTTCAAATCACCTGGAGTTTCCTGACTGGACGGCTCCTTCAGCCCCCCCCGTTGATATTTCTTCAATCGCACTCTCACCGACAAGGATCTCCGCCTCACTTCTTGATTTCCCATTGTGCTTTCTTTGCTTTCTCTTGCGCCGTTTGTCAGCTCCTCTCGGCTGATTATCTGGTCCTCCTCGCGTATTCATCCAGCCAGACTCCCGAAACCTGAGGAACCAATTTCTAATTCACGTTAGCGCATCGTACAACCAGTGCGCCACAGTCAGAAACCCAGAGGTGTCGTCCAGGGAAAGTTTATCAGATAATATTATGCTTTTGGTCTTTCCATTTTACCTTTCCGAACCCGCTGTGGAGATATCCGCTTGTTACGGTAGCGCCAAAGCGTAAGCTTCAAGCTTCCCTCGGAGCATTCGCCCAGCGTACTAATGTTGCGAGAAAAGAACTTGACTCGAAAGAACCTTCAGATAATATGAACAATTTGAAAGCAGAACCCTGCCTCTTTCCGCCTCGCACTATGAGGTGGCTCCAAACCACCCTTCTTCGCAACCGAGCTATTGGGTTTCGAACTTCTTTTTATTGTCCAAGTCATGCAGTGTAATCAGATCACCCCGAGAGATAGATCTCTGTCAGTGTCCGACTCTGGTAAACTCGACCCAGCTAACCGTGCCAATGCTGAGAGTCCACCGAAAGCGACAATCGCGGAGAATTTTTAACTCGACGCATAAACTGTTTACATCAACACGATAGACTCGCGGAATATGTTAATCATGGTCTTGTGGATTACTTTCGTCTTCTATATTGAGACCCCCTGAGTGGGGACAGCGGAAAAGGATGTAATGCAATACCATGTATCCTGATCACCATGATCATCGTAACGTAGGTATAATCCCTTGCTTCTCGTGGTATAATTATCATACGTTCTCCAACCCCAACGTTCAGTATTCTGATCACTATCACCACATCAATCATTTCGATTTCTTGTCACTCTCACCCACGGTAATCGAGGTCGAATTGAGACTCTCTCCATTCTCCTTCGCAGTCTTGCCATCGACAACGTCGGCACCAGCACTCGGGCCCACGTTAAACTCAGGGAAATTCAATTTCCGACCCAATTTCCCCTCAATTGCAGCCTTGAGACCCTCCCCGCTGGGCATGGTGACTTTACTGCCGCTGCGCCTTCGGACCTCGACTTCCTGCCGGATCTCCTCAATGGCTTCGTCGATTTCCCTTTCCGGATCATCCGGCAGACCAAGTGTGGGTGGCCGAGTTGTTTCTTGAGCGACGGTTTTGTGCACATATGGGTAGTTACGTTTGTCCAGCGTGTGGATCAGATAGGCCTTCGCCGGGGAGGCGAAGAAGGCCATGGACAGCGCGACGCCAATGACTGCGTAGAAGTAGACTCGCGCCCAAACTGTGAGGGAGTCGTTGAATCCGAGAATCACGAAGGGCGCCGTCGTGAAGCAAAATGCTAGTTGCGTGGCTATGTAACCCGCGATGTCGTAGTAAATTTTGTATTTTGTCGGCTTGCTCCCATCCGGCGTGAGGAAAAATGGTCGAACGTATCGGCGGAAATTCTTCGCCACGGTCTGAATGAGTGCGCCCATGAGGAAGGTCAGGTAGTATCCGGGATAGAAGCCGTGCCAGAATGCGGATGTGATAAAGGTCGCCAGGGTGGCGCGGAACCCTGGCTTTTTGCCCTTCGGTGTCACGCGCAGGTAGACGTAGTTGCGCAGCCACTTGTTGGTGTTCTTGTTCCAGCCGTCGAGGTATGCGTGTGAATTTTGGGCGCTTTCAATGCCCCATGGATACACATTTTGGACACGGTCCCATTTCGCTTTGCCCGTGGCGGGGTCAATTCCGTTATAGCCTATTCCGGCCATGATACAAGCGCCTTCAGTCAAGGTCCAAACGCCGTAATATTTCAGTCGAGAAGTGAAGCCGAGCATGTACAGGAGCCACACCCGATAGGGGAAGGAATATTTCATGTATTGATCCGAGAGGACCACGTCGACGTTATACCAGCCGGAGAATTGGATGTAGAGGCCGATCCAGGCAAGGCCCGTGATGGCCTTCCACGCTGCGGGAGTGCCTGAACGTGGAATGCGGCGCTTACCCCTCGTCGGAGGAGGCGTTTTGGTACCCGGAGGGACGTCGAACATGGTGGTCTCGATCCAGTGACGATAATCGACATAATCGAACGCTGGCCCCGTGAAGACGGAGGGGAAGAAGAACACATAGCCGGCGTAATCGATGAAGTCGGGCATCTGGTAAATGGCGCGCTCTTTCTGGCTGTCGGTCATGAGTTCGGGTTTGAGACGTCCATCGTGAACGTTCCAGCAGAAGGCGCTCAATTTCATGACCAAGACCATCTGCCCCCCCGTGATATCGATGACCGACGGGTCATTGAGCATCTGCCGCTGAATATGACTGATTGACATATGTCCCATGAGAAAGACAAACGCAATCCAGGGCATGAGGGAGCCATCAATGTAGTATGCTATTGCGTAGGCTCCGACCGAACTATAGAGCAGCGTCCGGACTCCATCCCACAGGTCGAAGATCCCCACGAGGTAAAATAGCGACACCGCCGTGATAAACAAGTTCTTCTGCCATGGCTTTACATCGGGAATTCGTTTCAGGGCCGCGGCCAGAGGATACGAAAAGAGGAATATGCTGATCAATTTGACCTCATCGACGGATGCTCCGATGGCTTTGGAGAGATAGAGATATGCTGGATATATATTAGTTGAGGAGCTGGCCGAAGAGGGAGAAACTGGAGCGGCTTGACATACGAATATTAATTCCAGGAAACATACTGGACGCCTTTCAGGGACTTAGGGTGCATCGAGGATGAGAGAGCGCTCAAGGAGAGTTTGTAGACATGTTCTCAAAATTCATGTAGGGGTTTGAGCTGCCTCCAGCGAGGATGACATCCATGTTGCCGAAATATTGGTGGGAGACGAAGATCGCAGATGACTTTATTTTGGTTGAAAAAGAACGTTGGAGGATTCGGGCAGCGTGTGGAACGGGGCAACGATGTCATCGGTCATCGGCAGGGTCAGTTGACAAGCTAGCGGCTTGAGTTGCTCACAGTAGTAGCAGGCATCTAGCAGTACTACTCCATCGCCCAGCCTTTGCCTCCTGCAGGTTGGTTGATTCTTATCCTGTGCTTTGCTTCAACGAGTCTCTTGTCAAATGTTCTTCTCCAGCTTAGCCATTCGACCTCGAAGTCCGGAGTAACTCGACGCTCGCCCACGGGCTGGTGCAAACAGAATTGAACGGGTTGTTCACCATCGAGTGAAAAGGACATTGTCTTGACGATAGCATGATTTTTACGCCCATCAGCCCCAATAGAAACCTACGAAGAGAAGATGCAAGATATACATCATTAGAAGAACGTCTTGTTACGACCGACATCTATCTGAGCTCTATCTAGGTTCGATCGCCTTAAGTACTATCAATCTGTTAAGGGAGGATGTTAGGGCACTATACAGGAATACGACGCCATTGCTACTAGCAGCCCCTTGTGTGCGTCATTCTGAGCAGACCGTCCCGTCCATGCAGAATTTATAGATGACGAGGTCGATAAAGAGGAGGATGACGAAGCCCTCGATCCTCCCGCGCTTGCTTTGGCTACACCCACCGTGAAAGAGTTGCTCATCACAGTCCAAGTCAATGTTTTCATCACTTAATGGACTCAGGATGGATCCGCCAGTGGTCGATAGCGAATTCGTCCCGGCTGACAGCATCGGAATGGATTGACAAAAGAAAGATATGGTGCCGATCAGACTGTGGCTAAAGGCCGTTGGGGCAATTGAGTTCGTCTAAATACGGGCCACATTGGATTGAAAGGTTGGTGGTGACCGCGTCGTCGCCAATGAGCTTTAGGGGTCTGTGTCTGGACGTATGTCGTAGAGCTTGGTACCACCGAGCGCTGCTGGAACCGAGCAGACTCACGAACTATAAACAGCTGCTTCTACACAACGGATGCAGCCATCCACTCCATCCAACTCGGCTCCCAGGTGTGTGCCCCGTTCCATGAAAACTATTCGAACCGTTGAGGGAGACATTTCTGAGGTTGCAAGAGATGCTGCTACCAACCTCGTTCCAGCATTTGCTCAGCGCACAGTTGAATTCGTCCAAGTATAGTTCACAAGTGCATGCTAGCAGATATATCCCATTGGCAGAAGTACCCACGAATGGTAGCCCTGTGGTACGCAGGGATGGAATACAAGCTTCACAAACTCCAACAAGAACGATTACTATACCTTTTCGAATGAGCCCTGTTTTGTTCCTCAGTCAAATTTGATATGGGAAAACCTCACCCAGAAAGGGCCATATCCGCGAACTGACCCCTCCCTTGGGCATGGCCTCTCGACAGTTCGTGCTGGGTTGTTTCAAGTCAATTGATTTTAAAAAGACCGGGAGAGGCCATAACCCACCTGAAATTTACTTGGGAAGTATTCCACACAAGGCTAAGGTGTTCTGTCTGCTATACTGGCGTGCACGGTCGTATTGAGAAAGCTCTCGCTGCAGGTGTTCATATATCTAGATGGAGCTCTAGGCTGAATGATTCTCTTACCTATTCGTGCTTCCCGGGATGATGTCGGATAGTCGATATTAATAATTCCACAGCGGAACTAGTCGGTTCGCTGTCGCAATTCGCCCGTGACAAACATGGACATATATTGTGGCCAGCAAGGGTGAGCGATGGGAACCGATTTATCGACGATCCAGGCTCGAAACGGCGGTACACACGGCTGGGGACAGAATCTTGTGTTGATTGAATAGGAGTCCAACAACAGCTCAATTCGATAGTCCTGCGAGCTCAATTTAGTGCTCGATCATTGAACAACTTTCTTGGATCCTCATATGACAGTTTCCCTCGCCGAAATTGGCATGTTTCCGACGCGGCAGTCTTCAATTCTCTTGTTTCTTTCAGCGATCGCTTCCGGAGTGTCCAACTTAACCACGCTCGCTTTGAGATGGTTCCCTAATTCCAGCACAATTCTCTCTTTGGCTCGGTAGAAAGCCCGATTCGATCCTTCCAACAGAGCACTCAGCCTGCCCCTGTGCTCCTGGGTCCGGGCCAGGGACTTCTCTTCAAACTCGGTATTAAGATCTTGAACTTCAGTCACAAGAGCATCCATGTGTTAATAGGTGAAAAGAGGATACGGCAGGTTGAATCGGTGACGAAGGTTGCCGAACTGCGCTCCCGTGGGATCTATTGCCCACATTTCTCCCTTCTTCCTAATTCTGAGCGTGATCTTATGGAGGTTGGGGTGGACATGCTCGTCTGATTGGATTTCTTGTCCAGCAGCACTGGCGTTGATTTCTTCGATCTCAGAAGAAAGCCCTGGCACTCTGGTAAGAAGATCCTTTGCACACTGATAGAGTAACACCACTCACTCAGTGCATACCTCGAATATGAAGATCGCCTTGAGACGGCTACAGTGGACATTCCAAACTGGCGGGAAGCTGTGAATATTGGTTCACGGATGTCCGAACAACCAGCAACATTGAGATAGATGGTTGAATCTAAGACTCACACCAATATGATTCACAATACTGAAGTATATTGTTTGATCGTGTAGATGATGTCCTGCAGATGGCAACTTTCTAGGGTTTATAGTAGGTGTCAATAGTTCATTCTCGTAAACTGGAGCGACTAGGTAGCCACAGCCTATGAATTAGCACGTCCGGGTCAGACGCCATTTTGAGGAGGAAAGGGTTCCCGGCACCCCTGGATTGGTGCCGGGGCCTGAGCGGTCCACTGACTTTAGTACACACGCACTGCACTTCGCATGTGCAGGCGGCCCACCCGCAGGCTTCCAACAAGACATCTGTATTCATCATACAACAACAAATTGGTCTGGCACTCCTCTGGGCACATTGCATGCTCCATTATTTTCTGTTAAATAGGCTCTGCCTATAGTCCAACCTCATGATCAGGATGAGTGGGTGACGATCAGTTCAAATCACCACCATTAGCCACGATGGATGTAGCATCAGCTATTCAAAACTACATCTCCAAGATCGCCGGAGTCGGCGAAGGCGCTGCGGCCACGCAATCGTCGAAAATGAAGATCCTCTTATTAGACTCGGACACAGTCTCTATAGTATCAACCGCCATCACCCAATCTGCCCTCCTCAAACATGAAGTCTTCCTGATTGATCGGCTGGACAATCCTGCCCGGGAGCGCATGCGACACCTCCGATGTCTTTGTTTCGTTCGACCATCCCCAGACTCGATACAATTTCTCATTGACGAGCTACGGGAACCCAAATATGGGGAGTACAATATCTACTTCAGTAATATCATCAAGAAATCTTCTCTGGAGCGACTGGCGGAAGCAGACGATCATGAGGTGGTCAAAGCCGTGCAGGAATATTTTGCAGATTACATTGTCGTCAACCCGGATTTGATGTCTTTGAATTTGGGATTCCCCAAGCAAAGGTTATGGAGCCATAGTCCGGACATTTGGAATACGGATGCGTTGCAGAGGACAACAGAAGGGGTACTTGCCTTGTTACTGTCTTTGAAGAAGAATCCATTAATCCGGTACGAGAAAAATAGTCTCATGGCGAAGAAGCTCGCCACCGAGGTCCGCTATCAGATCACTCAAGAAGAGCAGTTATTCGACTTTCGAAAAACAGACACCCCGCCGATATTATTGCTCCTGGACCGGAGAGACGACCCCATCACGCCGTTACTCACTCAATGGACCTATCAAGCTCAAGTACACGAACTCCTCGGTATCAACAACGGCCGTGTAGATTTGAGTGCCGTCCCGGACATTCGTCCTGAACTGAAAGAAATCGTCCTCTCTCAGGACCAGGACCCTTTTTTCAAGAAGAACATGTACCAAAACTTTGGTGATCTCGGCGGGAACATCAAAGATTACGTCGACCAATACCAAGCACGAACCAAATCCAGTGCACAGATCGAATCAATAGCTGATATGAAACGATTCGTCGAAGACTATCCAGAATTTCGTAAGCTCTCAGGCAACGTGTCTAAACACGTAGCGTTGGTCAGCGAACTCAGCCGGAGGGTGTCGGCCGATTCGTTACTTGATGTATCCGAGCTCGAGCAAAGTCTGGTATGTAATGACAATCATGCCGCCGACCTCAAGACGTTGCAAAAGCACATCCAAAACCCCAGTATACCAGCAGACAACAAAATCCGGCTGGTAGCCATATACGCAATCCGCTACGAACGAAACCCGAACAATGCACTCCCTGTCCTTCTCGACCTGCTCGCCACGGTTGCCGACATCTCCCCACACAAACTTTCCATCATTCCCAAACTCCTCGCCTACCACCATAGCCTTCAACCGGCACCGGTCGGCGTGGCAGGCGGCTTCACCGACCTCTTCGACTCAGCATCTTCGCCGTTCAGCCAATTCCGGCGCAACCTCAATCTCAAGGGCGTCGAGAACGTGTACACCCAGCACTCTCCTCGGCTGGAAATCACCCTACAGAACCTCATCAAAGGAAGATTAAAGGAGCTGCAATATCCCTTTCTCGAAGGTCACACCCGCGATAAACCGCAGGATATCATCGTATTTATGGTGGGCGGGGTCACGTATGAGGAGGCCAAGATGGTGGCACAGGTCAACGCTTCTGTACCTGGAGTCCGAGTGGTGTTGGGTGGGACAAATGTGCTAAATTCAACGACGTTTCTCGAGGAGGTCGATGACGCGGTTGGAAGCTGGCCTGATCGAACCCCAGCGACGGCGCAGGCGAGGCTAGGCAGAGCCGTTGGACGATGAAAACGGAGCTGTTAAAGGATCCGATTTTCATAGCAAGCAATCGAGCATTGCATGACCCACAAGGCCGTTTTGGAGTTTTCCAGCGTGTTCTTTACTGAATTGAGAGCATGGATGCCATCGGGGAAAAAGAAAACCAAAAAGCCGACTTCGAACAGAAGTTGAATCCCAATATGATATTGTGCTAGGAGAAATCCAAGATGCCCCGGTTCTCGTGGTGATGATACTCGTGGTGCAGTGGCTTCTCTGATGTCCTTTTATCTTTCTTCACTTTTGCTTCCTCCCATCTTCTCTTCAGCTTTAATCTCATTCTTCGTCAAAATTCTAACCGCATCTTTACTCCCCACATAGCTAAGTCCACTCCACACTGTCGTCCCCGCCACAAGATACATCCATCCCTCAAACACACCCTGGAGATTCCACGTCTGCACCCACACGTCAGGGAGGACTGGCAACAACATCGCATTCCCCACCAACAAAAGTTGTAGGAAGGTATTGATTTTGGAAATCTCCGTCGGATGCACCTCGGCGCTCGGGAGGCTGAAGTCCCAGTACCGCGCCATCGTCTTGGGTGGTGGCAAACTGATCCAGCGGAAGTAAATGGCGGATATCGCTAATCCGATGTCGCGGCCCAAGATGATCACCGCGAGCCAGATAGGAAGTGTGTCGTTGGCCGTCAGCGTGATGACGGCGATGGTCATTAGGAACTTGTCGGCCATGGGGTCGATGACGGTGCCGACGACCGTTTGCGAGCGGAGGCGCCGCGCCAGGTAGCCGTCGACTAGGTCCGTGATGCCGGCGTAGAAGAAAAGAGACAAGGCCCAGATGGGTTCCGAGTGTAGGATGAAATAGCCGACGGCTGGGGCGGCGAGGAGGCGCGTGAAGGTCAGGATATTGGGGAGAGTATAGATGTTCTCATGCACAGTGGGAGGGAGGCGTGGGAGGAGGGTTGTCAACTTTGGTTGTAGGGCAGCAGGGCTGGGCGATGGTGATGCGCCCGTTCTGGTGCTGTAGTACAGGTTTGTTAGTTTTCGACATTTCCTCTCGACTTGAATTTGGGTGGGATGGAACTGGTGGATCCTAATTGAACCGAGGGCTATCGAGGACGGCGAATGGTTTCGTCCGAATTGGAATGCCCCAGTACCTTCTAGATGATCTAGAGGAAAATCACCGTAGCCGAGTCTCCATCTCTGGTGGCCGAGGAGAACTTCATCGTAACAACATCTGCGGTAAGACCAAAGGTGTCAAACAAGGGTCCTCACCTGCTAGCTCCTTGCTTTGAGCTCTGTTCTGGCTTCTCCGGCCATGTCGAAAAATTTCGAACTTGTCGCCCCTGATATATTTGCGTCCATCTTGTCTGGGAATTATAAGTAGAAAGACGCGTCGAGTTCCTACATCTCACACTTAGGATCTCTCTTCAATCTAGAAAATCCGAAGGATGCGTACCTTGATCTCACAGGACTGGCACTTGAACATATGGAGCTCGAAGACCAAATCTCACGCCAAGTTGGTCGGCAACGTTCCAATTTATTCCTATATCCAACCGCCAACGCAGGGGTTGGACTCGAAGATCTCCATACCCAAGATGCGATACCGGCACCAACAACTCCAGAGGAACCGAAACTCCCCATCAGGGGCAATACGCCGCGCCCGTTCGCCGCCCAGGCAGCTGAGGCCATGACATTGTGTCGTGACGGAGGGAGCATGCAATCGCGATCATGCGTCGATTGGGGAAAAGGAAAGGGGAATGAGGACTGGTGAAGTCGAAAGATTGAAGAGAAGCGAGTGGATTAAGAATTCATGATTGGAGAGCAGACGTTGTTGTGTCAAGTTTGCTTGTAGACAGACAGATGACTAAGCCGGTCCTACACGGGGTCAGAACGGTTAATTAGGTCCGAGTAGACGTGTCCTCTCGAGCTTAACTTTCAGCGAATATTTTTGAGAATCAGCCTTCTGGCCGTCTCTACGGGACGAGATCATTTTACCCGCTCAGGCTTAATATCGTACCAGGCACCACATCCGTCTGCTCTGCCAGTTCCAAAGTCCCTCATCAATATTGATACAAGTTGGACATCCGGAAACCGTCCTCACATTGAGGCACTAGCACCATCGGCCTCTACCTTCTCTGCCTCGAGCAATTCCTCGGTCGAGAGCCTATCATCCGCTCGGGCCCGCGAGCGAGCTTGTCGAGCATACTTCAGCAGACGCAGCGCCCCTGCAGGAGTGACCCCTTCCACTCTCCTCGCCATCCCCACGCTCGCCGGCCTGACGAGTTTCAGCGCCTCTCTCTCACCCATGCTCAGCCCGAACACGCTATCGTAGTCCATATCGGCGGGGAGTGCCAGGGATTCGTCACGCTCAAAAGCCGCCGCCGCTCTTTGCTGAAAAATGATATATGGGGCGTAATTGCTTTCAATCAGCACTCGTGACTTGATCTCGTCATCATAATCTGATATCGCGGCGAAACCTGGGACGCGCCTGGCCAGAGTATCAACGTCCACTTCCCGTAATCGAAGTATTTCAAATGCGCTTCGCTTGGTCGAGTCAGCCGCTGATAGGAACCCGAATTTCACCCAGTCTTGGCTCGAGAATCGTGCATCTTCCAAGGTCCGTTGCAGTTCTGTTATTTGATTGCGAGCGCTGGTGAAATGAGCCCAGCGTTGGTCGCCTACGACACCCGCTTCTCGTCCTTTCTCCGTCAAGCGCAGGTCCGCATTGTCAGATCGGCAGCTCACTCGATATTCACTCCTGGTGGTAAACATTCGGTATGGTTCACTGACGCCTTTGGTGATTAGATCGTCGATAAGAATGCCAATGTAAGCCTCGGCGCGAGAGAGGGTGAAAGGTCCTTTGCCTTGTGCCAACAGACCGGCATTGATACCGGCGATGATTCCTTGAGCTGCCGCTTCCTCGTAGCCGGTGGTCCCATTGATTTGACCAGCCAAGAAGAGGCCTTGGATAAGTTTGGTCTCTAGGGTGGGATACAAATTTCGAGGGTCAATGTAGTCATACTCCACCCCATATCCCGGTTGGAGCATTTTGACGTTTTCCAATCCCTTTATGGTCCTCAACAGGGCATACTGCGCATCAGCCGGGACTGTCATGCTGATTCCATTTGGATAGATGATCTTGTTCGGCGGGAGTCCTTCAGGCTCTAACCAAACTATGTGCTTCGGTTTATGTCCAAATCGAATGATCTTGGATTCAAGCGAGGGACAGTATCGAGGACCTTTGACTGTCTCTCGAATGTGAATGGACTTGTCAAGATTGGCCCGAATTATGTCATGAGAAGCCTCGTTAGTGTAGGTCATCCAGCAACCCACCTGATCATCTTCCCCAATCTCCACGGTCCGGTTCAGGTATGAAAAGGGATTTGGCGGCGAGTCACCTGGTTGGATCTCCAGACGGCTGAGATCAACCGTATCTCGGTCCAGGCGTGGAGGAGTCCCAGTCTTGAGTCGACCCAACGTAAATCCTGCACTTCGTAATGACTTGCTCAGACCGAACGTGGCGTCTTCACCTATCCGGCCCGATGGATATGCTTCGAGCCCAATATGTATTTCTCCACCAAGGAAAGTACCTGTTGTGATAACCACATGTGAGGTGGGAATGATCTGGCCATCCTCGAGTCGGATGCCCGTTATCCGACCCTTGGAGACAGGATCGCCCTGGTTCAAATTGTCTTGGGACACGATGATGTCTGCGACTTTGCCTTCCAGGATGCTCAAATTGGGTGTTGACAACATCTCTTCCCGCATGTATTTCTTGTACAAGTCCCGGTCGATCTGCGCTCGTGGTCCCCAGACAGCAGGGCCTTTCTTCTTGTTCAAAACTCGGAATTGAATGCCGGCTTTGTCAATGATTCGGCCCGCGACTCCATCTAGAGCATCGATTTCGCGAAGCATGGTCCCTTTGCCAATACCGCCGAAACTCGGGTTGCAGGAACATACCCCCAAGTTGGAGAGGGAGGGAGTGACGAGAGCGGTGCGGACTCCTGATCGAGCGGCGGCTGCACTGGCTTCAGTTCCTGCATGACCACCGCCGATGACGATAACATCGTATGGTCTAAACTTGGTCAATAGAATGCTCCAAGGGATGAGAAGAGTTGAATATATACCTCACTACGTCCGCAACTGCTGCAAAGAAGCGGCGCTGCAAGAAGCGGGACCTGGCTCGAGGTGTGTGGCCCCATCGGAAAGGGCCTGATTGCCAAAGTATCGGCCTCATGAAGAGGTGTAGTCCAACGTTATTTCGATGGGTGAGGTTTTCCTCAAATACTCGTACTAAATCAATGCGGAGGGAAACGATTTCTCCGCGTGGTATAAATAAGCACGTGACTCTTCGCGAAGGCGGGTGTGATTGGTGGGCACGCCAAAGGTTATATGTCCAAGGTCTAATAAATTGGTTTGTATTTAGCCTTTTTGTCACACAGGCTGCATTTGATAGATGAGGCTGAGAATGATCGCTAGGTTTCGGTTTACAATGGATGGTCAATGATCAAAATCTCTTCAGTCGGCGACAAGTGAGAGCATTCCGAATACGTGATTGTACGAGTTTGGTTCAGGCTTTGACCTGGCTTGATCCAGCCATTTAAGATTTTGTAATAATACAGATATGGGGCCTCCAAGACTATAGGAGAAGCCCAATGTCGTGTTGCGACCTTAAAAAACCACATTCAATACTTTTCCTCCACCAACGACGACCACCCTCTTCCTCTTTTCCCAGTCGTTTCTCTCTGTAAGCCACATTCGCCCTTCGTCAGTATTCAGAACTGCACCAAGTATTTCTTCTTCTCGGGCCGCCTTATTAGATCCAGTTTTACCCTCTGGGCCGGCTGAAGGCACTTGTGTAGTAAACCGCAGTTTACCATTCACTTGAACGGCGCATGTCATTGATTTTTTGCGGCTTCGGAGGGCGGATTCTTGTTCAGCCGTGATTATATCGCCATTCCAGGGGGTGTTGAAGATGCTCGTTGCATCGTTCTTCGTCATCAATTCTTCCCAGCATTCTTCTGCAAAAGCGGGCGTGATTGGTGCCATCATTTTCAACAGTGCTGTGATTGTGTGGTCTGCTACAGATGGTGTCAGGTTTTTCACACCGATATCGTGGAGGCCATTCGTAAGCTTGATGAGATCTGAGACCGCGGTATTGAGACTGTAAATGTCGTCGGAAAAGGTACGAGAAATGTTCTTGCTTGTGGTTTGGGTCAAAAGGAGGGCATCCACATCGTCGTCCATAACATTACCCAGGTCAGGTATACCGCCTTCTGGACTGGCGACCTCACGCCCTGGTGCTTCTGCAGCCAGATCAGACACGAGTCGATGGACTCGATGGAACCACCTTTGTATTCCGATAATCTTTTCTTCATCCCACTGCAGAATTTCACTCACGGGTGCGGCGAAGAGAATGTGAGCACGTAAGGCATCTGCACCGAATTTCTCAATGGCGGCAGACGGATCCACCCCATTGTGCTTGCTTTTTGACATCTTTTCCCAAGTAGCAGTGGGTGATTTGCCCGTTGACTTTATAACGGCGAGCTCGCCATCGTGTTCCACTTCATGAGGGCGTAAGAATCTCCCGGTATCGGGATCGGAAAAGGTCTTTCCATGAACCATTCCTTGAGCCACAAACCGCTGAAAGGGTTCTTCATTGCTTGTCTCGCCGGATACCAGTCCTTCGTTGCAAAGGAATTTGTATATGAAACGAGCGTAGAGCAAATGCAAGATGGCATGCTCTACTCCACCAACATAGGTGTCAACGGGAAGCATGGCGGCCGCGGACTGGCGTGAGAATGGTTCGACGGAATTAGTGGAATCTGGAAAGCGCATGAAGTACCATGAAGAATCAACAAAGGTATCCATCGTATCCGTTTCTCTCTTGGCGATCCCGTTGCACCTAGGACATGTGCAATTGATCCAGTCATCGATCTTGTCAAGAGGGTTGCCAGTCTGGCCCTTGATCGATGAATCAAGTTTAGGTAGCACCACGGGAAGGTCTTGTTCGGGCACGGGAACAGTACCACAGTTCCGGCAATGGATAATAGGAATTGGAGTTCCCCAGTACCTTTGTCGGCTCACCAGCCAGTCCCGAAGCCTCCATGTTTCGAAGGGTTCCGCCAGGCCAACGGTTCTTAAGTCGTTCACAATGTTTGCTCCGGCATCGCTGCTTGCCAATCCGGAATAAGGTCCACAGGCAGGAGTCAGTATACCATAGCTGGTATATGCGTCTTTCACGTCAGCGGCAGGGATGTCGATGGTCGACGCGTCGGTGGCCGATGGAGCAACGACCACGGAGATAGGTTCTAGAGGTCTATGAAGTTTCCAGAAGCTCAGATCGCGAGAGTCGTGTCCGGGTACCCCCATAACAGCGCCTTCACCATAGTCTTCAAGCACGTAGGGGGCCGTAAAGACTGGTATAGGCTCTTGGTTGGAGTCCAGCATCTGCGAAAGTGGGCTGACTGCCTGGAGTGGCAATTCAAACCCTTCCTTCGAATCCGGAGCGAAAGAAGCACGCATGCTCAGAAATCGCTGTAACTCGGGAGACCCTGTAGCCATTTGCTGCACGAGAGGATGGCTCATTGACAGAGCAATATATTTTACTCCGAACAATGTGTCTGGTCGCGTCGTGAAAATATGGACGGGGACTGATTTTCCTGTCTGATCTCTCAAACCGAATCGGATTCGAGCACCGACGGAGCGACCAATCCAATTCCGTTGCTGGAGAATCACTCTTTCAGGCCATTTCGCGCCTTCAGACAAATAGTCAAGGTCACGTAACAGAGCCTCTTTGTACTCCGTGATTCGGAAAAACCATTGACGAAGGTTGATCTGCCGCACGAGGGCCCCAGACCTCCAAGAGCGTCCATGGTTGTCAACCTGCACGTCATTAGTCCAGAATCCGGGCGAGCAACGGTTCATTTACCTGTTCGTTGGCAAGGACAGTTTTGTCGACGGGATCATAGTTTACCAACGCTTCTGCTTGATAGGCCAACCCGCGATGATACAACTTGAGAAAAAGATTTTGGGTGTGCTTGTAGAATGACGGAGAACACGTTGATATTTCCTACAGACAACCGATCAGCACTATATACCAGGATCCCCCAGCTCTTGACGTACGGCATCCCAATCGAAACTCGTGTTCATGCTCTTGAGTTGTTTCTTCATCTTCGCAATGTTCTCTTCCGTCCATACGGCCGGATCAATGCCGTGCTCGATCGCAGCATTTTCGGCCGGTAAGCCAAACGCGTCCCAACCGGTAGGATGGAGGACCTCATCACCTCGCATCCGCCGATAACGTGCGATTACGTCGGAGATGGTATAGACACGTAAATGGCCCATGTGCAAGGAACCGGACGGATAGGCAAACATAGGAAGGATATAGGACTTCCCCGATGGTACGGCTTGTTTCGCTGGTTTGGGCTGAGACGCCCATCTCTGCTGCCATTTTGAATCAATCGCACGAAAGTCGAGGCGAGGAGGAGCATGAGCTGCCGACCGTTTAGAAGAAGAACTGAATGGGCGGACGAACTTAGGCCTCATGGGCTGCCACAACATGGATCTCTCCAGCATCACCTCCAGCCATCCTACACCATCCCTCGCGGAGGAGAGAAATACCCAAGATACAAAAGTTCAAAACAGCCCGAGGTTCCGATGCCGATGATCACGTGACACTTCAGCCACTGGGAATTTGGCCTGGGGAGTGTTTGACCGGAAATGATTGGTTGCCTGGACAAGTAGACTTGACGAGATGTTATCGAGAATCCAAACGTCATCGAGGAAGATGCCCTCAATTCACTGTGCCATTTTCCAGCTCTGTACTAACATGGAGACGATTCAGGCACCACCAGCAATGGTGACTATGATGAATTCGAGTAAGTAGGCCTGCACTGATAGTTGAGGGTCCCGGGTAATGCATTGAGAAGGACGAAAACTGCCACGTCATGATTTGATGGGAAGCTATTGGGCTTCTCCAGCTCGGAGTCGTGGGCTTGATGCCATCCCGACGACGCGTTCCAAGATTCTACTCCTGAATGCAGCTACCAGATTGCGAAGGCTGATACGGACGGCCACGATCCTGATGGGCCGCCTTTCCCACTTGAGAGCTCTCCTTTTGATTTCCAGGTATCCTTCTTCAGCCTTGTCCGGCTTGCTCTCTTTGCGGTTGACTCGGCAAAAAGGCCCCAACATGGGGTGTTTGGCTTTTGTAGAGAGGACACTGGTTATGCTGACCCATTCTTCTGAGAATGGTAAAGTTTCTGAGCAATTCTTAGGTCGACCGACACTTCCTGTGTCGTCTGTTCTGATGTCCTCAATGTTTATGGTTTGATGTGTCCTAGATCAGCACGTTTGCCATGAGTGTCGCGTTTAGAGTCACTCGGGATTGGTCACTCCGGTGTCGAATTTGTCACCGGCTTTTAGTGATGGGGCACATGATTTTCGTGGAAGGGTGTCTAATGCCTTCAAGAACTCCCTCGCGACGGATTCGATGTTTCGGACGGATCTCATGTTCCGATTGGACATGATGTGATTCAGTTCATGAGGCTCAATGCTAGAGTGCTTGACAAAGAACGCAATAAACATCTTGCTCATCTCAAAGGGAGTTTCATACCGCTGCCAGAGAAGGTCATCGGCCCATTCGTCGGATATGATACTAATCCCCCTCTCAACCTTGACCGCAACATCAATCGAGCACCCCATCCTTCTAAAGTCGAGACCATCCGCCAGTTGCTGAAGATCTGTGGACTGAAGGGCAATGTCTATTTCGGAAACGACGATGCGGCTGAAATGGTCTTCCACATGGAGCCTGTCGCTCACGTCACGGACATGGAGTTCCGCGTTTACCCCGTGGTCGAAGATGTCAAACACGGCTTCAAGCGTCATTGGCTTAGCCAGGAGACGGTTGACTTTTCAATGCTTGATGCAGATGATTTACGTGGCAGACGGCGAGACAACTTCCAGTAGCCTTGCAATTCAAGCGCAAGGGCTTTTCTTTTCATCCGGTTATGTTTCTCAAATCGAAAATCGAAAATCAACTCAAACACTTGGAAAATCCCCCTCCCGTCCCCAGCATCCCTCACAGAGAAAATATAATTCCAAACGATTGCAAGTGCTCGAAAGAAAAGGACTGAGTTTTTCTCACTCAACAGGGGCCAAGGAGACATGCAGAGCATAATCCACAGGGCATTAGTTAGCTTTCCATGGAAGAGAGCGATGAGATCAAATTGCTAGAATAAAATGGATCCTCGTAAACTATTGGAAGCCCTCTGCAGTCTTGTACGCCTCATCGAGGGCTTGACACGGGTGGTATTAAATTGGCAAGTGAGCCGAATGGTCGTTTCCTGCGGTGGAGCTCACCGCTGAACTAGGCCCTTCAACTGACTCGAACATTCCGCCAATATTCGCAATGCACGACCTTGCAGCTCCACGGCCCGTCATTTGGTCAGCCGGGACTCCAGGGAGACAATGCAGCCTGACACAAGTTCCTCTAATGCCCCCTCGTCGGCCGGCAATCCGCCCCAGCATGGTCGGAAACGAAAAGCGCCCTCTGCTTCCCGGGGCGTAGCCAGCCTCACCCCCGAACAACTCGCCAAGAAGCGCGCCAATGACCGCGAAGCCCAGCGTGCCATTCGAGAACGGACGAAGCAGCAGATCGAGTCTCTCGAGCGTCGGATACAAGAGCTGACTTCTCAACAACCATATCAAGAGCTTCAGGCTGTTACCCGACAGAAAGATGCCATCCAGGCGGAAAATGACGAGATCAAGAGGAGGTTGGCCTCGATTATGTCTATAATACAACCAATTGTCGGAGCTCATGGCTTGACAGGTATTTGCGGATTATCTCAATGTCAAGATCACTTCTCACTGTACCCAGAACTTGCAACCGCTGCTCAGCACAATGTCCAGGCTGGACTGGCACAGCAGAACAGCGCCTTTCATCCGACCACCCTTCCCCATTCAGATGCTTACCTCAACAGCCAGCAAAATGGACGACCCTTCACAGCCTCTCCCAACATGCCTCAAAGTCACATAGAAACCACGGGATACTCGCCTCCACTTGGGCCAGAAGACACAGTCGAGAATAGGACATGGCACCCTTCCCGAGATGCACTAAGTCATCAGCGAGACAATCTCCAGCGAGGCATGGAACTGAATGACTCCGGAGAGCGACTATCCTTTAATTTTCTCCTCGACAGTATTGGACAGCGATCGGGAACAGCGCCTCCGCAAACAATTTCTCCGTCTCGTCGCCCTGCATACCCCACGCTGGCACGCGGTTTGTCTGAACAATCCCAAGCCCCATGGACCGTGCTTCCCAAGAACGTACCGCCGACATGTCCTCTCGACGGCCTATTACTGAATTTTCTGCATTCCCGCCGACGCGAGGCAAACCAGGAGTCCGGGATCAACCCTCTACTTAACCCGACGTACCCCAGCGTCTCTTCCCTTCTCAACCCTTCCGGCAGCCACCGCCTCGACCCCGTCTCGCAACTAATGACCGACATCATCAGCAGATTCCCCAACATCTCCGACCTTCCCGAACAGGCCGCCGTTCTATTTGCGATGTTCATGTTTATGCGCTGGCTCATAAACCCGACTCAAGAGAACTATGAACGCATGCCCGAATGGCTTCGTCCTACGCCTGCCCAACTCTTTACGCCTCACCCAGTCTGGATCGATCACGTCCCATGGCCGCGCATGCGCGACAAAGTCTTAGCCCACTATCAGGACTACCCGTTTGAGAACTGGTTCATCCCTTTCACCAGCGACCTCAGCGTCAATTGGCCGTATGATCCGGTTGACTGTCTGATTTCGAACTCTGAGAAGGATGATCCCCTCATGAACCCTGCTTTTGAGAGGCATATTCGTCGCATTGAAAATTGGTCCGTCGGACCGGCATTTGCGGAAGCGTTTCCTACGCTGGTCGACACGACGCGGATTAAACCTAAGGATCCTCCCCTCTAGGCGCACAGCAAGTCTGCCACTACCACCTTCTCCTTCCCAATCTCAGCAATTAGAGTCAAAAAGTTCTCAAACCTTGGGGGTTTTTAATAGAGGAACTCATTTTTTGCGGTGTGGCATGGCTGAAAATCGATAGGTAGGGGTGCGGTGACTGAAAAATCCCAGTTTAATTGGCTAACCCTTGTGGTGTCCTATTTTAACGAATCATCTCCATGAATGGAGTAGCTGCCTACCAGCATTCGTCGTTCTGGTCAGGGAATTGGATATGAGATGGAAAAAGTCAATTCGCAAGCTATACGTAGTTGAAAGGTATGGCTTCATTAATATGAAATACTCGAAACAGGTGGAAACGAGACATGGAATCAAGCTGCAAATAAGCTGGGGGGTGCTCATGTGGAACAATACATCTAATTGAAATTGATTTCTCATAATTGCTCCATATCGATGGTTGCTCTAGGCGAAATGGGACTTGGAGAAAAGCAACCCACTTAGCAAATTCGCATTTTCGGGCGCCGGGATTCTCATCTTCGTGAGGCAGAGCGCATCCTCAATTGTCGTCTCTTTCGTGAAGTGTGTATGTTGTGGGCTCTCTTGGGTTCTCGTCACTCCATCCGTGAAGAGACGGCCTCTTAGCCCACAAGTAGTCTTGACGGGAAGGGATCTCTCTGCATTTGGGCCTTTGACATTTTGCTTTCTCAAAGGATGCCGACTCTTCGCGGTGAAACTAGAGGCTAGGCGAGCTCACCTGGAGTTCTGCCTTCTCCCCCTTTAAAGAATATTTCTTCGACAGCGCCGAGTGTCATTTACACCGCGATCTTTGCGCTGTACTTCGCAGCCGCGGTGTCGAATGCATGACTCTTCTCCTCCAGATCCTTCAAGAGAGCATGATCTTTGTCCTTCTCCTGCAATTGCTTGAGCAGTTCCTGGATCAGTTCACTCTTCTTACCCATAATGCTTCCCAACACCACACTGTTGGCGATAGCCTGCACATCTGCGTTCTCCAAGGCCAGGGCCTGCTGTAGTGCTGCGTCTGCCTCTTCTGTCCGGCCCAAATGTAACTCTGCAACGGCTTGTCCTACCAGAGCCGTCGGCGACGTGTTGCCTGGTGCGCTAGCCAGCTCTTCATATACGTAGAATGCCGATTGGTATTTGTCGCTGCCCCCTTCACGAAGGTTTGTCCAAGATTCGGCCAGGTTGATCAGCAGACTATCTTGGGCCCAGCGCTTTGCAGCCTGAACCTCTTTGACGGCAAGGTCCGTCCGGTTCTGCATGAGGTGGATCTGCACCAGGAGCGCCACGGCTTCGAGATTCCCTTGATGTTTGTTCAATAACTCAATTGCTTTGCCATATTCGCCTGCGGATGCCAGTACCGTGCCAGCGCAGATCTGCACCACTGCGTCTTCGGGATCCGAGTCGGCAAGGGAAGAGGCAGTCTCAACGGCGGAGGAGTCGCCAGATGATTGACGTGCAAGAGCCACTAGAGAGCGAGATGCGGCATCTTGAGAAGGTTTGAGGGAAGAGATGACTGCGGATGACTGCCCTAGGGCTATTTGTGCGCGGTACTTCAAGATTTGCGCGGTGGTCCTGTTTTCTGCGGAGAGGGAGGAAGTATCAAAGTCCAGGACGGCTGGATATGCGTGCGTGTAGAATGCGGTGGTTATGTTCAGGAGTTCTAGCTAGGTGTCAACGGCTGAATACAGAATGCCAGGAAGGATGCATACCGCCCTCGCCGGAGAATGGGTCCATGGTGGGCTGTGAAGTGAGCGGAGGATACAAGTTTTGTAAAGATATTTCGTTCCTGAAGAGGAATATTTGGTCGGGATTGCGAACTTGGTCGGATCTTAGGTGTTGGAGTTATATGCCAGTCAGACATTGGGGAGCGTCTAGATCGGGGAAGGTGGGACGGGCTACGGTATCTCTCTTTTATGGTGAAACGAAACACGCTCAATCCCAGCTTTGTCTAATCTCATGCGCTGAACGTCGTCATCCTTTCTTGGAATCGCCGCTGGCGGCACAGGAGTTTCTCAATTCGCGTCTTTTTCAAACCACTGGAGATCGAGAACTACTAGGCCACTCCCCCTCTTGCTTTTCAAATCAAACTATCATGGCTCGAGGAGCCAAATTCAGCTTTGCATACAACAGCATTGTCCTAGACCACCGAGCCATCCAGACTCGTCGAGCCATGAGTCGAGTTAAAGCAAACTATCACCTCTTCCTGCGAAATCAGCCACGAGTCCCACAATTCAGGATCCAAGATCTGGGGCCCAAGAGAAAGTGGCAGGTACCAAAGATGAGGCACATTGAAGAATAATGACGAAAAGCTGTCTCAATCTCTCACGGTGGTTATATATTGGGCATTAGAGGTGTTTGATAAGGAGATCATACGAAACCCTGGGATTCGATGGATGTATATTTACGGATGAATCACTCTACTCGTTTATTCTGATGGACTCTCCGACTTTGATAGCCTCCATGAAAATCTCTTTTTCCATGTTCTCCACTCCCCCCCACCCAAAAAAAAATTTCCATCACTTGATTCATCTGCGGTCATTTCCATCATCCGGCTGATTGGGTGTTCACTCCCTCAATGGTACAGTGTC
Source organism: Rhinocladiella mackenziei CBS 650.93 (assembly GCF_000835555.1). Lineage (NCBI taxonomy): Eukaryota > Fungi > Ascomycota > Eurotiomycetes > Chaetothyriales > Herpotrichiellaceae > Rhinocladiella > Rhinocladiella mackenziei. The sequence goes on from NW_013550602.1 coordinate 2,409,310, forward strand.
GGTAAAAAGAGCCTTGGAAAAGGATTCGGGATAACGAGCGCCATGGACTTCGGCCGCGTCAATAGCTTTTCGAATCTTCTGGTTGTCCTCCGGAGTGATTTTCACGTTCAGAGATCCCATGTTCTCGTCGAAATTCTTGATTTTGGTGGTGCCGGGGATGGGGATGATATCATCACCCTGAGCCATCAAGAATGCAAGCACGAGTTGGCCCGGAGTGCAGCCCTTGGCATCGGCCAAGGCCTTGATTTCGTCGACCAACTTGAGGTTCTTGGGGAAGTTCTCTGCGTTGAAGCGTGGCGCGAATTTACGGAAATCCCCTTCTTCAAAATCCTCGGGCCCTTTCAAAGTTCCGGTCAAGAAACCTCGACCCAGTGGTGAGTAGGCAACAGTTGCGACTCCCAGCTCTCGACATGTTCTTAGGAGATCGATCTGTGGGTCTTCAATGTCCATAGAGAAGGGGCTGTATTCCACCTGAACTGCGTCGATGTGCGCGACCTGTCTCCCCCAGCATCAGTGAGTGGAAAGTGAAAAGTCTCCAAATTGCTCACCTTGCAGGCTCTCCTGAGACTTTCAGCGCTGCACTCGCTCAAACCCAAGTACTTGACCTTGCCGGCATCTTGCAATTCCTTCATGGTTTTTACCGTGATCTCTATCGGTTGGTCGGCCTGCAGTCGATGGGCATAATACAAGTCAATCTGATCAATTCCTAACCTCCTTAAAGACTTATCGCAGGCCGCTCGGATGTATTCGGGCTCGTTTCTCACGCTTCTCTGTTTGGTCTCAGGGTCGACATAGTTTCCGAACTTGGTGGCCAGGAATATATTCTCCCTCTTTCCAGGATTTCTCTGGAACCAGCGACCAAGGAGATCTTCGCTGTCTTGGTACATGTCTGCCGTATCCCAGAAAAGTTCGCCAGAATTGTAGACATGGTCTAGCAGGGCGTAGCGCTCTTCGTCGGGCTTTGGGGTACCATAGAAGGCTGAAAGACCCATGGTCCCGAATCCTAAGGCGGTGACTTCGGGGCCATTCTTGCCGAGCTTGCGAGTTGCGAGCTGTGGTGCCATTGCGTTGGGAGGTGGGTATGAGGACGTGGTGGAGATGCTGGAATAGATTGTCTTGAGCGGTATGAAGGGGGCAGAAGAGGACCGATGTATATATAATTGCCGAGGGGAGGGGGAAATGGTTGTAAGTGTCTGTGATTGCCTCCCCGCAGCGAACAACGCGTGATGTCATGCATTTTTGATGCCCGGAGGGGCCGCCTTCTCGCCGCTCCCTTGTTCGTCTTTCCAAAAGAGCCGATCCCCTCCCGGAGAACTGATGATATATTCGACCTGATCGCCAACAGACCCCTTCTTCGTTGGATTAATTCCCCGGCGTTTAGGAGAGATTGGAGTTTAGCAATTTAGCACCGGGGTGGTGTCCAGCGGCCGCACCGGCCGCACACTTGGTTCTCCACCTCTCAAACGAACAGGTGGCGGTTTCTTCTTGCAAAGTCTCTGGGATTTTTCTAATGAGACCGCGATTGTCCTTTCCGTCCCGATTTGGAAATTCTTCTACCTAAACGGACCTAGTTCTCTAGTTTTCGCCCCCTCTCCTTTCTCATTGTTAAACCTTCGACATGCTAAAAAAGTTTCCTGTTCATTTGCCGGCGTTCTCAGCGTTCTCCAGTGTTCAAGAGCGTGCCGACTTTGTTATCCAACTCCGTCCAAAGATACTACCACAATATCCAACCAGATGACTTAGCTTTACAAGTGCTAATACCTCGGATGAACAAGGCTTGGTATCAAATATGCAAGGCTTCGAATGAAACCACCAGGATCCCCGGCGATGTTGCGATCCGAGCAACATAGTCCTTCCCATGTTTGAGGTGGGTTTGTCTGGAGAGTTCCTCTTCTGCACGTTAACTCTCAGTGTACATACCATGGAAAGGGAATTCGAATCATAATCCAAGGCGCTAGTATAGCTCGGTGATGGCGGGAATAAATGCCAGACTGCACGATGGCCAACCTGGTTATCAGCTGACTTTCCTTGTTGAAGGGGCAATGACTTTCTTAGCATGCAAGAGCGCAGCCCCATCAGTCACCAGTCAAACACCGATCCGGGGCTCTCGATGACAACCATCTCTCACCGTCTCGCCCGCCTTGTCGGCCCCAGCCTCGTCGCCATCTCCCTCACCGAAGCCTTAAATGCACACATCTGGGCCACCAACACTCCTCCCACGATTTTCCTCAACGGGTCTGTCATATTCGTCTCTGGCCTGGCGATCGTCCAAGCTCACAATACCTGGTGTCGAGGTTGGCCAGTTCTAATTACCCTGGTTGGTTGGGGGAATGTGGCGCTTGGTCTGATGCGTATGGCTATCCCGGAGCGGCTGTTGGACAGTGTCAGAAGAGCAGATGTGCGGGATATCAGAATGGCTACTGCTGTAACTGCCGCAATGGGAGGCTTCTTGACTTGGATGGGTTATTTTTCAACATAGAAATGTCGACCTCTCCGCCATGAGAGCGCCTGTGCATCAAAGCGACGTCTGGTCAGAGAGGAACTACAAAGGGTTCCGTGAATGAGCATCCCTTCTCCCCGCTTCCCTCAAAGCGGGTCACGCGCCCATCCCGGGAGACCGAGTTCCTGCCTTCTACATAGCCATCTTGTTCCATCACATCCGTTATGACAACGTGCTCAAAGTCTTTCTCATTCGAGACATCAGCTCGAGAGTACAGCACTTGCAAGCGACAAATTTGACCCATTTGACGCCTACTAGCAACGGCTCCGCCAAGGGCCGGTAAAGCCGCGGAGGGTCCAGTCGGCGCTGCGCGATTCCCGGGCCCGAAGATCGATCTCGCCCCACCTGCACCCGCCTGTCACCCAGGCAGATCACTTTTTATGTATCGCGTGTCCATCTTGGAATCTCCCCATGCCTCCCACACTGCCCAGGTCATCGTCGCTCCTTTGATTCTTTCTTTATGGCCCCTGCGGCAGGGCGCCTTTGTGTCCATACACTGTCTCGGCGCCATTCTCGTCGGCCTGCATGGTTGAATACCTCCCTGCAGAAACGAGCGTTCTCCCTGTCGCCGATTCACGCTGCCTTCGCACCACCCACTCCCGCCTCCCTCGGCAAAGCAGTCCCTGCAAAGCAATTCAAGAGAACTAGAAAGTGGGCGAGGAGATTGGTGTCCTTGACGTTGTTTGGAGCCATAGCATATACCGTGGACCAAAGATTTTACGCATCAAGTCTCACACGATGCACCCGGACTTTTGTCCTGGGGTTAACGGCCGCCTTGGATTATAAGATCAATTTTCGAGAGGATCCTCCTTTTGCCAACGACATCGCGGAATTACATGCCCGGAATGCGGCCAAATTGTTCCATCTTCTGCGGACCAACGGCGGACTCTATCTGAAGATTGGGCAAGCCATCGCCATGCAGACGGCCATTCTGCCGCCCGAGTTTCAGAAAATGTTTGCCAAAATGTTCGACGATGCTCCACAGAACGACTGGGCCGATGTGCGGCAGGTCATCATGGAAGACTTTGGTGGTCGTACTCCGGAAGAAGTGTTTGGCATTTCTTTTGACGGAGAGCCGGACGCCGGAGTCATGGAAAGAAAGGCCCGAGCGAGTGCCAGTGTGGCACAAGTTCATTGGGCCAGGCTAAAAGATGGTCGCGAAGTGGCCATCAAGATTCAAAAGAAAGAAATTGCCCAACAGGTCGGCTGGGATCTTTGGGCTTTCATGGTCGTCACCAGGATCTACACTTGGTGGTTCGATCTGCCTTTCTACTCGCTGGTGCCGTACATCACGGAGAGGCTGTTGCTCGAGTGTGATTTTCTGAACGAGGCGGCCAACTCTAAAAAGATGGCCGAACTTGTCACGGGCGAGCCTCGACTGCGTGACAGGGTATACATTCCCCAGGTCTACGAGGATCTCACCACGAAGCGCGTCATGACTGCGGAGTGGATTGAAGGTGTCCGGCTATGGGACAAGGATGCCATAACTCGACCGTGGCAAGGTGGCTGGCGGACAGGCAGTCCAGGTTGTCACGGCACCGCTCTCGACCCTCCTCAAACGCCCATGACCGTGCTCCAAGAGAAAGCCCGATCGGACGACGAGGAACTCAAACCAGACCGGACGTATTGGAGAGGTCAGAACGGCACCGGCGGTCTCGGCCTCAATCTGAAGGAAGTCATGACCACCATGGTCGATTTGTTCTCGGCCCAAATGTTTCTCTGGGGATGGGTACACTGCGATCCTCATCCGGGAAATATATTCATCCGCCGCCTTCCCAACGGCCACTCCGAACTGGTCCTCATCGACCATGGCCTGTATATCAACATGTCTCCCCACTTCCGGCACCAATATTCCCTCTTTTGGAAAAGTCTGATGACCTTCGACAACAAAACGCTCCAAGAAGTCGTCGGTAAATGGGGAGTCAACAACGCCGAAATTTTCGCATCCACTACGCTAATGCGACCCTACGAGGGTGGTGACCACACCGTTGCAAACCGCATCAAGGGTCTCAGCGAGCAGGAAAAGAAAAGGCGCCAGTACGAAATGCAGCAGGCGATGCGCAAAGGTGTCAAAGAAATCCTGGGCGACGAGACCAAGTGGCCTCGCGAACTTATTTTTATTGGTCGCAACATGCGTATCGTCCAAGGAAATAACCAGTACCTGGGCAGTCCGGTGAATCGTATCAAGATCACGGGGAACTGGGCATCGAGAGCTCTCGCCGAAGATAGAGAGCTCACGTTCACCCAGAGATGGAAATACTTTGGCAGCCATCTCGTCTTCAAACTTGTCTTGCTGGCGACGGATGCTTATTTCTGGTATAGCAAGTTGAAGCAGGCGCTGGGAAGGGGTCGGGGTATGGATGATGATATGGAAGAGCAGATGAGAAGGGTAGCGAAGGACTATGGGATTGAAATGAATCATAGTGTCTTTGAAGGCTGAGACAGGTTCCATTTTCATCCTGTCTGGCGTGGCACTGGTGAGCTCTCTGTGGAGCATGGTGCTGTGAGATGGGTCACCGGGGGGGTATTTTTACCACTCGGGTCTTGTACATAAAAATCTAGACACATAGAAGTGATGGAATTGTCGATACATGTTGCACGATGTGGAATGCGCGAAATGGTCATGGAAATGGAAAATATCCTCTCAACCACCAATACAACATTCCCATATTGTCACGTCTCCTGTCGAGAGTCATGATTTAGTGGAGTAATTGGTTAGATCTGATCTCATCTCATACTGATACTCTCGTGTCGTCGGGATGATGAATATCATCCTCCTCTGTGACAAGGAAAGGAAAAGGAAACCTCAAGACCATCACCGCCACATAAATTCAAGTCATTCACGCCATCATCACACCCTTCCTTTTGACCATTCAATACATCCCATACCATACACATCCTCTTCTCTCGACCCATTCGAGCACAGCTTTTCATCTGGTCTCTCACCTCATCTCCGTCTATTATTATCCGGATCACTACTCTCGACCAACTCGACGCAGAACTCGGCACACATCCTGCCCTCCGGCGTCTTCATTTGTGCCCACACCTCCCTCTTTATGCTCTCCTCCACGCCTTTTCCATACCTCTCTTGAAACACATTCTTAACCTTCTCCAAATGCTTCGGTTCCCAATGCAACCGGACGAGCCGCGAGACCAAGAGCTCCGTGCGTTCCTTCCCGGGCGCCGTCTCACTAATCGCCTGATGCAACAATAGCGCGTCACGCATCGGTCGATTCAGGGCGCCGTTCAGAATATGGGCCAACGTCTCACCGACCAGGTTGCGCGACTTGGAAATCATCTGCCGTGCGAAATTGATGTGGTACGTCCGTTCGAACACTCTCAAGACTTCGCGGAGGTGCGCATCACTGCGCACCACGATAATTTTGATCATGTCGGTTTCGCCGCCCGCGGACTCTAATGCATGTGCCAAATTCGCCACGTCTTCTTTCACCAAGTTGATATCGAGCGGCGAGGACTCGGGCATGCGTCGCTCTTCGAGCGCCAGCAGGATTGCGACGCGGAATTTATCTGCCTTCAATTCCGTGCGGATACACTTTTCCAGGTCATCATTGTATTTCTTGTCCTTGAAGCAGTTCTTGATCTCGCGGATGTCGCTGTTCGAGCGGCCCATGAGACTCTCGATGAGGAGTTCGCGGCGCGACGCCCCGCCTTGATACCAGGAATTGGCCCAGTATGCTTCGCTCTCCCACCGGCCCAGGGCCGTCGTGTAGCAGGCTTTGCCGAGGCTGCCAGGAATGCGCATTTTGATGTGCTTGGCGATATTGATGCCTTGGCCGCTGATTTTGGCGTGGTTCTTGTATTCGGCGCGCAAGGCCAAAAGATCGTCCGTCGAGAGAGAAGGCAGGATTTCAATCAATGGTCTGGGATTCGGCGCCGAGCGTGTTCCAGATAAGGCGGCGGCGATGCGCTTGGCGTCGTTGGTAGGGTCGTAGAATGACACGGTCTTCTTCTTTCCCGGACCTCCTGGTGATATGATGCTCACGTTGGAGTTGGCACGGTCGCGTTGGCCGCTGCCGGGTTCCCGGATTTCATAATTTGTGTCCAGATTCGAGAGGCGACGCGGCCGGGTTTCTCGAGTATTGCTGGAGAGGCCGTTGCTCTGCCTTTGTTCTTGGAGATATTTCTCCTTTTCCTTTTCGAGCTTGCGGATCTGTCGTTTAATGTCTGAACCAGGATCATCCGAGTCGTCGTCCAGGTCAAGATCCAAATCAGACAAATCCGAGTCGTCCTGGTGATGGGCCAGAACCAATGCTGAAGGCATGGGTGAGATGGATTGATATGTCCCTTTGTATGCTTCCAGCAAAGGCGAAGCCGGTGGTTTACCGCCATCGTGAGAGTGATGTTGAGCGACTCCCAATGTTGCAGCTCCAAGGCCAGCACCCACGGCCAAAGTGGACATTCTCTTGGTCACATTTTCAGGGGAAGAGCCGTATTTGTTGTCGTCATCGTAGAGCTTTTTATTCTTCGGCTCCCGTGTTTCATATTTGTCTTCAGTGTCTCTTTTGTCCTTCCGCTCGCGTGCTTCGTACTTTTCGAGCCTGTAGTCATCGCCCCTGTGTTTGTAGTCCTTTGGCCGAGACCGTTCATGGTTTGGTCTCCTTTCTGCGTACGGAGCTGGTACGTTCGTCCGGCCGTCATTGTATTTGTATGACACATTACCGTCCGGCTGCGCATATTGGAATCGGTCTACCTCTGCATACTGCATTCCGCCCTGGCCGCTGTATGAGGACATTCGTTGTTGAGGACGAGGGGGGGCATCGCCAGGAAATCCTCCAGGTGGTGCATATCGAGGATCGGCGCCCACATAGCTCATATGACGAGTTTCATGAGGGCGACTTTCCGTATATGCTCCCGGGGGATATCCATAGGAGCCACGGCCATTCTGATTCACATAGTCATGGCTTCTAGAATTGCGTCGATGGGCCTCTGAACCACTTTCCTCTGAATCATCATATTTCTTCCGGCTTGATTTTTCCCTTCCGTCTCTTCGCCTGTCGGAATCACTGTCTGACTTCTTTTTGGATCTTCTATACGTCCTGTCGTCGTCGGAGGGTGGGTCATCTCGTCTCCAAGGGTCCTGGCTGGATTTATATGAACGGTATCTTTCATCCTCGTCGCTGTCATCCTCATATTTCTTTGAATTCTTGGTCCGCCTCTGACGGTCGTCGTCATCGGAATCGTAGTATTTTCTGCTGGACCGCGTGTGTCTGTATTTCTGGTCGTCCTCCGACTCCGACTCCGACTCCGGCTCCGATAGGATATATTTCTTGCTCGATCTTCTGTTGTCGCTTCTGTCGGGCGAGTCCCGAAGGTCGCGTGAACGAGATCTCGATCGACCTCTGTCTCGTCCGCTCGGAGATTTCGATCGTGACCGACGATCGTCACGGACTTCGAGCATGGACGGCATTTTCGATGCCTGGAACCGACTTGACGGGGACCTGTTCTGGCCAGCCGCGATTCGGTCTCAACTTGGGAAGATGAAAGAAAGAAAGAGATCAGGAGAACACGCCAGTACAGTCATGCGCATTTCTCATAAAATTGGTCGGCTAGAAGCCGCCATTCCCCCTTCGTTCTGACACTCACATTGGCTGCAGAGTAAAACGGCCCCCAAACCTACTTGGGAGATTTGCATTAGGGCTGCAGATTCGAAAACAACGACTTTCGCTTGGCCCGAATGGTGGTGTTGGATGTTCAGCTCGGTGTCGCCGCATCCGACCTCCATTTCAGGCTCTTTACAAGCTCTGCGGCCGTTGCAGTTCTCGAGCTCTACCCTGAAGATTTATACCAACGGCATCAGATGGCCCGAAGTGTCCACCAAGGTGCTGTATCATGCTCCCCCACACGACAGAACTCTACGCGGGGGGCGTTCTCGAAGAACGGGCCTCTCGCTTCTTAAACCCAATCGACTTTCAGGGAATAAGTGTCTAGGTTCCACGATCTTCAAGATGCCGTTCCATGCATCCATATGCTCTATCCAGGTCCATCTTTGTGAGATTTCCTCAAACCCGACTCCAATACCCTCGACAAACCTGGAGGACTCCTGAGTCCTGTCCCCTTTAGCCTGGTATCGTGACTTGCTGCGCCGGCCGGACAAGCCGTTGGTAAATGAAGCTGTGCACTGCCCTTAGGGCCAGTTCTGAAATACCCCTCCTCATGTGATTGACGGAGGACTCGTCCTATTCCGAAGGGTCCAGGGGACCGTCAGACTATATACTTTCGAAGCGCGTACGAAGCGTACAACGCTCCCGAAGGCCACACATCTAGGCCTGGTTGGTACTAGCTCTCTACAGCACTTGTCGACTACCGCGCAACCCTCAAGGAAAACCCAATAGATAGACAACAACTACAATACGGACTCCTTCAGTCAACCTCTGCCATTACGATATCCCATTCTTCCTTTCCCTCGCTCTCCTATCTCAGATACGAGAATCTGGTGGCAACGCTCCCTTTGTCTAGTGCCCACATTGGTTCTTGGTTAGCTGATCCTCTTTCTCTCTTTCTTTCGGCAATCTGCGCTTCACGCAAGTGTACACCGAGGCGTGACCCAGCGGAGACCCCTTCCGGCCACTGTCTCTCTGCCGGGAACGAGGTTCGTTGCCTTTGAGGTTTACCAAAATTTGATGCCCTGACTTCTACACCGTCGGCAGGTCGCTTGAGGAGTCAAACCAAAAGAGAAAGAAAAGTACTCATCCTTACCTTTGTTCATGGGAAAGAAAACATCGGTCAAAGAGAATTGAAAGGACTGAATATCGATCCAACTACATCCGACTACGGGAAAGATAAGTGAAACTTTTGACTACTATGGCTTCTTAAATCCTTCTTAATATTTGAAATTATCAAATAGCTCTGGATTGTCGACTCTTGGGGCTACCTCGGAATCCGTTGAGCCCGCCCTGCCCCAACGTGACCCGTTGAGGACTTGTCTGCACATGTTCCTGACCAAGACACCCCCCAGATATCTGGTGATTTCCTGATTCGAGAACGACCAGCCCAAGTCAGGAGAAGAGGACTGTCCGATGTTCTTGAGCTTGTCTCCTTAGTCGATAAATCTGAAGAGCCTATCGTACCTACCCCATAAGGTGACAAGCTTGCACTATGTCCTCTATAGTACGTTTATCGGATAAATCAAAGAAGCAATACACATATCGCTATGCTCGAGATGGCTTTGGTATTCAGTGTTTGCATGACCAATAATAGCAAGCACTAGAATCTTTTGATTTAGACATCGAGACGTTATTCTAATCGCAAAGACATCACTTAGCAAGAGTCTGCTATTCTAGTTAGCACCACTTCTCCAGCGTCTCTGCGGCCGTCTAGGGATCTACTTAATGCTTATGCTAAACGCGACAAATAGAATGCTCTGGGGCTGCGATTGTCACTAGGCTTGCAAATAGATAAATCGTAATCCTTCTACTTATCCCCCATTTCACCGATCTAGAAGACACTAGATCTGTGAAATAGATTATGGCTCGCGCGATCTTCCATCGATATAGGACTTAGGGTGGAAAATATCAAAAAAGAAAGGCCCCCTCCTACAGTCCATCTTTAACGAACTTATAGATGGGGCGCCGCAGCCAGTGAAAGCTTAACCAGACAAGTTCAACTGAAGAAGAGTTTGAATCAGTGGCCTCCCAACGTATGAACAAGACGACATCGTCAACAATCACTGGCTGGAGCATTACGTTTACCCATCTAGGGCACCTAGAAAGCTAGGCCGGACAACCCTCTTACCTTACCTATGATCGAACACTAGTAAGGCCCCTCAATTCTATCGGTTCGACTGTAAGCCGAGTGTTATACCACTCGGTTACGTCCTTGATAGGTCAACCACGATTTTGTAGCAGTTTTTGGCAGTATAAAATATCAACTTGATTTTTTTTTGTCTATTTTTTTAATTTTGGAATCGTCCGGTTAGAGCTTGGCGTTGTATGGCGACGCCAAGAGCGACGTGCTGGCCAATCACGTAAGCATATGGCTTGGCAGTGTCACGTGGGCACTCCCCTTGCCGCGTCGTCATCGGATCCAATCCATGGACATCTATCGACACGGATTGGATCCGATGAAATCCCGTGGGCAACCTACTCGATAGATGTTGATATCGACATGATCCACCCATCGGATCCAGTCTATGGACCACCTAGAGAAGCTCTATTGATCACACTCGACACGATGAAACACCACCGCCATCGGATCCAATACGTGGACCATATAGCGGGAATGTCTCGGGAGAGCGACAACCCACAGCGACTCGCGTACCACAGCGACAATGCTAAACACCAATCGGGCCTAGTTGTGCGAGCGTTGTCCGAACGATGGAAAGGTACCTGGCAGGAGGTAGAGTCAAGAGAATGCGCACTCACACTGCGAGATACAACTAGGCAAAAGAGCATGGATTCATTCAAGACTAACAGGAAACTCACAGGACGTCAGGACAGCCCTGAAGGGGGTCGGCAGCGAGGTCACGAGGCGGCAGGAAGACTACGGAGGCGACAGACGACGGAGGCGACAGACGGGCTACACAGGCGACAGAGAGGGTCTGACATGCCACACCACTAAAATCGAGTGCAAAAAGGCGTGGAAAGGCAAATGCAAAGGACTCCGTCAAAGGGGGTCAACGACGTCGTGGAAAGAACATCAAAAAGCGCCAACTATATGAGGGAGGCCAGGTGGATGGAAAGATACTTCAAATCCCTAGGGAAAATGGAGGGTTTTCAGGTACCTTTCCATCATGCGGACAACGCTCGCACAACTAGGCCCGATTGGTGTTTAGCATTGTCGCTGTGGTACGCGAGTCGCTGTGGGTTGTCGCTCTCCCGAGACATTCCCCATATAGCCGGCCAGAAGTCGATATCGAAAGGTGTTACTTCTGTACGCCAGCTAGTAGAGCGCCATAAGCACTGCTCAAAAGACATAGTTTTGATAGATCTTAGTTAATGAGCAAATGTCTTTCCAGCTTTCAAATCGCTCATATACGCTTGCAGAATGGTGGTAAAATAAGTGCTATTCTGGCGTAATGGTCCAAAAGTGGTACGTCGTACCATTTACCGCATGAAACGCAACCTTTTCCCTCAACCATTTTTACCCAACAACGACGTGGAAAAACTCAAGGTTTTTGGTCGATTCAATTTTAAAGGCTACCCAGTAGCTATATGAAGAATCACAGTATTTCCAGAGCACTCGTTGTTGAGATTTCGACAATCCAATGTTGCGAAAAGAGTGACAAAAATCCACTACGGTATTCGTTGCCTAGGCAACGGCAACTTTGGACATCAATCAAACGCGCCACTGCCGATAACATGTCTCGCTAGTCTGGCACCATACAAAAGGCACGCCACACCCCCAACTGCGGCCATACGTAAGGCTCGAACTTTGAATTGCAAAAGTCAAATGCTAAATATGGCGCCCAGACCGAACTCCGACCAACTTCGCATCGAGATCTCGATACCTCATTCAAAACGCCGCCGAACGCGTGTAATACCTTCCCTTGAAGCCTCTCCAGATCGAAGAGGAGGGTTACCACCCGACGGGAATATAGCCTCGCCAGAGAAGGAATCACCCGTCATGCCTATCTCCCAGACGCCGAAGAAGACAACAATCAAAAGCAGTGCCGCCAATGAGACACCCCAGAAGGCAGTAAATTCTGTGCCTCACGACGATACTCAAATTCATCGCTTACCCGTTTTCATATCTAACCTTGGCTGCATGACACACGTGGAGGACACAAAGGTCTCCATTTTTGGGAAGCTTCATAATAAGATGTCCAAGAACGCAAAGTTCACCGAAACCCAAATTAAGAGGGCAGAGGAGGCACTCAAGACATCCAATGAATGGAAAAAATGGCGGTCGGATATGGCCTCAAAGAGCTCGGGAATAATTTCTCGGAATATATTTTTCCGCATGCTTCGGAAAGCTCAAGAGGTCCTTCAAGCACAATCCACGGCAAAGACACGACAGGCTCAGAACGTCTTCATTAATGTCGGAACAAAAGTTCCCAAGTCCGTGATTAGTAATGAGGAGTACGCGGAAGGCCTGAAGCTTTTCAAACCCGACCTAGCTAGTATTGCCACCGATATCAACAAGAAAAATGTGAGGTTTTGCGATATGAAGACAACCTGGGAACTCAAGAAATCGGCCGATCAGACATATGCACAATCCGAAATACAACTCTCTCTTTTGAGATACAACCAAGTGTTCCGAGACGACCCATTTCGTCACTTCATATACTCCATCTACGTCGCCGGCAGGACATTGCGTCTCTATCAATTGAACAGAGGGCAGGTGCTGTGTTACGAAAGTGGGCTTAATATCGAGCAGAATACGTTGGGTTTTCTGCGCTTCGTCAACTGGCTCATGCTGGCCAGTGACGACGCCCAGGGCTTAGCAAAGGAACCTTCTGCAATCGGTAGAAGAGCCATCAGCTTCACTCCTGCCGGATGTAAGATACCATCGCCACTCGTGCGTGTGGGTGTCGACATGATCACGACACGCGGCACTACGGTATGGCCTGTTAAAATGCAGAAACCGAAGCCAAAAAAGAAAAAATCAAGAAAGTCACAGGCTAAAAAGAATACAGAGAGCTCACCTACAGAAGGTGACGATCTTGCAGCGCTGAAAATGGCCTGGGTCTACGAGGCGCGCACGAGTGAAGCTGATATCCTTAGTGAACTTAGCGATATCGAGGAACTACCAAAGCTTTTTGAGTGGAAAGACGGACCTTTAACAACCGAGTTTGACGTCCTACCGGAAGCAAAACGTTCAAGACAATATCTCAAAATGGGACCGAACTATCGATATATAGAGGTGACATATAGTACATCCTCCGTCATGACAAACCAAACCCAGAATAAAGATGCTAAGAAGGGCTTGTTTATGCCGGAAGTGAAGGGAACCGCTACCAAGTTAGCCGATAAGTCTTCGTATACGAGAAGGCAGCGATGGTACCTAGAAGAGTACTGCGGCGTTTCTGTGGATACCACACCGCATGGACTTTCACAACATCAATATCCCAATCCTCGAGATGTTACTGAACTTGAGCGTATAAAGGCTCTACGTTCTGCTGTACGTGCCATTCGGAAAATGTTTTGCAGGGATCGGCCCATTATTCACCGAGATATTTCTCCAGCGAATGTTATGGTGACGTCGCCAGATATACTGAACGGGGAGGGCGCCCCTCCACCCGGACGGCTGATTGACCTCGACATGGCTTGCGTATATGGAGACCCCCATTCCGGAGCTCCCTGGCGCACTGGCACTTACCTCTACATGGCAATCAACATTTTGATGGCGAAACACCCTAGGCACAACCCATGGCATGACATCGAGAGTGTCTACTGGGTTCTGCTCTTTGGGGAACTGAATCGGACTCCTGAAGGCGCGAAGGAACTAAAGCGCATTGCTTCAGCTGGGGCAATTCAGCTCACAGAAGCCGAAAAAGGCGTAGGATTAGCGTCCAGAAAAAACCTTATCGTGAGTACTACCTGGGATACATGGGTGGGCGATGAACGATTAAGTCTCTTTGGAAAGACATCATTCCCAGTTATCCGGCTCATGCATCGACTAAGGGTCGAACTGTTTGGATTCGACGAACGAAAGGAGCCAGATCGTCTAGCAACCTTTAAAGATGTCGCTGCTGCCGCGGCGAGTGAACTTATAGTCATCTCGACGAAATACAACGCGCCCAGGTTTGCGGTCCCTAACGAGAAAATTTGGGAGAAAGCTGAGAAGGAAGTTGAAGAAGTAGAAACAGGCATCGAAGGGCTTAGTTTGGAAGAAAAGCCCGACAAGACTAATCAAGGCAAAAGCAATGATTCGACTGACAAAGGAGGTGTCGGGATGTCGGAGAAAGACCTAGCCATCGAGAGGCTTAAGCAGGCAGTTACCAAGATCACAGAGCGCATTGATGGGTGGTTTGCTGAGTGTATTGAGGATCTGGAAAAGTTGAGCAGCAAGAGTAGTCCATGAGCGAAGCTTCGTGAAGGTTTTCAATCAGGCCATAATGGGCAGAGATAAATTCACAGACTTTCGCGTTCGACTAGTTGCTACGCCACAACCGCAGCCACACTTTTTCCCCGCGAGTTTCAAATATATCTTTCTGACCACGTGACAAGATTCTAGTTCAGACAACATGCGCTATTCCACTATAGGCTAGTGACGCGGCTCTTCATTTGGGACGTAAACACTTATTGCCTGCACTTTGTCTCTTGCGCTTAAATATTCCACTGGAAAGGACAACTACCTTCACATATCGCCTTTAGCATCTTCCACGGCTACAATTGCGAGAACATCCATCATCGAACAGTCCATCTTCTCTGTCAGACGCATCGGCAGAACCGTTGTCCACACCACGTCTCGGCCCCTCCGCCGTCCAGTTCTCTCAACAGTCCGTTGGTAACGATGATCGACTGCCACTGACACCTCTGGAGAACAACATTGTAGCTGGAAGGAAATGGTCTCGATGAGCAGTCCCCAGTACACCTCACAAGCAGCGACAACTTGGTGGAGCGCCGCTAGATTCACAAAAGGCTCCCTCAGGGACACCAGTGTGCAATAGCAATACCTCTCCAGCCGTTCGGCGATCTGGGAGAACCTCCGTATATGTGGCCAACATTACTATAATTTCGGTAATTAATTGAAATGACCAATTACTACCGCCATTCTGCCAATGGAGGAATGATCCCTAGCACTAACCCGCATTGCCACTCCTCAATTGATGTGAGAGCTACAAGCTACCTGGTGGTATGGCGAGCGTCTTCATTCCTTGCTTAGCCCATCCGGCGTAGGTTCTTCGAACCCATGGATGTATCCGTCTGCTGTTGGCGATCCAGGATCCGGGTCATCATCTGGAACAGTGGGTGGCAAGCCTAGTGACTTGCGGACGAAGAAGGACTTCTCCCCAAATAGGCGCATTTCGACCTCCTTAACCATTTCGAAAGCCTCGCATACCATGTTAGTGGCCTTCTGACGCCATACTGCGATAAATTGCTGACGCTGTTCCGCAGTACCCTTGAGTATGATCGTCTTCTCACTAATCACTGCCGGTTTGTCGTGACGACGGCGAGCAACCAAAGCATCAGATATAGCACCAAGTCCATTTAACTCTACCGCGGCAGGAAATGCAAATGGTATAGTGTCATATCGATTGGCTAGACCCGATGGAGACAGTGGAGCCGCGATGAGATCTCGATGTGCTGTGGACAAATCAGACCATGTCCCTGACTCGGCCACCTCGAGTGTCTCCATATCAGCTTGCAAGCCCACATACCATGGCAACATTGTCCTTCGAGTCCTCTTGGTGGGTCCAAGCGCGCCGTGCGGTAAGTGCGGTAATGTGATGCGCACTTGACCCGCGCAACAAGGCTGTGATGTCCAGCTAGTTCCAAATGCTTTAGCATCGTCTTCGTTGAAGTGGTCGGCGGAGATACGATGTACGAACGCATCTGAAGACAGGCCACGGTCCTCGATTTGCCTAGCCCACTCATCAATGTGGTGGTGCATACCAGGAAGGATGATTGTGCAGTCATCCTCCTCTTCATTGTCCAGCGAGACGGTTCCCTGGATCATGCTTGCACCACGTCGGCTTTGGGCCAATTGCTTGATGTTCAGGTCGATGTGTCTGAAGGCAGTGCTGTCACCCGGCCTCGCATACTTCGCATAGTATGGATACGACACAAGGTTAGTGTTTCGATCTGGACGCAGAGCACAGTACAGTATGTAATAGAGAGGGTCCTGCCTCATCACCTGTTGACCAAGGCTGTGGAGCATATTGCGCAGCCATCCATAGTTGTTCTTGTTGTTGATTTTCCGCAGGTGAGCCAGATACATGTCAAATTCCTCATCAATGACGCCTTTGATCGTCTTCCCCCGCAGGTGCTCTAACGGTCCACTGTATGTGACGATTGACCACCATTCGAAGCAGTCAAGGACAATAGAACCAACTGCATGCCATTCCTGGGCGTCGATTCCGAGTTCAGTCCGTAGGCGCTCCTGGTCCTCACTAGTGATGGAGAATGCTTCCTCTTTTAGAGGCATCAATTTGTAAGGTCCGAGACCATCGGCAGGCCGGCTAGGCCGAGAATCCAGGCTGAACCACATGTAAGTGCTTTTGTCCACTTTCAACTTCCCGATTGTATTCTGTACTGCGGCTTCGTAGTACATGCTGAGCCGTGCCTTCAACATCTCCATGTCAATGCCCCTGGTTTGCATGCCAAGAACTAATGCGATGTTCCTCGCATGGTGATAGCAGACAGATCTCCCAGCACGGTCGTGCTGGGCCCAGCCTTTGATGAGCGAGACCTGGCCAGCCGGGTTAACAGCTCTGCCAGTAGTACAGCGTGCGATGAATGCGTTTGGGATGCCAGACGCGCAGCCACATCTACGCTTTTCCCGGCCACCTTCATCGTGGTGGTCTCGCTTGCGCTTCTTTTGATCTGGGCTGTAATCCAGATCAGCAGAGTCGTCGATATCACCATCAACATCGGAGCCATCGTTCAAGTCAAAATCGGTGTCGGATTGAACTTCATAATCTCCAGTCACCGATTCAGCTGCTGAGCATGTTGCAGGTATCGTGTCTCTCGCAGCACCCTTGTCGCTCGCGGAAGGGCTGCAATCCGTGACGTCTTCTGCTTCACTCTGAGGTGCCGACTGTATCTCAGCATCATCATTAGCACCAGTTAGTGCTTCCACATTGTCGACATTCGTGTCGCTGACGATTTCAGACAAAGAAGAATCGTCCTCTTCAGCTAGGTCATCAGCATCGGCGATATTGAGCACACGCTCGGCAGGAACCAGCCAACCGCTGTCTCCGACAGCGTAGCCGCAAGAAATGGGTGTTGACACATCTGCAATTTTCTCAGGCTGCGAGTGGAGGAGTTCGAAGTCTGCAGCAACGGGTTCGAGCGTTTTATTGTCTCTTCCGGGTCCGGGATTTGTCAGCCTCCAGAGACAAGCCTTGCGGAGCTCCACCATGGCGATTTCAAGAGTGGTCTTCAACGCGAGGCGTCTAATCTTAGCCCAGGTGGTACCTCCATTGTTCATAATGTGAGCGAAATAACGCTCTACATTCTCTCTCCCCCACCTCTCGAAGACTGCGGTCATGGCTTCTTGCTTCTTGTCCTTTGTTTTGCGGCGTCTTTCAGCACCATCCGATATTTTCTGCCACATTCCCGGGTCTCGAATCATTCGTTGACTTATGGCCTCATCCTCCCGAGCAAAAGTGAGGAGATATGCCATACATTGATCAGTTTTTTTTTGCACGTCGATCAACTTGGACGCCTGTGAGCTAATAGCATAATAGCGGTCTTCCGGAGTCAATTGCTTGAGGTATTCTGCAGTTTGAGCGAGTGTTTCGAAGGTGCGATCGCCGACCGTCTGCAGAATAACAAGTGCCTCTTCCTGTGTAGCTACTTGAGATTGCGACGACGTCGCTGGCCTCGGCTGGATGCGGCGATATTGCGGATTTGAAGACATCTCGATTGTTTGGAACTTCGAGTGATCGATAAAGAGGTGGCGGCTGTGGTGATATTGGGACTTGAAAGCAAAACATTTTATGAAAGTTGTATGAAAAGTGAACGAAAAATGAGTGAAAAGTGAATGTTTGGAAGCAAAACATCTGAATGAAAAGTAGTTGGGCGCGCGCCAGAACACTCGAGGGTAAAGACCTGAGGTGTTCACTTGTTGTTCTCACGTTAGGTATATCCGCGCAGGGTCATATACCTTTATGATGACAGCCCTAAACAGCGCCATTTTGACCATCCTCTACATCCACCAGGTTTGCGACAGAATGGCTTGACCAGGAAGATCAGAATCAGCACTAGTCCCGTGCCATTAAACATGTCACAAAGTAGGCTTCTACCAGCGGCTATCCAAAAAGAGGCTGCTATGTGAAAGAAGGTCGCGTTGTTCAAGAGCTTCTGCTTCACTCTATTCCTGTCTGCTGCCTGTTCTCCTTCCGTCCCCCTGCTAGGAAGGATCACACCCTTCGTGGCCCATCGACGAGAGGTTTGCCGGAAGAAGGCGGAGGGGAGCTGCGATTGTCACAGCCAATCAAAGTGCTCCATTCGTCGTGTCCAGCAATGCGCTACGTACAGCGACATAGCCAGCGCACGCCTCTACCACAGAAGTCTTAATGTTTGTCGTCTGTCCTTCAATTGTCCATATCATGGGGGAGGTCCAGGCAGTCAATCAAGACGAATCTTCTGCGTCCGTAGTATTCCAGTTATGGCCGGACCGAATATTATACCGTAGAACAGCATCGGGGTAGGCCCGTCGGCCTTCATACTCAAGGTCCACGACTTCAAATGCAACGCGGTCATCCTTCTTCTTCATGAAGTTGGAGGCTAGACGTGCAGCGAAATGGAAGACGTCCTGTCCAGCGTCCTTCTTGGTATGATGTTCACTCGAGATCTTGCCAAACTCCCGGCTAAAAACATCTCGTAACTGCTGCCGAAAGGGAATATTCAGGATTCGGTTCTGGATCCAGGCAGTCTTGTCAAAACTTGATCTTTGGTCAGCAAGACCATTACGAATAGCCAGATTGATGTGCTCAAGGTGCTTGTCTGTAGGGTAAAATGAACCTCGACCACCCTTGATATTGACCAATGCTGACTTCAAGATTGCATCACTGAGGACGGCATCAGTAGCTTCGCCATCAATTAGATCAAGGAATCGAATCACTTCGCGCGCATAATTTCCCTTCCTAGCGCTTGGTGCCTGGAAGATAATACAACATTGTCGAAGCGCCTCTCGCAGCAAATAGAGATCCCCATGATGTACTGAATAGTCAAGAAGTTGATATGTCATCATATGCCGAATGAAGTAGAGGTTGTTGGAGTATTGGTCATCATGATGTCGGCCCTGAATGGTAAGATCGGTCTTGAAGATCATGGTGTAAAGTTTGTTGATTAAAAGTTCAAATGCCATGACATCCAGAGATTTTAACCATTCTTTGAACTGCTGGTAAGTTACAAACCGGTCGGCACGGAGACCAGAGTCTTTGTACAATGGCAAGTGCAATGATCTTGGCATCAAACATATCCTGGGCCAGCTCTTCAAAAATCTTACCATTGCTAGCTTTTGCTCTCCCTAGCTGATCGCATGCAAACTGTAGTGTTGAGTTGTCCTGGAGAGGTGATGTTTCGTCATTTTGAGAGCCCTAGTGCTGGTCATATATAACGTTGAGGTAATTCACCATGGTGTGAAACAGGCGTTGAACAGGTACGAGCTAGGATAGTGAGTCGTATGAACGGGAAGAGGTAGACTGGCGTATATTTCGTACAGACTGCATGCGGTTGATTGTCTTGACGTCCCCAATCATACAACGGAGCTCTTGTTTCCACACCTCGCTATCAGACTCGAAACCAAGTTGGTTTAAAAAGATGTCATCAATAATCTTGATCGTGTTCTCATTGGTGCTCTCATTCACCAGAATTGCTCGTAGAGGAAGTGTGATTGTGGCAGCAGGCCGGATCAGCTGCGTGGACAAAATCTTCGGGAGGTCGCCACCTTTGTAAATACATTCAGACACTAGCTGGGGGAAGACATTTTGGAAAGCTCGTCGAAGGAAGAACATCTGTATCTGACAGCGCTTTAGACCGAACGGATAGAAAATGAGGGTACATGACTCACATCACGAAGGGCGTCACCAGCAATCATATTCTTGACGATCGTAGTGGGCTTGATTGGTTGGTTCTGTCGCCACATATCGTGTAGTAGGGTTGGTTCTTCATGATCATCCCCTATGCAGATAACTGCCGTTGTGGTAGATCGGAATGTGCTGGCGTCTCCAATTCGTTCATGCTGGCGGTGGTCTTTAAATTCAAAGTTATCCCATGCGCCGTAGATTCGATGGGGTCCTTGACCTACTCGACGTATCTCTGCAGCTGCAGCACTTCGGAGAACCTCCTCCTTATTCTTCAATGTTGCAAATGAAGGGCAGAGACCCATACCTTGCAGGATCGAGATGGTCCGTTTCCCAACACCTGCATCCAGACAGTGGAGTCCAACGTTGACTGGAATGTTGTTGTTGCTGTTGCTGTGGCGTGAGAATAGGATGATGGCTGCAATAGTGGCCACTTTGGCTGCAGCCCGCTCCTCTTCCTTCTCGTTCTTCTTCGTTGGCCTTTTGCTCTCCTTTGCTGTTCTTTGGTTGATGACCAACCCATGGAGCATCGCACCAAACTTGGGAGCCGTCTCAATAGTCTGCTGGCCCACTCCAACAATCATGTCTGCAAGCTGCTCTTTCCGATGAATATTCCACGACCCAAACGCGTCGAGGCATTCGAGGGCGCAGAGCTCTTTGTCAAGGCATTGCATCACATAATCCCATCCTCCAAATGCTTGAAACATGAGTTCTCGCTGTGCGGGCGGAAGGTCTTCCCAAATCTGGAGGCTGGCAGAGGACTCTGCAAGCCACCGCCGGAAGCGCTGCCAACGCCTTCTGTGTGCACTATCTAGATCTCGGCAGTTGTATGAATGTTGGACAAATTCTCCGATTCCCCAGCGCCACTTCTGCCAATATGTATTGTATGTCATCTCGATCTTCTGCGCCGGCGAGATCGGTGCAGCCCGGGCGGATATTCGAACACGTCTCCGAGGCTGCGGTCTCGGCTCGTCAGTGCCATTCTCGTCTGTTGAGTCCCTGCTGAGTTCATGTTGGGGATCAGCCTGCGAGTCCTGAGGAGGGGATCCGCTTCGCTGTCGTCGGCCACGGCAAGTTGGACAAGCCGCACATCGGGCACAGAGAATTGGTGATCTTTGAGGTCTGGTCGTGGGTTGTGGTCGAAAAGCGGGAGACGTGGAGTCGCGGCGCAGCCGCTTGTTGATGGCGATCTCCGGCGGAGAGCTTGGTGGAATACTCGATAGAGGACCATCCGAATTAATGTTTTGGAACTCAGTTGGCGCTGACATGGCCGCAAATAGAGATAGAGAAAGGAACAGTTTATTCTATTTGGCTACGACTACTCCGTAGGTGGGCCAATTTTGGACACACGCCAAGATTGGACACGCGTGCGGGGCCAAGGCCGTCAGGTGCGGCAGAGTCACGTGTTGACCAGCGCGTCACCGTTTGAATCCCTTCCAGAACTGTAAACACAACAACTCCATCAGCCACAATAAACTCACACCTCAAGATTCTACAACCGTATCAGGGCTGTATTCAGCTGGAACCATACAAAGCGCCATACTCTAACCAAAACGGCATCCTCTATCGAACACTAGTAAGGCCCCTCAATTCTATCGGTTCGACTGTAAGCTCCCCTGGTTAGGGCTTGGCATTGTGCGGCGACGCCAAGAGCGACGAGGTGGCTAATCACGTAACTATTTTCCGGGATCACGTGCTAACCCCCGGAGGCGCCCTCCTAACTCCACGGATTGGATCCGATGAAATTCCCCCCTCGTCGCCCATCGGATCCAGTCTATGGACCACTCAACCCTCTACGGATTAACCATTTCCGGGATTACGTGCTCCCCGGTGGGGCGCCCTCCCAACTCGATATGATCCATGGACTGGATCCGATGAAATCCCCTCCCGTCGCCTATCGGATTAACAATTTTCCGGTTAACCATAACGGATTAAATATTTTCCGGGATCACCGTCATTGGATCCAATCCGTGGACTAAATAACCACCCGGGGCCCTTCCACTCGACGTGGTTCATGGGTTGGATCCGATGAAATCCCCCGTCGCCCACCTAACTTCTAACGGATTAAACATTTTCCGGGGGGGCGCGGCCTCTCACTCGACGTGGTTCATGAAGAGGATCTGCGAAACCGAAGATTGTGAGAATCTATGATTACGGTTCAATACGTTCATTTTGGTGGTGGTAATTTAAATATTACGCGACGAACGCGATGCCACTTTCACGTATCGGTGCTCAGACTTGTTTGGCAAAAAAAATTTTTGAATTTTTTGATTGGTTCGCACTTCAGCGCTTAAGCAGACCAATCAGCGCTCGCGCTTGCCAACCGTAGTCTGATTTATCTGAGACAACACTTCCTGCGTAGCATCCCATCTTGACTCTCTTCGTGCTACGTCTTGTACCTAGAACTCGGGGAGCGACGGATTCCCACCTTTACGTGGTGCTCCCTATAAGTACTCCGCTCAGGATCCTGAGTGAAGGAAACCAAGAAGAATCCAGCCGGAGCGCGTCCATCGGCGTGCTAGCGAAACGCAACGAGACCACGAAGCAACTACCCACCATGACCAACTTCGATTTCAACGTTCACATCTATCTGCTCCGCTTCTCGCTCCACAGCTTTTTCGCTGTTGCTGCCAGGATGATAAAGGAATGGCAACCCCCGATGCAACTCATCTAGAAAGAGGAGGAATACCGCGCGGATGGGGGCGACAATAGGGATAGGAGTGCATTGAATTGCAAGTTTGATTACATTAAGCGCAAGTCCGGATTCAGCCACGGAATGCTTGTTGAAGACAGAGACACTATGCAGGACACAGAATGAACCGGGTTTAACGGGAGATAATGCAAGATCAAAGCTAGTCCCCTATGGGCTCAGCCCGCACAGGGTGTATGAATATCGTATCGTATCGTACCTAGAACTCGATGCTAGCTAGAATACATTGATTGTATCCTTGACCCCGAACCCTCCCAGGTCGTGGTATTTTATCGGATCCAATCTGTGGACCACCTAAGACGAGGGATTCGTATACAGCACTCGTGTCGAGGAAGGATTAAAAGAAAAGAATGAAGTCGTAAGTAGAAAGTTGATTCGAGTCTGGTTTACTCATCCCTCGCTGTTGGCACTCGCGAGTCGTTTTGTTGGAGGCTTTCTTGTCGTGATAGATGGCGCCTTCAATACGAATTCGTTCAGGATTCCTCTACCCATTGCCGTTAGTCAGCTAAATTCAAGAAAAACCTTTCCAATCGCCTTTTCCTGGTGTCGAAGCGAAGACAAGGACTCCTACCTATCCTTCTGGCTCAGTTTTATCTCTTTCTGTCTCCAGGCCCCCGGGCAGCCTCAAATCGCACCTCCCGAAGTCATTTAGGCGATCAAGCAGGTGGTTTAGCAGCGTCAATCCCTGAGGCTTTTCTCGATGCAAAACAGCAATTTTGCACCTGGCACGCCGTTGAGGCAATGATTTTGAAGGCGCGAAAACTTGGAATCAAGAAAGACGAGATTGATAGCCACTTCGACGATCAGGGCACAGAGATTCAAGGGCTTCGAAGCCTCTGTTACTCTTACCTTCAGGCCGAAGCTGAGGCAGATCTGAACGCCAATCGCGAAACTGCCTGCGCAAAAGGAGGGAGAGAATTCAGGCAATACATCAACGAGGAGTAGCTGCCAAAGGAGCGTAAAGTTGCCCACTTTAACACACGCCTTTACGCAAATCTCGGTGCCAGAGCAAGTCAAAGAGTCGAGTCATATCACGGTGTTATGAGGGAGATCACAAATGGCCAATTAAGCCTCGAAGATGCGGCTAAATGGCTTGCGATGAAGGTCAAATCAGTACTCAAGGATCTTCAGGACGATGAGGTGCTCTCTCATCGTCACTACCCTCGTCTACCTCAGTCTGACGTCTTCAAAGCCCTGCGAATGAAGGTCTCGAATGAGGCACTCGCCTTACTTGAGAAGGAATGGACGGAACTTAATCAATTCATGATGAGGGGAGAGCAATTGAGCGAGATTTGCGAGTGCCCGATTCTCTACCAGTTCGGTATTGCCTGCAGACATCATCTACTCTGGGCTTTTCTCGAAAATTTACCTCTACCGAAAACTCTTCTGCACCCTCGTTGGTGGCTGTCAGGATCGGAAATCACGGAGCGTAATTGGAAGCCATTCTACCCTTCTAAGGCGCCTCAAGAAGATCTGAGGTCGAACCAAGACGCTCAGCAGGCTCTACTACTCGCTGAAATCAGAAATCAGCTAAATCCTGAGGAGCGCCATCGTTACGATGTTCAAATAGCTCGTGGAGAGCAACAAATTCGCGAATTCCACAGGCAAGTCTTTAGGGATCTTTCAATGATCGGTCAACAACACCTTGAATTGCAGCAAATACCCATCGGCCAACCTGACCCTGTTGTGAGACGACGAATCGTTCAAAAGGCCCCCCACGGACCTCGTGAAGCACGGGGCTTAACAGCGAACGAGATTCTAGAACGTCAAGAGCGCCAGGAAAAGCGTCAAAGACGTCAAGATGAACGCGCCGACGAGCGACGACAACAAGTTCAATTGACGTCTACTTCCCGAGCCAGCATAACAGTGACAGAGACAGCAAGACCGACAACACCTCCTCCGCCTCAGGTTACTCCTCTCTCACGACGTTTACCAATTCGCACTCCAGACAGACCACGACCGCGTCGATCTCCTACCCCTGAGGCCTCTCCGACAGTCAACGACGAGATCTTCGATCTACCAGCGTCTACGGCACCTCCAGCACTAGGAGGAGGTAGAGGAAAGAGAAGGCGCAACCACACGGCGAGATACAAAGAGGCAAAGGAGCAAGGACTCATACAAGATTCACAAGAGGCTCACAGAGCATCAGGAAGGCTCTGAAGGTGGTCAACAGCGAGGTCAGGAGGCAAGAGGGGGAAGGGGGACTTTAGACAGACTAAATAGGCGACAGAGAGCTCCTGATACACAACACCAAAATCGAGTGTGAAAAGGCTTCTAAAGTCGAGTGCAAATAGCTCTGTCGAAAGGCCTTAAAGAACACCAAAAAGGGCCAACTATGCGAGGGAGGCAAAGTGGATGGAAAGGTACCTGAAAACCCCCCATTTTCCTAGGGATTTGAGGTACCTCGCCATCCTCCGGGCAACCCTCGCACAACTAGGCTCAATTGGTGTTTAGCAGGTCGCTGTGGTACGAATGTCGCTGCCAAGGGTCGCTGCCCCGGTACATTCCCGGCCGATGCTCACAATATCGCCCGAAAACGCAAGATTCGTAATGGGCTCAATGAAGATGATCGACGAACCTATGATGTTGCCTAGAGTCTGTACAATCATAAATACATGAAGAAGAAATTGGCCACTGAGACTCCAGCGGAGAAAGAGGCACGAAAAGCGAGGGACCGGGAAAAGGCAGCACGTTTCCGTGTAAAGAAACGGGCAGAGGATCCTAACTATGCCAAAAAGGTGGCTGAACAGAATCGGAACTTTCGAGCTAATAACCCCAATTATAAAAAGGAGCTCAATAATCGCAAAAAGGCAGAAAAGTTACAATCAAGTGGGCAACAAGATCTGAAGAGCCTTTTCTCTAAGATCGCCTCACCATTCAACCCTCCCAATAGTCAAATCCACCGCCAGCCACTCGCGGACATCACACACACAGACAATCGCAAGAGAAATGCCCTCTGGAGAATCGCACCCGAAGGACACACTACCAAGTATTGGGAGTACGCCAAGAACGACCGAGTCGATTCTTAGATGTGTTTCGTTAATCTCCCATTGCTTATTTAGATAGCCAACATCGTCCTCCACTCTGTTCATTGTTGACTGCCATTCCAGCAGCTAGCATCTGTTATCTTCAAGTTTGACTGCGATTTGAGGAGCTGTGGCACAAAGTATGTATGTAGATCACAAGCGTCGTCCCGTAACGTCTAAAGATTCTATCCCAAGTTTCACGCCAAAGTTTACGCCAAAAATGACGCTTTTCATTACAATTTTCCGCAACAACCTAGGCGTCAATCCATACGTAACATAATCGTTTCCAACAGATATTTACAGGCTATTACGATATCTTATAGAACTTTTTCGAGCAATTTATATCGCCGTTGAGTTATTTGATCTCGAAGTTGAACTACATTACGCGCCCATATAAAAGTCGCGATTATATATGAGCGCGTAAAGTAATTCAGCTTCGAACCCGAATAGCGCAACAACAACGTAATTCTCAAGAAAAAATTACCAAGGAGACCTAAGGTGTTTTACTAAGTTTTTAAACTTGACAAAAACAATACATTTGTCACCTAAGAAAAGCGTTTTGGTGTAAAAGGTGGGGTGTGCGCAAACTTTTGGACACGTACCGTATGACTTGGCAGAGAATCGACAGCCCCAGAACCTTGGTAGCTCGGTCTTACAAGGTATAGGAAACACGACAAGGCCTTGTTCATGAACCATGATTTGATTGAACGCGGCCCATTTTGAACGCCTGCAGCAGACGTGATATGCTATCTATTGCTCTTGACTTCATCGCTGGCTACCCTCCGTATCGTCTCATATGCACCACGGATGCATTCAGATCTTCAAATTGTGCTGGAAAATCCGAATCCCACCCATCCTACTTCCCATCTACTTCTTCGATTGTGCTTTCACAGCCGCTTTAGTGGTACGACCGCCACCTTTCTCGGACTAGAGGAGATGTTAGTATCTGAATATAACTGCGGAGGACTGGGGAGACTAGGTGTAGACGAATTGGGGGGGTCATGGTAAAAGTACCTTGGCAACGCTCTTGATAACGCCGACAGCGACGGTTTGACGCATGTCGCGGACAGCGAAACGACCAAGAGGTGGGTAGTCGGCGAAAGCCTCAACGCACATAGGCTTGCTGGGAATCATCTTCACGATGGCGGCATCACCGGACTTGATGAACTTGGGGTTGTTCTCAATGGACTTGCCGGTACGGCGATCGATCTTCTCGAGGAGCTCGGCGAACTTGCAGGCAATGTGGGCGGTGTGGCAATCCAAGACGGGGGCGTAACCAGCGCCGACTTGACCAGGGTGGTTGAGGACGATGACCTGGGCATTGAAAGAGTCGGCACCCTTGGGTGGGTCGTTCTTGGAGTCGCCGGCAACGTTACCACGACGAACCTCCTTGACGGAGACGTTCTTGACGTTGAAGCCGACATTGTCGCCGGGAACACCCTCGGCCAGTTGTTCGTGGTGCATTTCGACGGACTTGACTTCGGTGGTGACGTTGGCCGGGGCGAAGGTGACGACCATACCAGCCTTGATGGTGCCGGTCTCCACACGACCGACGGGCACGGTTCCAATACCGGAGATCTTGTAGACATCTTGGAGAGGGAGACGGAGGGGCTTGTCGGTGGGACGGGTGGGAGGGTCAATGTTGTCAATGGCCTCCAGGAGGGTCTTGCCGGAGACCTTGCCAGCCTTGGATTCCTTCTCCCAACCCTTGTACCAGGGGCAGTTGGAGGAGACTTCGATCATGTTGTCACCGTTGAAGCCGGAGATGGGCACGAATGGGACGGTCTTGGGGTTGTAGCCGACCTTCTTGATGAAGTTGGAAGTCTCCTTGATGATTTCATTGAAACGATCCT
Source organism: Rhinocladiella mackenziei CBS 650.93 (assembly GCF_000835555.1). NCBI lineage: Eukaryota > Fungi > Ascomycota > Eurotiomycetes > Chaetothyriales > Herpotrichiellaceae > Rhinocladiella > Rhinocladiella mackenziei. Next base: position 2,437,055 of record NW_013550602.1, read on the forward strand.
CAGACCACTTGGTGGTGTCCATCTTGTTGATGGCGACGATGAGTTGCCTGACCCCGAGGGTGTAGGCCAGGAGAGCGTGCTCACGGGTCTGGCCATCCTTGGAGATACCGGCTTCGAATTCACCAGTACCGGCGGCAATGATGAGAATAGCGCAGTCGGCCTGAGAGGTACCCGTGATCATGTTCTTGATGAAGTCACGATGGCCGGGGGCGTCGATGACGGTGACATAGTACTTGGGAGTCTCAAACTTCCAGAGGGCGATATCGATGGTGATACCACGTTCGCGCTCGGCCTTGAGCTTGTCCAAAACCCAGGCATACTTGAAAGAGCCCTTGCCCAACTCGGCAGCTTCCTGTGGTGGGCGTTAATTCTGGCTCAGACCATTTGCGATATCACGTGATGGTGCGGTCACCCCTCCCCCACCAAAATTTTTTTTTGGGTCGGAAGTGGTGATAAGGCCACGAATGAGTCAAACCAGGGGGATGGAGGGCAGATACCTTCTCGAACTTCTCGATGGTACGCTTGTCGATACCACCGCACTTGTAGATCAAGTGGCCTACTCTTGTGTGAGTGTATGGTCATGATTGTGCCAGCTCGGCTTCCTCTTACCGGTGGTGGTGGACTTGCCAGAGTCGACGTGGCCGATGACGACGACGTTGATGTGAGTCTTTTCCTTACTGGAGCGGTCGACAACATGTCAGCGATGACCATTGATATCAAATGGAGGCTTGATTCTCGGTTTGGAGTCGAGCGCAGGCAGATTGAGAATTTGCTTACCCCATGGTGACAGATTTGTGAGTTTGAATCGAGTCGTTGAAGTCCTGTAGTTCTGTGGCAGATACTAGAAGAATTCAGAGAGAATGCTCAGATACCACGGCTTGCGTAGAGGTGCTAAGAGATGATTAGTTTTGATGTCAAAGGGTGGGGGGGGGATGAAGGAACTCACTGAGCGACGAAGAAAGATAGAATCAGGTCGACGAGAGTGTGCGAAAGATTTTGTAGGCTGCGGCGGGAGACAGGGCTTGGCGTTTGGGCAGTGTGAATCACCGTCCCAATACCACTCCCAGGGCCACAGGCTGCTCGGACTGGATACAGAGCACTGGCGTACGGGGCTAGGCTGCCAGGTGGAATTCCTTATCCTCTCCCAAAGCCCCGCCTCTAGAGATTTATACCAGCAAAAACCTTGGGCGTGTGCCACTACTGTCCTTCGCCCCAGAGCCATTCCCACCAATTGAAGATTGGAAAAATATTCGCCTCCAGGCTCAAATTTGTCTCCCCATGGCTGTAGAGATCGTGGCAATTACCATCTAGAATATCCACCGTCACGGTTTGATGGCATTCCTGTCTGTACCAGAACCTTATTCCCTTGGAATTTCTGTAGGCTTTCCCTCGTCGTGGAAACGCTGTTTGCGTACATTGCCATCTCGGAGTTAAGAGTCACCAGATCAATCAGGCCGACTTGTCAGACCATCCAGCCCCAACAATGGCTCTTGGGGGATTCTGTTATTCTTCCCCGTTGCTCTATTCTCGTGGCTGCTCTGGCCAGTGGATATGTGATCATCTACAGTGGTATGATCGAAGAGCAAAACCTTCCCAGAGTCCTGACGATTCACAATCCTCCATCGCTCTTCCTCCCGTAATGAGTCATCTCTTGTAGATGGGAACAACCTGAATCTAGGACGAGTCGAATCGACGGTTCGAAGGGCAGAAACATCCATCGCGGTATTCAATATTCTCTCCATTGTTTAGCGCATTCCACACACTGTAATATGTGAGCAGGAGACACGTTTCTCGAGCCTGGTCATACCTTGAAAAAAGAGGTGGGCGGCTCGTCTGCGCTTCTTGTCTGCAGCTGATAAAAATATGCCTTTTTTGAATTGCAGTTCTCGTTCGGGCAGCCTCCAGGGACTTGGGAAAAGTAGTCAATATGTCTGGCCACTTATCCTCTGGGCTTCATTCATCCATACCTTCGTTCACGGGCAAGTCAGACTGCTCCTCGCCTAGGATGTCATCCTTCTGCTTCTTCTTCATGTATGTCCGCTCGTAGTACGATTGGTCGAGAACGAACTGGTAAGGGCATGTCCGACAACTGAAGGCGTTCAGACCCTGTGGATGCTCGGTAGTCCCAGGAGTCCTCGCGACGGTCAGACTGTTGCAACAGTAAGGACAGACTATACGTCACGTCAGTATGGTTTCTGAGTTTGCATGGTACTATCTCACATGTCGGAGGCATAACTGCTGACGTAAAGACTGCCCCCGAGGGGTATTCATTTAAAAATTCGCTCCGACCATGGTGAAAAGGATGCGATACTGGTACGGTTGAGTAAAACTCGTGCAAACAGCTCAAACAAATTTCTCTGCGGGGAATCTCATTATGTAAGCAAGGCTCTCCATGCCGTGCCACAAAGAATGTAGGGAAGTGATGTGAACTCGAATGCCCCTGCGAGTGCATCTCAAAGCCATACAAGTCAAGGCTTGCCATTAAGTATAGGAACTACGTCCGAGGAGAATATTGGACGTCTCTATGTACTTCTGTTCGTGAGGAGTGGCCCCCCTGGCGATGCTGGTAATCGGCTTTCCATCACAATAAACCTTCTCCCGAGGACATTCAAGATCTATTCGGGGCTTACCGATGCCATCAAATTGTTGAGTTACCTCATGACAAGAATCCTGGTGGCACAGTCGAGGCCCCTAAGACTCTTCGGCCAGCAAATGCTGGAAGAACTCAACGTGGAGGGCAAACTGGATTGTTTTCGCAATATGGCACGAATGAACGGTGGACGCTGATCGAGGCCAAAGGGCGCTCATGCACCCGATCTTAGAATCTCCACTCTGATGAAAGTATCGAACCGGTCAGGGGCTGGAGAGCACATAGATGGTAGCGACCGCAGGCGGCTGGAACATATTTTGGAGAGGTTGCACCATCCAGAATCTAGATTGTACAGCTGTCTCTTCCAGGTTCGTGATCACCTTCGACGCTTTGTTGTCGAGATGAAGTAGATTCTCTGAGTACATCAACGTTCATTTCCGTTGGAAGAGGAGTGATCTCGGTTCTCATCCATTGACTCTGCAGATTCAACTATCCCATTCTCAAAGTCTTCTGGGAACACACAGCACAACGACTCCCACCAGGGTGTAGATGCTGGCTCGTAGAAGACGAAATCCCACCACAGAGAGGTCGACATCGGTTGGGTGAAATCTTCTAATGTGGAGCATCCCTCCTGGCCATGTAAATAAGCCGACGGGCAAACCAAGACCAAAGTACGGTGGGCGCGTCGAAGGAATCCCTACCAGAAGCAGGACCCCAATCACAAAATCGGTATAATCATTGTCGTTGGGTGGGAAGAGAATGGTCAAATCCTCTCGCAATCCTCTTGCAACTTGCCGCCTCACCCCTGCGGCCCACGGTACAGACCAGGCGACCACGTCATTATAGACCATGAGAACGATTCGACAAGTCTCAGAAAGGTCTTTAAAGCTGGGTTTTCACCTCCAAGAATTGAGTAAGTTTTGGTGTCGAAGCGCTAAGGGCTTCGGAAGTTGAGCTGACCCTTTTCTCCCGTTTAGGACAACGGTAAGGACGCGCGGAGTTTCTGAGTGGTTCATCATAGCCTCGAATCTGCTTCCAAGAGCGCTATAAAGCTGTAAAGCTTCGTCATCAAAGGCATAGTCGCCAGTGTTGAGGGTTGTGAAGCTCGATAGCAGCGGGAACGTCGGCGCTTGTGAAATGAATTGGCAGCAACGCTGGGATATGAAACTCCTATCTTGGCGAGTTTTGTTCCCTGACTTGGCCAGTTTGCATCCTCGAGGCGCAGCCAAAGACAGAAACGACGAGGTGGAATGCAATCTGCCTGATACACTCATTCCCCCGGTTGCAAAGGTGGTTCACCAGAGAGATCATCGTTTGAAGTCTCCCGTGCCATTTTCTCACCGCTGTTCATCTCTTCCTTCCTCCGAACGGCGTCTGGATCTCAAACTCGGGGCCCTAGTCTTACCCGCTGAAGATCGGCCGACCTCCTCACATCTCTACCGGCCGGGCCGGTGACAGGCAAACACAATGGCTGACGTCGACGTGAGCCAGACTACATTTGCCCTCACTTAAAGTTCTAACTAACCATCAATGGTGTATAGGGCGCATCTCCGAAGGAGCAGATACTCGAAGCCTGTCGGAGAGACAACGTGGAATTATTCCACGAAGTGCTGGATGACATGAAAGATCAGAACAAAGAACAAATAGCCGAATTCTTCAACACCGCCACAGACACCATGGGAAATCATCTGCTGCACGTCTGTGCGAACTATGGCGCCTGTAAGCAGAGCATCAAGAAACATCTGGGTGACTGAACTAATATCCTTGTTCAGACGATGTGATGGACGAACTACTCAATATTGAGTTCCTTGAATGTGATCCGTTGACCAGGAGGGACAAAGAGACACCAATCCACTGTGCTGTCAAATATGCCAATGAACGAGAGGTCGAATTAGGGCAGGCTATGGCAAAGATGTTGATCGATGCTGGAGGCGACCCCAGAGTCAAAGATGGACACGGCAGAAAACCTGCAGAGATATGTACTCCAAGGACAGAAGAACTTCGCAGCATCCTAATCAAGGAGGAATATGTGCTCAATGAAGGACTCAAGAACGTCGACATTCAACCCGATGACGACGATGGTCCTGGTGGATCTGCCTCAGATTCGGAATGAACTCCTCGATTTCCTGCTTCCCAACCCCGAGTTCAAGTCTTCACCGACCGTTGCAATGGTCTGTGGTGGCTGTCGAAATTTCCCAGCACGTCCCTACCGGCAAGGTCGTACACGGCTCCTCACAGCGCAATCATTCCCTTCCCCGCTGCCCCCGGGCGAGGGCTGGGGTGGGTTAGTGATGAAAATACAGCGCGTAGATGGCTTCCTCTATGATAGCTGTGGTAAGGGAAATTCCCGCTTTCCGACGACAATCGTCTTATGGTCCTAAGGGGCAAGGGGGCCCACTGAAATATGCGTCTTTCCCTAGAGTCTATCCCGTGGGCTCGACTTGCGCCTTTCATGGTCGCGCAATGAGCTCACCACTCATAAAATGATGAAGATTTCATACCTATTCTCAGCATCTAAGTTTCCCCCCTCTGACTTTCGGCTTTTTCTTTGGCCTTCAACGTCGACCTCCACGAGATGATCAGGAATATGGCACACAGCACACCCAGACCATCCAATCCAATGCCCAAATACCACGCTCCTTGATAGCCCCGCAATGCATCCGACCCGCCCGAATTCACTTGCACTTCAACTGTACCGGCCATTCCCAACCCGATGGAAATGCTATAGTTGACCACGGTGTTGACAAGAGATGCGGCTAGACCTTGATGTTCTGGCGGCATATGGTTCGAGAGCACAATGACTCCGGAAGGGAACGACATATCCATTCCCCAGCAAGTTACTAGGGTTGAAACAAAAGTCTGAGCCCAATAAGTCTGGTTGATGGGCATGGTAGTGATCAAAATGATTCCAACCATGAAAGCCAGCATACTAATCAACATGATCCATCCAGGCTGGATCTTCCGTATCAAAATTCCGGTGGTGATCGCTGCCATTGCGCCAGATATCGTGGTTGGGACAAATTGAGCAGCACCAAGCAGGATGCTCTGTTCTCGTTCCAGCTCGAGGAATTGCCTAATGACGCACATCAGCAACCAAAAAAAAAAAAAAAAAAAAAAAAATTCGGAAGAACGGACCAGAGGTAGTACAGCCATATCCCAAAGCTGGCCCATCCCATAGCAATGCACCCAAATACAAGCTTCGTGTCGGCTGTGAATGAGGACATAGGAACAAGCGGGAATGTGGCTCTTCTTTTCTCAAACCAGAAGAAGGCCGCCAAAAATATCACGCCCACAATCAGCAGGACGTAAACATAAACCTTGTCCCATCCCGCAGCGGGACCCTGGTTCCAAGCAAAATTGAACAAAATCAAGCCGACCACTCCAAGCACAGTACCAGGAGCATCCAACTCCTTGAACGTCGCTTTGCCGCCTACCACCGGAATATGAGGTACGACGAAGATCACCATCAGCCCAACCAAGATCAACACCATCCCCAAAGTCCAGAACGCCCAAGGCCACCAAACAAACTCGGTGAAAATTCCCGAAAAGACAGATCCAATAACCGAGCCCCCGGGAGCTGTCGCTCCAAAGATGCTCAGAACCATATCCTTCCTTGGGCCTGGTGGGTAGGTGCGGCTCAGCACCGCAATTCCATTCGGTAGCAACAGGGCCGGCCCAATACCCTGCATGGCGCGACAGAAGGCGAAGAAAACTAACGAGTGTGAGAAGGCAGCGAAGCCCGCGACCAGAGACCAGAGCGCAAACCAGAAATAACCCATCACGAATAATTTCTTGTGGCCGTACAAATCTCCCCAGCGGCCTGCAGGGAGGATGAATGTGCCCACGGTCAATGAGTACGCGGCGGGCAGCCATGAGAGCTGGCCCGGGTTCGTCGTGTGGAAGGAGCGCCCGATGATGTGGAGAGGTGCGATAGACTGCGTGAGGCCCGCTTGTGTGAGGAGCTGCGAGGAACAGATGACGGCGACGAAAAGGATTTCATGCAGACGAGAAAAAGAAGGTGGCTTGGTGGCCGTGGGAACTCGAGAGATTGTCGATGTCAGGCTATGTTGTCGACCGACGGAAAGAACTGTCGTTCTGGTTTCATGACGGGCAAGATCTGTGCTGGCTCTGCATGTTCGGGGAGCGTCTGAACAACTGGCAGTCCGATTGGCTCTCGAGAGTTTCTGGATAGGGCTTTCAGGCGTGCAGACATCAAGATCCTTTTCCGACACCTTTTCGAGATCTGGATTCGGATCTTGTTCTGATGTCCTTGAGCAATCGTCTTTTCGCCGCACCTCGATAGACTCTTCTTTCTTTTCAGACATCTGTGTTGTTTTGTCTCGGCCTCCAATACACAATTGGCTGTTTCCGGGGCTTGAAATTTATCTTCGCTGGAATACGACAAATTGAACCAGGCACTGGAAGAAATGGCTAGGATCCAGGATTCCCGGATTCGATATAAAGAGATTCGGTCTTTTGCCCGTCCCCTCCCTTCGCCGAAGCCGACCGTATATAGGCAGTCCATGAGCTCCACCGTCGCCGCTGAGTCTTATCAGATATATCCGTTTGCCAAAGGCATCGAGATGCGATCTGCACATGTCTGACCGGGTGAAGTTGTGGCTCCAAATGATCTCGAACTAAAACTTTGACAACGACGATGTCATTAGGTGGGGGCAACCGATGTTCGTGGAACCTCGCTAGGTTCTCAGATGAGGGAAGGAGTAGCCATGAAGCAGAGACCGGCTTATCCAAGCAGTGATCCACAATATGTGCCAAACGAAAAGGCCGTGCAGGGGAAATCTCAGGACCCATGGCGGCTGTTGTTCCGCCCAGCCCAATCCGATTGAAAGGTTATCAGGAGCACGCGTTGGTGGCGTCTTCTGTTCAGAATTCCTGCTTATGAATATTGAGATGCGATGTCATTCCTCTTGCAAACGGGTTTTTGAATCGGGATTCAGATCGTACAACAATCTCGACTTAGTTGTGGGCGTAAGTTCTGGTCCGATATCGGCTACTTCACCGATTTCAGCCTCGTCGGGGACCCTTGGAAGTTGGACACCCCCAGATACAGAGCACTCGTGTGAGAAAATAGCAACAGTCTTGCTTTGTTGTACGCGCTATGGAAATGTCCCCTGTTGAATTTATCATCTCACAGTCTCGTACAAAGGCTGAATTGCATCGGCCTTAGATCCGACATCCGAGGGGAGGGCCAAGGCTGTTGTCAATACTCATGGTGAGTCATATACCACCATAGGGGATAGCTCGCTCCTTCGACCCTCACCCTAGCTGAAAATTTATATAGGGAGGATGCCCGACTTATATCAGAGAAATACCTCTTGTTGTTGCTGGATTAACTCTAGATCCTATCACACTGACTGTCGACTGGTCCAGGGAGGAGTTGTACCGGGAGAGTCCAGAGTGGGAGACGAGCACCCACCCTCGGGCTGACAGTTTGTGTGGCCACGGGACTGCTGTGGCTAGCTCCGAGCGTTGCCACGGTCCCTTACCGAGCAAGTCAGTATGAATTCGGCAAATTCACTTCCTCAAATCTAGAGGGTCTGCATCGTTGAAAATCAATAAAGTATCTTTCAATAACGATGGATTTCGAAAACAACGAGAGGTAGGATAATTCACACCCTCGGTGCAGTTGAGAACACCCGTGGGGATTACCGCCAGCATCCATCCGCCTGCTGCATACAGCTGATATTTTGACGATGGCACGGAGGAGAGCGTTCATCATAGGGGTCTTCCATGCTAGATGAGGTATTTGTCCCTCGAGCAGATCTTCTCACCAAGTGCTGTCATGGTCAGTCGTAATGATCATTCTAAACCGGCAAAACAGTGATCTGGACAGTGCAAGGCTCACCCAGTCTCCCACAGCCGCCCAGAGCACCTGTACCAATCCGCCGATTCCCACGGTGAAAGCAATCAATTGTCCGACAGAGTTCATCGAGTTGATTCCAGACACAAAATTCCACACCAGGGTCAGTTCGATAGCGACGATGGCTAGCCCGAAGCCGAAACAGTTAATGGCTAGCAATGATTTCGACAGCCTTTTCGGCGAGCGATCACACGGTCGACTCGCTTCCCGGGATCTGTGTATCGGCAGAACCCGACGGAGCTTTTCTGACAGAATAGGGTGATTTTGCAAGAGAAGGAACACCCCGAAGGGATAATATACGGCCATCATGACCGAAAATGCTTTGTAGAATGAGACTGCCTTATGAAGGCTATGCCCTGAAAACTCCGCAAAGAGAAAGATCGCAGATCCACAAGGTATAGGCTGGAATGTCTTGACACGACCCCTGAACCAAAACCAACAGTTGTAAGATATCATCGCCCCATACACAACAGACAACGATATCAAACGTCCTCTCTTCCACGATGACGAATTACCGTTTCGATTCCGATTCGCCGCTGGCAGCGGGAAGAGGTGCACGCAAAAGTAACCCCCAAAGAACAAGCTGACAAGCACAAACACCTCGGCGAAGAAGACACAATATACTCCGTATTTTGCCGTGATGACTACCGTTGCAAGCGCCAAAGCAAAGGAAAAGAGGAAATATGCCGAATGAATGTCTTCTCGATGGTTGGAAAGGAGGAGGTTAGAAAGCATTGTGGCAAGCCATTGTGCATAGATACCAATTCGGATTCCAACTCCATAGAGATCTGGAATTCCCACAAACCCACATTGGTGGTGGATGCCTTCTGTGTCTCTGCTTACATGTGTGCGTCAGGTCAGAGGCCATCTAGATAGCAGTTAGTGTGATGGAGCTCAATGTCCAAAGCTGCCGCGGAACAAGGCTGAAGGAAACTGCGGGAGCTGTAGGTCGATTTAAGCACCATCATGAAATGTACGCTGAATAATATGCCGCCTATTACATTGTGGTTTCGGGAATAAAACTCGTACTGTTGGTCGTTAGCAAGCCACACCAAACACTGCCCATGCCAAACTGCTGGCCGTCGAGGATGAAACGGCTTATATTCTATCCACGTATTTGGAGTTGGTACGGCTCCCTTTCTACTTTCCAAAGTTTCATCTTTACACTTGCTATCCGAGCAGTAGTAGTTCACCTCACCCGCTAACCTTAGATGTTGTAACCTCGATGGCTCCCTCGATTCGCTAAACACTGGGCAATACCCTCCTCAAACCCCGGTTGGACTGACTTTCGATTGAGCAAGCACCTTGCCGCAAGGTGGAATAAGGCATCGGAGCACTCTTTGAACACATCAGCCTGGGAAATCAACAGAAGCAGCAATGCTTTGAGATGATAATATAATACTCAGAACCCTATGAGAGGACATATTACGGGCAATCTTCTCCTGTGGAGCCGGATGATAATTATTAGTATGATATGCCTATCCCGTTATGGAACATTTGGAGCGCTAAGGATATATGGGAGCTATTAGGGTTTTGCACTTATTTCAGACTTCATATCAAGTAAGGTGAACTGTACTAAACATGAGACCAAGCAGTCGGACGAGCAACCACAAACGCCCATCTCTAAACACAAATCAAACATTTCCTGGGCACTGAACGACCTCACCACACCCCCGTGATGGTATTCTTATATGCTAAGTGAACCAAAGTCTTTGGGTTGAAGGACTTGGCCTATCTCGTCGCCAACTACCACGGCGCCTCTACGGCATCAAACTCTCCGTCGGCAATAATCGCTGTGTCGTTCGGAAATACACCTTGCTCGGATGACCCGTCTACGCTGACAGCCTTGGTTGTCATACAAGTCATCATGTCGTATATGTCTGCAGCTTCAGGGTCGCAGGTGTCAGGGTCCGGGAGAGTGCTGTTGGCTGAGGTGACAGCATCATCGACTCCAATCTCGACAGGTGGATTGCTGAGATATTGGTTATTGAAATCGTTAACTAGCCCAGAAAGAAATGAGTTCAGACTCTGGACTAGGTTGTTGAGCTTGAGGCGAAGCGCGGTATCCAGGAAAGGAAGAGTTCCCTCTATCGGTGTTATTCTGTGGTGCGGGAACCAGTAATGAAACGCCACGTCGTTACAGTAGGTTGTGTCCACGTTGAAAAAGGCAGGGTAGCCTGTCATATAGAGCTTGAAATCGGTGCGCCCAGACTTGATAACTGTCTGCTGCAAAGCTTGAAATAAAGCTGGGTAGAGTTGGTTACCGTTAAGGATCCCAATGACATTCTGAACTGTCTTGTCACAATTCCCAGAAAATTTCGGCCCACCCCACCACAGAACGAAGGCATTGAGTAGTCGGAAAACTTCAGGTCGTTGCCGCCAATAGATACTGTGGCAATGTCAGCATTAGTTGGGTTTTGCCATTGATCAATCTGGGGACCGATATCCGCAACTGTAGCCCCGGAACAGGCATGATTTTGGAAGTCAATATTTGCAACGGTGGCCGCTTACTGATTTGGATAGGAGAATTCCCCTCGACGGCAGCCGGACCTCTCTGTCGTTCCTGTCCCGATTCCCGCTACGAAAGAGTCTCCGAAAGCGACATATCCTGTCTTAATTGGATTTGGCCGAGCTGATGTCGAGGTATCTGGGCTTCTAACATCTAGCAGCCCATTTCTGCTCGAGACATCTGCATCTAGCGGTACAGCAAACCCTTCCCCTGTCCACATAGCTTCTGATGTACCTCTGCTTGTTGGTGTTCAGCAGCTTAGGAGTCAATTGGCTGCGACTTCCTGAGCTATTGAATGAATGTTCTCGAGCTCGTTAAGAGCTTTTTCTAGCAGATATCCCGAAACATCTAATGTCTTTCTTGCGGAGGATATGACCTCGACTTAGGTTTTCGATTTCAGAAGAACGTTTGCTTTGAAGTTACTCCGTAGGTCTGGATGATTGGATGTTCGAGGTTGAGTGTGAATATCATCCCATATTATATGCAGTCAAGACATGATCAGATTATAGCGCTCACCTCGAAGACGACTCCTGACTGCCCCTGACCTTTCAAGATCAGTCGCTGAGACGGCAAATTTAAAGATGACATCGCAACCACGATACATGGCGACTTTGCGGTCGCGGATGTGAACCCACATTCTCACACATATATCGAAGAAACAAAGAGCTTTTCATGGTTTGCGAGAGTCGATGGCGATACCTTCTGTATCTTGATATCCGTCAACTGGTACTTCCAACTTCGAATGTGTTGAGGATTGTCCATTCAACGAGGTACAAGGCACGCTGTGCTTCCAGTACCGTTCCCCCGGCTGGCCGATGTCGATGATCACAGGCTAGAGCCAGAAGCAGTTTCAAAGCCATCCATCCGAGTGTGAACAGTAGTTTCATGTTTCCACCGGCGAGGCAGAACCGAGTCTGGGATTTTTTTAAGATAGATGGAAAGGCACTTGAGACGTCCTTGGCCCTAGTAAGCGCGCTGTCCCCGGTTGCGAAAATGGCTGTGCGGCTGCGAACACCCAAGTACTAGTGGCTGGTTGAAATAATAAGTATACGTTGCCTTGCAATTTCTCTCGTCGTCTTTCTTTCCAAGCTTATGTTCTTAGTCCCAAAAGGTTGCCTACCTATTTAGCAAATGCCATATCTCACCGGTGTCTCTGCCGGTGATGGTATATTATCAATCCCTCCATCCATAATGAGGGAGCCCCCAACATGCCGCGACCTGTGTAAACCGAAGATTGACATCGCGCTGAATACATTCGATGACCCTCTCAATCCATCATATCCGGGCTCTGGGCTGATGAAAATCCAGAATCCTGTTGTTTGCAATCATAATATCGTACATGCCTCAGATTTTCCGCATTGTCAGTCAAGGCAGCACGTTTGGCATTGCGCCTAATTACGTCATGTTCCACTACCTGTTCGCCGCGACACAGTTTACGACGATCCTGTTGCTCTCTTGTGCACACTACCCCGTGATCGGGTGTGTTCGGGAGAGGCAGCTTGTGGGACTTGCGGAGCGTCCTTGGGCCTTACAGATCATGGTGCAATGGTCTGGATCATTCTCGCTGTAAGCCCGGTGCAAAATCTCGTTCCTTTACCTATTCCACGACTAACTGCGCTCTTTAGGGCAATTCCAAACTCATCGTTGGCTTTTGTATCTGTCATAGTCTGATCTGGGTTGTTCCTGCCATTTCGATATTATTGCAACCCGATCCCGAAAGCTCTATGGGATCGCTGACCTTTATGGGACTGTGCGACATGATCTGCATCTCGATTTCGATCGTCCTTGTCACATCGCAGTTTCCATCTCAGATCAAGAGATTATGGGGAATGGACAATTCTGCGCTCAGCATATCATCGCTCAGCATATCTACATTCGCCAGCCAATGTGTCATCTTCATTCTCCTAGGATGAGTCGGTACTGTCGCCTCGGACCACGCGGGAGAGGGTTTAATCGAGTTCCACGGCGTTTGTACGACCCATTCACTTGGTATTATATCAATGCTTGGCCGTGGCTGAACAACGTCATCTTCGGCCTTGGGCAGGGCGTTCTCTTTGCCATATTCATGTATCGAAAATTCGCGGAGCCACTTGGCAGAGTTCATCCTATTCCTGAAGGACTTAGTCCTAGCGAAACAACATGGCTTCTTGATTGATGCCTAGGGGCTGCTGGCTCACCGTTCGGGTCAAATTATCAGGTGTCTCAATCTGAAAACGAGACCGGCTTTTGTGAAGTTAGACAGATCTCGGCTCAAACCGTCTTTCAGATCCCTGATACAATGGCCTTTGAAGAAGCCAGTGCCATTCCCCTTGTCAGTTTAACAGCTGCACTGACTTTATTCCGAAGGCAAAGCTTTGCGGGCCCCATGGAATCTCGAGGCGGTCGCCGAGAATGGGAAACCATTACTTGTGTACGCAGCCACGACTGCTTTGGGTGCTTACACTCTCAAACTCGCAAAACTTGCGGGGATCGGTCCCATTATTGCAATTGGCGGAGGGAGTAGCGAGTACTTAAAGAAGTTACTCGGTGGAGAAGACGTCTTCCTGGATTACAACACCGGTAGAGCAAAGCCGAAAGAATCAGCCAACCCTTCAGCAATACCGTTGAGACCTCCAGGGATAACTTCAAAGGGATGGCCCTCATATTTCTCTTGCTCTAGCAATTCTTGGACCCAGTTGAAGAACTTCTTCGACACCTCCATGCGCTTCTTCTTTCGATTGCTGCTTTGGCATGCCAGGTCTGCAGGTGCCCCCATGCGCGGTGCCAACAAAAGTGTAGAGGATTTGCACACCGCTAGGAATGTCTTCCTCGTGGTACTTTTTGGCTCCTGAGAAAACGCTGGCAATTCCACTCCCCAGCATCTGGCTGACATGCACCCAGCTATTGTTCTCATCATATCTATCAATGGCATTTGTCAATTTCCACTTGCGATCCTTCACAATTTGATTGGCCTGAACCGACTGAAAACCGGACATGCCGGAGGTGAGAAATTTGTCTGCCGGATTGCATAAGTCTGAGGGAGGATCATTATTGCAAAAAGTCGAAATACTGGAAGACGAGAGAGACCGCTCTGGGTTGCTGCTTTACATGGCAACCGTAATGGGGGAAGTGAACGTAAACAATTGAAAACTGGAAGAGGATCCATTTTATGTCTGCATGCCAACATTATTTCTTCAAGGAGGATGCATTCATTTCGCATTTAAGCAATATCCACATTCTTGCTCACAATCTTCCGTGCCCCGATCTTAATCCATAGATCGAACGCCTCTACCGTCGAAGTCGTCGCAATAGCTCGCGCAGGCTCCCTCACGACCTCCCGTCACAATCACTTGGACGGCGTCTAAATGCAACAGAATCCTTCGGCGGCTGACATCCTTCGTGAACTGACTTGGGAAATAGTACAAGGTTTGGCTGCGCAAAAAGAGGATTCATCGGAGGGAAGGACTGATAGCCAAACCGGAGGCCTGCGGGGCTGGCGCAAAATACTTCGCAAACGGGACAGAAGTCCAGAAAGGCATACACCTCCTCCTGTAGGAAGACACAACCGCAGGCTCTTCTGGCCAGGAGCTTGTCTGGCTCTCGCCCGACGGACTTAGCCCTTCGAGAAAACACTGCTGTCTTGACTGTCGATACAACTCGACGAGCGCAAGTATGCCGGGGTCAAGATAGTAGCAGCGATGACGAAGTAAGGCACATAGATCACACCCGCTGTTCCTCTACCAGCATATCAAGACCACCTCTTCTAAAATAGTCTGACAAACGGCACGCAAACAACCACTGCGGCCAGGCTGCCCGCAAAAAAATGCCAGCCCTTAGACATGGTCCCGCAGGTGGACTTCCCGCATTGCTCATCTCGCCCAGGACTACGAGAGTATGATTAGAGACGGCTATACCGTCATTCCCGCCTTTCTCGCCGCCATTACTGACTCTATGAGGTCCTCAGACATGGAGCATGGCGAAACTACATTGCAAGGAGCAATATCGCTCTTTGACATGTGTCTAGAAAACGCCTCCCAAAAATAGTGGAAGGACAAAGGGAAGGTGATACAAACAAAAACTGATATGATGGTCTGTACGACGTCGTTGGAACTGGGCTACAAGAGCTCGAAGACGATTTCGGGAATTCAGGAACAGGACAGCCCCCACTCAGGAAAGCAACTGGTTGGTGTGGCATATACATGGTGACACAACTGGTCAGAACTGAAGTATTGTCCGAATTCGCAGTGACAGAACTAGCCCTCCGCTGGTACCTACGTCTTGTTCACTGGGATTTTGGAGACTCTGTCTCAGATTCACTGATCGAAGCTCACATCAACACTCCGGATCCGCCAGGCGCTTTGCTTGAGACCCCCGATGCCATAATGGGATTTTCATGTCTGGAAGATTGCTGCGGGGCGTAAGGTCTTTGGTAGGTCTGGATAAGTATCGGACGTCGCCGTTGGTACAAAGAAACGATGATCCATTTGCCGTTCTGCCTCATTTCTTCAGCTTCAAGCCCTTTCCCCATGCTACAAGGGTTGGTAGCATGTTGGACGATAGGAGCGTTGATGACGTTTGTGAAGCGTTCTACGTTGAAGCTCTATTTTGCGGCCGAGGGGACAGATACAACTGATTTGAGAATGGCAAGGACAACTGTGTCGAAAGAAGTCCCCACACCAGCGAATGTTCAAAGAGATGTGGGATTCGCTCAGGAGGGACTTGAATATCATGTATTCCCTCTCTCGTGGCCATAAGGCCCCGGCAAGTAATCGACGGCCTTGAGAGAATGTCAGGGAAGGCGCAGATACGCGTCGAGCTTGATCAACATCTAAAATGTCAGAGTACCAAAACTACCATGCCGCTCAGATCTTCTTTTGCCGCCTGTGTCATTTCTTGATGAATGATTGGGGAGGATGGATTACGCTGCTAAGGGAGGGGAAAAAAAAAGATAACGATTTGCTACTCTAACCTACAGAAATCTATAAAGTATGGCAACAAAGGGTGCGAGATAGAGATACAGATCTGGAAACGCCGTCAGTGAGACCGTTGTCCGAAGGATATCGGTGGTGTGAAGGTCTGCAGGGGTGGATCGAAAAACGTCTTGGAGCCCTGAAAATGGAACCCGCTCCATCGTGGCTCTGTGCACAGGAAATGGCAAAAGTCCCCTTGTGCGTCGTCATTTCAACGGGAAACAACTTGACAGGAACGGAGTAGAGTGAAAGAAGCCTCGGCGATGACTCTGAAGTACACGACGACGTGCGATTTTGAATACAGGAAGGTCGGGCGCAAGATGATGCCCGAGGGACAGGAATCGATAAGGTTGATGGAAAGTTTCGATAAGAGCAAGTCTGAAGTGCACGGAGAGGATGGGTCTGAGGACGAACTAAGCCTGCTAGAGTAACGGTTTCATGTAGTAGCAGTTGAAAATGAGAATATGCTAGTGTTTCAGCGCCCTTGCAGTCGGCTGGTGTCCGTGGTGCATCTGGCCACTTGCCTGGCTGATAAGGAAGCATGGTGCGACGAGACAAAAAAAAGCGCTGTGGGCGGAGTTCCGATGACGAAGGCCAGATTTTCTTGTGTGGCAAGGGTGACGAATGATCCGTCCACGTTCAGATGCACAAAGGCTAGATCAAAGGTAAAATATGTAGAGCCAAGACGCGCGAGGATGAGTGTTGAGCACTCAGCAGTAATATTGAGCTTGAAAATTGAGAGCAACTGAGGACTGCGTTCTAGCCTTGCAAGGTTCACTGCGGTATCGGCAATCATAAGATAGCGAGGCCAACCTTGCGGTGGGGCTGCCAATGTACGTACCCTGATGAAAGCTAGGGAAGCTGGTCTGGGAGAGAGCTTTTGATTGACCGATATCCACTGGTAGACGCGGATAGCTGGTTGCGTATACCTCAGTAGATGGATAGCGGACTGGACCCAGTGGGGATGATTGAAATGGGCCAATCAGCATTCGTAGATCTGGTCTTGGCGGGCTTCTTCTGTTCTTTGACCACGTTGCTCGTCTCGTCTATCGATTCCTTTGTCCATCACCTACTACTGACTACCTGATTCCTCACTCCTCCGTATCAGCCTCTACAGAACTCCCTCTCTACCTTCCAGCCTCCATTGCAATGCCAATCCATCTCTCTCCTGCTTCACGTTCTTGGCCCGCATCCAGCCGTTCGGGCCTTAGTACGCATGTGCTTTACGCGTTCAACCCGTCTCGATCAACCACAGTGGCCGGTAGGATGTATCCCCCGTTGTTCCGTTGTCATGCCTTTCCCCACCGGTGTCTGATGCAGGAACTTCCATGCTTGTGTCTAGTCGTCCTTGCAGGGTAACACCGAAGCATTCTTGACGGTGACAAAGGCAATGTCCCTGTTCGAGCCCAATCCTGTGGGACAGGTAAGTTGATGGAGCTCATGGAGCTGTTGATAAATAACAAGCAGGACCCAGCTTGTTCGGACAGGCGCTGGTTTCAGAAAAGGTCAATTCTCCACAGAACTGCCTGGTGAAGTGCCAACTCGACAATATTTTTTTTTTTTTTTTTGGTGGGCCAATCTTAGGGGAATCTTGAATCCCAACGACCGCCAAATTATACATGATCAGGGACTTAATCACCTTTGCTTTTTGCCTCTTTCCTCTCTCACCCACTGCTCCTTTGGCACAGGCTGCCTCATTACCTACAGGTCGTTTCTTCCCCCCTTAACTGACGAGCTGGACTTGTCTCATTGTGCTCGGCTCCCTTGCTATCTGGTATTGCTAAGATGAACAACATGATTTTACTCCCCCTTGCTGCGATGGCGTCTGTTGTGGGTGCTCAGTCATCGGTGACAGGCAACTCAACCACTTCTGGCGGTTCGCAATACCAGAATGATGCCACACAAAGATACCTAAACATGCTCAACGAGGACCTCGGCCACAACTATCTTTGGTCTTTGCTCGGTGTCATTGCACTGGTCCTCATCTATTCCATCATTCAAAGAGTGGCCAAGCATATCAGGCATCTTGCGACAATGAACAACCTGGGTGCACTTCGCTACTTCTCACAAGCGTCGCCGACCTTCAATATGCTGAAGAGCAAGCTCCTCTATGCGCCGATGCTCTACTATCGACGAGCGCGAGAGATTAAGTTTTCCCGAAATGTCAATTTCGGACCTCTCCCTACACGGTTCCAGGCGCTATTCATCCTCCTCCTCGTCGTGACCAATGTTTTCACCTGCACCTGGAACATACCATGGTCCGATCCGGAGCTACAGGTCTTGCCTATCCTGCGAAACCGAACGGGCACGATGGCAGTGGTCAACTTGATCCCCATTATGACGATGGCAACGGTCAAAAATCCCTTGATATCGTTGCTGGACATTTCCTACGACACCTTCAACCTGATGCACCGCTGGTTGGGTCGCATCTCTATTCTGGAAGCCATTGTCCATGCTTTGTGCTGGCTCATTGCTGAGGTCGACTCCGAAGGTTGGGCAGCAGTCGGAGAATCTGTGCACCATTCATTCATTTACAGCGGCTTGATTGCCGTGATTGGATTCACCGTCATTTTTCTGCAAAGCCCCAAAGTCGTTCGAAACCTTGCTTATGAATTCTTCTTGCACCTACATTTTGTCCTGGTGGCCATCATCATAGCGTTCCTCTGGATACATCTTGAAGAATTGCCACAGCGATACCTTCTGCTGGGAGCAATCATTATTTGGGGTGTCGCAAGAACATGGAGATTGGCTACGTTGATGTACAGGAGTGTTGGGAGAGGTGGCGTTGCGGCAAGGATCCATCTACTGCAGGGTGATGCCATCAAGATCTCCCTTCAAACTCCACGCCCTTGGACATATCGACCTGGCCAGTCTTTGTACTTGACAGTGCCCTCCATCGGGCTATGGACTGCACATCCCTTTTCTGTGGCCTGGTCTGGGATCGAAGATCTGTCGAGTCTATCCGACTCGGACAGATCACATTTCAATGAGAAGAGGCCGGCCATTAGTAGCCGGTCTATCGACGTCGAAGCTCCTGGGGAGCCGACTATTTCTCTTATTATTAAGAAGCAGAGGGGTCTGACACGACAACTATGGAACCACGCAGACAAAGCCGTCGAGATTCGTCCTCTCACGGCCTACATCGAAGGGCCGTATGGCAACGAACGGAAACTATCCAGTTATGGGACAGTGATGCTTTTCACCAGCGGAGTAGGCATTACGCATCAGCTGGGCTATGTCAGAGAGCTTGTTGCGGGCTTCGCCGAAGGCACGGTTGCGACAAAGAGACTTACACTAGTCTGGGTCATTCCTAGTACAGAATGCCTCGACTGGATTCGACCGTGGATGCATGAAATTCTGGCAATGGAGAGAAGAAGAGAGGTTCTGAAAATCCTGGTGTACATTACTCGAGCTGGTCTGAGTCAATCCATCCGATCTCCCAGTGAGATGGTCCGAATGTATCGGGGAAGACCCAATATCGAAGAATTGATGAGAATCGAGGCTGGAGAGAAGATTGGATGTCTTGCGGTGAGTACCTGTGCTGGTGGCGAGTTGGCGGATGAAGTGAGACGTGTGTCTCGATTGATGCTCAACAATGGGACAAATTTGGATCTCATCGAAGAGGGATTTGGATGGTGATCAGGACATGTACAGAAGTACTATATTTGACGTTGATTTTCACACCGCTCGTTACCCTTGGGAATTGAGTTTAGAGGGCAATGGGATCTAGAGTAAAGACAGCGCAAGAAATAGACAAGATCAGCAAGACGGATATGACATCAGCGGAGTATCTGTGTCTCAATAGACTATTGGATCCAAGGACACATGGAATCTACTGAGAGTCATGTGATATCAGGTCAAGTCACGTGCCTGTGATACCGATTCCAATGTCAGGTTTTTGTTGATCGCGTGAGTCTTCATCACCAACTCACCTACCTCCCATCCACGCAATCTCTCGCTGGATCATCGGCAGTGCCCTCTTGATCTTGATTCTGTCATAGAAACACTTTCCCAAGTTTGATGATCTATTTGATTTGAATCCTCAAGCAAACCATTCTGCGATTTCTGAGCCAGCCAAGTCGACTCACTCCACCTTTATGTCTTGCTCTTGCCATGGTCTTATCTGAAACCCTCGCATTCAATTAAAGTGATCCAGTCTCAAATTCTACCAGGATGCGGTCGTGAGATTTGTGTTTCGCTTCATCCGCGGCGGTCCCACGAGAAAAGATATCCATACGTTGAAACCTCGGAGCCTAACGACCGCTGCCACCTAGTTCGACGTCGCTTTGATTCATGTGGAACCATAATCCCCCAAGAAATCAAGGCTAAAAGCAGACGTTTACTGAATTTGATTCCTATCGACCTATCCTCAGAAGGTCTTGGCCCTACACCTCCGTTTGTTGCATGTTCAACTTGGAGGCCCCATATTCGGCCATTGTCATTGCATACACTTCAATCCATTCAACCCTATCGAATTCTTCTCCGTGAAGCGGCCTCAAAATGCCTCCTCGACAGTCGTCCGATACACGCGACGAGAAAAATACGGCATTTGGACGAGCCCATCCCAATCTCCAACAAGCACTGATATTGGCGTGCCGAGCTTCTTCGCCCCTGCTATTTGCAGCGACATTATGGGGCGCAGGGGTGATGAAACGACCACGGTGGGAGAGAGTCGCCTTGTGGAAAGCAGCATGCTGGAGTTTTGTTTCTAGATGGATTCTAGTCACCTGTGCGATCACTTGGACATTGAATGGGTGGGGGGAGGAAGATGAAGAGGGAGTAGGTCAAAATGCAGGCGACGATTGATGTGACATGCTCACTCGAATGACTGTTTTTTGGCGCTGAGCGACAAATCGGCTAATGATAACGGTTACCGTCCCTCAGCCGACGAGAACAGCTGCAAGTGGCTTGAATCTGTCATGGTGCTATATGATCGAGCCCGCCTATCGAGTCATTTTCAGACCTGTACGAGTATCGGAGTCCGATTGATCGCCTCAGTCATCTATAACATTCATTCTGTGGTGTTATACTGAAAGTGCGATCTACACGAAAACTTTGAACGCAAAATCTCAAGAGCGAATACCCTTGCCTACTCTTTCCCGGCCTTGTCAATCGGATCACTCAGTACCTATCTTGTTGAGCCGGATGACTACAGGTACCGTGCCTATGGTCGATACAGACCTTTGAATCGTATCAGCGATTCTGCCTTATCTGCTGCTTTGGCCTTTTGGACCTTCACTTCGGACCAATGGCCCTAAGCCCACACAAGACACAAACACACGCATGCATACACATACACAGAAGGAATTGTATCAAAAAGAAAGAAAGAATAGCGAATACTTTTTCGCCAAGCGAATCAATTCGGCGTTGAAATGGTTGCCGATTGAGGCAGCCGAAGGGATGCTGCTACTATGCTGAAACGTGGGGTGAAGAAAGAGCACAATTAAACCAAATGGTTTGATTGTCGTTCGAATCCCAGACCTTTTGTCGCAGTACCTCTCTTCGATCTAATCAGCCACTCTAATAAACCCTTGGACTTGGCGGACCGATTAATTGTCAGAACATACTGACCAAGCGGCACAGCGAGTTGTCAAGGGGAAGATTCACCCACCAGGCGGTTTTTGGGCAGAAATTACGATAATTTGATCTATACAGGCGCTTTTGGGGATTTTTGGCATGCGGTGACATATGATCGCTAGCGTCATGCTAGTGGCGTTTATACACTAGTTTTTTGAAGAATATATACCGGGCCGACAACAGACCTGGCACGCTTCTGGCTTGAGGGAGGAGAGCAGAGAGCAATGACAAAGGCAGCTATGATGTTGAGGGCAATGCGCCTTACGCGCGAGACGGGCTACGGATGTGCCCTTGGTCAATACACCTATTGGGCTTCAATACTCGTTCCCCTGAGGTAGCGTGGGCTTCTCCATCATCTTCAAGTAGTCGACGTACTAGAGCTTGAAATTGGGCCATGCCCAGGCCGGTACTTTCTTTTCCCCTCACCCCTCGCCTCGATCTTGACGCAGAGGGAACCGAGAAATTGAAGAGATACTTCACCAGGGGAAAAGGAGCCTTATAGATTGTGCATGATGTGCTTTGATCACAATATCTAAACCCAGGCATGGAGCTGATATCAACCAATGAATGGATACGCACACATTCCATCGCACGAAGATTTGATGTGGCACCAGCATACTCCTCCTTCATTCCCAAGAGCTTATCATGACACTCGACATCTTTTTTTACCATTCCGCATTCTACTTTCGAAATTCCCCTTTGCAATGATAATCTTCCCAGTCGACATAGGCCTGGAACTCGGCATAGCAGGTCTCCGAATCGCTCTCCATACGGAAAACATAGTCGGCCTCTTCGTCGGTGATGAGGACTTTGTCAAGCTTGCCGCCTTGGCTGGCCGCTTCAGCGAGCAGCTGGCCCTGACACGCGTGTTCGAGTGATAGGAACAAGAACGCCGCTTCGTCCACCGTCTTGCCTACCGTCAGCAAACCGTGGTTGCGGAGAATGCACGCTTTGTTAGTCGGCCCCAATGCCTTGGCGATTAGTGCGCCCTCGGCCGATGCTAATACGGTACCGCCGTATGAGTTGTATACGGAGTGCGCGTGGTAGAATTTGCAAGCGTCCTCTGTTGGGGTTGTCAGCCCCCAGAGGCACCGCCGGTGAAAGGGTAGTCACTCACGCGTCAACATCTCAACTGGTTTGCCGAACACGCTCCATGCCTTGCCGTAGACGGTGTGTGCGTGGCAGATGGCTGTGACATCGGGTCGTGCCTTGTGTACTTCACTGTGGATAAGGAAGCCGGCGGCATTTGGTGGTCGAGTTCGGTTTCCACCGACGACTTTGCCCTCGAGATTGACGGCGATCATGTCGCTGGCCTTCAGAAGACCAAAATGTACACCCAAGGCTATCAATGATAAGTATATACTTTCGGATCATTCAGCTGGAGGGGGTTCTAGGCGTACGATTCGTCCAAAAGACCTCATGGTTCTCTGGATCTCTTACACTGATATGTCCCGAGATACCCTCCACGTATCCCTCACGAGCCCAGTGGCGGAATGCTGCGGCCATGTGTTCCAATTGCCATTGTCGCTGAGCTGCGAAATTGTCGAATTTCGGCACTCCCGGTAACATCACGTCTCCGTGGGAAATGGCTGCGAGCGGGGTTTTGTCTTCCATGCCATGTTCATGATGTTCTTTTTCGGGTTGGACGGACTTGGAGGTCAGTGGTCCGGGCGGGAGGAGGTCGGAGATGGCTGAAGGTGCCATGTTGGGTTTCCCGGTAGACGATAGAACTGAGTTGAAATCTCTGGTGTTTTAGGAGTCACGGAGAATACGGAAATCGATAACGGGACGAGGCCGAATTGCGCGGCAATCTCTGGGCAGGGTTCGCCTGATATTAAAGTGCTTTCTGGCAGCGCACTCCCCTATTTATATATGAAATCTCTCCACCATGTAATGCGAGAAAGCAAGAAAAGAGCGTAATAGTCGTGCAGAGGTGAACATCTCATTGGATTGATGTGGGGTCTTTCGACAAAAGCATCCAACATCGTGGAGAAGTCCGCCTGACTACCATTGGAAGAGATGTTCCTGGACTCCATCGATATAGGATTTACACCGCATCCAGCTCCAGGTGTTTCGATGACATTGGCTCGGGGAGGGGCGTGGGGCTCCGCGTGGCTGCAGAGAGGCGTTCTCGCTCCAGTATTTTTCGCCATGAACTACCTATTTGATAAGGCTGTAGGGTTGGATGTGGCACGTGATTGCACGTGACCTCTGATATCTTGGCTGAGCAATGACGTCACCTCAAGGCTGAAAATCTCGACCGTTCTCTCGAAGTGGAAGCTTGAATCAAACAAACAAACAAGAAACCATTGGGTCTTCCATTTGTGGCATCCAGTCTCACTCCTGTGACGTACAATGGCTTCGTAAGTCTCCGCGCCGTCCCTGCCCTCGGCTTCCTTGCTAACATGCCCAGAAATGTCCTCGAAATTCCCTTCCGCCGCACCCACCCAGTCGACCTCTCCTCCGCCGTGAAACAGTACATCTCCACCAAATATGACCAGTCTCCTGGCATGTTCGCGGATGACCTACAAGAAATCAGCCACCTTCGCACGGATGCTATAAATGTTCATGAAGCCCATGTCAGTGGGATCCGGCGTCTGACCCGATACGCCGCTCAACTACGCTACATAGGGGGAAAGTTCCCCATCGACATCGGTGTGGATTTCCCTTGGTACCCTGCGCTAGGATATGATAAAGACAAGCCCGTGCTACAAAACAATGTCCGATTCGAGTTGGCCAATATCCTCTTCAACTTGGCCGCGTTATATTCGCAGCTTGCCTTTAACACCAACCGAACCACGGTCGATGGACTCAAAGCCGCAGCCGAATACGGCGTGGCCGCTGCAGGAACGTTCTCCTTCATGCGCACCGAAATCATACCGGACATGCGATCCACCCCCCCGGAGGATATGGACGATATCACATTGGACAGTCTGCAGCAGTTATGCCTGGCTCAAGCCCAAGAGTGTTTCTGGCAAATCACGGTCAAGAAGAACATGTCGGACGGAACAGTTGCGAAACTCGCGGCGAAAGTCTCGGATTACTACATCATGGCTGCCGACGCGGCTCGTCAATCGCGAGCAGTCAGTACGGAGTGGATACATCATTTTCAAGCAAAGCATCACCATTTCGCTGCCGCTGCTCAATTCAGACAGTCGCGATATTGTCTACAAAACAAACAGTATGGCGAAGAAATCGCCCGGTTGAAAGACAGTATTGTTTGCGTGAATGAGGGATTGCAGGAAGCTCGATGGATCAACGCGACTGTTCTCGGAGATCTAAACGGGCTCAAAACACGAGTCAATGAAGAATTGAAGAGAGCGGAAAGAGACAATGATATGATCTACCTACAAGCGCCGACCCCCAAGTCGGAACTCAGGATACTGGATCGAACGAATATGGTGGCGGCCAAAACCCCCTCCGATGTTGCCAATGGAATTGCCCTCCTTGGTGAAGGACAGCCATTTGGTAGGCCATTATTCGAAAAATTGGTCCCATACGCAGTTCACCAAGCTGCATCCATCTATGCAGACCGACGAGATCGTCTTGTCCATCAATCTATCATTGTGGACCTGGAAGCCATGACGGCCAAACTCCGAGAAGTTCTTGAATCCCTCGGTTTACCCGGCTCATTACAAGCATTGGAGAAACCCCTGGGTCTCCCGGGAAGTTTAGTATCGAAAGCTGAAGAACTCCGACAACAAGATGCCTTGTACCGAATCAAGCGATCAATGGAAGACACCACCAAACTCAAGGCAAATGATCTGGCAATCTATCAAGAAGGCGTCTCGTTACTCGAAGCTGAAAAAGCCGAGGATGACAGAGCCCGAACGAAATATGGTACGGACAGGTGGTGTCGCCCACCCTCTACGACCGCGTTAGCCAAACTCTATCACACCTCCAAAGAACTCCAAACCTACCTCAACTCCGCCGGTTCAAGCGATAGCCTGGTTCAATCCAAATTTCGAGAAAACGAACACATTCTCCAAGTATTGACTGGGACGAATCGAGACCTTGAACGCTTTGTCCCTTCATCCGGTCAAGTGGCCATGACACCAGCCATTGAACAAACCGCCTCTCGTCTCCGAACATGCCTCAACGAAGTCTCTCGATTAGAAACCAAGCGGAAGAACCGCATCAACGCCCTCAAAGAAAAGGCAAAATCCGACAACATCGACCCCGCCCTCCTATCCGAGGCAGCTCGACTTGAACGTGACTATCCCATGCAAAAGATCGAACCCGGACAATTCGAAAAGTTATTCGAAACACGGCTCGAATCCTACGAACCCGACCGTGAAGCTCTGATAACCGAGCAAGAAGATCAAGATCAAATAGTAGCACGACTACGCGAGGCAAATAAAGCCTTCCTAGACGCTCGACGCGGCGACACAAGTACACGAGATCGACAGAAAGCGCTACAAGCCTTGGATACAGGCTATGCCAAATATAAAGAACTCATCAGTAACCTCGACACCGGGAGGAAATTCTACAACGATCTAGCTAGCCACGTCACGCGGTTCAGAGAAAATTGCAAGGGACAGGTCTCTGAACGAAGAGTCGAGGCTAGCCAGTTAGAAGCCGAACTCGCCGGGCAGGATATGGGAAGGTTGAATCTTGAAGAGACGAGAAGGGAACTGACCAGTCAACAGTGCCAGCAGCAACAAGCGCAGGAGAATCGGTCGGGAAATCCAAATCTGCCTCAGACGAGGAGTCGGCATCTTGGGGGACCTCAAGGTCATGAGGCAATGACGGCACCGGTGCCGACGAGAAATCCGGTGCCAGGGGTTATGCCTTCGACCGCCCCGTTCCCGGTCAATGTCGCGGGAGGGACGATTGGTGGAGGTGGTGTTTGGTCACCGGATATGGGGATTCGGTTTGGTGGTGCGCAGAATCAGCCTGGTCAGGCAGGGTATCCTGTTCCAAGAAGACCGTGATGAAAATTGCCAGCGATGATTTTCGCCAAAAGAAGGCGAATGTTTCCCGCGTGATTGTGTTGACAGAAAAGTGGACGTCAAGTTCAATTGTCAACTTGTGAATCTTGAGCATTGGTGTCTGGTGTTGGTGTTTGTCGTGTGCCTTGAATTAGATCAAGATCAGGACCTTTGGCGTGAAATGAAAATGAAAGTCATCTCTCCCATTCCCTAGAATATCCAGATGCCGAAGTTCTACGCCTCTCTTTCCCATCAATGTCTTGATTTTTGCTGGGGTTAATAAATTTTCATGTCGTGTCATATCTGTGAGGCGGTATCTTCTACGTGAAGGCCATCTCCGAATGGGATTCGGGAAACGAAACCTAAGTATCCAGCCGCAACGCATTTACAAAAAGAGGCCTCCAGGAGAGTAACACAACACAACAAAATTTCATACTACTGTGTTCTGAGTACTGAGTCAGTGTCAATCAGATGCGATGCCCTGTCCCTCATCGAGCGTACTAACTAATAGCAAACAGAGACTGAGACCGACCTGTCTTCAGCGCAGAGCAGTCAAGGACCTCCTCTTTTTGTCAACAAAAAGGAATCTAAGATGGACTCTTCCTCTTCCAGCAGTTTAAAAGACAAGCTCGTTTTCATCACCGGTGCAGGCTCAGGCATTGGACGGGCCACCGCCATCAAGCTCTCCTCTCTCGGCGCCATTTTGTATCTAACCGACATTTCTATTGAGGGTCTAGGAGCGACATTACTCTGCTGCACACCTCACGACAGACACAAACACCGCACTCGCTGCATCGACGTTTCTTCCGACTTAGACTGCGAGCTTGCCATCGCCGAGGCTACCGTCGGCTTCGGCCGCATCGACCATGTCTTCAACTGCGCCGGCATCAACCCCACCGCGTACCCATTGACGGAGACACCGGTCGGCTACTTCGAGCGTTTGCTCTCCGTCAACGTCATGGGGGTGTATAACATTACGCGTCTCGCGATTCCGCATCTCCCGCAGCACGCGGGGTCAAGTATTGTGAATGTCGCGAGTATCTCGGGGCTGAAACCGTCGAAGAACGTCGCGACGTACTGTGCAACAAAGTATGCAGTGGTGGGCTTCAGTAAGAGCATGGCGCTCGAGTTGGGAGAAAAAGGGGTCCGAGTCAATGTCGTAGCGCCGGGGTATATATATACGCCGACGAATGGGAGTGTGAGGAGGGGAGAAGACGCAGTAAAGAGGGCAGAGAAAGATGTGAGTATGGGACGGTTCGGGACCGCAGAGGAGGTGGCAGATGTCGTGGCATTTTTGATGAGTGAGGGAGCAAGGTACGAACGTGCCTGTTATTTTATTTCTCCCCCCCTTTTTTTTGTTGTTTCTTCTACAGCGTTTCCCGTTCTGATTGTCATGTTCTTTTTCCTTTCTTTTTCGCTGCTGAAAGACATTCTTTACGATTATCATAAGTTTTTCATGTACGTGTGATACTTTACGACAGAAATATGGAGGGAGGAGGAAGGGGGTATATGTGTGTGTCTAGACGTCGGTGGAAGAAGAACAAAAAGAGGAATTGAAACAGAGGAGCTAATGTTACGGGTTAATAGGTATATGAATGGCAGTGTTGTACAAATTGACGGAGGTAAGTAATCATGAGAAGGGCAGCCTTTCCTCGTGATAGGAGAGTCGTTGTTTGGATTTCAGATGCTGATGAGAATGATCCAGGTATGGAATTCTGAAGATAAAGTGTACAGTGCGGCGCTGCGCTGCCCTTCCCGAGGCGATTCCCTGGGCAAAAAATTATTGATATTACTAACCTTGTTCTTCTTCCACCTCGGTCTCAGTCTCAGTCTTCAGAGCTCCCTTGACCACGGCAAACGAGAAACGACGTCGCTCCTTACGACTCAGGCGAAAATGCGAGAAGACGGTACCGAGACGAGCCGTGGAAGTCTACTGTGCTGCCTCTCAAGCGTCAAGGTAGGTAATTGAGAGGAGAAGGATGAATTCAAATCGTCATTGCACAGTGACCAAAACTCCAGGTCGTCCGCTATGCTATGCTACGCTATCTGTAATTATGTAGTCGTGTCTCTATCCTTTCTCATCCCGAAACCCAGCCTCCCTGACTCCGATACCTCTCTGGAAGATGACCAAATACTCGCCCAAGCCCTACAAGTGTAGAGTTCAAGGCGAACTGCTGGAAAAAGTGGTTGCATTACAACCTAGCCTCTCTCGCTCCGGTACTCGGACTCGCACCACGGTCTCCTACAAGCCGAACGTCTTCCTTGTTTTCACCTTCCACCTCCATTTCCGCACCAAACCGTCCCACCGTCCCCGGGAACTGCCCTTGCAAATAAACATCCCAGGCTTCATCCACGACCTCGCGACAATCATACCCGAATAAGAACTGTTGAAACACTGGATCGCGCCACCGATTCTGATAGCCCTCAAACGGCTCATCTTGCCACGCGACCAATTGTCTATCGCGCTCCATCTGTCTCGGTCCATCGTGGAGGTGGAAGATATTTCTTCCCAGATGCGAACTGCCCTGAACGACACGGGTGGTGCGGGGTTTGCGAACAGCCTCGTAAATGGCGAGCAGATCGGGAAGTTGGTGGGGGTGTCGGATTTTCTCGAAGAGATGACCTAGGACGGCACCATCTTCGACGGCCTGCGCAGCCCCTTGCGCCAGATACGGTAGGGTAGCGTGGCATGCATCGCCGAGCAGTGTAAACCGGCCCGATGAATGGGACCAGGAGTTCATCTCGCGAGAGTTCTGAAGACGCCATTTGGAAGTGTCGTTGCAGAGCCCAAGCAGGGCCCGCAGCTGCGGATCCCAATTCGTAAACAGTGCGTGCATTTCATCCAAGTCGGCTTTCTGCTGATTGACAAGTTCCGGTAGGTTGTCCGGACAAGCGATCACGATGTTGTACAGGTTACCGCCTTTGAGTAGGTAAGAGACAACATGCGAATCCGGGCCCATCCAGTAGTTGATGTTGGGAACTGAAACTAGATTGACCAGCAATGGGTGAGATTTCATTTTGTCCGCTGGAACAACGATGCGGTATGCCAGGTCACCCGTCAGATGAGGAGGATCAGGACGCCCAAGGAGAGCCTCACGGCAGATACTTTTCAGTCCATCGGCCCCGATAATGAGGTCCGCCAGGAATGGTTTCGATCGGTTTTTGATGTACACGGCCGGTTGTTCGAAATCAATGCCAGTGACGAAACTGTTGAGTTGAATGACGACACCGAGACGAACGGCTTGGTCGACAAGAATCTTGTGGTAATCAGCACGGTGGATATGGAGGTAAGGATAACCGTAGACGGACTCGCAGTGTGGGATCAGGGGCTGAGTCGAGAGGATCTTGCCGTCTCGGTAGGAACGAAGGATGAAGTTGTTAGGTCGAACCGATACCTCCTCTAGAGCGGGAAGCAAACCCCATCTCGAGAGGATTCGAGTACTGTTAGGAGGAATTTGGATTCCTGCTCCGACCTGGATCCTGAGTGGTAAGGACAATGGACGTAACTAGTGTTTGAAGCCAGTACTGACCTCGCCAAGCTCCGGGGCTTGTTCAAGAATGGTCACTTTATGGCCAGCTCTCGCTATTCCAATGGCAGCCGCAAGACCACCTAATCCAGCCCCAATAATGCCGACGTGAAATTTGGGTCTCTCCATCTGTCCAGAATTGGCACTAACGATAAACCTCGAGGCTGCGAAATTGGGGGAGGGCGGCGTAAATCCGAAAACCCCGAGAGTGGAAGGAACCGCAACAAAGTTTCCGGAAGGGGAAAAAAAAAAAAAAAAAAAATTCCGATACCGGCGGTCGTTTGTCCTTGGATATCGCCTCCCGATAATGTGATAGATAGCCAAAGTGCGATTCTGTCTGCCGAATAAGTCGCAGGAAGCACAGTAGAATCCAGTCCTGGCGAGCTGATACCGTTCCCCAGTAAGAGTGTGAGGATTAGGCAGAGGTTCTGGGCTCCACAAGTTCGAAGAGGGCCTACTCTGTAAAAAGCCGGGGAACCTGGAGATTAGAAATTGAAAATCTTCTCTATCAGTCTGTCACGACGCTGCAATAAATGGAACCAGTAGAGAAAATTGACCAAGTCAAACGAACCGTGGAAACCTGGATATTAGAGAACGAAGGAAAATGAATGAAAAGAAATCACCCCTCATGCTGATATACCAACCTGTTTCTCGCGCAGATTCACATTGCCGTGTTGCACTCCCGAAAGTCGATGGAGAACCATATCTGCAGCACTGTAAAAAGACTTGAGGGAGACGTGGGTGCAGCAAGGGCAAAAAGGCTCCATCACTGAGTGCCTTGACTCTGGTGGCGTGGAGCCCCTATTACCAATAATCACCCACCCATCATCTATTGGCAACCAGTCCATTAGCGTTTGCACCGAGCACCGATATCACCGAAGAGGGTGCATGCAGGGAGAAACCCAACTAGAAAAGGCTCGTGGAGGTGTGGACGGGAGCTTTTTGATTCCAGCGTGGGGTTGCCAGGCAGGAGGTGATTGAGGATAAAGTAGTCCATTACCTCTAGAGTCTTGCTGAAATGTTTGTTTGATCAGATCCAGCGTGGGTCGCCAGGGAGAATTGTCGATATCATCCACCCAAAGCATGGGTTGCCGAAAGTGACTGCCGGTTGTCTAGTATCTCCGTTCGCTTCCCTTTCCGATTCCTGTTTTTGGGTTTCGTCGGAGAGTTCAATGAGGACAGAGCTTCCATTTCCATCTGGTCTCCTTATAAGGGTCCTTGCCAAATCGTTGAAGAGGGATACAGTAGGATCGTGAACGTGGACATTTCCGCTGTCAATCGCCCAAGAAGCTCTGGGCGTGTATGGCGGGTTCACGGGAAGGTCTCCGGGTATCCCTCCGCTTGTCAAGGCTTGAATAACTGGATTCGTGTGAGACTCGTTCTTTTCTTTTCAATTCTGTGTCGGCTCCACAATGGTTGATCAGTCAAAGGGCCTCTGTCAACGGACTCATCTCGAGTATCGGACATTTTCGACAAGCAAATGAGTTGAATGGTGGTGCCCGCAGGCATAGCGTAGTTGGCGCCTATTCAATCGACCTGATCTTGTGCGGTATAACTCCTACATATTTATATTGATTTGTTTGCTTCCCCAGAACTCATCCGACTGCCAAGTGGCGGGGAGACATGGGCCTGGTTCACTTCCGTGAGGAGACCGGAAAGGGGGTATCCAGGGCCTTGCTGGTTCGGGTCTGAATGTCGGTACTGCAGAGCCACAGCCTCATCCGACCATCTGAGGGAAACACTCAAGACTTTCTCTATGGATACAAATGTGGTGTTGGCATCGACTTTTGGACCTGCCCTATGCCATGTCTGTCTCTAGGGCATTTTCATCCAATTTTCACATCAGCAACATACTCCATACTGGTGATGCATTACAATTACCACTAGCCGCATTTATACCCTAACCATCCAGGCAAAGCGTCCCTCTATTTCCCATCCTCTCCCGTCTCCCCATTTCCTGAACTGGCCGAGACCAAATCCTCCGTCACAGAGCTTGCTGACCTTCATGCATTTGGCTCCTTTGGTGGCCATCCGGTCCCATCATCACCTCTTCAATGACCCACGTTGTTTGCGCAGCCAATGGCTTACTTATGGCTCCAAATTCCATGCGATTTCCAGGATTTGTGGTGCGTCACGTCATTCTTGTTATTTCGCAATAGTCGTACATACAAGAACTTGACCGTTGACAACACCCGCAATGACGATGGTCGGAATGGCCACCCCGTATGCAACTCTCTTGGCAGCATCACTGGTAGAGGTAGGACGGGAGATTTTTATTGATAATGGTTTAGTTATTCTTTTTTCTTTTCCTCTTCGAGTTTCTTCGGAAATAGGAAGCGATAGATTGGTCCATGAGGCCTCTTGCCAGAGATGCGGTCAAATCCCATGGCCGACGGTTTTCAAGCAGCAAAGATGGGAGGAGGCTGAGGACGCGCTCCGTTCTAGTAAGGGAGGCAATAGCTAGCTTGGAACCACTCACAGAAGATAGTATTTAGCTCAGCGAGGGGTATTTCGACAATGTATTTGGTAAAGCATTGTGTGAAAGGGAGAGGTACCACTCTGCACATGCACCAGGCGAGAACAAGAGAATAAATAGGAGATGAGGAAATGAAGGAAAACAATACAACCCTATTTATGCGGGAGCTGGTTAATGTTGAACTGTGGGTCAGACGAAAGTATTAGAGTGTTGGGAGGGAGATGCAGCCATCGTTGGTGAACCATGGGGTGTACCACAGGGCAGGCAACCACGCGGTGTTGTTGAGCAAAGGCAACAGCTCCTGATCGACCAGAGATATCTGGGGTGTTTTCCTGGATGTGAAAAAGTTATTATGAGAATAAGACGCGTAGAAGCTGATGGTATCAGAATGTCTCCCCCATTTCCCATGCAATAGCCCTCAAGCTGTGCTCCCCATCAGACTGGGGAGGGAGCCTTATAGAGAGAAAACAAACTTTGCCCCCGGAAAATTCGGTGTCCTGAGCTTCCTTTGAGACTCAGGCGGACGGACTCATCCAGCATCGCCTGCTATTCCAACCACTCTTTGTTGGCGGACGATCATTACCCGAGGACAGGATTTTGCCCTGATACCAATCTCGAATCGCTCTCAAGAGTATCAGCCGGGCCACCTGCTCCTTATTAGCACGGTGTCTGGGGAGCACAACTCTAAAAACCTTACCGTATCTCGAGTACAGTTTTCGTTCGTACTCGTCTGCGAAGCCCGCTTTGCCTCTTTCAACATCTCTTCGGGAAACGCCCAGCTTGCTCGTGGGTAGACCCATCGAGGCCAAAAAGGCCACACTTTCTTTCCATTCTAGATTTTTCCTCTTCCTGTCCCAGTTCAACTCTTCGGCCATTAGATCAATAACCCTGGGCAACGCTTCTAACGCGGCCTGGGCGTTGAGGAATGCCAGTCTGGTTCTCCTGGCAATGACATCCACGGCTCTCTGGGCAAATTCATGTCGGACCGCATACCGGACTTCTCCATCAACGAACGGATAGAGTGGCGACAGTCGCTTACCGCGAACGGGAAATCTTTCGTCGGTAGGGCTTGAAAGTGCCGCGACTGTCCAAGCGCGATCACCGTAGGCTTCAGCGAGATGCTTGGCCACCTCGGTCTCGATTCCGAAGTGCTGGATCAGGTTGATGAAAAGTGTTTTGGAGAATCCGTGGGCTCCCACAAGTCGTACTTGGTGCGTTTGGCACGTCCCATCAAGAGGAGCAGCGTCATCGACCATTTCTGTGCCACTGATTCTTCTCGGAGCGGTGAGAGGTTTCGTTTGCAGTTTGAACTGTTTGATGGCTTCGTCAACTGCATCCTCCGCCATCTGACGATATGTTGTCCATTTACCTCCAGCACACGTAAGGAGGCCCGACTCGGACACGGTCACGAGATGATTTCGAACGAGCGATTCTGTGTTCTTCGCTTTAGGATCCTTGACCAGAGGACGAATGCCGGACCAGGCAGCTAGTACGTCCCCTCGTCGCACATTGATGTCTGGGGATAAGTATCCCTTGATCTCGTTCAAAATCCAGCCGATCTCTTCCTCCCCGGCTATCGGCTGTGGAGTGATATGGCATGGGGCGTCAGTGGTCCCGGCAATCGTGTTGCCTTGCCAAGGCAAAAAGAAGATGACACGGCCGTCTGATGTTGCAGGATCTATCAGTCCCATGGAATTCTTCTGAGGACTGTAGTATCCAGGAAGAACCACGTGCACACCAGAGCTGGGAGCGACAATATCCTGGGCGTTTCCATCGTCCATCTTGCGGATTGAATCGCAGAATGGGCCTGTCGCATTCACAACCCCTTTGGCCCGTACGGTGATAGGCGCTGTGAATTCACCGTTCTTTTCTGCGACCACATCTCGAACGACGGCGCCATTTAATTTGCCATTTTCATCTTTCGTCAAGCTCGTAACTTCCATGTGATTTACGATCGTCGCACCATAAAGAGCAGCCGTGGCGGCGATAGAAATGTTCATCCGACTGTCATTGTGTGCTCCGTCGTAGTATACGAGTGCGCCAACCAAGTTGTCTTTTTTCAGCATGGGAAACGCGTCCAAAGCCTTGCTCTTGGTCAGGAAGTAACTGGTTTCAATGCCTTCACTCCCGGCTAAATAGTCGTAAAATTTGGTGCCCGCCCAGAAATAAGGAGCCTGCCACCATTTCTGTAGGGGAATCATGATGGGGAGCCACATTGAGAGATGAGGGGCGGTTTCGAGGAAATATTTCCTTTCCCGCAATGCTTCCTTGACCAACGCATATTGATTGTAATCGAGTTCCCAGACAGCCTTTTCGAGATACCGGACACCGCCGTGGACGAGTTTCGTGCTTTTGCTGCTCGTGCCCGCGGCAAAGTCATCGCGCTCGACCAGGGCGACCCTCAGACCGCGGGTTGCCGCGTCAAGGGCAATACCGGATCCTGTAGCTCCTCCTCCAATGATCAAGAGATCATACGGTTCACCGGCTTCTTGCTCCGCCGGCAAGGCCTCGTCTTTGTCGTCGCTGGTCGCGCCTCTCAATCGATCAAAGCTGTTCCTCAACTGTTGCGTGAGAGGTGTCTCAGGGGCCGCTCCAACCAAACCGCCACTCTTTCTCAAATCGGCAATCTGCTCCGCGCGAGCCTTGATCAAGGGGAAGGTTGGCGGTATGATTGTTCCATCATCTGTCCGGCGGAGGGGGACGATGGCTCCCTGAGAGCCAGGGACGTTTATGGGACGATAGGACAGGTAGACTAGCGTCCCGCCGACACCAGCGAGGGCGGCTGCAGAGTAAACAAGAGGTTTGAGGAATCGACGGGTTGCAGGACGACCGGCGGAGGCCATGATCGGGAGGGGAAGGGAAGAGTAGGTCTGATCGTAGGGCAGCGATGGGCGGCGGCCTCGATCGCTTTGGGCTTGTAGATCTAGATTATTCCTCTTCCGCAGCCATGGTCCAAACTCTCACACCGCAGGAGTGTGGGAAAGGGATGGCTGTAGCTCTATGTAATCGCAGCTATGTCAAGTAAGTCCTGGCAATAGAAGGAGGAGGAAGAGCAAGGGGGGGCAGGAGAAGCGACATTGAAGGGGACGGGGATCCAGTGCATGGAGGAACAGGAATTGGGAAACGTCGGAGGTTGTTTAGGCGGGATGATCCAGAGGAGCTCGGTCTTTGTGCAAGGAGCATCTGATTCTCAACCAGATTCACGGTGATGATTGATGAAGCGGCGGCATGGCAATCGTCATAATTAAATCTTGTTTGCTGCAAGTCGGTATTGAGAGACCGAAACGGAACCACTTCAAGGGGAGGCTATTTTCTTCGCAGTTAGCCTGGAGCGCCCATATATACTTACCTAGAACGGCACTCCGGGGTGATTCGCCCCACGCCCACATGTCCTCCGTACCACTTCCATGTAGCACCTGTTCGGCCCCTCCCCCGTTACATGTGAAGCATCCAAATGACTCCCGAGGACCCATTTATTTTTCTGCACTGGCATGTGCTTTTGCTACCTTTTGACAATACGGAGTAGTACTAGCTTTTTTGGTTATTTTGATCTTCCCCCAAACAAATGCAGACAGTTATCCTAATGTCCATGGTCAATCTGGTTGGAATATTCATCGGAAGGGCTCCGTCCCAAGTCACAGCAATAAACCCCACGCCATCTCTGTCTTATCCATGAACCGCTCTCCTTTTTGTTTTCGGCGCCCATTTGGTATCGCAACGCTCATGGCTTTTTCGGCGTGTGTCCATTAACAACCTGCGCGTTCTGTTCCAACAAGTCAATGTCGATGACTTTTGCCGCAATGCTGCCAGGAGTGGTTGCCATGTTCAATTGGGAGGGCGTCGTGATCGTCTCGGTTGTCATCGATGTTTTCAATGGGCTGTTGGGGCTTTCTGAGTTATTCAGATTCAAACGCTCAAGCGCCTCCAATTCCGCTTCAGAAAATTCTCGGACATGCTTAGGACGGAACGGCACCGGAGTTGAAACTCGGGAGGTCAAGAACTGTAAACATGATTAGTCTCAGCTTCCGCTAACATTTTAGAATCCCCTCACCGAGCTGGCCGCGCTCAACAATGCAATCAAGGATGCCTGGACCACGTCCTCATGGATACCAACACCCCACACCTTCTCGTGCGAACCGCTGGCCGTGCACTCGATATAAGTCGCCGCTCGGACATCCCGACCTTCACCAATGGCGTGCTCCTTATAGTCAGCCACGTCAAGGTCGATACCCAAGGAATGGAGAGCGTTGGCCAAAGACGAAAGAGCACCGTTCCCCACACCCACAATGGGATGCTGAACGCCATCAATAGCGATCACTCCGGCAAATTGCCGTTTCGCTGTCGACGTGTTTTGGACAGGAACAACCGTTTGCGACTGTTGACCGACCGGTGCTTTGGTGGTTGGAGTGGGCGACGTCGTTCTGACAGCCGTGATGTTGTAGTCAATGAGGGTAAATCGGGGGTTCTTCTTGAGATGATATGACTCTTCGAATAGGGTCTGAATTTCTCGAGGGAGCAATTCTCGTCCTTTGGCATCTGCTTCTTTCTGGACGATCTTGCTGAAAGCAATTTGGAGGCCACGAGGTAAGTCCAGTTCCAGACTGCGCTGGATAACCCAGGCAACACCGCCCTTTCCGGATTGTGAATTAACGCGGATGATGGCCTCATATGTGCGGCCGATGTCCTGCGGATCGAGTGGCAAGTAAGGCATTTGCCATGGATCCTCGGCTTTAGCGCCCTCCTGCTTTCGAGCCTGAAACCCTTTTTTAATGGCATCCTGGTGAGAACCACTGAATGCGCAGACCACTAACTGCCCACCATAAGGCCACCGCTCATTGACCGGAATCTTGGTCGACTCTTCGCAGACCCGGATGACTTTGTTGATATCACTGAAGTCCACATTGGGCCAGACTCCTTGCGTATACAGGTTCAAGGCCAGCGTGACAAGGTCGACATTTCCAGTTCGTTCTCCATTGCCAAACAGAGTTCCCTCCACTCTGTCGGCACCGGCCATCTGTGCCAGTTCTGCTGCGGCCACCGCACAACCTCGATCGTTGTGCGGATGCACCGAGACACAAAATTTCTCACGCTCGGTCGTGTGAGTGCAGAAATACTCGACTTGGTCGGCAAATACGTTGGGAGTGGCCATCTCCACCGTGGCCGGGAGATTAAAGATCAACTTGGCATCTTCCGTTGGTCCCCAGGCTTCTTTGACAGCCTCACATATTCGTACGGCGAACTCGGGCGAGGTATCTGAAAAGGTTTCGGGACTAAACTCGTAGAGCCATTGCGTCTCTGCGTGGCTTGGATCGTCCTTGGTGATCGATCGAGCGAATTTGGTACATTTGACAGCCAGGGCAATACTCTCTTCCTCGGTCATGCCGAAGACGATTCTTCGAAAGCATTCGCTGGTAGCAAGGTATAAATGTAAAATGGCTTTCTTTGCGCCCCTCAGAGATTCGACGGTTCGGCGGATAAAGTCTTCACGGCACGGGGACAACACTTGCAGCCAGACGTCGTCGGGCACCACCCCGGGTGTATCAACAAGATATCTCGTAAAGTCGTAGTCGGTTTGGGATGCAGAAGGAAACGAGACCTCGATTTCTTTGTAGCCCAGCTCAACCAGCATCTTGAAAAAGCGTAGTTTTTGTTCCCCATCCTGGAACTTTGTCAGTCTCGGTAACCGTCTCTTGATGCTTTCATACCATAGGATCAACTAAGCTCTGATTTCCATCTCGCAGATCGGTGGCCAGCCACCTAGGAGGTTTGTCATTTGTTTTGGAGGGCCATTGCCGGTTGGGCAGGTCGAGGGGTTTAAATTTGCGGTACTTCTTCCAGGGCTCCCGGAGCCTGTTGACAAAATGGTCAGTCGGATGTCTCACATTCAGGAACTCGAGGTCAGTCCGGGCCTACATAGGCATCGTGACAGTATTTACAGCAAAGACACCCGGTCTCGAGCGAAAGTGTCACCTGGAGAAGAGGGTTTGAAGGCGGCGGGATGGACGGTTTGGCTCAATAAATTGATGACAGAGCACTCGGTTGTGTCAATGCTGTGTCGGGGTATGTTCTACAATACAGGGGAGGACAATAGAGGTCCATAAAAATGTTTGAATTGAGCATCTGTATGAGTCAAACCGTTGCCCGAAAGTTTTTGACGCGGGGCAAGAAACCGAAGGGCGCTCAATTTCTCCGTTGCTAACCGAGGATACACCTTTTCAGCTTTTTGGTTTGACAACAAGCCATTGTTCCTTGTCTATAAATATGAGACCTAGCTATGCACCATGATGTTTATGTTTAGGTCCTGTTCCCTACGTCAATCGGTCCTCTAGCCTTGTCACTAGCCCCATTTTTCATACAGTCCCCGACGAAGATACCCGATAATAATTCTGGTCAATCAGTACTCCTGCCCACCAGGCTCATTCTGCATCAAGGGCCCGGCCTTCCATCGATCGGCTTCTCTTTCCCGCGACCGACAGTAATCCCGTCTTGCGATTTGACTGCATTCAATGCCGAAGATGTTGACCTGCGTTTACGTTTAGAAGCGTTTGAAGCCCACCGTTGTCGATTAATGCCTAGGGGTAGAGACCTTGCACTGACGGGCGCCGACCTTCCGGAATTGCCCTTTCCACGCACTCCACAGGCAAAGGAGGACTGATATGTCCCTTTTGGCTGCCATTCCCTTGACCAGAAATGCTCCTGAGGCTACTTTCTGGGTACGTTCGACGGCTAATTTCAGGCTTTGGCAAGGCCCGTGACCAAGAATTGTCACCTGGGTCGTCTCGATTTATAGGCTCGTCAAGTTTGAGGTGGTCCCTTACTGTGGTTGGAGGTTTACCAGTGGGCGGTGGGACAAAGCTGTCGCCAGACAGTGACTGTGGTGAATTTGCTGGGCCTCGCGTGCCTCGGACTGGGTTTTCTGATGCACCGAAGACTTTGAGTAACCCTTGTCTCGCGTTACTCGGGGGTTGAATTATCTCTCGCGGGTTCACTTCATTCATGTGCTTCAAGAAACTCCTCGGCGGAAAGCTGGTCCCCAACATCATCTCCGTATACGCTCCACTGCTGTCTATTTTGTTCGAAATGTAGTCTGGCATGGGAATGTCATGGCTGGCTGACCTCAATTGCAATCGCCATTGTTGTGTCGATATTGGCTGTGAGCAGATGAAAAGATCTTCACTCTGGGCTACAATTTCTGCATTGCCACGCCGTTCAGGAGAATCATTGCCTGCTATATCGATTGTCGGCGCTTTGATGACAGGGTCAGACTGCAAATCCGAGAGAATCTGAGCATTCAACAATTTGTGGAAGCCATCCAGACTTTTCAACGGTGGCTTGGCACCTCGAATTGAATGAGCTTCGTGACCTGATACAAATGGTAGACGAGGTCCAATCTGGCCTGGCCGAATTCGTCGCTCGGGTATCTTCCCAAAGACCCTCATATTGGGCCAGGCGATACCCGAGTATTCAAGTATGTCTGCCGTTATTATTCAGTCTTGAAGTGACGGACACTTGGGCTATGTCATCACCCTACTCTGCGGCGCATGCTGGAACGAGAAGATAACAACATCTCGCCGTCGGTCGAACATGGCGTCGGAAGCAACTAGAGGGTTGGGCACTCGAAGAACACCTTCCGAGATGACAATCTTGATTCGGCCAACAGGCTCGCCTGGCTCCCAATGTGGTTGTTGAAGAATGTCTTGGTGAAAGGATGGAAATCGAAGACGTTGGTCGCCACGATCTGCAAAGTTAGTTTGTAAGGGACCGCGATGGAAAACGAATTCACCGGTGTCTCCTGTGTAGTGGTTAGTCAAGTGTATCGCAAGACGAAAACGTAGAGTCTCAGATACCAATAACTTCCGGCCACACCCCTTCATCAAATGCGCGGTGCCTGGATGTGGTCATTACCTCCAGAAGAACCTAGTCTCACCAAATTTCTTACGCCATCAGGACTCCGTCAATATAGACTCGAGCCTCGAACCAAATTGCTTCATCGGCTGTTTTGTAGCTCAGTAGGAAGTTGGAAGGTGTTGGTCTTTGCCAGCTATGAATGGAAACACGAAAAGGGTGACCCGGTTCAAGACTTGCCACGAAGGAGGTAAGGATAGGAACGAGCGTCACTGAGTCGAAAGTATTTTGATCTGTGCCTCGCGTATGCTGTGGCGAGAAGACACGCACACCTACCCTGGTCAGCGCTGTCTTTCGAATGATTGCCGCTACTCACCCTGGTCCAGGACGTAGTATTTCGTGTCGAACTCTTGGATTGGAACCCTAGAATCGCCGGGGAACAGCAGCACGTCCCAATTTTGATACCTCATGACGGTAGGAGACGTGGCCGCACGTCAGAATTGAGCGAAAACAGCGAAGGACGGAACAACGTTTTGGGCTGCCTTTTGTGTAGATTCCACAATCGTCACGATGACACTTTTGCTCATCTTA
The DNA here is from genome assembly GCF_000835555.1 of Rhinocladiella mackenziei CBS 650.93. Taxonomy (NCBI): domain Eukaryota; kingdom Fungi; phylum Ascomycota; class Eurotiomycetes; order Chaetothyriales; family Herpotrichiellaceae; genus Rhinocladiella; species Rhinocladiella mackenziei. The sequence goes on from NW_013550602.1 coordinate 2,477,931, forward strand.
GGCTCGAGCGGCACGGGCGAGACAACAGAAGCTGAAGAGGTAGCTACAGACCTGCAATCTTGGTCTTGGAGGCAGGAACTGCCACAAGCTGCAATGAATGGTCAGCCAAACACTGATACTGGTAAAAGGGAGCAAACAATCAGATTTGATCGTGAAAGGTGTTTCTGAGATTGGGTCCAGTTTTGACAAAACAGCAAAGATAAATGTCCATAAAGAAGCCAACGAATCTTGTAGATCAAATAGTTCTAGCAATGCTGCACAAAACCGCAAAAAGAAAAACCGTAGTTACGCGCCTGTCCATTCCAATCCCAAGACTTCCGCATTTGACCCGTCAATTTATGTTCAGTCAATCAATCATTTTCGTCTGAGAAGCGGGTATTGTAATCAAAAGAAAGTATTTCGAGGGAGCGCGTCTCCAGGGAACCCGGGCACGCCTGCGCCGTCCATGCGTGAGGCACAAGTGGTCAATAGAACGCCAGAGGATTAATAAATGATACAGGACATCTCAGATGTCTACTATTCACCGGTCGCATCTAAACCAAAGTCTCCTCCTACCCCAATGGGAGCGTCAAAATTGAAGGTGTCGTCGTTGGTCGTGTTCAGAAAGCTGTCAAAATCAAAATTCTCCAGTACGTCGCTATTTTCCAAAGTGCTGAAATCCAAGTTGAAGTTCTCTGGACCACCACCACCGAAGTCGGAGAATGCATTGGGCTGTGAGAGATCTGGCTGGTGCATTTGGGGTTGACTAGGTGGCATCGCCTGATTGGGTGGAGGAGCTTGGTTCGAATTAGGCATTCCAGGGCCAGCAGCCTTGCCGGCAGAGTTGAATCCTTGTGGATGGACTGGAGTGATGGGTGTCGATGGTGTGGGAGTTGGGGGAGGCTCATTCTCAGAACTGGGGGCATTTGCGGTTGAGTTCTTCTTGGCCGGTCGCTTCTTGTTGGTATCTTCCTTGGCTTTCTTCTTTGGATTGGGTTTGTTGGTTGTCGAAGGAGTCGGCGGTGCATTCCCGCTCTGAGGTGACGATGGTTGATTCCGTTGGGCATTGTTTCCAGCAGGGGCTTGAGGAGGCGGCATTTCGGTTCTCTGTCCCGGAGTGCCCATGGGTTGCGGTTGGCCTTGCGATGGTTGCTGGACCATTGGTTGGCCTCCTTGGAACTGTCCTCCCATCTGCTGTTGACGCGCCATAGCTTGTTGCATGTTCACCGAGGTAGGTGGTCTCATATTCGGCCCACCTGGTCCTACCATGCCTTGATTTTCTTTCATGAACATGGCCGGATTGAAATCAGATGTCGGCATTCCGTTCATGAAGCTCATTCCTCCAGCGGGCGACCGTCCTGCCATTGCTTCTGCAGCTGAAGGCGACCCAGGCATTCCTCCCAATTGTGGCGTCCGCTTCATCTGATCTGCGGGGTTGGGAGAGGTGCCAGTCCGACTGCCGGAAGGTGACATACCGCCAGGCTGCATACCGACCATGGGGGCGCCATCTCTATTGGCAGCATTGTCCTGCTCTGCTCGTGCCATCATCAATCTCTTCTTGTTTTGTTGCTCAAGCAGCATCAATTGCATTTGATAATCTTGCAGAGCATGATTCCCACTCTGGCCTCCACCGGGGGTGCCTTGCATTTGTTGGCCTCCCATCCTTTGGTTGTACATCTCCATCTGCATGTTGTCGCCGAACTGGGCAGGATTCATGCCTTGCATCATCGGGGAGCCCGCATTTCCCATATTCATCATGCCATTGGCCATCCCACCCTTTAACTCGGTCAATGGGTTTGCTCAACAAACAAGGCCGAATACAACGTACCTGCATGGGTTTCTGAGGCATAGCCCCGTTTTGTCGGAATTGCGCATTGTTCATGTTAGGGTTGAAGGCATTCTGAATCATCATGTTTTGAGGTGCAACATTGGGCATTCCTGGCCGCATATTAGGCATCATACCACCGTTGAACTGTTGACCGTCGAGTCGTGGCCTCTTGGACGGAGACCCACCGTTCTCGCCTTCTGTGGGGGATGAGGCGCGACCGTTCATGTCTACATCACCCTGTTCTCGTTGCATGTTCTGCTGCTGTTGTTGAAGCATTTGAGATTGTTTGAATTGCTGGACCTGTTGAGGGGTCCTACACGATGTTAGCGGAGGACTTGCTGGAAAAGAATACGTGCACACACATCTTATTGGCCATATCTCTTGGAAGATTCCCATTCATCATGTTGTTGCGCATGTTACGCATTGCAAACTGGTTAGGCATCATGCCAGGTCGCGCGAGGTTTTGGTTCTGCTGATTTTCTCTCATACGTTGCATATTCTGCAAATCGTCAGCCAAAAGATAATTGCCAGGGTGAACAAGAATAATCTACCTGGTGTTGCATCAGATACTGGGCAGCGGGACCCATGTTTCCAGCTTGACTACCTTGCATCTTGCTTGATCGTTGGTGGGCGGTAAAGAGGTCGGAAAAGATGCTGAACCACTCATAGAGGAAGCCTATTCCGGGTGTGCTCGCATCTCCAACATGCACCGGACGGGGGAGGTCATCAGGGATATCATCTTTGACATCTGCGTCCATGGCATCTCCGTCAACTCCGTTCACTTCGGCATCTTTGCGGCGACCAGGACTTTGCTTGACTGACGGCTTGACACGAAGTTCGAATTTCTCCTCACGCAGCAGGCTTCGAGCAATGTCGTAGTGGCCGAGCTTCAGAAGATACTCGTATATATAGGTGTTCAGTTGAACCTTGACCTGTTCTGGCGAGCTGCTGGAGTTGACTTGCATGGCTGGGCTCCCGTTGTTGTTCATCATCATCATTCCGCCTCCGGCTTGACCTCCACCCATTGCTGCTTGATTCATGCCGGCCATATTCATCATGGTCATAGGACAGTCGGGAACGTATGAGGAGGGTCACCAAGGCAAGAGGAACAAAAAGTGAGGCGCGTGGAAGAGCGTGGACCTTGATCGTAGGAGATGTGTCAGGTGGGTCTGAAGGTGACAAGTCGAGCAGATACGGACCAGTTTGTAACGGGCGTGCGGAGAGTCGGTCGCGCAAACCGACAGCGACTTTAGAGGAGAGCAAGCCTCATTTTCTGCGAGGTTCAATAGAGATAGAAGCGACGGTAGGACGTGGTTGGTGATAGTTGAGTATTGATCTGGCTTAAGGTGCAGGAAGAGAAGCCCTTTGGGACGAAAACGCGACCGCCACAAATTCTGGGATGGGTTGGCGAGCCAGCTAAATCTGCAGCGCAAGCAATTTAACTGCAGGGAAGCAATGAGACTTTTTCCTTCGTCAACAGTAGAGCAGATGCAGTGGTCTAAGTATGTGGTGGTAACACCAAGAGATGAGGTGAGGGAAAATGGGAACAAGACACTGATAGAAAAGTGGGAAGTGGAAGGACTGATGGGGTGACAAGTAGTCAGTCAATTACTAGTAGTGAGTTAGGTGGCTTGGGTGAGAGGGAGGAGGGCGAAAGGGCAGCAGACTATTGTAATAGTTTCGGTGGTCGACAAGCGGTGGTCGGCGTGGTGGTCAGGCTGCGGTGGGCTTTAATTCTACAACTCTGGAACTGGGGAGCACAGGAGAGAGACGCACCCTCACCGGCGAAGAGACGAGAAGGCGAAAAGGCAGGCAATCTGACCTAACGGCCAGCCACTCACAGTGCGTCATGAGCCAGCCCTACGGTTTCGGCCCGCGTAAAGTGCAGCACGCTTTACTGGAAATGGGGCAACCAATGGTGGGGTGCTTGGCTCTCATACAACAACCTCACCTCGAGGACCTGAAGAATAGTATCGAGGCCGGAAAACCACACCAAAACCACACTCCGTTTAGACCATTGCACAATCATTGTATTCTACCACATTGAGATATCCTTCTCCATGAGCCTGTGGAGGCTTTTGTTGTTTCTGTCACGGCAGATTTGCCCCTGTCTCTCGACTTCGCTGCTGAAACCGTCTCAGGGGGTTTGATCCGATTCCTTTCGCACCATGAGGCGGGAAAAAAGAAAAAAGGGGAGGGGGGGGGGCCCGGCACGTGACTTTGGATCCCCTCGCGATTTGTTCTACCCATCGCCGTTGGCAGTCAAGAGTATGAGTGAGAGCGGGACTGATCTTCCCTGCCGTGGTTTGGTTCGTGTCGTAGAGAGTTGCTGAGTGCCCCTATTCATCATCTGGAGGCATCTCGTCTTCAATGTAACGGATCAAGGTCACCCGCATTTCTGTCACATCGCTGCCCCGAAGAACATCACTGACGAAACGGGCCTCGATAGACATTTGAACCTGGATTGGTAAGCCAGTCACCTTTGAAGGAAGGCTTGGGATGTGCTTCTGTACCATTTCCAAGGCCCCTCGTAGCACGCCACAGAGGATATTGGAGAACCACAGCTCATCCTGGGCTCTACCATCGTCCGGAAGTTCGACGAAATCGGCCAAAGGATTCTCATCAAACAATAGTGAAAACTGCTTGTTGTCGGCAGTCCAGTTGGTGACAGTCGGCGTTATGTTCAGGAATATTTTGAAGCCAACCTGGAACCACGCAAGTCAGTCAAACTTGTCCTTGTGGAAAGCAGTCACAGGTCCAACCTTGGAGATTATCTCCGCAGTGTCTCTGAAATTTCCACATCGACCAGTGTTGGACTTTGCGAGAAAGTCTTCGATGAGACGCATTCCGATATTATATCCCATCTTGTCGAGTTGTTGGTTGACTTGGGCATAGTCGTAGTCATAGTCGGTACATAACTGAGCCACAATGGTTCCATAGGTAAGGGTCACCAGCTCGGCGTTGACCTTGTCGACTCGTGTCCTGAACCAGTTGAGAACCAAATTCCAGTCGAAAGAATGTCAAACTTACTTCCAGACCCTACCAAAGCATTTTGTTAGCAGGACCATCACACATCAGCGGACCGATTACTCACTCGTCTCCCAGGCGGGCGGCCTTCTGGCTTGACGCCATGAAATTCGAACTGGACAATCACCGAGCAATCAGCATCTCAAATCGAATCAGAATGCGACTTAAAGGCCTTTAATAGTGCCTATCTAATGGATCAAGAATGGTCAGCCTTGAAGAATTGAGGAGTTGGAAGGAGACTTGGATTCCCGTTCAGAAATGAGAGATGCCAAGGCTTCCTGGATTTCGGAGAATCTGATTCGCTGATTCCGGTCAAACCCGAAATCCAAAAAGTTGAGGATGCCCTCGTCAAGGTTTTGAGCCATCATTGTATCGCTTTCCGCAACTTCTTTAAGGTTTCGGATGCGCCGTAATAATCATGATGCCGTCAATCAAGCGACAAGCCTCCGACAGCTTTAGCCAGCCGCAAGCCTTGGTCAAGCGACAGAAGTCCAGTTCAGAGCTGAACGAGAGCAGAGCCCTCACGGCTGGCGAGACGGATCAAAATGGCACGCTCACGACATCCGTACGTGCGCTACTTTGTTGCTCATACAGATATGCTGACTATATCGCTACAGGTCCTACGCACCAGCGCCCTCCCCGCACCGATCATGGAATTGACAGGCATGATTCACTTTTGAATAGGAGAGTTCTGCGGCTAAAGAGACGCAGGTCATTCTGGCGAGATATTTGCGGTGAGGTTTGACCCGACCGGTCAACATATCGCTTCTGGCTCAATGGACCGATCGATCAGTGAGTATCCACCCCCCCTCGTGCTTCGCAACCTCCTAACGATCGGGCTTCTAGTGCTGTGGAATACCTACGGACAATGTGAAAACTATGGAATATTGACGGGCCATCGAGGAGCCGTACTCGACCTACAATGGTCGCGCGATTCCAGGACGATATATTCTGCGTCCGCGGACATGACTGTCGCAAGTTGGGATCTCGAAACAGGTCTGAGGATACGAAAACATGTCGGTCACGAGGAGGTAGTCAACTGCCTGGATCTAAGCAGACGAGGTCAAGATCTGATATTGAGTGGCAGTGACGACGGTTGTATTGGGATATGGGATCCTCGTCAGAGAGCCGCGGTCGACTACATTGAGACAGACTTTCCAATTACTGCGGTGGCCATGGCTGAGCAAGGTCATGAAATCTATTCTGGCGGAATTGACAACGACATTAAAGTTTGGGACGCCCGCAAGATGGAGGTCACCTACACTCTGACTGGCCATGGAGATACGATCACCTCACTGGAGGTGTCGCCTGACTCGCAAACACTACTCTCGAATTCCCACGACTCGACGGTACGAACTTGGGATATCAGGCCTTTTGCGCCGGTTAATCGATCTGTGCAGACTTATGACGGCGCACCGGCCGGCTTTGAAAAGAACCTGATTCGCGCTAGTTGGAGTCCTATAGGAGATAAAATCTGTGCCGGCGCCGGAGATCGTACGGTGGTGGTTTGGGATACTCGATCTGGCAAGCTGCTCTATAAACTACCGGGACATAAGGGAACCGTGAATGATGTACGGTTCTCACCGACCGAGGAACCAATCAGTAAGCCCAGCTCCACAGTGGAAGCGTCATCTGATACTAACGAGTGTAAGTTGTCTCCGGATCCACCGATCGGAATCTCCTCTTGGGCGAACTTGGGAAGTAGTACAAAGCGTCTAGGATTCAATATTTCAGCAGATGGGACAAGATCAGCGTCATTTTCCAGCACCGACTATTCACTCCTTTGCTAAAAGCGAAATTCTGAGTGCAAGTTCTGGTCGGATAGGAGCAGGCAGAGGACTTTCCACGACATCGAACAGTAGTCCAGGCAAGTCAATCAACGGCGAACGGGCTGCCATTTGCTCCCTTGTATCTGGGTGCTTGGGTCAACCCATCGAAGGCGCACCCGGTTGAAGGAACCCGAACATGGAGCTCGAGGAGTTTGGTAAGTAAGGTGTGCCGTAATTGAGCAAGCTGAGACAGCCGCAGCTGGAATTTGGGGTTGCAGTGGTCGAGGCCCAAAATGATTGGAGAGGAAGACGTGCCAAGGAACTTCTAAAGACGCGCATCTGAAAGGGGGCCTTGTTTCAGGTCGCGTCCTCTATCGAACCATCGAGTCGACCTGCATTCTCGTAGATATTGGAAGAGATGCTACGGGACACTGGTCTATCACATCTCATTGAATTCCTGTCCGGGAAGAGCGAGGCTGAGAGCCTGTCAAGTTTCCCATGGTTCCCAATGGTGTGCTCTCAATGTTTCACTCTCATCACCACCGTAACATTCTGCCTCCAAGTGCCATTTTTCTCCTTTGCTCCCTGTTGATCATGAAGCGTTCGTACAAGATGGATGTCCTCTCATCGCAGTCTCTGGTGACCGGAACGGTCAGTCTTGAGACTGTATGGTCTACGCGGCACGTGAATTTACAGCTGTATTTTCACCCTCGCAGTGCCTCCAATGATCATTAAATCCCCCTTGTTGCGCGTGATCTTTCCTTGACAACTCTTCTTCTCATGTCTTGCTCATACTGGGGCTGATAAAGAGTCGTCGACACCGATCAAACTCAGGAATTGTCGCAGCGTTATCGAAGATGGCCCGGACATCTAGCCGGCCAGCCCTGTCTCCGTCGGTGGGTGCGAGACGAAGTAACACAAGTCGCGCGTCGCGTTTCTGGAGGTCAAATTCAGGGTCGAACGGCTCCTCTAGGTCAGGCCAACTTCCGGCAAAGACTTTCGTGGTTCCCTTGTTTTTATCAACTTCGAGGTCCTCAGCACTGTTCGCCCGAGGGGCCTTACCGACTAGCACGAGATCCACGAGATCCACACGCTCCGTCATCGAGACCGGAGCTCCTGAAAACAGAGGTATTCAACCATTGTCGGTACCACAAAGTGGTCCAGAAGAGTCATCAGACATGTACGGAGGCAGCGAACAGGGCCAGAGTACCACCGAAGAGCATACAATGCCAGTTCCTATTGCGAGAAACTTGGACGACGCCCCTTCGGTTTCAACATATCGAGCCACACGCTCAATCCAAAGCGGAAGCCGCAGCAAACACTCATCGAGGCGCCATGGTATGCCACAAGGCGTGTCCAGAAGATCATTTCGTGATCCCAAAGTGAATGCAAAGGCAAAGATCAGTCTAGCCTTTGGGATTACGCTATTGGCAGCTTTGATCATCTGTAAGTCGAGTCCACTGGTACCAACAAGCGTAGCTGACAGTATTCCAGACTTGGCCCTCGCTGTCACTGGGGTTGGCAGGAATACCATGTTCCATGTGCTGTCAATTCTCTTGATTCTCACGCTATTGGGAGTGTTCTCCCATCAAGTGATCCGCATGCTCGTGCTTATGCGACGACCGAGAAGATCTCGACACAGAACCGCGCACAAGTCCCGACGCCAACGAGCTCGAGGTCAAGCGCGTACAAGCCGCCAAGAGTGCGCGAATATGGACACAGAATCATTTGATGACCGTCCTCCAGAAAAACCCATTCAAATCCACATGGCGGGTGATCTAGAATTTGCTCCCGATGTGGAGATGGGTAGGGATCATCCCGCAATTCGAATTCCACCGCCCGTGTATGGCAATTTTCGGACCAGCAAGGTCAGTGCCTCTGAGACACAGGATGTGACTGGACTGAAAACTAATGGCGGTTCAACAGAGAATCAACCCAGACCTCGTCCATTGGAAACATGTACCTCCATCGCCACTTACTCCGACTTACGAAGAAGCAGTGAGCCAGGTTCAGCAAACAATGGGCTATCGACCTCCCAGCTATCTATCTGAGAGTGGCGTGACCGAGGTGGTTGAAAGCCAAACCAGAGATGTCGATGCGGCGCTGGAAAATATCCATCCCTTAGAGCGAGAACGAATGCGGACCCTGGCAGCTGATGCGCTTGAAGGACGCAATCAAAGCCAAGTCTAAGCATCTGGACGTGCGACGGTGGTCATCTTGTTTCGATCTGCCATGGTGAAAGAAGAGAGAACATAAGTTTCACTTCAACAAGTAGGGGAACTCAAGACCATTCCTCTGAGGGCTTTTGTTTTCTCTTTGTATTTAGACCATGATTACCGAACTATTGAGGCCATTCCTATCATTATTCTTATCAATTGTCCTACGATGGTAGCGTAAGGGGGTATTTCATGTATCCCCATGTATTCCAATCCTAACTCCTGTCAAATGTCATGCCATTGGAATGATTCAGTGCTTGGCGGCCTCCCGGTGAACATCGTCCTTGCGGCTGCGTGTTTGTTCGTCAATCGGAGATAGCGTCGTGAAGCATACTTGATGGCTTCCATTGTAAAGCTTATGGTGATTTTCTTCTTTCTTCAGCGATGGTTCTCTGTGTGATTCTGTCTGTCCCTGGACGAAAGACTCTTTCCTCAAACAGGAGATCCCCGCTCTTTATGTAGACAAAATACATCTCAGAGGCAACGCTATTCGAAGTCATTTGTCCAATGGAATAACGCGAAGGCAGCCAATCAGCAGCTACCTTGACCACCGATCACGTGGGAATAGCCAGGAACGGGCCTTGGCAGTGACTGGAATCGAGGCGGCCGCACAAGCTTCTTCCTGGTCCGACATCTCCCTCAAGTTCCGATCACTTCATTTCGATCTCCGCGCCGATTCTAGCTGCGTCGACCTAAGAAGAAACAAGCAAATCTTGACACATAGGTCCCACAAAATGCTTATTGTTGTTTTTCTCAAGAGAGCTTCGGTACCGCAGCAACAAACCGTTCTCGAGCTGAACTCGATCTGAGCTCGATTTATCGTCATCCACAGCTCCCTCCATTTGAAAAGCCAGTCGAGACGCTGCAGGAACAAGTTGCTCGAATCAGATCTGACAGCGAAATTTCCTTGCAAGGATAACCCTTGAAGAGCTTGGATAACATAACTTGTCCATGGGCAACCCCTCCTTGTTAAGCTCCAAATGCACCGTTGAGATGGAAAACTAAGGTGTGTTTTTTTTTTTTTTTTTTTTTGCTTTTCTTTTTCTGAACCCTCCAATTTGCTTAGATCTGCAGCTTTCCTATACAGTAACTACACACGTAGTATGGATTCACGAATCACGTATACTCTGCAAAACACGTGCATGCAGCGAGGTCGCATCCAATCTACCCGCAGCATTTGCTGCGCAAACCTGTGCTACTATTAAAGACAACACTGAATGAAATCCAATCGCTCCCTGGCATCAAACGTTCCTCCCTCGCTCGTTTGGGTCAGCTTACTGCACATCAATAATATCTTGGATAATCGGAAATACCTTTGGTTCGCCAATCAAAAATGACCGTCATGAGTCTGCTTCTCTCCACGCTCGTTATCAGCCTCGCAGTCGCTTCTCCTACCCCACGAGCCGACACAGCCATCAACACCACTACCTGCAACGGTCAAACTTTTGTGTACGAGGCTCTCGCTGGTTATGGCTTCACACCTTCGGACGCCCGGGACAAGTTTGGTGATACCGCAGGAGGCATAGGCAGTTCCGCGGCTTTTGACCGGAGATCTTGGAAAGTCGACAGCTCCGGCGTCTACACTGGCATCCTTTACTCTCTTCCCGATCGTGGCTGGAATACAGAGGGAACTTTAAATTTTCAGCCCCGGATTCACAAATTCCGAGTGACCTTCACACCCGACTACACCTCCACTGCTGAGGCCCCCAGTGCCCCGAATGTCCAGCTCAAGTATCTCGACACCATCGGCTTGACCGACCCAACGGGTGTACCTCTCTCTGGTCTCGACCCTGATGGTCACGGTCCTTATCTCACTTTCTCTGGCTTTCCCGAACTTCCTTCCGCCACTTACGATGGCGACGGATTTGGTCTGGATGGACCTGGAGGACGACGAGTCTCATTGGACGCGGAAGGTATCGTACTGGCTCCAGATTCGTCGTTCTGGATCTCGGATGAATACGGCCCATACATCTACCATTTCAGTCGCACTGGTCGTATGCTCTCGGCCATCCGCCCACCGCCAGCAGTCATTCCTCAACGAAATGGCACCGATTCCTTTTCGGCTGCTAGTCCCCCCCGTTACGATCCCGACATCGAGACGATCCCGGAAGACAATCCCACCGGACGCGCCAACAACCAAGGCATGGAAGGTCTGACAGCCTCCCCGGACGGCAAGACGCTCTATGCTCTGATGCAGTCAGCTTTGGATCAAGAAGGTGGCCTCGATGGCGCGACTCGCCGCTGGACTCGTTTCCTCGAATACGATATATCCGACGCCACCAAACCTGTGTACAAGGCAGAATATATGGTGCCCTTGCCTCAATATTCTGACGACACCAAAGTCGCCGCCCAGTCCGAAGTGCATTATCTGAGCCCCACTCAATTTCTTGTGCTAGCTCGTGATTCCGGCGCCGGCCATGGCCAGGACGACTCGGAATCGATCTATCGCTATGTGGACGTCTTCGACATTGCCAAAGCCACCAACATCAAGGGTGACACCTATGACTGCACGACCTGCGCCGCAGCATCAGAGGATGGTGTCCTCGACTCTGCCATTACCCCGTCGACGTATTGCTCCTGGTTGGATTTTAACGTCAACTCTCAACTCAATCGCTTCGGCCTCCACAACGGTGGTGATCAAGACTCGGGGCTCTTGAACGAGAAGTGGGAAAGCATCGCATTGGTCCCCGTTAATCCGTCCAGCGGTCTTTGCAAGGATGGCTACACCAAAAAAGATGGCGAGTATTTTCTGTTCAGTTTGAGCGACAACGACTTCATCACACAAAACGGGTACATGGACGGCGGAAAGTTACCTTATGCCGATGAAAGTGGATTTAGCCTTGACAACCAAGTCCTGGTATTCAAGGTTAAACTGCCTACGTACTGAGCATGAAGTTGCATCCAGATAATGGTCACGGCAGTGCATGAACAGGAGGCGGAAAAGCGTTTGAAAAACCCAGCAGTACCATTCCTGTGAGGGTACATCGGGATCAATTGATCTCATAGCGAACCCTCTAATCGGCAGAAGAAGCCACTTATTGAAAATTGATAAATTTTGAAGCTCTGTATATAACTATTGTCCCTCAAGACAGCATATCGATCCAGAAACAGAATCGTACATTTTTTTCTCTCCCGGCTTCTTTGTTCCTTAACATCTTAGCTAAACCGGCCTGCCGTGCCACCGTCTTTTCGGTCTCGATCACCCTAGGAGGGGGCCAAAAGCCTACCCTATCAAACGCTTAATTTTCCGTCCTCTTTTCCATCCGCCTATTAGCCTTTTCACGTCGCGTATTTGCCTTCAACTTCATCTAATTCAGCGCCCGAATAAAGGCGACCTTCGTCGACCTCGGCTTCGGCCTCTCTAGCAGCGATAACCAGAACTTGACTCCAACTAGCAACTCACTCCGCCCTTCCGCTCCCAAAGTCTGCATTCCCCCGCCACCGCCGATCTAACTCGGTTCTACTCAAATAGGGAACGAGCACGGCCTCAAATCTCGATATGACAAAGCTCTCTATCACGCGACACACTTAACGAATGAAATACCTCCCATGACAAAAATTCCCTCAGCATCTGCGGGAGGAAGCGCTGTAACACGGACTCTCCGAAAAACCTCCCTTTGGCTTTCCACCATCCCCGTTCCTTGCCTTATCGGCTCATCGGCTCATCGAAGGATCAGATCGGACGGCACATCGTTTCGGCCGAATGAGGATGTATCGGTTTAGCTTCCGCACATCTTATGCCACGTGGAACGTCCTTATATCTTTTTCACGCTCATGGTACTGCCGATGAGGGAGAGGGGGTAAAAAAAGGGACACTCGGCGCCATGGTGTTCATACCATCCTTTCTAACTTTCTAGTCAAATGGTCGTCTTGACTTGACTATATTTCAACCTTTGGATGAAGGGAATAACCAAAATGAGGCACTATTCACCGTCATAGTACGGGATCTGTCCGGTCCAGTCACGGAACAGGGTTGATTGTTTGATTTGATTCGAAGAAAAAAGATCTCGCCACTATACGGAGTAGTATGAGCATCACGAGGCCAGCCAATATTGGAAGTTATATCACATACTCGTATCCGGTTAGGAAAAAGAGATCAAAACACCTAAGCAGATTGCGATATCACGCGCCGCAGCATAAAACATCACACAACCTCCTCTCGTTCCAAAGATGGGCACTCCCTGGCAGAGCCAATGCAAGATGAAGTCCAAATCCTCCTCATCGACAACTTGCATTGAAGCGAAAATGGAATCCCTAGGCATCGCATGTTGGGACTTTGCTTATCCGACGGGGAGGTGCAGCTTGACTGCCACAAGCAGCAAGAAGAACCGTGTCGCAATGAGAACGAGACGGAAATCAAAAACGAAACCGATACCTGCACCACACCCGTGTGTGCTGCGAGCAGAGGGCATGCCTGCTAAAGTCGAGGATGAGGACGAAGATGAACGTGACGTCGCCGACACTCCTGGCCTCATTGAGGGCAAGACTGAACAGAGAGCATCGTGGCAGGCGCATAGAACAAAATCCGACCGAACGGCTTCCGAGACGCGAACATACCTCCTTTCCTCGCCCACGATATCCTCCATCAGCTATCCACAAACACAGACCACCATTTCCACACTGCTTATGACGCCGCACACGCAATTGATTTACCTAGTCCCGCAATCGCATATTACGAGCACACGCGTGTGCGAGATCTCGCGCCTTCCCCGCGCGGGAGGCAGTGCAATCCAAGTCCTCCCCGTCAGCCCTTCCTACTCGATGAGTGGCGAGAGGCAGTGCACCACCACAGACAGTATGGTGTCCGACACCGAAATGGATGGTCTCGACGGAGTTGTGAACAAAGTCCTCAAATATACCAAAGCGCGGGTGTTTGATGGGTATTTGGCCTTCGAAGATGACCGGGATAGTTGGACTTTCCTGGAAAAAGTCGGGAAGGGCGTCAAGAAGGCAGCGGATGGTGGTACTGCGGTTCGAAAGTCTGGGAGGAAGTGATTTGTTCGCAGAGGCGAAAGCGAACGGTTTTGCGCTCGGGTGCGATGCTTCATCCTTCTCTTCATCCTCGTTTCCTTCTTCTCCAGCTCCAATGTCCCGTTGGGTTATCCAACATCTCTTTCCACACCGGCAAGTCTGGTGCCCAGGGTCCCAGCCTGAGTTTAATCGCCTCGATTGCCAATTGAACGTACTTCTTGGCCCCTCGCACACTTCCTGCAGCGTTGTATGTAAGTGCTGCGTGACAGTATGCCGGATCCAAGTACCCGTCCAGCCCTTGGTCCTGGAATGTCTGTATTAGTCGCTCGGCCTGTTTCACGCTGGCTGACGAATCGATCCCCCAGTCCCCCAGACTCTTTTGTAGCGCGTCGATTTCTGTCAACGCGTCATCGCCAGCTTCGCCGCGAAGGCAGCGCGGGCACTGGCAGACAAAGTGGAATGAGTCGCGGAGATATTTTTGCCGTTTGACATATGGTTCCAGCGGATCGTAGTATGCGATGGTGATCTCTTCGCCCTTCTCGATCGAGCGCGTCGCATGCACCCAGTGCGTCAAGAGCGAGTCGTTCAAGTAGAACTGTGCATTGGGCGTGCATGCGTGGTTCATACGCGACGTCTCGGGGAATACGGCGAGGTGTCGTTTCCCGCCGACTTGCAGCGCGAAGTTGTTAGCGCCCACAATACCTTGGATCTTTCGGTCGGGACCGTTTCCGTAGACGGAGGCGAGATTCACGAACAACTCCGCCGTCGGCACGGGCAGCTGGTTGATAGCTGTCTGTAGAAACTTCTCCCGTTCCTGACTTGCGAGCAGATTCTCCGCATAAGCTAGCACGACCGGCGTGTATGCCGTGATCAGATCCCCGCGGTCGAGGGCGTGTTTGGCAAACATACCGATTCCCTTGCCCGAGACTTCTCGTGTGTACCAATTGCCTCGGAAGCCGTTAATGTCGTGCTCAGCGAGAACATTCGCGTCGCGAAATGGGGGCAATGCGGCGAAGCTCTCTGCGATTTGAGGGGTGGTGAAGATTGAGATTCCTCGGCCTCGGCTGAAGGTTTTGTTCGTGTAGACGCAGAGTGGGCTGTCGAGAGCGTCCAACTTCGGCGTGCACGTGGGTTCGTAGGACCACGTCCCAAACGCGGTAGAGTCGCTGGACTCGTCGAAATGTAAGTCGAGCTCGCCGGATTGGAGGAGCTGTTGGAGTTCAATGTGATAGAGGGAATCTTCGACGCCGAGGCAGAGCGTAGAGGGGTATAAGCACGACAGGGCGACGAGGGTGAGGCATGCCGTCCTCATCTTTTGGTCTGGATGATTATTGATAGGTTGAAGGAAATGTACAGCTGGGCATGTCTAATGACTACTGGCGCGAGGCTGGAGATGGTGTTGGTGGGTTGAGAGCCAGTCTGAGGGTGTTTTGGTGTGAGATTAAAAGACACATGCCCAGAAATGGGAAGAAATGGCAACCCAAAACCAAGAGCTAATTAAGACCAAAATTCATGTCCACACAATCAGCTCCATACGTCCTTGCAATGTACATGTGCGCAGTTCCTCCCTCGAAGGGGCACAAGGTGCTTGATCTACCTAGCCATCGAATGTGCAGCAGTCCAGGGGCGGTAGAGCTTGGAATTGGATAGAGGTAGTCATTCTGCCATATCGTTCCGCTGACCGTACACTATCCAGGCGAATCGTCTGCGGAACAAACCACATCCGACCCCCAGTATTTGAGGCTAGTCATGTGATGCCACCCATGAGTTGAATCCAGATACTGGCATCATCAGGCGTCCGAGCATCTCGGGCCTTCCTCAAAAGACACATAAAGACGTCGGTCCTTCCCCGCTGAAAGAATGGTGTGAGTGAGAGGGTGAGAATTCGTGGTTGCGTCTTCCAGTCAAATACATTTTATGAAGCACATCGTTCTTCAAAGACATGGCGAGACATATAAGAACATCGAGCAGGATGGTCGTGTCAACGATCTCGGCGCCACTTATGGGCAAGACTGCCATCATCACAAGAGGAAGCAAAGGAATCGTCGAATCAACTGGCTCCCAATTTGTCCGCAAAGGCTATACCGCCATCGCAATCACCTCCCTCCAAGACGACACCGCCGCGAACTCAGTGCTCTTACGACTCCGCGATATCGACTCCATTATCACCACAGCCGCCATCAAAGGCGACTGCTGCGACGGCAACTTCAGCAGGCAAGTCCATGTAGGACAGTCTCCATGGCCTAAAAACCGAGTATATCCACACCTCGTCTCCAACGCCAGTCTACGGGACATCAACGCCTTCAAACCTGTCGATCAAACCCAATAGAGGACTTTGAACGTGCCATGGTCTCTCTATGGCATGGTCCCCGATACCTCTTTCCCTCGAATGCATCCCTTACGTGAATGCCGGAGGTCGCATCATTTTCCATTGGTGTGCAGACAGCAAGATGGAAAGGCGATTCATTGGTGACGCGCTGCGTGTTCAGGGCTACCATGGACTCAGTCGCGTGTAATCTCGCTGTCATTTATTGGCCTGGTAAGGGAATTACGATCAATTCTGTGGGGACAGGTGCTACGGAATACGACGTCTCTTCAGGGGGCGATTACGAAGTATGGCGATGAGCATAGGAAAAATGCAGGCAGCCCTAGTCCACTGGGTAGGCTTTGGGGGGCTCGGGATATTGCTAATATTGTTGCTTTTGTCGCAAGTCCTGAAGCAAGTTGGATCAATAGTATGTTCATTTCCGTATTCTTATTATATCAAGACCCTCCTTTTTGTACTTTTTTTTATTCTCTTGGGTTGTCGGATTCGGATTTGCTAACGAAAGTTTCCTTGACATGCATGAACAGGAAACCAAATCCCCGGCTAATGGATGTGCGTTATTGGTATGACAAGGTCGAAAATTATTCGAGCATCTCCGTTCCGAGAACGAGGATCCTTATTCCTGTTCATCATTGCCATCCAAATTGCCAACATTTCCTTTTGAGAAAGAAACCTTACGTATACAATGGTCTCAGTGCCTCACGATGTAGGTCCTGGAGGTGGAGCCGCCACATCCTCCCAAGAGACAGATGGGGGATTGGTGCAGGCGCGATCATAAACGTTTTGATCAGTAGTCTTCACTTGGAATTTGTTATCCTGAAAGAGAGTTATGAGGGTTGGTTCTGTGCGAGATTCTTGTTAGTACATCTCTCCTTTTTCCTCTTTTTCTGTCTACACAGGCTCACCATCTGGATTGTACATGGGCCACTCCATCCACCTTGACAATCCGTAACGAGGATCATGAGCGAAGCTAACCCAGGCCTTTTGCATTAGTTGACTCGCCTGGAGTTCGACTTTGGTGGGAGTTTGGTAAGGTACCAGCTTTCGAAACGATCCGAGAATGATAGGGACCTCCGCTACTAGGTGGTTAGGAGGTAGGTTTGAATCAGGATGGGAAAAAACAGAGGACACTCACAAAGATGATACGTTTCAGAAAAGGGGTAGAATGTCACGGCTGGGAACACTGGCATGTAACGATAACGCCAGACTGGGACTTGGTTGTCGTGGAGTTGCCTGAGAGAATGCCATCAGCGGTGGCTTTTGGATCCAGCAAGCCAATTGGAAACATACCTTGCTAACATCGCGACCGGGCAGGTGAACTTGGACACGGTAATTGCATCCGCCAGAGACTCATTCAACCCAAACTCGCCTGAGAAGTTGACCACACCGTTGCCTTCGTCGTCATTACTCCCGAGCAGGACAGGCTATGAAGTCATCAGCATTTCTTTTTCAGTCTCTGCCCGCACAGCGAGTAGGAAACGTACGATTTTGGCAAAATCTCCTCTTTCCGCCTTTGCGATATACCCTTCGGCTGAAAAGACCGTGTTATTGTCCACAAACGGCGATCCGCCATTAGCTGAACCAATTGGGTTCACATTGCTCGGTGAAATACCTTTGATGATGGTCTCCGCTGGAAGTTGCATCATGCAGCTGAGTTCTTTTGACGGGTCGTCTGTATTGTTGCATCCCACGTTTATGGCTGCCAATGTCCACATGAGCGGATCAGCATCCCCGATACCTTGTGCCACGCCGCTTTGCTGGATCAGTCCACGCACGATAGGATCGTCTTTGTATGTGTATGAATACGCTGAAATCGATACAGCACCCGCTGACTCGCCAAAAAGGACCATTTGGTCGGGATCACCGCCGAAGGCTCGTATATTGTCACGAACCCATTCAACCGCCATTCGTTGGTCCAACAACCCAAGGTTACCGCGACGGGCTTTCGAATTGGGGAATCCAAATATACCAAGACGGTAGCTAAGGTGTGTGTCAGAACATGTGTGTGTCTCGACAAGCTGTGTATCTCTTACTTGAATGTGACAACCATGACGGAAGGATTTTGCTGAACGAGAATCTCCGGGTTGTACACTAAACCACATGAATTCAGAAGAACATTCTTCGAAAAACCTTGAATACAACTCACCGGCAACAGAAGCATCTCCTTCCGAGAAAGATCCACCATATAGCCAGATCATGACTGGGATGGCATCGTCCCCGGTGACATTCGATGGCCGCCATATATTCAAAAACAAACAGTCTTCGTCTGGGATCATACTCCCTTGCAGGTTCTGCGGCATGATGAGACTTGTGTAATGAATTTGATAACATCCTGGACCGAAACTGTTTGCAAAGATGGTTCCATTGGGTTCTGTGTGATATGGTTTAGTCTCATTGAGCGGCTGCGGTGGTTGAAACCGTAAATCATCCAGAGGTGGCTGAGCGTAGCGAATCCCTAAAAAGGAGTCGACGCCTTCGATGGCAGGAGTTCCCAGGAAGGTGCCGTAAGCCTTTTTTATCGTAGGAGTGGGAGCATCTACTGTTGCGGCGCCGAGTGCACCCAAAGCAGTGATCAGAATTGTACTGTGCAAGAGAAACATGGTGAAGATAGAAGATCTGCGAGACTTATCGAGCCACACCAAAAGGGGATGTCCAGACCAATTTATAACCCTTCGTTCGAAGAATACGGTCTCTGTTCTTTGTCCAGTGGGCTTTCCAGCATACGGACCCATTCGAGCTTTCATCAAGCGAATACGTCAGACGGCTGAAGCAACGGAGATCCCTACGTATGGGGCACCACTTCCTTATTGAGAATAGAGCATATGATCTGGCAGCAGCCCCAGAATCAGCGAACCCTGCGTCATGACTATGGACTATCTCTAAAATGCTATACCAAGTCCTATCCTACTGACAATATGCAGGTGTAGGGATAACCGCACGACTTTGCCGGAAAATCCATGTCCTTCCACAACAGGCTGTCTCCTATTTCCTTGATATGTGCACAAATCATCCAGCAATCCATCCTTGTTCGCTACCTATACCACCATCGATTCGTATTGCAGAGAAGACTCAACCAATACGACAGAAGTAAAAGAGCCTTGGAGTCAAGTGCATTTAACAATGTGAGGAAACCAGAACAGATGGACTCGACAAGTTGCGTATATTTGAGAAGCCTCAAGTCATCCTTGGAATTCAAAGGGAGAAGGCGACACAATCTCCTCAGCACTCGCAAGCGAGGATGATTGTCAAAGGTTGAAAACTCGTCAATTTGGAAGATTTCCACAAACTCTGTTGGCATCCTTTCGGGCCATCTCTGCAGGTCTGGCCGTTCTTCACACATTGCTGACACGTTGGTGTTTGTTCGCCACACTGTTTTATGTTTTGATGCGATTTCCGGGTCTTGTAATCACGCGCTTGGCCAAGGGAGTCACCTATCCCTCTGAAGGACAGGACTTTGAACTGGCCAGGTTGCTGTTTTTAGATCATGGTTGATGCCTAAGCCAGCACGTGAAAAAGGGAAAACGAAGAGACTGAATCGAGTGCTACGAGAGAAGGTTCAGTCCTACACTAGGACCTTCAAAATCGTTCCAAGGATGCGAAAAGCCAGGTAGAGAGTTGTCACTCAGATGTGTTTTGTTCCCGAAATCTGATAGATCTGCATCCCCGCTCCTCGATTCTCATTCGGCAAAGATACGAGTACGTGGTGGAGATCAACAAGTCAAACTTACTTGTCACAGTGATCCCTTGCGATTGAGATCTGACAAGGAGACATCTTCACAAACGAAAGAACTTTGGTCTATTGGTAGATTCCCCAACCCGAACTGGCGGTCCATGACCCGTCGCCCGAACCTAGATTAGGATAGGTTCGGTATCGATTAGGCTGTATCACTCAAGCTCTGATAGTTCGCAGGTGGGCTCAGCTATGAGGTGTATCTTGGATTCTTTCTTCTTTTCCATATTCTGGCCTCTTCTCCTTTCACACGCCAACTTTCCCCCACTCTTGAGTCGTGCCAAATGAGGCAAGTATCATCACCGCGATTACACAGTCAGGCCCCCTGCCTAGATTTGGGCGCCCTACGTAGCTGACTAGGACCTAAGCACGCGCGGCCAAATATATTTACGTTCCAGGTGCTTGACGTTAATCTTGCATTCTTCTATATTTTTCAGAACGTCTTGTCAACATGCTCTTGTACCTCACGCTCCTTCTGGTCTTGCTGTTCGCCGCTCTACGCGGCTTTAACTTCGTACGGAACTACATAGCAGCGCGGAAACTGGGCCTTCCGATCATTCTTCTTCCTGTCTCTTTCGAAGATGCGTGGTGGATACCTTTACGACCGCTGTTTGCCTGGGTTGAGAGTCTCCCGCTCGGACTCGGCAGCTGGTATGTCTACACCGAGATGGGCTGGCCTACCGTCGATGAGGACAGAACTTCAAGGCGGCTGGGCGAGAACTTCGTGCTTTGCTCGCCATCCAGTAACCAGATTGTGACCTGCTACCCTCCCGGTATCGATCGTGTCTTTGGAGATCACAAGAACTGGCCCCAGCCCGAGGCGCAGTCTCAGATTTTTGCTTTCTATGGACAGAATGTCTCATCCACGAATGGCGCAGACTGGCAGAGACATCGCAAGATCACAGCATCGGCATTCAACGAGCACAGCATGCATCAAGTATGGAAGGAGTCCATCAAACGAGCCAGCGATCTCGATCTCGACCTTGGCCACGGAACACGCACGCTTGCCGCGATCCGATCCACGTTTGACGTCCTTGCCATGCACGTTCTTGCTGTCGTGGGCTTTGGACAAGACACTCCGCTGACTTCAATCCCACCGGGCCATCGAGAGTCATTGATGCAGTGTTTGGGATTCATTCTCCAGCATGTCGTCCTCACTCTCATCTTCAACGGCCTCAAAGCCCCGGATTTCATGCTCCCTAGCGTTCTCCGTCGCCTGAAGGTCTCTGTGGCCGAGTTCAGACTGTACATGGAAGAGTCGGTCCTGCGGCAGATGCAGGCTTCGAAAGCCCCCTCGGGCCGACCCAAAAGCCTTCTAGAGGCCATGGTAAACGCGAATGAAGCCGAGAAGCAGCAATTGTTAGTCCCTGGTCGACCGTCCTGCTTGACCGAGTCCGAACTGTACGGGAATCTCTTCGTGTTCAATCTCGCCGGTTATGAAACAACTGCTTCGACCATGACCTTTGCACTACCATTCCTCGCCATGCACCCCGAGATTCAAGACTGGGTGATCGAAGAGATCGATGCCCACTACGCGGGGAGTCATGATCGCGACTACGCCGCTACCTACCCAAAGCTTGTTCGCTGCCTTGCATGGATGTACGAAACACTGCGACTTGCGAGTCCGGCACCGCTGCTCGTGCGAACGCCCACGGTTCCGCAGGACCTGCCCATCACGACTCCACAGGGAAATACTACGATCACGGTCCAACCTGGGACGATGGTTGGCGGGCATTTTTACGGCGCCCATCTCTCTCCGCGCTGGGGTGCCGATGCGCACTCTTTCAATCCGAAGCGCTTCATCACGACCAATTCTAGCCCGGGTGAAGAGAAGGTGGCCGTGCCTGAGGGTCCTCTATACTTGCCGTGGATCTTCGGGCCGCGTGTGTGCCCCGGAAAGAAATTCAGCCAGGTTGAGTTTGTCGGGGTCGTTGCGCAGATATTCTCGAAATATCGAGTGGAGGTTCTGCGAGCACCAGGCGAGACGGCAGAGGCTGCGAAGGTGCGCCTCATGGGCGTGCTGGATCAGAAGTACTTCAATATTAGTGCGCATTTGAAGAGACCGGAAGATGCAGGAGTGGTGTTTGTTAAGAGACGTGGGAAGCAAGGGTGAAACTACATTAGAAGGTCTGGTTCTTTCAGGGAATAATTCCAGTATCACAATCGCAAGGCTTCGGCACACAGTCATCGAAAGAGAGTAAAACGTTAGTATTATCCGCACAAGCGCGCTTCCCCTTTTTTGCCGCTACATTGGCGCAGAACACCCCCACTTATTCTTTGTGCACGACTTCTGACGTCCATTCGAACCCCCAACCCCCAATGGTTGCCCAGGTTTAAGCCCATTCCACACGGTTTTGGCGGTCCTGGCTTAAAATTTTGATCACCTTCTGTCACTTTGCACAGCTTCTCTATATCGGCTCTTGTGAAACTATCTTTCAAATGCCTATAAGGACGAGCGTATCCACTCTTCCACCACCGTCAACGCGTACTCGGGCTTGACGTCGAACTACTTAACATGGCTTTTTCCACAACGTGCGCAATAAGGTTCTCTCACCCGGTACTCTTTAAGCTCTGCGTGGATTAGGGACTCGACTCGATGTAGACGGTGCACCCTCGGCATCGGCCTTCGTGCCACTAAGGTGTGTTGTTCCACGGTGTGATTTCACGGAGGACTTAGTTGGCATTCGAAGAGGTCCGAGGGACCGTCCGACTATATAGTATCTGAGGGTTACTAGCGTGTTTCGAAGACCCCTGGTCATTACAAACCTTGGCAGACCGTCAAAAGGGTCACGTGGGCCACCTATGGTCACAACGGCGTAACCACATTGTCACGTGAAACGCTAGGCCTAGTTTGGACTAGCCCACTAGAGCGCTCGTTTAGGGAGCCTCTCGGGAGAGAGACACGGAGAGTGGGTCTGGACTGCGCACCCAATTGGCTCTTGTTGTGCGAGCGTTGTCGGGAGGTGCTCAGCGCACCCAATGGGGAGCTCGCCAGGACGTCGTCAACGAAGGAAGTGGCCATGAGGGCGGCAGCAACAAGAGGGGCTCAAAGTCAAAATAGGCACTACAACGCCAGGAAAGTCTATGCAAAGTGCGAATCGAGCAACAACGAGGTAAAGAGCCTACAAATGACCAAGGTATGTGAGCGCCTCAATCGATTGTGTGGCTAGACCCACTCTCTGCTGTCCGAAACTCTCTGCCAAGAGTCCCTCTCCCGAGACATTCCCTAAGAACCCCCATCTCCCATCCCATCCCTTTCTCTCCCCAAAATCTGCCTTACCCCTCCCAGCACGCCTGATCGCCTTCCAATCCACGACCCTCACCGCCGCCACTTCAAACCCCCAATTCCTCTATGACATTCACCGGCTGCACAACGTGCAGGCTCGGCTGACCCGTTCACGTTCTGTTACGAACCATCTCGAGTGTGTTGTCTCAGCATCCCAGACCCTTGGGCCACGGGCGCTTAGCGCGCTTCGTGTTTCACACTAGCCTTTTCTGGAAAGAAAGCCTTCGCCAGAAGGGTTCTGAGGTGTAATTTGGCTACCTTCGCGTTCGCGTCAGTGCAAACACGTACATTTCCGTCGCATTCAACATTCTTTCCTACTTTCCACAACAACGTTAAGGCTCCAACTTAAGTCGTGTATGTAAAAGTTTTTATCTTGCTAGTGTCCACAAAACGCACTATTCAGATTTTTCGAAAGTTGTGTGGTTATCAAGATATGATAATTTCTAGATAAGACCGACCCATGAAAAAATTCGTCTGACTGTAAAGCTCTATACTGACTAGTAGTGGATTATCTATAGTATCACTCTATCAAGCCTGCGAAAACGGCGACCCCAGTTGAGTTTGCTGTCTCGAGTTTTCAGCTAAACTTAAGCATTTCGCAGCCTATACCGAATGCTTTGACTAGGCCGACACTCAACCATGTTCTCAGCAATGATGGAGAAGACCATATCAAATCGAAGATTATCGAGATCGCCCAGCGTGTATATCAGTTCTCTCCAAGGAACCGTCAGCTACAGTCACTCTACTCGATTATAGCCGAACGTCGAGATACTATACTATATGCTCCCACGAATGCTGGTAAAAGTCTTATTCAACGGGTTCTCCCTCTCAGTTGGGTACTCTGCATTGGCCCCTTAACCCGTCTTGGGAATGAGCAAGTCAAGAAAATCACGACATTACCTGGCCTACATGGGTTTCTACTCCACGACAAAACGAATACGCCCGAGCAGCGGACTGAGCTTCGCAGTGCACTGACAACAGGCCAGTGCACCTACCGTGAGTAACCACTCTTGCCCGGTTCCTATTTCACGGATCCGCCATGCTTGGATCTGGTAAAGCCGGTAGAACTAACTGTATTCCTAGTCTTCACGGGTCCTGAGATTGCTATTTCACCTCTATTTAGGGAGACTGTACTTCAGAATCCTACCATTACGGACCGATTATGCCTTGTGTCCATCGATGAACCACATTGTATAGCGTCATGGGGAGATAGTTTTCGGCCAGCGTATCGTCAACTCTATATTCTTCGACATCGTATTGCCCGACATATTCCTTGGTTTGGTGCTTCAGCAACATTGAGGCCAGATGTCGTAAAGGTTTTTATCCAGCAAGGTGGCTTTAAAGAGAATACTCGAGTCATATACGAGAACCTGAACCTTCAGAACATATACTGAGACTTACGGCCTATGCTGTTTCCGGCTCGATCGACCAAAGATCTGCTCTTCCTGTTTCCTCCTATTCCCACGGTTCAAGATGTATGGGCATCTTCACAGTCTGCATGCACGCCGACCGGCATCATTCAAGCCATACCTAAGACCGTGGTTTCCCTTCGCTCCATCGAGAACTCCAAAACAGAGCTGCATCGACAATTCAACGATTCGACATCCAATATTCGGATCTTACTTGCGACGGATGCAGTAGGTATGGACATCAATATTTCTTGTATTGAGATTGTCGTGCAGGTCAACCTACCGGACGATATCGATATTTTATTACGGCGTCTCGGGCGAACCGGGCGTAATCCTAAGCTTCGTACCGTCCAGCCTAATGCCGACCTCGAAACGACTCGATATCACGGCTGAAGAGGAGGTTCAGGTGACTAGTAGTCAGTTAGACGAAAGCCCTGAATCCATAGACTTACAGCAATCATCCGCGAGTTCTAAGTTCGAAAGACTCTTCAAGACACTAGACTCGACGCGGAGCGATATAAAAAAGGCAGAAAAGAAAGCGTTATCGCCTGAATTTCGAAGAATCTTCGCCGAACAAGAGTGCCTTCGAAAAGCGCTCTGGGCGCCGGTTGAAGCTGGACCATTTCGTTATCGTCCTCAAGAGGTTAGATGCTGTACACTCTGTCATCCAAAAGATCGTTTTCGAGTGTATACTCCTCTTAACGAGCCTGTTCCCATCGAGACTCAACAGTATATTAAGTGGAAGGACGACCCCTTCGCCTTTCCACCTCCTCGAGCATGCTCGGTAACATCAATCGCCATTTGTTTTAGTTTAGCCAACTGGGCTAATATCGACCTTCTCAGCAGTATACCCGGTGCTGATGTCGACGACAATAACTTTGAGGTTATTATGCCAAAGGCGAACCTTAAGAAAATCGGTATTGTGGGCTATGGTAGAGTGAAAATGGATAAATAGTGAGCATTACACCTGAATACCATATTTTTGGTGGGTGTATTTTTGGATTACAGCACGAACGCGAAGAAGCGGCATTTACGTATTGGAGCTCAGACTCGTTTGCCAAAATGCTCTTCGAACTTTTGATTGGCGCGCGGCAAACAGAGCGTCTGAGATGCTGAGACAACCGAGTGTGATCAGTAGGGGCTTGTCTGGGGTGGTCCACAGACTGGATCCGATGAAATACCACGACCCATCGGATCCAATTCATGGATCATCTCGACATCGAGGCTCGTTCGTTGACGCTCGGTTACGAACCATCTCGAGTGTGATCAGTAGAGCTTGTCTGAGGCGGTCCACAGACTGGATCCGATTGGTGGATCATGTCGATATCGAGGATATCGACACCTATCGAGTAGGATGCCCCCCCGGCCACATGGTCCACGGATTGGATCCGATGACGGGGCGGCAAGGGGGATGTGATATGTAGCTTGTAAAGACCTTCGGAAGCGTTGTACGCTTCGTACACGCTTCGAAACTATATAGTCGGGCGGTCCCTTGGACCCCTTCGAAATAGGACAAGTCACAGGTTTTTCCGCCTGAGTCTACCTTAGTACATTCATTCACACCGGGGCTAGCCGGCTATTTAGGCAATGTGATAAGCACGCACCAGCCCTGATTGCTCATATTTTAGTACTTTTGCAATGTTGTCAGAATGCTCGAGTAAACACTAGGCGCATGATCGTGCTGGCTATCCCGAACCGATAAATGGCAGCCAGGCAGTTCTGATGGTATCGACTCACTGCACTTAAGGGGCAGGAGGAAATCAAAAATTCGAGTGTTGCATGGAACAGGAAGGAGAAGGCTCTTAGGGGGTACGACGTCGGGCTTACGTGGGGCTCTCTCATGACAGAGACAGGGCCTTCAGCCAGGTAGGAGCGGAAAATGGGGACGCTCGAAGGGCTCAGCAAGCCATTCGGCACTTGGTTCGGAAATGACTGCGGGACTGCACACCACAGCCCAAGGATAGCTTCCTCATGACTCAAAAGCGACAACAGCAAGTGCTCTAGGTTGAAAATGGAATTGGGATTTGTCGAGGTCAGTTTCTGCGGAAGAATATATCGTTTAATTTCGAATTAGATGAGCTCAACCATGGTCCCTTCGTCGGCCCGAGTTGATAAGTGGTGATTCCATTGTCAACCTGATCAGATTGAGTGCTCCGAGGGCCGTTGGAGCCAGCGCCTCGTGTTTTTATACAGAGTATCTTGTAACAACGATACCAACGAAGGGTAAGGATCTGTTACGAGGGGTGTAGAGAGAAGGATCATAAACCGTTGCGAGTGCACAAGGTAGGGTGAAGAATAGTAATGTACTGAAACCTGTCCTCTACCTAAGGGTTCGAAGGCCCCTTTTATACCTTCGATCCTTCCATCTTCCTGCCCCCTTTCGACGCCCAGCCCCCTTCCTGCCACTCTTACGATGGCTGGGATTTCGTGGCGTGATATTTGGGTGTTACATATCTATGGCACCCCTTTGCATTGCCATCATTTTTTCCCAGGGTTTCAAGGGCTGAGATACGATCGTACCTTGAACACATTGAATCCTAGTTGGGACCATTCTATAGAGACCCTTGACGATGCTAGAGGCCTCGTCGTGACGGTGTTATCGAGGGGGTAATTGTAATGTTAAAAAGGGGCAGATACATCTAAAATTGCATAAATTTTCCAACCAATCAGAGCAAGCCATTTTCGGAGTCACGTGGCATGTTGATTTCAGCCAAAGAACTCTCAAGCTTATGCTAGACTAACATGCGTTTGCGGAGCATATATAAATAAAGCGGCCACCCCCAACAGATGGTTCTAGTTAGCTCATACATTCTCTTCGCGCCGCTACAACAGGCAGTACCCAGAAATAAATGCCTACAGATTCCTGATTGCACTGCGAAAACTCCCGTCCACTGGCCTCATCGACCGATATTCATGTCTTATGTTCCTCTTCTCCTCACCATGACCCAAAGACCCTCTTGCAAATGGATCCCATAGCACCTCGTCTTCCACGGCTTCTCGGGGTCCAGGAGCGTGAACTCGAACCTCCGAAGTAATTCGACAAAGATCTTGTTCAATTCCATAAACGCCACCGCCTTACCCAGACACTGATATTTACCGTATCCGAAAAGGAGGTCATTGTTTCGCTCCATCCGTGCGAGTTTCTCTCTTGAGGGCTCATCACCGCCTTCCGAAACGTGAATCCAACGTTCCGGTCGAAAAGAATATTCGTCAGGGCCAAAAAGGAGTGCAGAATGGTGCATTGCATTTGCTGAGTAGCTAACGTCCAGAAATGTTAGAAGGATCGGTGTTAATTTGATGGACTCGGAATTGACATACGTGATTGCAGTTCCTTCGGGCACGAAATAACCGGTAATCGTGTCGCCTCCGGGGGGAACCTATTCACAAGAATCAGGGCAAGTTTCTCTGGTGCAACGGTGTTACAAATGACCTGTTTTGCCAGCAGTCCGGTGATGGGGGGGAAACCCTCTCAATCCCTGGGAGCATTTTTAGTTCATCGTGTCTCGCAATTAACTGGTGATTGGGAAGGCTTACCTCCTTTATCACTGCTTGAAGGTATGGAAATGATTTTGCTTGTTCGTCGGAAACGACGTCTCCCAGCCCCGACGGGATCTTATGTTCCTTTATGCCTTGATTGATCTCAGCGATGAGTTTCGCATACACCCTTTGGTCTCTCATGATACATAGCACCGTTGCACGGATGGCTGTTGCCGAAGTGTCTGAACCAGCAGCCCTGGAAGGGGGTCAATGGAAAAATCCCCCAGGCTGGACAGTCGCCACCCTCACAATTGCATCATGCTTTCCTGCTCAAGTTCCCTTCTCGTCAAGCCATGCCTGATAAAACTTCCAAGCATATCTTGCTGACCGTCTTTCGGCAGTCCTGCCGAATCAAATCTTGAAGCTATTTGCGTTTTGACGATGGATTGAATCCTTCCTAGCCCCAGTTTGCTATTTTCGTTGGGAGTGATCAGGTCAAGCACTCCCAGGTTGGTCAGGAATTCAATCACGTTGGGAATGACTGCGGCGCCGAAGATGTTTGGGTACAGCGTTTCCACCTCATGGATATATCCGTAGTTGTCATGGTCATCGCGAAGATCGTGGAATTTAGCATTGAATGAGAGCGTAGACATGACATCGCTTGTGAAGAATTGAACCATTCTCGCGAACTCCATTCGAACAGGACGATCTTTTGAGACATATCTGCTATCGATCAGGTGCATAAAATCTATGACACATCCGTCGATGTCAGCCTCCAAGCTTGCATTTTCCTTGCCCGAGTAGCCGGCAGCCATCCGTTTCCGAAGATCATTATGACGATGTTCGTCAGTTTCGGATAACACGTTATCAACACCTGGAGTTAAGCGAGTACCACGATACCAGCTTGAGCGCTTGTAGGGAGACCGAGGCGCTGCCATCCGTCTATGAACCTCTGGATCTGAAGCGAGAAGATAATTTGGTCCAATTCGAACCAACGGGCCATATTTAGCATGAAGTTCGCCAGTTCTATTGTAGATTTCTCCTGAGTTAGGGAGACGGAAGAGGGGGATGAGGGACCAACCCCAGAGGATAGGACCTGGGATGTGGCTGAGATGACGATAAGAGGCGATTCCTGTGACAATGTAATAGAGAAGCAAGACTCCACAGCATCCCAGAACAACTGGCATAGATAGCAAGATGTTGAAGCTCATTTTGTCTCTTTTTGGCTAAAGCTTTGGCCTTTCGGTGACACGAAAGGAAAGTTTCTCAACGGATCAATTGATAGACATGCTTGATATCTTTCGTTCTTGCAAATAATGCTTGGCCATGCTGAAGTATTCAGACTAGAAGGGGGGTTTTTTGCCAGGGAACAGGTAGAGTGATGCTCACGGAGTGTGGCCCGGGAAGGCCGGTTGCTATCTAGCTGCATGCGCTACCTGCTGCTGACTGCAATGGTCCTCTTCGCGAGCGAATCGTTGTCAATTGTAAAGATGTCTGAACAAAAAAGAAAAAAAAAAAGTCAGCAAATGCAGCAAGGCTGCAATCATGGAGAGGGGAAGGCCGTGCCAAACAGGGTCAGTTTTGTCACTCTCAACCGACTTTCTTAGCACGGAAAAAAGTTTCGGCGGAAACAAAACGTTCTGGATGATCCCAAAATCGATATAGAAAAACAAACTCTCTTCATCGATTCATAGGCATAGACTCGTTCACCGTGCTATGATCTCAGGATAAAGTTTCAGCCTCATCTAGCAAATATAGGCGCTTGATGCCTGCGGATGGTTCCACATCCAAAAAATTCATCCGCTATCTTTCGTGAAAGGATCATCCTTAGTCCCTCTGCATTGCACAGATCAACTCTCCTTTACGACTGCACAAGCCTGGAAGAACGTTTGGGCACACGACAAGGTTACGATGAATTCTTCAAAGAGCTCATAAACACCTCAGTGAACAGGGTACGGGGAAAATTGTTTCTGTCAAAAGAGAGGACCATAAGAGGTTCAGACGTCTTCCCCACATGCCTTCTCAGCACAGGAATCACGTATCATCCAAATACATGGATCTTCTCATTCGCCCTCTAGCCTCTTCGACACCAAAGACTGGTAACGTTGGACTTGATCGGTGACCTTGCTTTCAGAGGACATTTCGGCTGTCTAGACAACTCTCGTTGTCATCCTTGGATAGATGCTGTCTCGGGATCATTGACATCTATCCTTTTCCTAGCGGCTGTCCAAAAATACCGTCTTACCATTCTCATACCATTTCTGGTACCCGAACGTCGTTGGTGTCAACGAGTTGAAAGTTATGAGTACGGCTCCGAGAAAGTTGAACGACAGATAAAGTTTGGAAGGACAGAAGAGACTTCTTGGACAATATTTGAAATATGGAGATTTTGAAAAGACTGTAGGCTATGTGACAGGGAGGGGACTGACAGAGGGGAGCTGAAAACCAATACTACCACACTGTGCATCCGAGTTCCCGTACATGCTGGCCATTCTCAACGAGACTATGAGGATTTACCCTCCTAAGCCGATCTATTCTCGCAGAAATGTCCCCGGACCCGGAGATGTAGTAGGTGGCGTCTGACTGCCGGGTGGAACAATCATCAATTTCCCTCCTGACGTGGTGTACAATTTGAACTCCCACTTCGCGAGATCCCATCAATATGTCCCTGAGAATGGTTGGAGGATCGAGACCCAGAGTTTGAGAATGACAATCTAAATGCGTGTTCTTTCCTTTCAGTGTCAGACCAAGAAACTGTATAGGTCGAAACCTGACTTATCCTGAGATAGGTTGATCCTGGCAAGGTTGTGATGGAGATTTGATCTGCTGATCCGATTACTCCAACTGACGGTGACTTGCAAAAAGTTGGGGAGGATGAAGGTAGGGAGAGATGGAGCAGTGAGTACAGCGGCCCAAAAAAAAAAAAAGAAAAATATCCCTTGGTGTTGTGGCATAAATTCCCCCCGTGGATTGATTTGAAGGAGAGATAGACAACTAACTAGTTGCACACACAGAGATGTTTCTGTGGAAGGAGTGACTAGTTAGATCGATGTTCATCGATGAAGCCACGCATGCTCTGTGTCCCTCGAAAGATCTCCCCTCCTTACTGCGACTGCCCTTTGACCTTTTCGACTTCTTCCGAAAACTCCTTCAAATTCTGAAACCTCCATGCATAACCCACCAACTTCTTTTCCAGGGCCATTTTGCTCTCTGCCTCCTTCCCCCATCGAGGTCCATCTCCAATCAACCAGACACTACTCAACCCCAACCTCTTGGCCGGTGCCTGATCGTGACCCAGCGACTGCGCGACATGCAGGATTTCTTCCTTCCTGATACCCTGATCCGTACAGAAATGAATCAAAGTCTCCAATTTGATCTCGTCGGTGCGCTTGACATCGTCGCCAAAGTCCTCTACCGTAAACACTTTCCACCAGTCCACGTCTCCAAGCCGACTGACGGGTGACGATGCTGTGATAGACCACGCATAGCGATCGATATTCGACAACGCCACGAGTTTGTAGTGCTTGCCAAGCTGGCTAAGGGCCTCCGAAGTAGCTGGAAAGACAGGCCAGCTGGCGATGACGGCCTCGCTTCCAAAGGCGTGAGCTTCATCTTCGCTGCTCTCGACGTCAAGTTCCTTCGCGATACGTTTCCAGATTTCAGCGAGAATCTCGTCAAAGCGTTTGACGGGCTTCTCCAATTTGATGGTATCTTCGGTCTTTTGGAAGAGTTTGAGGAATTCAACGGAACCGACAGTCGCAGAGTCGGGGATTGTAGTTGATAATGGTGTAGTGTTGAGGTAGGGTGACGATGCGGACAGACGTGAGAGTAAGGGCTGGAATGAGCTGAGGATGTGTGCTTTATATTCTATGAGTGTGCCGTAGACGTCGAAGGAGAGGACTTTGTACTGAGATAATGGGAGGGGTGGGACCGTGGGGTCGGGCATGGGAAGCGCCATTGGTATGGTTGTTGTTGGCTCAGGATGTCGCGATTTCTTGAGTGTCTAATGGTTATAATACTCCGGATAAAGTTGACGGAATGCAACTGTCACGATGAGACATGAGGTGGTGCTTGTCGACATCATACTTGCAAAAATAAAATGACCTCAAGTTTCAAATGACGGATGAACCCCTTCGCTTGCCGTGATTTTGACCCGCCCAGTCTTGCCTTGCTACATATTGATTCTGATGAACATCACCGATTATGAAGTTCGCATAATATGAATTAGAGTATCTCAATTATTGTCGCTAGAGATACCGAGGCAAGAATTACTTCTCTCCTCGCTAGCCCGTGCGATCTCTTTCTCAAGGAAGACTGCCCGTCGACGTTCTCACACCTTTGTTCGCCCTCGCACTCCTGCGCACCGGGGTTCCGTCCTTCTGCTTCCTATATTCCTCCTCCTCTTGACGCCTTATTTGCTTTTCGATCTCCTCCACCGCCCGGGGGGCCTTGTCACCTGCCTTTGCCTTGCCCTTCCCTGCTCCGGTAATCCTTTTCCCTCCGTCTTCCCCGACAACCTTCTGTGCCCGCTCGACCAATTTTCCAACCGAACTTGTGGGCTGACGAACAGCTGTAGGTGTCCTGGCCACATTCCTGCTCGTGGGCGTCGACGTTGGCTTGGTCGAACCAGTCACAGATCTTTTGTCGACTTTGGCGCCCTGAACACCGGATTTCCGTCTATCCCCACGTTTGGGCTGTTTCAACGGACTAGTGCCGGTGGGTATTGGGGGTAGGACCGGCTTCTTTGGTGAAGTATGTGGGCTCACTTTCATCCGGGATTCGGATTGTAGCGTTGCTGGTGGAAAGGATTCTTCCCGGTCCCATGCCGGGGGTGAGACTTCTCCCAAGACATCTCGCATTGCCACATCAGCTCCACGCCTAGAGATAGGAGACGGAGTGAGAGAGCGATCTTCATATGCAGGCGTTGACCCCCGGAGCCAATTCGGCCGTGGCAGTTTAGGCTCTACACTTTGTTGAATATGGTCTTGAAGGACGTCCGAAGCATACGGTGTCGATGGAACCGAGGTCGCAGGAGGTCGTGGAGTGTCTGGTCGGCTTATAAATATGTTCGACCCTTGACGGACAGAATCAATCGAGGTTCCAACTCGAGAGGAAGATTGAGTGGACGATTCGCTCATTAACTCCGGCAGTTGAAGGTGTTCCGGACAGGGGCCTCCCGTGTTCAGATTCGAAGTCACAGTTCGATCGACGTCCTCTTCTTGGCAGAGTCTTGTCACTTGTTGTGGCTGTGGAAAGGATGCATCATGTTTGTTGGGTCTGATCTCTCCGGGTTCCTCCACCATGATCGATGGAGGTTCATGTTGCCTGTCGCCGCATTTGCAGGTACCTGGAGAGCAAGCACACTCGCTACCACGAATGCACGAAAAGGCTTGGGCTTCGATGTACGCAAAATCCTTACATTTGTACTCGGCCGATTTAGGGTCATGTTCTTCTGATCTTGCATGCTGGCCCCTCCATCTGTTCTCTTCTTCCATCTCGAGACGGTGAAATTCGAACAGCGCTTTACTTCTCTCTTCGCGGGACATATCTGGCCTCCCAGGAACGATTTCCTTGTCGAATCTTTCGATCGTCTCGCGAGGCATCCCCCAGTTTAAACCGCTTTGGATGGA
This sequence comes from Rhinocladiella mackenziei CBS 650.93, assembly GCF_000835555.1. Lineage (NCBI taxonomy): Eukaryota > Fungi > Ascomycota > Eurotiomycetes > Chaetothyriales > Herpotrichiellaceae > Rhinocladiella > Rhinocladiella mackenziei. The sequence continues at coordinate 2,511,579 of NW_013550602.1, forward strand.
AAATTTTCCGTCTTTGGCCCACACCAACTCGCCATCTGGAAATTGATCCTGCCAGTCAGGCGGAGGCTCTGAGCATCGAACCCATATATCTGATTGTTGGACGAGTTCTTCGCTTGAAGGTCCATATTCGGCTTTCGCCCTTATATGTTCGGGACAATCATTGCACTGGCAATTACTGGACTGACATTGGCATTTCTGTCTAGGTAAATTGCCCTCGTAACTGTCCTGCCCTTCGACGCTTTTCTTGGAATGCGTATGGCAATTGTTGCAGCAATGCAGCCCCGGAAGACAGGAACACTTCTGCTGCTGACATCCACTGCCACAGGTTTGCTCTTGGGCTTGTTCCGATCCCCATTTTCTCCGTGTTTCTGCATTCAATTGCTTGACTTGCTCCGAATGGCTACATCCTGGGCATTCGCAATACAGAGACTGACAACGGCAGCCTGATTCATCACGGTCACGTTGACGGTCGTGAAGATTCTCTTTCTTAACTTGATCCGGCAAAAGTTCTTCTTCCTCATCGTCCAATATTTCTTTGGCTTTTTGGCGCGCATGATGATGCTTTTCTTTAGGTATCTCTGGCTGAACTTGTTGCGTGGCGCGACGGGACGGCCCCCTTCGGGAATGGGGTATTTGCTCTGCATCCGGCATGTTTCTGTCGAATTCAAAGTTCGTTTGATACTGATGTTTCCCCGATCCTTCGAACTGTATTGGGAAATATTCAGGGAGTCCTTTCTCGGTCGAAAGCTCTTCTTGCTCATCGTTAGCCTCCTCTTTGATGCTTGCATTCGGTGGATTGTTCGGGCGAAACTCTTTCTCCAGCCATTCTGACGGCATTTTGCTTTAATTCCGCTGTTGTACTTGGCTGTCGAGACTAGACGGTCCCTAGGCCCTGGCCTCGAATGGTCTCCGGGTTTGCCTGCTCTGCAGGTGATACAGGTGATGTCTCTTCAGAGTCAGGGTCATCTGAATCCGGTCCCGCTATCGCTAGGTGTGAAGAGAGGAACTTGGGGATAAACAACCACACCTGTACAAATAACTGCAAGTCCCAAAACAGAGAAGGCCGCCGATCAGTTTCATAGCGATCGTCGTTGCAAGAGTCTGTGCTTTCAGAGGGGTGAATGGAATGCTGCCTGAAATTAGTAAAATTTGCCCGCATTCTTTGGGAGAAGAGCGGTTGCCATGCTTGCACACCGGTGTTGCCGCATGCTTATTCTTCTGGAGGAAGATGCATTCTGTTGGACCTCTTTCAGAGAAGCAGCGGCATTAGAGTAGATGATAAGGAGATCACAAACCCAACCACATCACTAGCGCTGACTGAAATCAAGGCCCTCTCCATCTCTTACTAAAGGGGTATCAGATATGCAAACATTGTCTGGGACTTTTCAAAACTTTCCTTCTGGATAAGTGTGACTGAAGCAGCCTTGTCACAATTGTGTCACGATGACCGCGGGACACAAAAGAAAACCTAGCATGCCTCTTCGAATCGGTTGTAAAGAGTTCGAATCAAGACACGCGAATAGGCTCCAGGAACGTGCTGCTGACCCAATGAGGAAAAGATGATCCTCGAGATCGTTAGTCTGTGAAACAAAGGGTTTCGGAACTCGGCAGAGGTCATGGACGTTTGTTGTACGAGCGCCACAGGATGCTTTGAATTTTCTCAAGCAAATACCGAAGACCTCCCAGGTTGGAGATGACCAATAAAGAATTTCCCTCGAATCTTGTGTGCTTCTCCAAGCTCGCTCACTCTCGTTGTACTGTAAATGTATCTTCTCCATCCGACAAAGACGAAGGCGGGACCAGCAAGCGTTCCCCGCACAGATTGTTTTGTCTATTGTGCGGAGACGGTCAAGGCTGAACGGATTTCTTCGATATACATTAGCGAGAGAATGGGAGTGAGAATATGGGGCTTCGGCAGATGGAGAGAGAGAACGGTAAGGAGAACTGCCGAGTCAACGAATTCGGATGCTTCAATTCAAGGCATCTTTTCGAGATATAAGCGACCATTTGGCTCTTTGATTCCCCGGATCGTGGATGAATCCCCTTGAACACATCGTAAAGTGCCTTCTTACCTCTGGTCGTTGCCGAAATGCCCGGCCTCCTGCTGAATCCGGACACCGAGTTCAAAACGCTTCAGATCAAGAAGCTTCACCCGACTTTTGCAGCTGAGATCGAAGGCGTTGATTTTTCAAAGCCTATTCCAGATGATGTGTTCCATGAAATTCTCGCTGCCTCTGCTAAAGTATGCCGACAAGGACTTTCTTTCGTCGGCACAGCTCGATAGCTGACTCTGGGCATAGTATGGAGTGATCGTATTCCGCAAGACTGGGCTGGACGACACAAGCCATGTTGAATTTTCTCGCCGCTTCGGTGATTTGGACGATATCAGACCGTATATGACAAATGGAAGAAAACCTCGGTACGAGTATTACGAGCTTTTTGACGCTGGAAACATTGATCCCGAAACAAACTCGGTTCTCAAACCCGACAGTCCGCGTGCTCAGTATAACAAAGGCAATGCTTTGTTTCACGTCGACTCCTCCTTCAATCCCCGACGAGCATCTTACTCGATTTTAAAGGCCCATGAACTCCCACCGCCCAATACGGGAGGTAACACCGGGTTTGCCGACACTCGAACAGCATTTGAAGAGCTCGATCCGGAATTAAAGGATGAATTATTGGAGCACGACTATATTGGCGCCCACTCATTGTATTCGTCACGCAAGAAAGCCGCGCCGGAATACTTCAAAGACCTGGACGTCACGAAGTACCCGATGCACAAACATCGCATTGTGCAGAAACATGAGCCATCTGGTCGAATGAACCTGTATATCGCCGCGCACATGGACCATGTGGTAGACGTGCCCGCAGAGAAATCAAAGGAGTTGATGGAGAAACTCATGGCGCATGCAACTCAGGAGAAATACACTTTGAGTATCCCCTGGAACGACCCTGGTGATCTGATTATTTGGGACAATACCTGCGTCATGCACAGAGCTGAGGGTGGGTCATTTGCTGGGAAATTCAGAAGAGATTTGAGAAGGACCACGGTGCATGACGATAGCACTCAGGCATGGGGACTCAACGCACCTGCGGACAAGAGACCGGGTTTTGCATTATATAACCTGTAGAGGATCGGGCCAAGTAGCAAGATCCATGTTCCTCCATAGGATCTCGCTCCTCTACTTGGATGTTTTCCTAACTTAAAGATCCAACTGGACAGCATCACGACGAGCTCAATGTATATTCCGATCCGGTAGAAGAGCTTCTTGAAATTTCAATGAATTGTATTTTTTGACAAAGGTATGAACCATTTTCACATGCTCATCATGAATCCACTGGGGAAGGAAATCATTGGGTATCCAAGATTGGAGACAGTCCGGAATTTGTACAAAGAAGACGCGGTTCATAGTCGTGCAGCTCAGACGCATGCGCTCATCGTTCCGCATAAGCTTTTCACATCCAGGAATGTCGCATTTAACAGGTATGTACTTTGCTAGATGCGTGTCTGAAGGAGGCCCCGGCTCCCGTTCTCTTCCAAGTTGCGAGGCACCGGATTCAAAGATTGGGGCCAGTAAAATCGACATCTACAAAGGATTCATTTCCGCTTAGCGTCCGTGAGTGGCCGACATGGTTATGTATTTCACTTAATTTTGTACTTGTTACGTTTCACTGGCGGCTGCTTGATCAGGAAATGCTAGGTGTAGGTTCTCAAGGCGCTTTGGTATAGAAGTTGCAATTGAGAATCCATTGGGTTGAAGATCTGGCACCTTTCCATCCATCGTTTGCCCTTGCGCTTAGGTCGGTTGAATTGCGGTCGAACTTTGCTGTCGTTGAGCACGAGCAAGCTCAGCGGCTAAAGCGTGAATTCCATTATCAGGCCACCAAAATCCGACGCGGGGCTGGGCTAGGCTGATTTATTTCCGTGTCTTCTGTAGTAGGTGTTCTCCTGTCGGCTTCGTCGTTGCAGAAGCTTCCGAAACTTGCCCTGACTGCCAGATCCTAAATTGAAATGTAAGTCTTTTGTCACCAGTCTGGCGATCGTTTGTCTTGACCCTCCGCAACAGCTACAAGGAAGTTGATAATTATCCAGTCAAAGGGGAGATTGTCATCCCACCACGATTGCAGCTAAGGGAACACCCCTCATCACCGCATACCATGACGGCTATCTCATAGCTGGTGCTCGCATCGTCTACATGTTCATGGCCAGCTAGCTGCTGGCCTACGCTGCCTCAACATCTGCAATTATGGTTTCCCCAGATCATTTATCGCGAGACTGAAACCCGCCCTATTGTTTCTCGACTTTGGCAGTTCAAGGCTGGCATAGTCAGCACCAAGTGCACCGGGGACACACCCTTGATCGTTCCACTGTAAACAATCTCGTTCAGCTTCTCGCTCCATCTCAGACTTTTTACTTATTCCCAGTAAGCTTATCATGTCAACAGTGAGCCGCAACCTGTCGGAAACATCCCACAGACAAGCTCTGTGCCGTGCTCTACGCCTCCGGTCAGTGGTAATTCCTAATTAGGCTTAGATATGCTAACGCGTGATAGGCTAGTACTATTTAGGAAGTATACTAGAGCCATTTCCGCTTTAAAATTGGTGGAACTTTCGTCATCGCGGTGCGAGACGAAGAGGCTGCGTACGCGCTGACCTAGGGCCTGGTGGTAACGAGAGCCATGATCAAGGCACAATTCAAACATAAGCAGGGCCCGTTGTCCTATCTATTGGAACCCAGAAAGATGTGTCAAACTCTGATTCCGGCTACGCGCGAATAGTATGAGAGGGCAGGCCACCTCTAAGTAGGATAGAATTTGAGGGTATCTGTCGAACAAGCTTTTTGAAGGCCATGGATTTCATAGGTCTCTACAAAACAACCCCCACGTTCCTTATTCCCTAGCAGCAATGATTTGGGCATTGGACACCTAAGTTACCCCACGAATGCGCCGGAATTTAGGTATCTAGGCACCTAAGGTAACTTACCTAAAGTCGCTTGGCCGGTCACTCATCCTCCATAGATCTGCCTGCTCCAGCGCTGCGTGGCTTAGACTGAGATGAAAGAGGTGGTATTGATCTACTCCATCAGTCTTTTCACTTTTTGCATAAAACTGGCCGCGCTGGAGGTTCCAAAAGGCTTCTTTCTGTTACTCATCTACAGTTGCACCGGTAATGGCGTGGACCGAGTGATCATCCGCAGGACTGACTTGATCCGTTCTCGTCGAGATTGCATTTTATCTGGAAGCTGACGGAGAGGCCAGACAATGGATGTTGTCGGAACTTCTCTCTTCCATCATGCACACCGACAAAGCTCTGACACTGAACGCAGAGGCAAAAAGAAAACAGGTAATCATGGAGGCCAGACAAAGCGAGTTAGTGACGTCCTCCCCCCGCGGAAAAGAGACGGTAGCTTAATGGCGGCATACCGAAAAATACATATTTTATATCCATGTTCGATTGCTATGCCTATTCTATCAAACTTCATCACCTCCATGAAACCGGTTGATCAACCACTCTATGTAGGACACATGCTATCCAATCGAATATCACTTCAATGCGTCGTTGTTTGCGTGAAAGTGGCTCAATAGACAACAGAAAACACCCAGCGAACATATCTGGAACAGACTATCTATCTGCTTAGTGATACTCTGTGTTATTCCTCTACACATCCGCCACGGCACTGATTACTGCATGTCTGAGTCCATCCATTCAGAGATGTCGGAGGAGTCAACTGGCGCAAAGCCATGGATGCCTTGGGAGAGTACGGCGCAATTGGCACATCCATTCAACGACTAATTGTCACTGCAGCAACCATAACCAGTCGATATTGACCATGTTCAAGCCATATATCTTCAAAGTCCGGTCGTGCCGTAGCGGCGGATAACGATAGCAGGTAGACTTTTAGGATCACCTGTCCACGATGCTTTCAGAGTCTTGATGAATGGTGGAGGTCGATCTCTCGTCCAATGAAGCTTTGCTAGACTCCGATGCCCCCTTTGAACCAAATGGCTTGTTGTGGTTGATGCAATACTCCTCCACGATGGGGTTTTGGTGATCCAGGTTGCCCGCGTCAAAGTAGGCAGATCGGCCAAGGTCTAGAAGCGCTGCGGCCCCCGGAGAGTGGCCGCCCAAAGTTATTGGCTTCCAGCAGTGGAGACAGATGCGTTTCAAAGGGCGGACTTACTGGCTCAGCCTCACCAGCCGACTCGGGCCCCTCCACTAGTACAAAAGTCATAAAGCCTCTTTGGGTCATGGTACTACATCGTTAGAGCCTCCCTTGTCCTCTGGGACTCACAAATGCTACAGTAAACCACCTGACAGCGCCGTCATCTCACTTATTTCACCTTCACATTTACAACCCTCAAGCACAATTTAAATCCGACCAGGACAACTTCTTCTGTACCTGAAGTTGCTGCAAAATCAAGCCCAAATGTTGTCACTGCCCAAGGACGGACACAAGTGAGGAAGGGGAAAGAGATCCCCAAACCTTGCCTGTAGACAGAAGTGACGATAGTCCAACATCGATAGTCATGGAATACAAAGAGGCTCAGAGGCAGAACGACATCATTACACGAGACTTCGCATATCCAGAAGCTGGATCGTTCACTACACCTATAGCTTCGACGGCAAGCTCTGAAGATATTGCGACGCCAGAACTTACTGAAGCAATTGAAAAGAAGAATGATCAAGCAAAGTCCAGCAGTTTCGTGGCTAACAAGCTGAGCTATACCCGCTATTACAATCCTGCTTGGACGGTCTCTCAAGAGTCTTCTCTATCGACACATCCTTCTACATCTTCTACCTTCGCACTGCCAATGCACGCTCTACCTACGCCACATCTGACTTCAGACAACTTTATCAGCGAACATATCCAACATGACAGCGGCGAAAGCAATTTTTCGAAATATTCAACGGCACACGGTGGACCTGGTTCTTATTCAAGGTCACGACCTGGACTCGATACGATCCAGTCGGGAGTGGCGATGGATAATACTATTTCGTCAACCATAAATGCGCAGTCACCTCTGGAAAATCGGGAAAGCAGAGAAAGCAAAGCCAGTAGTAGCAATTTCTCCCAGTATTCGGTTATGTGTTCGCCATCAGAGCCTGAGGGATCCAAGAATTTAGATTGGACGAAAAGAAGATCCAATAGGTAGCTACTCCGACCAGGTCGCAAATACCACCTGTTAATGTCCCTCCGGGGGAGAGTTCAAAGTCCTTTTTGCCTTGATGACTCTCTGTGAATAGGACCAGAACTATGAATGGGTTGAGCCGTTAATTGAGAAGGGTGGAAGAAAAACGTACGTCAAGCAATCATCCTGCATAATGACTGTCGAACACGCTCTACCGGCCTTTAAAGCAAGGAAGAAGTCCTCACGGCACCGGGACCCACCGAAACCCCCTCGACGATGGTGGCGAGGGCTGGGGCTTGCTGCGCCTCCCAGGCGTTCTGCAACACTCGCCGCAAGGCAACTCGAGCTCAGCCCATCAACCGTACAGAGCCGCGATTGTGGGGCTCGGTCAAGACTCAACTTTGCATCTAGAACTTCTCTATCGACCGGCTACTTCCGTGCAAACATACGCCTTTTCTGCGTTCCAGTCCCGCTTTGGGATTTCACCCTAACTCCATAATCTCGCTCTTCTCTCGTCCATTCCATCAATGTATATGCAAACTGTTTGCTACAAATAATCATATGCATTGAGTGCATATATTTTTCCGGCTCAGAGAGTGAGTTGTTGGAGGTCGAGTTCGAGATGGATGGACCTTCGTCCGAGGATACGTTTGGCGTCACAACAGCTTTGCTGGAAATTAGGCGATCTCCCAATGCATCTGTCGAAGCAGATCGGGGAGAAGATGGAGAAGGCGCTGGTGGAGCGGACAAACCTTCTGACAAGGCTGAGATCAATCATTCGTCAAATGAGCGAACACAAGCCTCCGGGACTGGTAATACCGAAGAAGATTCCGACCAGTTTGAAACCTGGGCTCCTTCAGCTCAAATATTAAAATCTGATGATGTCGACAACTTATCACAAATGTCACGGCGACTACCTCTGGCACCATCAACTGAAGAACCTCAGCTTTCACCGGTGGACTCCACAGACAGTAGACAGTGGCCGGAACCTCCTCGGATTACGTCAAACAGAATCGCTCCATTATTTCGTGAATCGAGGATATCCATAGCTGTGGATGTCTCCGGAAGCACATACGGACCAGGCTTAGCAGCAGAAGCACGAGCGATTCGAGACATTTGCTCTCTGTTCCCACGTTCCGCCAGATCAGATATTAGGATTCTACCCTGGAGTCATTATGCTTCTCGACCAATATCACTGGATGACCTTGACGAGCTCGACCCTGACGGGGACACTAAGCCCAGCGTTCTCCTCCACGATGCCGATTGCCGTTATGAACTACAACGGTCCTCATTCTGGTTTCTTATGACGGATGGAGACATCCTGGCCCCTGATGTTCGCCAGTTCGCTCGAGAACTAGTCGAATATGGCCTTCACGGTCTCGCTTGCGTCATAGCCATCTTCGGAGAGCGGGAGCAAACTCCAGCGAACTGCAATGTTTCCGTTGGTCTTTCTGTTTTTGCGGTGAGCCCACATTGTGCGTTCTTGTACACGGACATTGGAAGCAACGAGACGTATGTCCTGCAGACGAAGGGTTGCTTTTCGGCTCTTCTACCAAAAGGCAAGTCAAACCCGAGGCTTACTCAAGCTACGCGCTGGACCGATTTACCAAGGACATCGTACGAAAATCTCTCTCGTGTTCAGATACCGCTACCACAATCCGTCAGCAAAGACGAGGTGGTTTTAGGAGACAACACCAGACTGAACCTCTTGAAACTTTTTGAGAGCCCGGAGGTCGACACTAGCATGGCGAACCGTATCCTGGACAACGAAGATAACTTGAAAACGATTGCCCTGACGGCCAAGCTCAAAGGCCAGACTGAACAACTTCGCCGCTGGCTTGATTCTGTCGAAAAAGCCTCCGCAGAGACTTGGGATCTAGCCAACGTGGAAAAATTGCACGGTGGGCAACAATCAGACCTGTTGGTAGACGCCATGACGAAGCTGCTGGCGCCCGAGAGCCCTGAAGAAGGCCAGAAACGCGCACAAACCCAAACACGCGAGGCGAATACCCAGGACATCAAGTTTCTTGAGGTTCAGACGCGGCTAGACACGGCTAGGTCTGCGGTTCATCGGCGACAATCTAGCATAAACCACGTACGGAAAGTGTCGTTGAGCTCCTTCGACTTGGCTAAGGACAATATTGGTGGGGTCGAGTATGAAGTCCCTCCGGATGCTTATGGTCATAGATCAAGGTTCCCATCGTCGAACCTAGAACCGATCATTCAGGCGCCCCCGGCGTACAGCAGGCGCTTAAGCTCGACCTCTCTCTTTACTCCAGGTTTCCAAAAGCCAGAATTCCAAAAAGACTTTTTTAAAGGCCGATGCAACCTTTGTGCTAGCAATGAGCATGTCATGGCACTGCTTCTGAGAGTTCCACCCGGTGGCAGTGTGACGGCGAATTTTCCACGGCCTCAAAGTTCCTCAAATCTCGTGTATCCACTTACCATGGGAAACTACCCGGAGACAGATATCATTTCATCAGTCCCTGCCTGCGACCCTTGTTCATTTCGCATGGCTGAACGGGGGACCCTGCCCTCTGGAGAGTCAATCGTGGCCTCTCTGCCTCTGGTATCATTCGCAAAGAATCGACTTGCGTGGTTAGAAACGATTAACGTTGCTACACAAAAAAGATTCTGCATGGAAGATCTTCCCCTCGTATTCCTTTCCATCATGTACACGAAAATGGAAAGAATATTAAATGAGGAGAACGTCGAAACGACATTCACATTAAGGGCGGGGCTGGAATGGGCATGCGTCAATCTTCTTCGAGAGGTCCACATCGTCCCCAAGGCACACCCACAAACACTCTCTATTCCGTGGCTGCTCCAGGACTATATTCTCCAGATATTCAAGAACACGCTTGACGAAGCTTCATTTGTTGACCTCCTCAGGTATCCACTGGACGGGTTTGTCGTGGCAAACGTCGCACTGTCAGAGTCACGGCACAAGATCCAGCTAAGCGCTCAGAAACGTAAGCGGGTTGTGTTCCTTCGATTCTTATATCATTTAGCAGAGCAGTATCAGCTACTGGCATCCGAGTGTGATGGGCTAGTTCTTGAAGCGTTGAAAATCCTCATTCTCCAACAAGGGACCGATTCAAATGCTCCGCCGTCTCTTTTAGATTTGGATCGAATGCGCCAGCTGTCTGTTATAAATGCCCGAGATCTCTTACAAAGCTTACAGCGACGAATGGTACGACGACAGAAAAAAACGCAACACCAAAAACTCTCGATATCAGTTAGTGATCTTCTTAAAACCCCCATGCTGGATGAAGAGACTTGCAATGCCTTTCGAAGACTGGGGGGATTATTCAGTTGGATTGATGACCAGGCTGGACATGCTATCGCGGCGTTCATGCATTACTTGTTCTGCATGGAAGTACCGGAAGTCGATGCGAGTGACAGATTTGTCAGTATCAGAACTACATCCGATATGAGCGCAGTCATGTTAGATCCAGGAGGCATGAGTGCAAAAAAGGTGGATTCTTTGGTTGAGAAATTTCAATTTTTATAAGTGGTCTTCGTTCATTTGGACACCACTAGTGCCGCTGGTGTCACTTAAGCCGCTGAGATTCCGCAGCTGGTCTTTATGTCCTCCTTCTTCGCCTCGATCGCCTCCTGTTTGGACTATCCCACGTCCATACTACGGCTACAAAGCCAAATCATACTCCGCATCTCGAGCAGCATCGAATATGATTGGTTCGCAGTACGCTGTGCAACTTGGCAAGGAAGGCTTCAAAGTCAATGTGGTCGGTCCCGGCTGCAGCTGTCTCCTGGTATAAACGTTCATGGAGGCAAGCTGAGTGAAGGCCCAGTCGAGGCGTGTAGATTGATGGTCAACATCGACAAAAATGTGTCCCATGGCACTTTCACATCGCTTCAAGGCCAACATCCATGGTCATCAATGCCATTGAATTGGATGGCTCTGGTGGCCACTGGTAATATGGCTTGAGTATAAATGATACGGTGCGTAGAATCTCTGCTTATGCATTCTCTGCGGATCGCTAATATCCTGTCGGTTTCGCTATAGACCAGCCAAGGCACGGATATCCTAGTGTCACTATTCTTCTGAGTCAAACATTATCATATAGTCCCTGCAATCAAATCATACTCATGAGACCCTGCTGCCAGATTCACGAGTAGGAAGCATGGACGGCATAGAGGGTGTCATTCGCCGCGCACCATGCCCCTTCTCTACTTCTAGTTGCCATCGTGACAGTCGCTTCTGCTGAAAATAAATCCGTCCACGTCTCATTCTGAAGCCAGTTATTGCTATTCATACTGCGTCTCGAACAGCTTTTTGGGGGAAGGGGGAGCACAGGGCGGCGTCAGCCTCGTCCGAATCGGGTAATATGCCTCTCCCGGCACTGACGGCTGCGGGACCGCATCAATATCTACCTGCCGCTAAATAAGATAACAACTGAAGATCATAGTTTGAATTTGCCTCAACGGTGCTCCAAAGATATTCTTTCAATCGAGAACATCTGCTTCGTCCTTGCAAAGCTTGATAGCACGGACACAAACGCCGTTCTGGGCACGACAAAGTTGCCCCCTTCCCACCATACGACCTCTCTCTGTCTGACCGCAAAGCCCTCCTTCCACCAAACATAAATCCTCACCATGACCAGCATAAACTGGCGGACGATAAACATCGACGCCTACGACCCAGAGTCCGCCCTTAATTTCCCTCTCACCACTCTCTTACCCGCTAATCTTCCTGCACCCTCCACCTCCGCCGAATCCGCACAAATCGGGCAACAAATCCGCCAACTGCTCCGGGCAGGAGACAGTCTCGGTGCATTACAATCAGCCCTCGAAACTGCTCCGCTGGCCGGCGATGAATCTGCCAAACAAGTCCACCTCACCACCGTCCTCGAAGTTCTACAGGGCATCCGACAGAGCGATGTCAGCCGGATCCTGACCGAAATGCTGAGGCAGCCTGGTGGTGCGGCCCTGGGAGATACATTGATGAAGTACATTTACAAGGGCATGGCGAGTGGGACAAGCAGCAGCGGTGGGAGTAAAGGGATGAGTCCTCAAGCGACGGGGTCGGGGTTCAGTCAGATACAGGCGAGAAATTTTGGGGAGGGTGGAGGTGGACAAGTCATGAGTGTGCTGTTGAGTTGGCATGAGAAATTGACAGAGGTCGTCGGCGTTGGCGGGATTGTCAGGGTCATGAGCGATCGAAGAACTGTATGAATGAACTTGACGATGGTTCAATGTCAAGATGTTCAACTCAGGTATCATGCAGAGCAGCCGCACGAAGCATGAAGAGGATTGACGGCACGATGAAAATCGACAAAGATAAAGAAATCCACATCGACCGAAATAGAGCGAAAGTCAATGGTGATGGGAATAAAAATCCCCCTTGGGGGGCCTGAACCTGTGATACTGATCGTTTGGGGGTATCGCTGTAACAGAAATATCCTTCTTCAACTGCCCACACATCAATGAAACACCATAGATAACATCAGGAGAGTGGTTCTAATGGTCCATCAACTCTCAACCAGCAACTCTCCCAATCCCAATGACCATCCAATAACTCAACTCCCTCTTCCCATCATCCGCAACATCCTCCCCTTCCTCCATCATTTTATCCTTTCTTCTCCTCTCCACAATCCCCGTCTCCTCGTCCGTGACCGTCCACTCGAGCCTAACACGTATGGGAACCTCAATCACATCCTCGTCTTCTTCCAACTCTTCGGTTTGGTTTCTCACTATACCAGCAGGTATGATTTCAATCACGACGCTCGCCCAATTCCGGCCCTGATCGTATAGTTTGCCGGCAATCTGTTCTCCTGACGCCGTGTTGCCTGCTGTGCGCTCTGATGTGACAGTATTGGTATTGGTATTGGTATTCGTGTTTGCATTCAGCGCGTCGTCCCAGGCGTCGCTGTTCTTTCCAATTTGAAATTGCGGGCACAGGATCGTGACTCGATGCCCGCGCCGGCCGGGCGTGATGCTGGGGCTGCCGAGAGAGACGTTAACATCGTCGAAGAGCGGGTTGCGGAGTGTCATGATGAATTGGACGGGTCTGCCGGCGGAAAGTACCATATCGGATCCATCAGGACCCGGGGGTAGGAGACCACCGGGAATAGGTAGCGGTTTGATGGTCACGAAGGGGATGTAACTTAATGCGATCAGTTTGATGCGGTAGCGTGCCGAGCTAATTTTCAGTTCGGGTCGAGTCAGGATGTGTTTGCAGCTTGCACAGCGTTTGGAACGTTTCGTTCGCATTAAGGTCGGCATTGGTTTCAGTTCAGACACTGTCGATGCGCCGGGGTTCCCGACGAAGGAAGGAAGCTGGAATGTTCTCTGTGCAGAGGTGGTGGTTTCTTCGTATTCGATCCTAGAGGAAGCAGATGACGACGTTTCGTCCGTCAGTTGCAGACCTTCGTTGGCTGTTCGAGCTTCGCGCATGATGGTGAGCTTTTGCCGGGCTCGCTTCAGGGAATTTTCGCGGTTGGTGTAGATGTTCATTATTCGTTGAAGGGAGGATGGTGAAGAATAGGCCAAGTCGAGGGCTGACGTTGGAAAGCCCGCGTCTGTCGCGGAAGATTCGGTGATTTGTTGTTTGTAGAAGGCTTTCAAGGCATTGAATCTGGCCGTTGCGTCTAGAGGGGCTTTGGACACTGCCTTTTCTCGGGCTTCAGCTCCAATATCGTCGCCAGGAGAAAAGGGAGGATGAGAGAGAGACGACTTGCGAGGAGGATCATCTTGACTCGGGAGTGGAGATTTCCACGATCCTTGTCTTGACTTGCCTCCGTTCGCCATTTCGTCGAGCTGACCACGAATGCCTGTGCCTTTGTCGAATTTGATCCCAACTTCGAGAGTGTTCCACATGCAATAGTTGCAATTCAGGATGAAGGGGCCCTCCTTCGGATCTCCGACCGATGTCGTGATCATCTGAGACGTGCATATGGGACAATGAAAACAGTTTCTAGGACATCTGTTTCCCTCGCCTCTCGCCATCACTCTCGGACTTTCAAACAGACAGTCGGGACAGTATGTCGCATTGATCTCCTCAGTCACACACCGAGGACATTTGATCTCGTGGCATTCTTCGCAATACAAGAGATGTTCTGGGGGAAAGAGAGAGAAAGCAGAGCGAGGGTGTCGAGGATCAAACGTCTCTTCGTCCGCTTGGATCTCTCGATCAAAGTCCACGTCTCGTGATGATCTTTTGCACGTCAATGCTCGCCTTGATGCATCTGAGCAGGGGCAGGAGATGAAGGTGTAAGGGAAGGTGGTTGCCATGATAACGGAATTTTGGTGAACGCTACACCTCACTCCGGGGGAGCCCAGCTCGCCGACGAGAACTCATAGAAGAAAGGACATGAAACTTTTGAATTTTCCCGAGAAAACACTTACCTCCTCCCTGCACGTGTTCCACTGCTCATTCGAATGTTTCTCGTATACAGGTAAACGCGCCAGGGCGCGGTCGGGAAACTTTCCCCTTCTGCGAATCGCGACTTCGCGTCTTCTCTTATTGACATTATTTCACCGTGATGGATGTAATTATTTCCTTATGTAAGGCCAGGCATTGACTTGTCTGAGCTTATACAGGTAGTTCACGATGAAGCCACCGGCTTTACGGCCCTGGCTTCATACGGCAACTCTTCCAAGGCGGCCAGGGTTTGGCAGACTCTATGCCGTCCAATCGCCCGGAGTCCCAACTCTCCGAATCTTCAATGAGAATGTCAAGTACCTGCAGAAAGAACGAGCTGCCTCGAATGCGGAATACAGTCGAAAAGTCGACTATCTGAAGGATGAGGTCGCCCAGCGACTGGTGGATCGTCTTCTTGACATCGACAGACAATTTCCTCAGGTCTTAGACCTGGGCGCCAACAGCTGCAACATTGCACGAGCCCTTTCAAAGCCACCGCTCATTGCACCCAAGATACCGGAAGGACAGACGAAGGCGAAGATCCCCCTCTCAGAGCGAGTCCAGCACCTCACCTGCGCCGACACCTCCCCCACCACTCTTCACCGCGATGACTCGCTCCCCGCACCTCTGGTTCCGATCACGCCGACGGTATTATCCTCTCTCGAAACGCTACCGTTTGATGCGAACACGTTTGACGCTGTCTTGTCATCTCTGTCTCTCCATTGGATCAACGATCTGCCTTCCGTTCTCTCCAGCGTCAACAACATTCTGAAACCCGATTCTCCCTTCCTCGCGGCCATGTTTGGCGGAGATACTCTATTCGAACTGCGCTCGTCTTTACAGCTGGCTGATCTTGAGCGACGCGGTGGTGTGTCTCCGCACATATCTCCTTTGGCGGACGTCCGAGATGTGGGAAATCTCCTGGGACGAGCGGGGTTTAAATTGCTCACGGTCGACGTCGACGACATTATTGTCGAGTATCCGGACACGTTCACCCTGATGACGGATATACAAGCCATGGGCGAGGGGAACGCGATTTTTCAATCCATGGGTGGACCCATGAATCGAGATGTGTTATTGGCCAATGAAGCTATATACCGAGCACTACACTGCCATGAGGATGAAAAAGATCGGATACCGGCCACATTCAGAGTGATATACATGATTGGGTGGAAGGCTGGTGAAGGTCAGGCCCAGCCCTTGGAAAGAGGGAGTGGAAAAGTCAACATGAAGGACGTTCTTGGTGGAGGGGATTTTGGACTGTAGCAACATGATGTCGCGTACAAAGAATCCTACTTGAAAGCCATCATTCGCGTCGAGCCATATGACTTGCCTGGTTGCCAAAGGCAAGTGGGGTGGGGGGAGAGGAATGGTAGTATTTCTCTTTGTCAATTTTTGAATTGGACGATACTTTCGCTCCCGACCTCGCTACAATGGTGGCACTGTATCTTGTGATCCCGGGCCTTTCATGCAAAGGTAACAATCCTCGTCGGCAACCCCCCCCCCAATGTACACTTCTCAGCTTGAGCGGTGCAGGTTCAATTATCATCGCCGCCAATCACGCCTTCCAACTTATGTTTTCCATTTCACCGTCTAGTAATCTGTGGCACTGCTCATCGGGAACTCAAAGCCACAAACACGACCCGTCAATTTTCGGTAGACCTCAGAGTAAGTGTCGAGTCTGTAATCCACACCGCCACGCTCCTTCTCGTCCAAAACGACCTTCAAGACCTTGCTTCCATCTTCCTTGGTTCGGAGTCTCTTTCCTACAATCTCAACGGGGTAGACGACATCGGCGAGGATGGCGTCGTGGACAGCAGTCAGAGTTCGGCTACGAGGTCGCTTTTGAGTCTGAGAAGTTCGAGATCGGTGGGAGCGCTTGGGGCGAGGCAAAATCCGGCGCGAAGCGAGGATCAGGACATGGCGGTCGGAGAACTTCTTTTCAAGCTCGCGGGTCAGGCGTTGTTGGACCTTGTGGAAGCCAGGGAGGAGAGGCACAGGGACGAAGATGACGATGGCGCGTTTGCCGTGGCCCACTTCGAGCTGGTTGATGGAGATCTGTGAGTTTTCTGGTTTCATTCCCCAATGACACCGTTCACGGGATTTCTGGGGTTTCATACCTCGCGAGCAGAAACAAATTGGAGCGGTCTCAAGGCAGACTTGAGGTCGGGGATGTTGGTCTCGAGTTCATAGAGTGCGGTGGCAATGCTAGTTTCCAACTCGGAAGGATGTTGCCTCGAAGGGCTGTTGTGGGCGATCTTGTTGAGGGCAGGTTGAGACATGTTGGCGACCGGGAGTTTCTCAGCTCTTTGCCAACCGCGAAACGGTCTCGAGTTTGCAGGCTGGTGGTGAAAAATTAATGGAGCTGGGTGGTGAGGTCTCGTTTCAATTCGACCGCAACTGGAATTCAGATTGATTCGCGCGCCAAGATTTTCGAGCCCTAACCGCCGAAAAGAGAAGGCTGCGTGAAGGTCCACTATAACTGGCCGTAGAGAACGCTTTGAAGCCAATGCTCCACTGAACGATCTGTCCCCCCCCATCACACCATCGATTCTTCCCTTGATGGCATCGGGCGCTTTTCTTGCTTCAGATTTCGTGACTTGTCATTTTCCATACAACCCGGTAAAATGTCCGTTTGTTACGACCATGCGTTCTCCACCAGGGCAAAGAATTATTTAATAGCCAAAATCTGCGACTTATGAAGCGATTAATTGATTTTGGTAGGTATAGCTTACCAATCTACAACACTACTACAACCGCAGTTTCCGCCTCCATCAAGTTCAAAACCCTCTCGGATTACATACCGTAATCAGATACAAGCTGCCGAAAAGTTAGAAACGCTCCAACACTGGGAATTTTGCAGATAAATGACGTTGGATACCGATTTCACCCTTCAAATCGTACCTTGGCTGCACAGAGAGATGACTTCTGATGTCCAAGTCAAGCTTCGAAACAAGTCCCTATGAACGATCTTTCACGGAAACAGGAATTTCCGTCGAGAAATGTAACCTCCGTTCCGGATTTCAAATCAGTACCGAAAACGCGTCGTCACGTACGGGCCGGGGGGGCCAAGCAGGTTTTTCTATGGAATCCCTGTCTACCCAGCCTAGCGTCATATCAGAATGGAGAAATGGATAAATACTCCAAATGGGAGGCTCTGCCACATCGTTTGTCTATCATATTTCTTTCTACCTAAATACTCTTCACCTTTCCCAATCACCTCTTTCATAGTCCAACAGTATGTCTCTGCCCAAAAGCACCGACGCTTGGGTCATTCACAGTGCGAATGCGGAGAATGGCTGGGGTAATCTAAAACTGGAGAAAGACATCCCAATTCCGGAGCTCGGAGAAAATGGTTGCCTTGTCCAGATCCATGCCGTCTCTTTGAATTACAGAGATCTAATCATATCTCAGGTAGGCGATCTTGTTGCTCTCCAAACGTGCTTGATGCTGAGAGAAATCATATTAACACGGTATCCAGGGCAGATACCCATTGACTCTGAATCTCCCCGTAGTTGCTTGCTCCGATGGCGCCGGCACAGTCCTGGCCGTGGGCTCAAAAGTCTCTCAATTCTCCACGGGCGACATGGTTGTGACCCTCTTCAGTCAGCTACACCAGCACGGGCCTCCCACACCAGCGGCAATGACGTCCTCGCTAGGTGGAGGCGTCGACGGTACATTACGAAAATATGCGGTCTTCCCTGAGTCTGGACTTGTTCTTGCGCCTGCCAATCTCAATGCCGTTGAAGCAGGCACATTGAGTTGTGCTCCTTTGACTTCCTGGAACGCTCTTTATGGATTGGAATCCAAAGCTTTGAAGCCTGGTGATACAGTCCTCACCCAAGGTAGCGGTGGTGTTTCCTTGTCTGCCATCCAATTTGCCAAAGCTGGTGGTGCGACTGTCATCGCAACCACATCATCCGACGCGAAGGCCGAGCGTCTGAAGCAACTCGGCGCCGACTACGTGATCAACTACAAGAAGGACCCCAATTGGGGCGAGACGGCAAAGAATCTCTCACCGGGTAAACTTGGCGTGGATCATGTCATTGAGGTTGGTGGACCAGGCACGATGCAGCAATCCTTAAATGGTGAGCATGGTCTTTTGCAGCCTCGTCATTTCGCCCCTTTTTCTTTTTAGTCTTTTTCTCCCCCGAGAAATGGTCCTGGCCGATTAACATTTTCATATGCTGACATACTTTTCAGCTTTGAAACTCGAAGGGGTGATCTCTGTCATCGGCTTCCTGGAAGGTTTCAAAGCCGAGAATGAGCCCGGCATGCTCGCCGCACTGGGTACGGGTGCGATCGTTCGAGGCATTCTGATTGGTTCGAAGACGCAACTGAATGACATGAACCGTGCTATTGCTGCAAACAATATCCACCCGATCGTCGACGACAAGGCATTCACTTTTGAGGATGCTCTTAGCGCCTACCAATACCAGTGGCAGCAGAAGAATTTTGGAAAGGTCGTCATTAGAGTGGCATGATTCATGACGCACCGGTGAGACTGGATGGTGGGTAATAACGATGCTGGAGGTGACCTTAATCCGAAAAGACCAGTGACGAGATGACGGTCATCGATGCAGATAAGCAACCGGTAGACTGGACTCGTCGACCAACTCGAGGTCCTGTCACGAAGTGTATAGTCCTAGCTCAGTGACCGACAAGTGTCTTATCGCATGCTACCTTGATATGCTTTCCCTTCAGCGCGCGCCCCCCCTTTTTCAATTATCTGGATGTCCTTGCACTCAACGAAAACGTGCACTTAGATCTTTGGAGGGTTTTTCATTCCAGCTCATGAATCATTCCCCTCGACCGGTGTACTTTAACTCAGATTTCCATGTCAATAACTATCCCGTTCCAACCACTTCCCTCCCGCCTCATAGAGCCTCTTAATTTCCTCTCCGCCCTCGCATGCAAAGAACTTCTCCTTCCACCCCAACCCATCCATCATCTTCACCCACCCCAACACCACGAGATCCGCATAACATGGTTCCCCCCCCATCAAGAACGGACCGCCGGGATTCTCCTTCAGCATCTCACCAAGCTGCTTGACGAAGGGTTTCGCGTCCTCGAACCCTTTATCCCTGCCCTGAGCGTACTGGTCTAGCGTCATACCCATGGACTTCTCGCGTGACGCGATATAGTACTCTTGACTGCGCGGATTGAGGAAGACCTTGGGCACCAGGGGCACGAAGACGGGTCGGATGGGAGTAAATAGCTGCGGCATGAAGGCTTCGATGCGTGATTGGTACGGCGAGTCCAGGTGCAGGGGTGGATTTGGGTACTTGGATTCCAGGGCGTCGGCGATCTTGCGGGATTCCATTATGCATGTACCGTCCGGGAGGCGGACGGTTGGTGAGGTGTATTGGAAGCCTGATTCGTTGGGTGGGATTCCTCTGGTGAAAACATCGTATATGTGAGCGGCGGTGTTCTCAGATGTTGCTTTGATTCATTGGAACCAAAGGCGAAAGGAGGGTTAGAAGAGGGATAGTCAAATGACATGAAGAACAATGTCGTGCCGATTTTGAAAAGGAGCCTTTCATCAAGATATGAATAACCTTACAATTTCTCAAACGTCGGTTTCAAGTCCGGATACTCGATCCATTCGGTCTTGTAGGGTATGCCTTTGAAGTTCAAGTACAGTCGAGCTGATCAAATAGCATATCAGCCAACGAAGATCAAAATTGGACTCGGGGAGCCATGAAGCTGATTGGGGACGAATGAATCCACTTACTCTTCCACGTATTCAAGCTCCAGCATTTTCCTTGCTTGGAAGCAAGATCGTAAAGGATGATTTCCTCTGACATGTTTGCAAGGAAGGGATGTATTTCCGGTAAAAGTCTTGTTTGTTCAATGCTCTGTCCGGGATGGGAGAACAACGTAACTTGATCCAAGACGTGCTCCTTCTAAAATATATAGTAACGACCCTGTCTCATATGTATGGGTGAGTGATGGGACAAATGAACGGTCCACTCTCCTAGAGCGAGGCCTCGAAGGGCATCGACGTTGATATTTTGATCGCTGTCGTACTCGGTGGACACGGCGATGCGAACGCAAGATGTCCGTCTCCAAGTCTCTCTCATCCAGTCCGAAATAGAAGCACCTAGGTCGTCGGTTAGCGAACCATTCTGGTAGGGAGGATGGAAGATCCAACCCCGCAGTGGAGAACGGCGCAAACTATTCGCCGTTGCCTTTCAAAGTCGGGTTATATCAAAAATGAGGCCGGGCCGTATTTGTAAGCAACGGTAACGACGGGCTAGAAGTGATGTAAGCCTGATGAATTTCGGATGAAGCGGCAAAGCCGACAAAACCGAAACTGAGATCATATTCTCAGCAAAGTCGGCCTGACAGAAGTCAAAGGTCTTGCCCTGGTATTCAGGAGTACAAAGTCAAACATAGGTTGAGTGAAGATGCCTTTTTCATTGCTATCCTACAGAGACATTTCTGCCATCACAACACCAGCTGCGCTTGTCTTTCTCACCAATTAAGAGGAGCTAAATATGCTGCGAGCCATGAGAGCGGAGTCATGACGCCGCTTTCCAAACACATAAGATGTTCCTCGAGGATCCCAGGGCTATTGAACAATGCCGACTTTTCGTTGTTCAAACATCAAAATTGGTGGAACCGGTGTTGTTGACGAGACCCAGCGTGAGGATGATTCCTTCCTTCCACACATCTGCACCACGTTGAACTTCCGGCACCACGATGTCGCGGCGTGACTGCGAAATCTTGGTCGAATTGACCTCGTAGTAATCATCGCGTTCCTCCACGAAATCCGGCGGTAGCTGTCCATGTCCCGTATACCCGTTGACAAGTTCCGGGATGCCGAGTGGCAGTGTGTTGTTTTTCTGATCCCATCGCCAGGTATGCACCGTCTTGCCATACGAGTTGACCAGGATCTTCATAATCTCTTTGTCCACGGTCTCTGGGAGTCCGGGTTCAATGAGGTAACCCGACGAAACTTCGAATTGGTGACTGTGCCAGAGTTGGCGTTCTTCTATGGGAAACGAGGCGAAAGCGTCGCCGGACACGATGTACTCGATGCCTGCGAGTCGAGCTGGTTGGGTACCGGGCACGTAGATAGCGCATTGGATGAAGGCATCGAATCCCGTGTTACCCACCAGACTACAGTGGTGGTTTGCTTGGAGGTAGTGATCAGGCTCGCCGCTGATGAAGTGGAAGCCGTTCAGGAAGAGCATGGCATTTTCAGGACCAATGAGACCTTCTTTGGTCATGGCCAGAGCTGCAAAGCTTGTTGGGAGGAGGGAGAAGAGAGAAGCTCTAAGGAGAGTGTGAGAGCAAACCATCTTGAACGGGGGACAGAGAGTCCGCTTCGTCACTTCGTCTTTTGGCAATCCTGGAGATGGAGCTGCTGGAGGGTATGTTCATTCTTTGCAGGTCTTTTTATACCGAGCCTTCTACCCATGAAAGCTGATTCCTTGACTCTATCTACCCGCAACAAACCTTAAAATCCAAGTCTTAGGCATCCAGGAACCCTGGTCTATGCTGAGTGCACCCTCGTGCGAATACGATTCGGACTTGATCCACCAATTCCCCCCATGCTCGCAATGATGTGAGTTGCTTCAAACCCTCGTTCATGTCATCCTTCATGGCCACGTCTAATTAGGGAATAAGAAACCGAGGCTAATTCTCCGTAGATGGGTCGACTATGGACCGGAAGTAGAATTCCCATCCTTTCCTGTCGTGGAGAATGGAGCCTTAGCTTGTTCAAGTATTTGCCGTTTAGCCATGGCGCCTGCGGTCTATAGCGAGTTTCGACGACTTCGTCCTAGGTCCTAGAATGGCAACGTGACCTGTTTTTCTTAAGGGAAACTATCCTGTAGTCGAAGAGGATTGAGACATGCGGCAAGAACCGGTGAGAAGTCTTCAGGATTTTCCGAACTAGAACCTTCCGGACGAGTTGATGGAGTCGATGATTGCTGGGATTGTTATGGTTTTCTCATGTTCGGCGAGCTCATGGACGGGGAGTGGGTCTTTTCGGGGAACTCATGAACAATCAAGTGTCTAACGGGGATGAGAAAATTTTGCTACGGATATGCAAGAAGGGCAGAAGCAGTCATCAGCTGATCATGAAAATATTACTTCTGTTTCCTCCAAGAGGCGGATTTAAACACCTGGTACTGGGCTGTTGATCTGACTTGACATCATAGCCGCAAGGCTGTTGCCAATCAAGGGGTCCGAGGTCTTGAGCCAATCAAAACGAATCAGCGTCTACACTCGACAAGGGTAACTTTCGTTAGCAGTGAGCTTATCACGTGGCTACCGGCAGCCTATTGTTATAGGGTCAATAGGCTTTTAACTAAATTCTAGGGATTACTTAGCTATACCTTTACCTATCGTTCTTCTTACTCAAGCAACACTAGTAGTTAAGATTTTGGGGACCCGCTGGGCTAACCTTTAGCCATCGCCGCCTGGAACTGCAGGGCTCGGATCACGTGCTACGTGTGCAGAGTTGACGAAAGTTACCCTTGTTGAGTGTAGAATCTAGATAGGAAGCTAAGGGGGGATGGATAGAGGGATTGTTGGCTAAGACTGTGGCGTTTTTAGCGTTTGCAGGCCCACCGGATTAGGGTTTAAATTGACCAATCATCTTTGCAGAATATGATCTCGGAGAATTTCTGGCCAATAGGATGAATGAACGGAATAAATGAGCGGTTTCAAATGGCATCCTTAGAACGTTCATCTCCCTCTATCGGATCCAGTCCATGGACCATGTTTATACCTCCTCTATCGGATCCAGTCCGTGGACCATATCTGTCAGACGGGGTGCAGCTTGAGACGTATTGAATCCTCTAGCTCTCCTAATGAGTGTAGGATAGAAGCCCATCTATGTATCTATCCAAGCAGTGTGCGTCAACACTGTTGCCTGTCAATGGTAAAACGGCTTAGTGGGTGAGTGTTGCGGAATGAGTCGGCTTGTCACGAACGATAAGTTACCATCTGTCAAACTTGGGTGGGGGGGGGGTGTGCAAATTGAGATGTATTGAATGCTCGGTCCCTTTGGCAACTTGGTTGAACCCTTTTCTACTCCTGTTCTTCCCCTATATCCTGCATAAGGGTGATAACCCTTTTCCCAGTAAAGGGATACTGCTCATTGTTCGACAATATCTACTTACTTCATGCCCCCTCTGATCGGATCCAGTCCATGGACCATGTCTACGTACTTCATACCCCTCTGATCGGATCCATTCCATGGACCGTTTCTACTTAATCTCTGTATCGTCAGTTCAATAAAGCGGTCACGGAAGTCGGTTCAAAAGTTCCCCCCGGGGACGTGGCCTTGAACTCACAGGGATATGTACAGGAATTCCGTAGAGATTCTCGAGTCTCTCCTTCCTTCCTTATAACTATTGTAAAGGTGATGAACGGTTTAGCACTTAAGTGCCTGTCACGCAGGGAGGTGTTGGATAGAGGGGTATTGTGTATATGCTCCACCACCGAAACATTGACGAGAGGTTTCCATAGACGACGACGTTACAGATGGTTGCTTTGTGCAACGATGTAGCATTCGCATGTCTATGATAGAGAACAGAGCACTCCTTCATCTCAAGTTGCACAAGAAGTTTGACAGGAGGATGTCGTCGTCAGGCTCATTGAGCAATCACACACAAAGCTCTAATTGCTTCCTTTCTCTATGTTCCGTGTCTCTCGCGTGTATGTGTGTATCCTTGAAAAAACCAACTAAGGAAGGTTCGATGCACTCCTCAACTTTCTACCCACCCATGTCTGCTTGCAGCCTTCGAACTCGAAGGCGCGCTTTTCTTCATGGTGATACGCTTGAAATATGGCCAACAGGGCTCGATCGTATTCTAATCTGGTGAATTTCCTGGCCATAGAAGCTTGATGATTCCACGATCGAAAATCATGTTCTGATACATCGAGGCATGCGATGGGGCGTTGTCTTCTTGTACGATCATATTAGGGCGAGTCTTCATACATTCCTTTGCGAGAGGAAGAAGCTTTGGCTTGAGAATATACCGTCGATATCGATACCAATCGACCCCCATTTCCTTTTCGGCGAACGATCTTACCTGTTGTAGCGTTGAACTTCCACTTTGCCTCTCTTCCTCTTTTACCTCGTAATGTCGTTGCCGGGAAATCTGCCCCTGGTTTAGGCAGTCTGCCCGTTCTTGGCCGCCCGCTGCTTTTGACGTCGCTACAAGAACCGCTCTCCCATCCTCCTCGACGTCGACCTCTCCATCATCCTCATCTCTCTTCATCCTGGGGCCCCTACATTTCTGCCCTACCTCACATGATCAGCCGGCGCCCTGCATTCTCAGGCCTCCTTCCAATCCGCCCTTCCGCGGCCCTCCCGACCCTTAGGAAACTGTTGAACGGGAATAGGGGTTATCACTCCTATGTAGAATATAAGGGTAGGAATAGGAGAAGAAAAGGGGTCAACAAAACCTGTATAAACATCAGCAACCTGGCAAGACTAGTTGCTAAAGAGCAGAGCATTCAATTCATATTTTTGGCATTCATTGTTTGACAGAAATCTATGGCGCTTCTGTTGTCCTGAATAAGCTCCTAAGTGAACCCTCGGCAAGGACGGTACTTCCGTTGCCCCGAACAAGCCCTTAGAAAAACCCTGGGAAAGTGATGACACTTCCGTTGTCCTGTATGCTGTTCAACAACGCAGCACATAGCCCGACCCACCATTAGCCGTCGCCAGTCCCACAATGTGTTCCCTTGATCCTACCATAACCCTTGCGATCTCTCTACTTAAGGCCCTTCCAGAAGTAATCCGCCCAGACCGCAAGATCCGCGACATTAATGACGACGTCGCCTTCTGGCGGTACAGCGGCTCGGAGGAAGATTTTGTCATATTCGAGAATCAGAGGCGCTCCAGCAACGTCATAGGCTGAGACAGTGCCTGGCTGAACGGCGACAATTGGCTGACCGATGGTGTTCGACTGAGCAGTAGGACCTAGTTGTGGAGTGGGATTTTGAATGATAGTAAGCTCTTGGACCTTTGTCGGAATTGGAGCGTTGGGATTTGGGTGGCTTCTGGTAGCTGGTCTATATGCAGGAGGCGGAGAAGGGCACCACTGTTCGACTATTAGCGTCTTCTGTGCTCGCTTAATTGAGATGATGATGGCAATCTTGACATCTCCAGAGTTGACAATCCACCATTCTGCGTCATGTCTTAGACGAGGGGGCGTTTCAGAGAATCCAGACTCAAAAACAATTGTCGGCCAGTCAGATTCCCTTTCCCGGGCTGGGAGGGGGCAGAATCCCATATCACCCTCTTTAGAGGAATTAGGGAGTTTGTACGTTGTCCCGCCAACAGGATATAAGGACTCTCGTGGGAGGAAGTTCGTCACGAAGTCTCACTGCTAGTGTGAGGTGCGCACCTTCATGTGCCTTTGAGGGCATCAGCTTGATAACCAATAGATTGTTATCCACGTAATGGCTCATCCGAGTATGCTTCCCTATGCTGGCGCGCTGATGGTCAATTTTTTCAAGGTGGTGATTCGTGCGACCGTCCATCAACGCAGCAGACTGCGAGTTGACACGTTCTTTTAGGTCTCGGATCCCTTTGTACGTATACATACGAGCGTCTTCCAATCCTTCCAAGGGCGATATCTCCGGTGTTGAACTCTCCACTGCCGTAGTCTCTTTTGATGCAGTTGAACTTGAGGATGACCTTGACATGGGTGTACACGCAAGTGCCCCATCGCTGGGTCCGCAAATTGTATTCATGTTGAGGTTCGAAGGCCGGAAGGAGCAATGTTGAAGGAGTAGAAAAGGCTGGTAGAAGAATCAAGCAGGGAAAGTTGTTGATGAATCGGGAGTGTACTGAGGCGAGAGGTGGGTGCACTGAGGTAGGAGAGATTATGAATGATGATCTGTATGGAGAGAAGATTGATTGATTGATTTATCTCAAAGCACACTCAGATGAATGTCAACATAAGTAGGTGGAAAGGGTTGAGGGTATAGAGGTATCACTATAGAGTGATAATGCCAAGCCAGTCACGGTGACAACGCCAAGCCAGAATTGCCTATTCTGGCCAACAATGACCGCTTAATAAGTAACCCTTCAGTTAGAGAGAGGCAATAGAGTGGATGGTCAGGGAAGAAGAACTGTTCACGTCCAAGCGCCATTCGCGAATATATTACCGCGGGACCCGAACTGACTAGGTCCAACGGCGAGCTTTGAAATGACACCAATATTCAGCAATCGGACCGGGCCAAGTCAGAACACTGTCGAAACTTAACGAATATATACAGCTTCATGATTCATGATATTAATTTTCTCGAGGAGGCGACGGTAAGGAAGGGTGTCGTGTATAAGGCCAGTAGCTTCCTAAAGCAAAATTTCATAGCTGGTGAGGAGATGCAGCAGTCTAACCAAGTATAACAAAATTACCACGCCATTCGCGAACAGTCTCTATTCTTGCTTGGACTGGAACAGATATACGGCCAAAAATAGTTTAGCGCGAGTGCACAGAATAGTAAGCCCCCTGGTTTGCGAGTCGGTTTGCTTTTGTGAAAGCCCCACCAAAACTCCACTAAAGTCGCTCAAAATCGAGGTACCCAAACATTAGAATTGAGGCGTTCACATACCTTTAGCATTGTACGGGCTCTTCACCACATTGTTGCTCGATTCGCAGTTTATATAGACTTTCTTGGTGTTGCAGAGTCCTGTTTAACCCTTTTGAACCCCTCTTGTTGCTGCAGCCTGGATGTCCACTTTCATTGTCGGCGACCTCTGGCGGGCGCCCTCAGGGTGCGCTCCACACCTTGTGAACGGTTCTCCTGTTCTATGGAGTCAGATTCCCGTTGCTGGTGGAGTCCATCAACTAGGATCAATTGGTTGCTTTCCCGAGGCATTCCCAGCAAACGCGCCTGGTGCCATCTCCCTGCCCGTCCTTGTTTCACGTCCTCATTGCTGCCTACAAGTTCTCTAGCGTGTATACCACACTTGTTGCTTCCTCTACCTCGTCATGGCTCCTGCCTCCAACTTCACGAACGCTTGTCCCACGGCAGTTCGCGTGCGCTCATTTTGGGCGAGTTTGAACTCCCCACAACTTGCGTGCGTGTTCGAGCCGCCACATCATCCCCTCTCCCTCGTGTGACCTTCCTTGGCATCGGTCACAATGAACGCTTCTAATCAGAAGGAAACTGGGCAAGACCAGGAGGGAATCCCTACAATCCAAGAGATAAAAAGTTGGGACTACGAGGAATTGCTCGAATGGATTCAGCAAACACAACCACACCTTCTCGCCAATGACGAGAACGTTTCGACATTCAAAGCGGCAAAAATCAGTGGCTCTACCTTCTTGAGGTGTGCTGAGGACCTAGACCTCTTCAGAAGAACTCATCTACCACGTGGGGTCTATTACGGTCTTGCGTCTCTAGCGAGAGAAGTCCGCAGACAGAGTAGGATTAGACTGTGGATGCAACTTAGACACCAGCTGACAGTGTTAAGACGATCAACCGAACCAGATAGCCGGCCGAAGGAGAAAAGGTAATAACGCCTTTAATGTGCTATACGATAGCCAGCTAACGACGTTGTAGGGGAGGAAATAGACGCACCTGAAGAGCCGTTCACTTCGTCAAAAAGATGTCAAGTATATAAAGAAATCAAGATACAATGGACCATCGAAGCGAACAAGCGAAGGAAGGCCATTAGGGATATGATTACACAGATGAACGACTCTCCTGATCAGCACTCCAATTCAGTTGATCCTCTTCCTGGAGCTGTCGATAAACTTTCAGACCCTACATTAAACCACACGCTCGACTTCCCATTTAGCCATCATATACCACCACGTTTCCGAGGACCTGGTAGAGCCCAAGCAAAGTGGTCCTATATGGGGAGAACGATGTTCAAAGATCTCCTTAATGAGGTGAGGGAAGTGCGAAAGAGTCGCGTTTATCGAAGAATCTGGCTCTATGGAAACGAGGGTTTTGGGAAGTCTCACCTTCTAGCCGCCCTCGTTTGCTACCTTGCTGCTCAAGATGAACGGGTCGTCTATCTACCGAATTGCTGGGAGTTGCTCGAGTACCATGTTCACTACGTTAAACTAGCAATGCTGTTCGCCTGGGCAGACGATTTCGCCACCCAAAAGAAGATTATGGCCCTATACACCGAAGACGAGATTCAGGAATCCTTCAGGCTTCAAAAGAACGTTATATTTGTCGTTGATGAGATGAATGCTTTTAAGGCCAAGATCGGGTATTTGGACATAGCCCCCAAGGTACGTCGTTGGATAATTAGTTTCACCTCTTTCCATAAAGCAATCTTCAGTACCTGTGCAAATTCTACGGACGACCTTGAAGAGATCAACTCTCAGACCTTGAACAGGGTGGTACGCGTCTATGGCGGTTTCACTAAGGCAAGTAGTGTCAAATTTGTGTCACAACGAGGCTTCTAACTTGTTTAGACGGAAATGGAGCAGTGGTGGAAGCAGCATAAAGACATTAAAATGGGAGGGTATTCCCGGTATAAGGTTGAAGACGTTACGGGCTGTATCCCATTGCTCTTGAAGCAATGTGTGGTGAATGGGGTGATTGATATGACGCCCCGCAAATGGAGCGGAATCTATAACGAATCTATGGTGTTTGCGCAGCGAATCTGGACTACTGCTACGGTTCTTGATTGGAAGTGGTATGTTCGACTGATCTGATGCTTAGAACATTTCTAACTTTTTAGGTATTGTGCCTACACGAGGGCCTGCATTCGTAACAGGCCGGTGCCACCTAAATGGACGGAACACATCGAACTGGTCGACCATCGATTCTTCTATCAGGATAACTTCGACATTGGACGATATACCTGCGGTCTAGTTCGTGACGCGGTAGCAAATCAGCTTCTCGAGTTGGATATTACTTTCAACGACATCGGCTCTCTGGCTTCATTGCGCGACTTTATCTACAATCGATCTGTCCTTAAGTTTATGGTGGAATACGCCATTCTCGAATCCATCCAGTCAAAAGGCTTAAAGGTTTGCGACGGTAGTGACAGAGGCATGGGGTTAAGATTCTTCAGGAACGAATACTACATCCGGTTCGACATGCTCAATACGCCGGTGCTTTACCGCCCCGAACGGACCGATTACAAGACGATAGATGGAATGATTATTTCGGTCAAGACAAAAAGAAGACCCCGTGAGGGGGAAAAGCAAAAATTGCTCGTCTTCCCCATCCAGATCACAGTGGCAAAGAATTACTCGAATTCTCGTTTGAGATTCTTGCGTGAATACCGCCAGTGGGCCATAGACTGTCGATCGACGTTTGATATAGAACTAGAATTTCTCTGGATCACCCCGGATAAGCGCGATGTTGAACAACACCCGCCCCATTCACCGTGGCCTGAACATCGAGAGCATTATATTCCTTTCGAGGAGATTAGTAGGGACATTTGGACCGAGTATCAAAAAGCGGAGAAAGCTAGAGAAGAGGGAGAAGAGGAAGAAGAGGAAGAAACCGAAGAAGTGGACGCATGACATGATTTATAACAAGGTGATCCAAGGCGCGCTAGCGAATGCTGTTGGTCGAGTTTATCACAGCAGATGAGGGAAGTGGACGCAGAGAACGATTAGAACAATAGATGTCCTGAGCGGAAAATGAGGAAAAATGTGGCCCAGAATGATCGGAGGTCCAAAGCACTTTGCATAACCGTGGCGACATCTCCGGCGATCCTCGTCTTGTCTGCTTGGAGACCGCGAGTTCAGAATCATGCATGGACAACAAAAAGCCTAGACCTACACCGAAGTCATCATTGGTGCGAACGTGGTGATCGACTCTAGGATGAGGTTAGAGATGTCGATAATTGTTCGATAATTCCTCACCACTCAGGATATCTTTTCGATTTTGGTGACATGCCTGCTGTTCGGTGGTGGGTGTCAGGACCAACAAAGAAAGCGTTGGCCACGGTTATCTTATACGGCAATTGATATCCTGTCAATTCCAGCCATGAGTGACGACCCAGAGCGAGTCTTTTCGGGAGCACGCCGTACGATCTCGTGAGAAAGGGCGCAGCTAGGGGCTGAGATCATCGAGAAGGTCGAGTGTTTAAAGCCCTGGAAACGAAGTGGTATTCCAGATGAGCACCTCGAGATAGTTAACTAAATCTCTTATTGACCAAGGGCCGGGAGTTGTTGTTAAACGGATCTATAGTAATTGAGTGCTCTGGTTAATCCCTTCCCCCACCCCGGAGGTTGTCCGTGGACTGGATCCGATGGGGGGTTGTTGTTTAGCGGATCTAGTTAAATACTCTGGTTAATCGCACTCCCTGAGGGTGTCCATGGACTGGATCTGATGGGGATTGTTGTTGAACGGATCTAGTTAAATGCTCTGGTTAATCGCACTCCCTGAAGGTGTCCATAGACTGGATCCGATGGGGGGTTGTTGTTGAACGGGGCTAGTAAAATGCTCTAGTTAATCACCCCCCTTCAAGGTGGTCCATGGATTGGATCCGATGTGGGAGTTTGTTGTTTAGCGGATCTAGTTAAGTGCTCTAGTTAATCGCACCCCCCGAGGTGGTCCGTAGACTGGATCCGATGGGGGTTGTTGTGCGAATCTAGTTAAATGCTCTAGTTAATCGCACCCCCCTGAGGTGGTCCATGGATTGGATCCGATGGAGGGGGGTTGGCACGTGACTTATTCTGTGCCAAGCTTTATCATTTGGATAATCGATCAGTTGTCATCGGCTTACCGAAAACCACGGTGAATCTGTTGATTGACAATGCTTTGTAGTGCCAATCGGCGACTTGTGGGTTGTCGACCATCGTGGCTTCTTGTTTTTTGCGAGGTTGTCTCAATGAATCCAATGCTCATTGTCTTGGAATCCTGTCTTTGAACTGTAATGTTCGGCATGGCCTATGCAAAGCCAAAAGCGGGAGCAAGCGCAAGACCGATTTCGACTCTCCACAATATGTACTAGAGGCACCACTCTCGGAGGTGGTACGGTCGAAATGCATCGTTCTTTCAAGAGCCAAGGATTCCGTTGGTATGTCTGAAAGGGGATAATTTCTGGCACGTGGGTACATGTGAAAGGGAGGCCTTGATATTGAGGGGAAGAATGCTGGCAAAAGCGGCGGCAGATTTCCCTGCAACCTGCTTCTTTGTTGTTGTATTTGTCGAATCAGGTGTGACCGGTGAGATAAAAGAAAAACACTTATTGCAAACCCCCCTGGCAGAGCCGGTTACCCTGGGATTTTGCTCGGCCGGGGCATCCCAGACCCACAGGATTCAGTTCGTTAACCAGCCGAGGTGCTTTGGGGGAAAATGAAATTAGATTAGCAACAGTTTTGAATTCCCAAGCCTTCGAGACGCGTGGGAATTTGTCTTGCGAAACCCCCCCTTCCCGTGGACAGATTAGGTCGTCTATCAAGGCCAAAACCCAAAATCTCGCCCAAATATTCTCCTCTCAAAGATGAATCCACCAAGGAACCATCGTCTTGTGTTAGTGTAAGACTTTGTAGCCTGATCAAGTCTGGTGTGAATGAGTGCTGGTTGATGTCCAATCGCCTAGGAGATATCAAGTCCCATTCGGTTTCTAAGTGCTCTGGACTTGAATTCTCGATCATGGGGGTCCCTTGAAAAATGTCTTTCCCCCGTGGTGGTTACCCATGCCCCTTAGGGCCATATCTGTTGAGCCAAACGACGGGCTTAGCTTTTCAGGCCTTAGCCATGAGAGCTGACTCTGTTTTCGCTTCGCAAGCAAAACAGGAGGATAAGTCGCATCCTCATTCGTGACTCAACTCGACTCGACTTGTCTTGTGTTTCCGTGTCTCTGTTGGCTGACGAATTGCTCATTACTTTTGGTGGACGAATCAACAAAATGAACTTACAGACACCATGATACTGACAGCGGCTCAACGGCCACACGAGCACATGGAGACCAAGGGTCTACTTGATGATGAGACGTCCAGTGTCACTGTCAGCGTGGCCGGGGAGGGGAATCGGCTGCGGTGTTTCCCATACATCACGGGCATACGCAACGGCGGTAGCAAAAGAGACAAATTCCATCACCAGCGCAGCCAAAGCTACAGCAGCCCCCCATACCAGTCGCAGCCTCAAGCTCCTCTTCGGCCAACGACGGCTCTCCCTGCCGACAATGCCGTCCGTCCAACTCGATCGAGAAGTCGTCTGCAGAAGCGGCCGTCAGCGCGCATCCTGAAAACCTCTTCCAGCGCCCCGGCCATGGCCCGGTCGCCTGCCACATTCCAGCGGCGATCATTCGATCAGCAGGACCTCACAGCCTTGCCTCAGTTCCCCGACCAATCCATCCTCGATCGCTCCTCCTCTCTACGCCAAAGGGCGTACCCTCAGACAGCCGACCGAGTCAAAGAGAGGGGGGGCGGCCCCAAGTCCCCGGACAATCTGAAAGTCACATCCACTGTCGACGGCGCATCTTCGACGAGGCCACAAACCTCACCCATTGAAAATACCACCATCAGCACCTTCGGAATAGAATCTTTGTCTTCAACCAATCCGGCCGGTCCTGTACCGGCTCCCGTTGTCGTCAATCAAAGAACACCACGCCATCTACCCCTCGCCCCCAATGACCCTTCCCCTTTGAATCCATTGTACCATATTACATCTCCAACCATGGTCAACGAACGACCAGTCACGTCTAGAGCTTCTGCAAAATCTCCCGTCCGACAAAGTCCTCCTCCTCAACCAATCGAACAGGTCCTTCCTTCGAGCGTCAGACTGGGGACCAGCGCGCTTACCGAAGTTGGAACTCATGTCCAAGATGCCATCACCCAAGACGTCGTGAGGGAACACACGGTAGAAATAATTCAAGAAGAGGTCACGCGGGAGATTCATGTCCATCACTACTACACCCACGTACAACCGATCAAAGCCGTGGAAATTCTACCTGCGCGGCATTTTCTCGTCGATGAGCAAACGGGACAAAAAGTTGAAATTCCAACCCCGGAAGGATGGGTGATGCCGGAATCATTGCAGCCTCCTGGGCCAGACGGGAGTAACCCGTTGCCAGTGACAAAGCAGTATCTTGCCAACGAGCCGTATCCTGAAGGCGTACTAGAGCCCCCCCCTCTGAACATAAAGAAGAAAAGTGCGCAAGAGCTGAGGTCGATTGCGAAAGCGAGGCATGCCGCGAAATGGTCTCCATTT
The DNA here is from genome assembly GCF_000835555.1 of Rhinocladiella mackenziei CBS 650.93. Lineage (NCBI taxonomy): Eukaryota > Fungi > Ascomycota > Eurotiomycetes > Chaetothyriales > Herpotrichiellaceae > Rhinocladiella > Rhinocladiella mackenziei. The sequence goes on from NW_013550602.1 coordinate 2,545,212, forward strand.
CCAAAAGTCGGGTGATGGAAACCATTTCTCCAAGCTTTCGGTGACTATTGAGCGCTATCGAACAATTTTTGAGGTTGTCAATGTAGTACCGGAGATTGGGAAACCGTCAAGAAAAAAGTTGTTTTCCCATCCAGAAAGGTTTCTTTGATAAGGCTTCAATCCTCGGGGAAAATCCGCCAATGCCGTACCGTCCTGCGGCGCAGCCCAATATAGATGACTTGATCCTACAGATACTCGATGAAGGACTTGGTATCCACTGCGCATGATTGTGACGGGATCAGATCTTGAGGTTCTGTCATGTACATCACATCTATGCACATACTGAGGTCTAAGGGATGGAAGATACAGACGAAATAATGTGAGATGCAGCGACGCGATCTAGACCATGATCAATGCATAGACATAACGTACATTAAATCCACCGGGGAATATTTCGTCTTATATCTATCTCATTTACGTGTTTTGCCTCTTTTTTTGGACTGGGATTCGGATTTTATACCCTACGTACGGAGCACATTTAAGCAATACAGTACAATGTCAAAGCCTGGTCTTTGAAGACATAAAGGACCGAAACCCGGCGCCAAGGATAATACACAGTCATGGTTTGGTTCACTTTATTCCATTGTGAGCCCAACCCAGGCCCCAATTTCCCCGAACTCCATGCAAAGCAACACTTTCTGCCCCAATTAATTCTCGGTCGAGAAACAGGAACGGGGCACTGGAGTAACAATACAGTAGAAATTGGTAGCTTATAGCCACGCTTTAGGTATGGAGGAGGATGGCCCGAATTATTTCCTTTTGCCTCCTGACTGACATGCAGATGGAAAAAATTACCGATTCCGGTCCACAGGTGTTTGCCTCCAAAGCGTATCACCGCTCAAACGATTGACGCTGGCGCTGACGATGTTCCTCCAGATGGATTGCCGCTCTCGCTCCTGTGGTTGACCGGTCATGCTCTGACCTAACAATGGTTCGTCGACATCGGCGTCCTGCCCTCGCTCCACATCCTCATCTACATCCACTCGATTGGCTTCATGATCTCGGGCCGGAGAAGGGATGGGAATAGCAGCACTCGGTTCTTCGTTGACAGTTTGGGCAACCCGGTTTTGGACCTCGTCACCGGTCATCCCCTCTTCCGTGTCATCGTCGAATCGTGCGGAATTGGCCCGGGCGAGGCTTCTGACCACGTCACCTTTGCAGATAGGACAGGTCCGACGGCGGGTCACCAACCACGGAGTAATACACTCGGCGTGAAATTCATGGCCACAAGGCAGGGACATGACTTGACTTTCGCCGTCAATGTATTCTTCAAGACAGACGACACACTCGACCTGTCGGCTCGCATAACGTTTCCGCCTGGTAAACTTGGCGCTTGGCTTTTCTGTCGTAGGACTCCTGGAGTGGGATAATTGGCTATCCAAGCTTGCTCCGGGGAAGATTCCTGTCGTCGTTTGAGAGCGAGGTCGGGGCCTCTGTGAGACGTTTTGTGTGGTGGAAATTAGTAGTGGTGAGGTCGGGGAGGAGGTATCCGGTGAGGCGACTTGTGACGAAGTTGTCGATGAGGTCGTGGACATTGTGTGATATGTTCGAACAGGGAGTCGCTCTACAACGGATTTGGGTGCCCGCCATCTTCTTCGTCGAATTCGTGAGCGAAGGAGTAATAAGGCGTACACGACCGTCAGGGTGACCAGAGGGCTCACAACCAGAACAAGCAATGTGTCGAAGAACGGGCTGGTAGAAACACTGGTGGGGGTGAGAGTGACCCAGAGGCCCGAGTGCTCGTCGCCCTCGCCATCCCCCGGAGCGTTGGGTTTCTTTTCTTTGTGCTCTTTGTTGTCCTGACCGTCTCCGGCTCCGGGAGAAGAGTCTTTGGATGAGTGGCCCGATCTGAAAATATGGAGCCACGAGTCTTTGGATGAACCTGGCTCGTTGTGATTATCAACATGCCAGTGGCCAGACTGTTGCTTGGAAGGTCCATTTCCTCGATGGAAGCGACTTGGCTGATCATGGTCGTATTCACCACTGCCAGGAGTGATGCTGCCGCCCTTGAGCGTCGCCTCCAGACCAGTCGAAGTTTTGACCGAGGCAGCCGGATCGGGGGGGGAGTCTTTTCCATGTTTCGCCTTTGCGGGAGCATTTTCCGCCGCCGTGGTCGGCTTGGGCGCAATGAGATCAGTGTCTCGCCAATCCTGGACCCCGATGACGAAGTCATCTCCTCCGGGGCGTTTCGAACTTGTGGACTGGGCCTTCAACGCCGATGTCGACGCCGTCACCAGAGCAGAGGCCGTGTTGGCCTTGTTCGATGATTTGGGGGGTTTCTCGTCATCCCAGTCTTCCAGCAACACCCAATCGATATTTCCGCTGCTCGGTGGCCGACGACTATCCTCAGAGTGCGAAAATGGAGAGTTCTCGCTCAATCCTATGGCGGAAAGAACATTCTTCATCCAGTTCTTGTCCTGGTCTGAATCGGATCTTCCAGAACCTGTGGCAGGGACAATGGTGGGTTGTTGAACGCCCGTCTTGGTGGAGGTGAAAACGGGCTTGTTGTTTTGTTTCTGATTGGAACTCTTCTCGGTGTTCGAGGGCCCTCGAGAGGCTTTATCCACCCCTTTGGCTGTACCATCTTCGTCCTCACCCTTTTCTGGTGGAACAAGGGAAGAGAGGAGGTGTGCCGAAGTATACGAAGTGAACAACGCCGGGATTGTCACATTGGATGTATCACCTTTGGCGTACATGATTGTCAGCTGGGCCCCCTTTTCATTGTCTCCCACTATCAGGGCGATACCGCCTCGACGTTGAGCCCATTTGACCTTCTCCAAAAATCCACATCCGCCACGGCTGAGCATGACAATCTTGCCGGCGATGTCTGCACTCTCCTGTAAGGACTCGATATCGGCATGAGTCGTCTTTTTGTTTTTATCGGACGGATCAATATTGGCCGGTTCACCTGGCGGAGCAGGCGTTGCCGGATTAGAATCTGGAAGAGGGTGGTGCAGGTAATCGTCGGTGCCGTCATCCGGGGGGATGACCCCTTCCGAGGGAGTCTCGGAGCCATCACGGCTGGGTTCATTTGAGTGGCCATCACCATCCGAATCTCGGACCTCCTGCGGCTTTCTTGGATTCTGATCAACAGATGGGAGGTGGCTGATCCGTTTTGATTCAGCTTCACCCCATCCCGGTACGTCGGAACATCCCAGTTCCCATCCGGCTATGTGGATGTTCTCCTCTTTCAATAGGGCGTCATCTCCAAATCCCCTTCCTACCCACAACTGGCCGCTGAGACCTCGGGATGGAAGACTGGGACCAAAAGCAGCCGGTCGGGCCAGAAAAAATGTCGAGTTGTCATTGGTCAGGCTGATGACGGCCGAAGGCGGAAAAAGGGAGGAGGGCGTCGAGAAGGAGAAGAGGGCTCGCAAGCGACTTGATCTGGTGTTGTAACCGGCATGGAAGGAATCAGCGGCACTGTCAGATGAGGAGAATAGTGACCAGCATGTCAAGACTATCGGTAGAGCGATAAAGAATACGAGTAAGAGTAAAAAGCGTAGAGGACGCATGTTGACGGGGTGTGGGACTGAGTTGGCAAAAGGCCAGTCGTCAAGGAGAATCAAACTGAAACGCCATGCGCCTGAATAGCGAGCAAGGCCAAAAGCAGAAAGTGGATTGAACACGACCGATGGATGTGGCACAAACAAAAGGCGCACAAGGCCAAAATTCGAATGTTGGAAACGAGGGATTATGTCTTCGAGGTGGGCAGGCGATGAAGAAGAGGTGGTGTTCAAGTTTTGTCGTGCCTGACCAGGCTCCAGGGTTCGTTCGCCTGCAGTGCTGACCCCCTGCAGAAGAAAGAGCGCAGTCACATGACCTTCGCCTGACATCACATGAGTGGGGCGTCATGGACCGGGCTTTTCTATCCGAATGAACTTCTCATGGCAGAATTTTATTCAGCTATGACATCTTTTCGCACCTAGTGCCGGTTCCCAACCTCTCAACGACCAAGAAATCTAGAATATAAAAGACATTCTGATTGGCTCCTTGTGTCCTGCGGGGGAGGAAGGACGATTGCGTGTTGCACGGTAATCAGTATTAGTTTTTGGACATCGACCCGCTCCCGTGACACCTTGACAAAGGGGAGAGTTGTGTCCATACGAGCTGTTGGGATCAGCAATCAATATGAGTATCTCAAATGCAACCTGTCCAATTTGGATTTCGCGGCGAGACGATTGACTTGGACGGTCTTTCTGATCGCTACAGTACAGCAGCAAAGTACGGGGGGGTACAACCAATTAGGTGCCCTAAATGCACTTAAACGCGCTTGTGCTGTTGTCTTCGACTTTCCTTAAGCTGCGCTAAGATAGTGCATGACGCACAGCCATCCCCTTTATTGAATCTCCGTCTGTCTGTCTCTTTCGTCATACCAGCTCCCTTCCAGTCAATGCGAATCTTCTATCGGTATCGTTCATGTTGTCGATCCCCATGGTCCATTGACGAAATACCTCTCTTGTCGCTTCTTTAAACTTTCCCCAAAGGCTGACCGCCATCATGATGCCCACCGAACATATCACAAATCGTCGATCAAGACACCTCTTATCTACTGCGTCTCGAGAATTCCCTGCTGCAGCATGTCTCCCGCTCGTCTATCTGCAGATTATACTTTCTTCTCCAGAATTTTCGGCTTCCAGACTGACTTCATCCTCTGTTGTAGCATTGGGCATCGCCTCGTTTGCCTGTTGACCATTTTGGACATACACTGCTCTACATCAGCCTGTGCTTCGGCTTTTCTCTCGCCGTCGGTGCCTGGATCTTCTTCGGAATCTCCGGAGGACTTTTCAACCCGGCAGGACGTGAACAAGACTGAGTATGGAGGGAGCAGGAGACTGATAGCATTGCAGATGACATTCGGACTTTGTTTGATCGGTGCTGTTCGTTTCCTCGCAGTGGTCTAGTTTTTGACATCCGCCAGTGTTCTCTGGCAGTCTCGATTTCTCTTGGCCGAGAACAAACAAGACGTAAGGACTATTTATTAGGATGGTCGGTCTTTCACAAAAACATTGCCGAAAGGGGAAGCCAACTTTTTCATTGCGTTTGACAGTGCAGCTAGTGCTCATCATTTTCATGCTTGCTGTAAATGGTCTTCTCAGGACGCTGTGATGACCTTGCCGGCCGTTTTTCCCCAGATCGAGAAGCATAAAGGAACATTCTTCGCCCCGGTTGGGATCGGCTTCTCCTTTCCGTTACTGAGCTGGTCGGGGTGCTGTTCCCAGATCCGAGGCGCCGTTCCTGCTAACAACATCCAGGCGTGTACCATACTGGAGGTTCCTTGATTCCAGCTTGAAGTTTCTGGACTGTGTGTTGCCAACCACAGCTTCCCGAGCGAACACTGGATTTATTGGCTAGGTCCTTTGTTGGACTCACTATTGCCTCGGGCTTCTTGATAGACTGTGGAGTCTAGAGAAGAGGTATGAAGGAATACGTTGCTGTTCTATCTAAACAAGAGATCAAGACTGAAAGGGTGCAAGTTGCGACAATGCCAAGCCAAATTCCTCACGTGATTGGCCAAACTTTTTTGGTTCATCCCAAAGCCGTGGATACTAACCAAGATTTCGACGACCTTGAGGCTTCTGCATACATTCTCGATCCACGACATCACTCGACTTGTCGTCAGCCTAACTGCTGTGGTTGACCGTGCCGGATCTCGTAACGGCACATCACGAACTTCGGTGGACGATCAATCCACCCCGCTTTGGCCAACTCGAGAGATATTTCTGACAGCGTCAGCCCTGATCACACCAATGGGACGCCGGCGGTACATCACAGAACCACCCTAGATCCGTGAATGCTCCGGTATTCAGCTTCATATCTCCACGCCTTGATTCTCCAGAGTATTTTTCTACCCGTTTCGTCTCGATATGTGGGGCGAATTCATGTCAAACTTGTGGTACAACTTGAGTTGAAGGAGTGCTCTGTTCTCTATCAAATTGAGGTCCTGCCTCGCATGTTTATATAGACAAAGATTGTCGCCATCTTTCGGTGTCTCCATGTTCAGCTCGTAGACGAAACCCTTGTCCAGCTGAACATCCATTGCCACGCTGAAATCGTTGCCCCATATTGTCTCACAGTTCAACAATTCATCTTTAAAAATACGTCGGTGATTGAGATGTTCAATTTGCCCCTGCCTTCACGTTCAAGCAAGCTTGCGAGATTATGATTCTCACTCTCTTTTTGGCAAAATCAGATCTATATTTCTTAGAGCGATTCATGCCCTGTCGCTCTGAGAAAGGCCGAGTATGAATAAAACGGTCACAGGACACACCATGCGTACGTGTTTGAGTATAGGAGTAATCTTAACATCCAGAGAATACATGGAGCAAGAAGAGTTTAATATGACAATACATTTATCGATTTGATAGTCGTCATCTCCTCTAACGTATTGATTTTGGTCCATTCAAGACCCCGTGAGGACAGAATTTGGTAACTAGTCTCAAGGCCTGTAATCAACAGAAAGGACGCTCTTCTCAGCTAATATTTCCTTTTTTTTTTGGCTGCTATCAAAGCAATTGAACCATACAGTCGAAGTTCCAAAATTGGTGACGAGGGTGTGAATGCATATTTGAGCGGTGCAAACACTATCTAGACGTTTCTCGACGCGAATACCCATAGAAGATGACGTTGATTGTATTCGGGTTCCAATGATGTTCGAGAGGCTTCGCGCGGCTCTTTTGTTACGTTTTGGTGGCCTAAGTCGGACGTGATCGGGACCCTAGAGGTTGAATGTGAAATCGATGAGATGAATCCAGCCGTTTTGTCGGTGAGCTGTATCTAGGTCGGCTTGATGTTGCGGCCAGACCAGTGGGGAATGCGCGGGTAACCGAAGACGTTGGTGAGTAGACTGACTTTTACATGTAGGCCTATATCGCGTTTGAGGCGTGTGGCATTTTGTTGGCTGCAAGTATTCGAACATTGGCAAATGTTCAAGTCATTATTGATGCAACCACACTCCCGACTGACGGAGAACGCTGCTGAAGTTGTCACACCGTACCCAGAGAGACACGTGGGAAATTGCGTGGTTCGGGGTTTGACCAATATCTAGCTGCAATTAAGCAGAGGATGCATTTTTCCGTGGTTATTGCAAGTCTTACATTTCATGACTTATATTTGTTGTGAATCTGCCGAATCTGCTCCTGTACGTTCATCGGTTGCTGTTGTGCACCGACGCCAGGGTACACTCCAGGATCAGTGGTGCCATCAAGGCGCATTCTCTTACGTCTCTCCTCCTCCTCCTCTTCTTCTTCCTGCTCGCCAAGCACCCTCGCCGCGGCCTCGGCCACAGGATCGGCACTCGCACCAGTGCCATCGGTTCTGGCCCGTAAACGCTTGAGATTTGCGGCAACATCTGTGCCACCAAGATTCGTGGTTGAGAACCGTGCCGCAGACTTGGACTGTTGTTCCTTCCAACGGGGGTCGAGGAGCTCGATTCGCAAATGAGCGTCGAGTTCTGCCACAGGAATTTGCTGCCCACAGTTCGGACATAGAGCAGTGGCGGCGCGGGTCGCTCGTTGTTGTGCCCGCGGAATGTAGTCTGATTTAATGCGCATGGGAGGTTGGCCTGGAGCTGGTGCCGGCGAGGCGGTCGATGGAGGAGGAAGTGGAGATGGCACCGCTGCTGGCGGTGGTACGGTTGGAGCTGGTGCGTAGGATGGTATTGGTGCTGGAGAAGATGAAGCCTGAGGGGGGACTGAGGATGGTGTGTAGGCTGGCCTTGCTGCTTCTGGTGGTGGCGGTGCTGCTGCTGCTGCTGCTTCCGGGGCCCAACCGTTGTTCTGGGGTTGGGTATAGGGATCGTTGTAGCCGGGATAAGAGTACCCATCCATGTCATCCGTGGGCATTGCTTCTTCAATTCGCATGTCGGGTCGAGCCAGACTCATCATTGCCTTTTGTTCGAGACTCGCGCTCTGTAGGTCGTTCAATGTTGTCGGGGGTGGGAGTTCAGCCTGATCGTCAGCTTCTGTGAACAAGACTGTTTCGACAACCACGAAGTCGTGCCAATCAATCTGCGCATAGGCAAGTCTTTCTGCCTCTTCTGCCTCCTCTTTTTTCTGCTTCTGCGTTTCTTGCCATTTGGTAAATTCCGAACGTTTCTTGGCCAGGTTGAGAACACGAAACCGGTCCTGTACGTTGGCTTGGAGCGCTTGTATCCGTGCTTGTTCAGCTTTCTGGCCTTCGGGGCCGGTCTGGAGGAGGATCGTGTATTGGTCTACCAGTCTTTGGAAGAAATTGTACAAAGAGTGCTGTGGACGGAGAAAGTCGAATTGGAAATTTCGCGCCTCTCGTTGTGACAATGCGGTCATCCAACTCTTTCCTTTGCGTGCAACGTGTAGAGCCGTCAACTTGACAACCTCCAAATCCAATGCACTAATATTTGGCATCCGAGCACTGAACTGAAACTCTGGAGGAGGCTCCGGCCCTTTGGGCTTCTCTGGCACAGGTGTAGCATCTCCTGCTCTTCCCGCCGAAACCACGGTTCCCCGTCCTGACCGCACCTCTGATAGTCGCCACTGGTAAAATGGTGCATACGCATCGTATGGTGAAAGGAAAGAAAATTTAGGATTCGCCTGTTCCTTGTCGCGAATTCGATCTTCAAATACAGGACCGTTTCGAGCCACGTAACCCGCAGTTTTCTCAATGATTGCTCTTATGTCCTTAGGGGGAAGGACGACACCTTCAGGAGGTTTTGAAACAGCCTCTGGCAGCTCCGGAACTGCTCCATTCTGTGCCATTATCCCTTGCTCTTCTGGGCTGCCGGCCAGAAAGCAGAAAATCGTGCAGCGCAGAGGTTTTCTATTGATGAATACCTAATGTGGCCGATGTCGATTATTCGGAAGTTTGGAAGGACATCGGGGACGCCTAGAGCTCGTGCAAACCAAGAACGGAGAGCGCAATAATGGTTCTGTCGAACGTTGGAGAGGTGAAAATGGATGCGAACTTTTGACTCTGCCAAATATGCTGTGGCTGGTAACGTTTGTGGCGAGTAACCCAAAGGACTAACTTTGCCTTTGCGCGGGCTTTTTAGGTGCATGTGCGAGTGCAGCTGCGGAGGAAGCAAAGAACGGGAAACAAGTTGTCTTATTCAATTGTCACTCCTGAGCGTTTGCCCTCAGTTCAGCCTTCATCACTTTTGCTCTTTTCTTCCTTTTGTATTTTTCTTCAATCCTCTCCAAGATGGTTCTTTGAATCCCCTAATGAGCTCCTTCTTCCTTCTCGTCTCTCTTTGATCCCAAGTGTCCTCTTTCCAACCAGGGGGCCGAATCCCTCGAACTTTTTTTCCCTTTTTCCCGACTACCCTTTTCCTCGATTCCAGAAATACTACATATTTCTCTCGATATCACGATTCAAATTCCTCATCATGTCCTCTGCTCCTCTGAGAAAACCTCCGGCTCCACAAAATGTGAGCTCCCGTGCTCCTTCCAAAGACACGAACGGCGGCCTGGCTCGAACTACGCCGCCCAAGAAGAAGAGTTACGCATCTGAAGGAGTTACGGACAACGATGTTTTCCTCCTCCCAGTCTCCGATTATCAGATGATGGCTTTATTGACCATCGTGGCCGCCGTGGTTCGCTTGTTCAAAATCTACCAACCCACCAGTGTCGTTTTCGATGAAGTCCAGTAAGCATCCAATGGGCCAATGGTTGTGGTGTGGGCTAACGAGCTGGTAGCTTTGGAGGCTTCGCGACAAAGTATATCAAGGGCCGATTCTTCATGGACGTTCATCCCCCTTTGGCGAAACTTCTAATCACGCTCGCCGGCTGGGCCGCAGGTTTCAAAGGAGATTTCGACTTCAAAGACATTGGAAAGGATTATCTCGAGCCCAAGGTTCCCTACGTCTCCATGCGCTTGCTTCCTGCCATTCTCGGTGTCCTTACGATACCCACTATATTTTTGACCTTGAAGGCGACCGGATGCAAGACAGTGACCGCTTCCCTGGGAGCTGCACTGTTGATCTTCGAAAACGGCCTCGTTACGCAATCTCGACTCATTCTTCTCGACTCGCCATTGGTTATTTGCACGGCTTTCACCGTGCTGGCTTTTACCTGTTTCTCGAATCAACACGAACTCGGACCTGAACGAGCCTTTGACGTGAGCTGGTGGTTCTGGCTGGCGGCCACAGGCCTGGGTCTCGGTGCAACGGTCAGTGTGAAATGGGTCGGTCTCTTCACGATCGCCTGGGTGGGCAGCCTGACCATCCTACAACTATGGGTGTTACTCGGCGACAATGTCAATGTCACTCCAAGGAAATGGTTCAAACATTTGTTTGCCCGAATCTTTTGCCTCATTGTCATTCCCACCGCCTTTTATATGGGCATGTTCGGCATTCACTTCATCTGTTTGGTCAATCCCGGCGATGGAGATGGTTTCATGTCCTCGGAATTCCAAGCGACGCTGAACAACAAGGGCATGGCTGATACTCCCGCGGACGTGGCATTCGGGAGCGAGGTGACCATCCGACATCACAACACTCAGGGTGGCTATCTCCACTCTCATCCACATATGTATCCTGGAGGCAGCAAACAACAACAAATTACCCTTTACCCCCACAAGGATGAGAACAACGTGTTTCTGCTCGAGAATCAAACCCAGCCGGTGACCGCCGATAATGTTACCATTCCAGGCCCACGGGCATGGAGCAATCTGACCACTGAATGGATCAAGGATGGCGACATCATCAGACTCTACCACATCATGACCCATCGCCGCCTTCATTCGCATGATGTCCGACCCCCCGTGACCGAAGCCGAATGGCAGAATGAAGTCACGGCGTATGGCTACGAAGGATTCGAAGGTGATGCCAACGATCTTTTCCGAGTGGACATTATCAAATCCATGTCTGACGGAGAAGAGGCCAAGACCCGGCTAAGGACAATTCAGACCAAATTCAGGCTGATTCACATCATGAGCGGTTGCGTTCTTTTCTCGCACAAAGTCAAACTTCCCGACTGGGGTTTCGAACAACAGGAGGTGACTTGCGCGAAAGGAGGCACTCTGCCAAACAGTGTGTGGTATATTGAACAAAACTACCATCCACAACTGGGAGACGACTCTGAAAAGGTCAACTACAGGAACCCTGGATTCCTGGGCAAATTCTGGGAGTTGCAAAAGGTGATGTGGAGAACCAATGCTGGACTGGTCGAGTCGCATGCTTGGGACTCTAGACCGGGCTCATGGCCGATTTTAAGACGTGGTATCAATTTCTGGGGCAAGGACCATCGCCAGATCTACCTCCTCGGAAATCCGGCAATCTGGTGGCCCTCGAGTTTGGCCATTTTGTCCTACGTCATCTTCAAGGCCATTGCCATCCTCCGTTGGCAACGCAGTTGCAACGATTACTCGAACGTCAACTTCAAGCGATTCGATTATGAGATTGGTCAGACTGTCCTGGGTTGGGCATTCCACTATTTCCCCTTCTACTTGATGGCGCGTCAATTATTCTTGCACCACTATTTCCCGGCCCTCTACTTCGCAATCATAGCCATGTGTCAGATCTTCGACTTTGTTTTCAACCGGATTTCGTCGTTAGGATTGAAACCGTATCCCGAGATCGGCCGTACCCTCGCGGCCCTTTTTGTCGCCTTCGCCATTGGAGTGTTTACCATGTATGCTCCCTTGATCTACGGCAATCCATGGACACAGGATCAATGCAGGACGGTCAAATTATTTGATACATGGGACTTTGACTGCAATACTTTCCACACAGATGTAAGTCATTAAAGCTGACCAGACGGCAATTTCCGTTCTAACAGGGGTCATAGTATGCCAAATATTCGACACCCCTTCCGTCGCTGGGAGAGGCTACCCCGACCGTCCCATCTGCCCAAGTGGACTCTGGGAGGAAAGATGATCCTTCCGCTGTGACTCCGCACGTTGGGGAACCAAATGTGATCAGCTCAGAGGAGCGCGTTGAATACCGCGATCAAAATGGAAATCTGTTGGATGAAGCACAAGTAGCCGCTCTGTTGGCCGAGGGCAAAGCTTCTTTCCAAACCAAATACGAGACCCGTACGAGATTAGTGGACGAGGACGGGAACGAAGTCAATTCTTCTGGAGTGGCACCGGATCATCCAGATGTGGACGGACAAAATCCATCAACGAAGGGGACACCGGAAGAACAAGCGAGGAACCAACCCGCGGATGCCAAAGCAGGGGGATCGGTAAAGAAGGGCAATAACGGAAAGGCAAAGCCTGCAAGTGATGCCAGTGAGGGGACGAAATAGATGACTTGGGTCAATAGGATGGTCTTTAGACTGCGGCAATGTCATGGTAAATCACAAAGTAGTAGACAACAATCTACATGGAAACATCGGTGACGATTATTTTGGAGCAGGGCTTTAGGCGTCAAAAGCTCAGTCAGGGGTTAATGTCGGCACCCCCCCTTTTGCCCACTCGCCCGCTCGCCTACCGGGGCCGCGACCAGTTTTGCCGCAGATCAACAACTGCGCGGCAACGGAAACAAAACATGACTTTGCTCACGTTAAAAACACCCCTCCACGACCTTCAACCACCGACCACCATTATCAGCTTCGCTAGATTGCGTTTCACTTCTTCGCCTTGTCCTGTTACAGGAGTTTCTTCCACGGTGGTCTTTTGGCTCTCCACACTTTCTGTCATTCACCTATCGTCAGCCTGCGCCCAATTTCAAACCTTTGGAGTTCTTCAACTTGCACTGACCATGGGTGAATCCAGGTACGAAAGCGATCACCTTTGGCCTGGCTTGATCTGTTCTTCCCCCCATCTGTTGTCGCTAACTTTTAGGCAGGCAAGAATTGCTGGCCTGGCTCAATGGCATTCTCCAGCTCAACATTACCAAAGTTGAGCAGTGCGGCACGGGGTAAGTTACAATGGGGAGTGGGATTCTCACCACCAAGGCTAATGTATCGAATTCGCAGTGCTGCGTTGTGTCAACTCTTCGATTCTATCTTCCGTACGTTGCGAGAGAATGCATCGAGAAGCGACAACAATGAGATTCCGTCACTGCTGACTTGATATTACAGTTGACATCCCTATGAGTCGAGTTAAATTCAACGTCAATACAGAGTACGCATACATACAAAACTTCAAGATATTACAAAGTATGTGCTGGGACCTTCAAGAATCTTATGAGATAAACCAAGCGCCCCGCATACGGCTTCGACATTACTGATTGACAATATTAAATAGACTGCTTCACCAAACATGGCATCGAACGAACCGTGCCGGTCGAGGCTCTCGTGAAATGCAAAATGCAAGACAATTTGGAATTCTTACAATGGTCAAAGAGATTTTGGGATCAATACTTTCCGGGACATGAATATGATGCAGTCGCACGAAGGAAAGGATCCGGCGGTCCGGCGCCAGCTCCAGCTGCAAGAACCAGCAGTGGCGCAAGTACCACACGAAAAGTCGGTACGACACCGGTCAATCGGACTGCCCAACGCACCCTTGGAACTGCCACCGCCAGTTCTTCTATGTTGAAGCAAGAAAATGATCAACTGAGAGAGGCAATCGGAGGTTTGGAGAAGGAGCGGGATTTTTATTTCAGCAAACTCCGCGATATTGAACTCCTACTCCAGAATGCGGTCGAACAGGATCCAAGCCTCGAAGCTGATGAGAATGGACTGGTCAAAAATATCCAAACCATACTCTATAGCACCGAGGAAGGATTCGAGATCCCAGATTTGGAAGCGAACGGTGCTGAAGAACCAGAAACATTTTGAGCAATGGGCATCAACGAAACTACAAGCTTTTTAATTTGACCAGCGCCGTGCTTGTGAAATGACTCGAGCCGTCAAGCAGGAGATGATGAGAGGATGAAAAAGGAGCACAATTGAACGTGAACAGGTTTCATGTACAATCGGTTCTAAAAAATTATTCAATCAGGAACTTATAGTCCTCGGGGCTGTACGTCCATCGCTCGGAGAAAAAAAATGAGATACCCATGACTGGATCTGCTTTCTTCCTATCGACTACTACTGCAGGGCCTTTCTGAGGCATGCTTTACACTACAAAATACCCCCAGGAATCCTCACGTTGTTATCATCACGTGACAACAAACTTGTCCCTTGAAGAGACGATCTTGGTTTGGGAGAGAATCGAAGCGAGCCCATAGAAATGTGACAAGCCGACGTGGAGTTGAGAAATTCCTGGCGAATCCTGGATGCCAATTGACACAGTAGAGTCAGGTTCCGTGAAACCTAGTCAAAAATACCCAAAACAGCAGACACTCTCCAACAAGCTGGCGACAAGAAGTTCAAAGCCAGCTGATTTCGCTAAGTACTTTTTATTTCCCTTGGAGAATTTGAACCCGCCTCCCTCAGTGGACTTGAAAACGCAATTTTGGGGGCCTAACATGACAAACCTTTCGACATGAATCAAGGGCGCCCAGCCTCGTGGGCCGGGGCTCTCAATATGGAATATAACAGCTTATCAACTCATCTCAATGCAAAAGGTGTATTAATTCCTCAACAATGGACGCTCATGACACGAGACAAGGATCAAGGCTCCGCTCAAGCGAAATTTCTTCCATATCAATTCATTTGTCGCGGATATTGAAGAATTTCCGCCCAGTGGAGACACGGCAATCGGCCAGTCAAATCGATGAATGTTTTCAAGTATTGTTCGTGGATACAGTCAATTTACTGAATATATCATGGCGGAGTTGTCCAGTACCAATTTGACCTCCCCGGCCACCAGTCCTTGCCGTCGTGTTCAGAGAATACATTCTTATTCGCCCAAATTGACTGCTCCTCTTCACAGTCCGACCTGAGATTCAACAAAGATTGTCTCTGTGGATTTTGTTCAGGATTCATGGGCGTCACAGTCAGAACGGATAATTCAGAGGAAATAACAGAGAAGAAAGCACAAATACCGAAGGCTCTTTACTGTGAGAGTAAAGGAATATATTTCTCGGAGATTGGATTACTATAGCGGCAGAGAGGCCGCCGTCATTACCAAAGATGCCGTGAATGAATTCTGTACAAAGGCCTGTGAGATCAGAGAGATCTGCGCACTTTTTGAGATGAGATGGATTAAGGCATCCGGACGTGAGATAGAGACCGAGTCCCAGGAACAATTCGGCGTCTTGTTGAAGTGCGTTTATTCGGCACCGCGCATGTTCAGTGCTTCCGAGGCCATTGGCCATCGTGACGACGTCAAGTACATGATCAGAGCATGGGCTACTGAGGAGGAGTTGAAACGGTACACTCATCTGATGCAGGAGAGTCCGGCCCCCAACAACCCCCCAGGCCCCGGGGGCTAATTGATCTTGTCGCCTACGTGCCCTAGATCAGAAAGAAGCTGCCTTCTGAAACCTCGATTTCGAATTCGCCGTTCGGCATGCAATTGATAAATGCCACCAAGTCTCCCCTCCCATCCGATCCACATGTCAATGTGGTTTTGCTGCTGAGAAGAATCTGTCAAGAGCACCATGATATCGAGGCGACGCATTACTGCTGTAGGGTGCTACTTCGCCCTTTAACCAGAGCTAGAATGGGGACAGCGATTCTCCAATGATGTCCAGAGTCTCTCCACCGACTTCTTTGGTCTTCTTCTGCGGATACGCGGTCAACCGGGCAACGTTTCCATGACAGGATGTTTGGTCCATAGCATCATTTGAACAACTCAATACATCCTTGCGGATCGTGCGGCCAAATCCCTCGGGGACAAATGCCAAACTTGCCTGCGCCGTTCTCTTCGGAAATACATCCGGTAGTGCTTGGTTCGTGAGGGATTTACGACCGTCTAAATTGTCTCCTGTCTAATTGTTTGCCTCTGCGAGCAGCGAATCTGACAAAAGGAGGGGGTGAATTTACCCCAGACTGGCTGCTTTAGGATACAAAAACCTCAGGCATTTCAGCCTTGCTGCCCCACACGATCACACGTTCGACCCGAATAAGCAACCACCCTTTTATTCTCCAACTTCTCCATGCCCACACTATTTTAGGGATAGCTGCGTTTAAGGGTTGTGGATGAGGGAGATGGAGACATTGCGCGGGACTTTGCGATGGAACGTGGGTACTCTTCACGTCACACCTCTAAAGAGATCGGAAAGTTAGGACTTACGAACATATGTGAATGGGGGCAACTTTTCAATTTTCGATCGCTTTTCAATGCAATGGGAAAAGAAGATGAAGGAGAAGTAGAAATAGATATGTATCCAGAGAGAAAAGGAGAAGTATGAGCTGTACAGTGTTATTGGTTTGAAGTAGTCAGTGTGATTATCAGTGCTGCTGCCTGTGTTGCAGCCTGTCAATGATGTTGTAGCCTGGCATACAACCACCCCACAGCATGCGGCAGCCTGGCGCTAACAATGGGTCAACAGTTTCCTATTCTGGTCCATATTTGCTAGTATTCAACATACGTCTCCAACCATCCAAAAAAAAAAAAAGGCCCTTCGGGGCTTTCCACCTTCTATTAATCCTCCATTTGACTCTAATAGATCGATAGTCAATGTAAACGGCCTTGGCTGCAAAGTTTCAGATGCGATTTTTATACTCTTCGATGACGCTGAGTGCTTCGCAATGCCACGTTTATTCTCCTTACTAGCTGGTCAGAGCTCTCTTCAACGCCCGGTCTCGACCTTTGAATGTAAATACATGACCCTTAGTAATGGGGTTTTACAAACCACACATGCCAACCTCACCAGACGTTGCACCACCACCTCTCACAAGCTCGAGCAGACTGCTGGCAGCTTCGCCCTTAACGACACTACTAGTTAGTCCCCCATGGCGTATTCGACTCTGCTGAGAACCAACTTTTTGGCTGTCATCATCTCCGTGGTCACCCCCTATTAGGCTAGACGGTTGTATGGGGGTTCTGGGCTCAGCTTCCCTTCGATTTCCTGTTGTATCCATATAGAACGCCGCTGTCGGCGCTTGTGGTTCCGGAGGACTACTAGGAATATATGCGGGTTCCACTTGACTACTCTGACTCTCCTGGTTTGCATCAAGGTCGTCATTCCGTCTGGCCGAAAATGTAGTGGGAGCTATTTTCGGAACTGGTAAACTAGAGAGTGGCGCGATACGAGATTTTGGATCCATGGTCGCTCGCGCACGTGCTCTTGCGACTTTGGGTTCAAGTATGGTCGTGGCTCTTTGTACGGAGCCCCCTCTCGGAGTCGATGAAGATTTCAGTGGAGAGGAGGACAGAACGGGCAACTCTGGTGAAGAGGATCTCGCTCTGGGAACTTGGAGGCGCGCGAATGGTCTGGAGATTTGATTGGTATTTATCTTGAAGATGGCGAGTTGAAGCCTAGTGCGGAGACTTTCTGCTTTCTATAGCCTTGTAAGTGACGCCACAACTCGGGGACGCAATAATTACCTCAAACAGCATCTTCTTCCTAGTGTCTTCCTCCGTCTTTGGTCTCTGATCCTTAATCAAATCAGCCTCTTCAATGGGCTGCATGTCATCTCCTTGGGATAATAGATTGTTGTCAAAGTCAATTAAACTCGACATGCTGACGCTAATTTGAGATGTTTCTTTGGCAAGATTGGATCGTAGAGGGGGCACAAATTGCGAGGTGTTCTGGGGTAGGGTGACGGCGTGCTGTGCATCATAGTTAGCATAAGAACTTGCATATCAGTCAGGATCCGTCCCATTTTGTCTAATGTTTGCTGACTTGGTTCATCGTGAATCTGGAATTCAGCCTCAACTTGGAATGGTTCTTCTTGAGAGGCACGGAATGGAGTATACACAGTATTGGGAGTAGATTTCGTCTGAGTCATTGATGTTCTGGGGGTCGATACATGCTCTAGTTGGCCATCGCTCAACAAATCGGTCATCTGGGACCAAGGGTGTGTGGCAGTTGTCGGCTGGGAGTCGTCCGTTTCCTCATGAACCACCCGATCAATTTTGCGTTTCTGACCGCGTCGAGGACTTGTCAAAGGGGAAACGGTTGGGGAGAGAGGCCGCTTCACGGAGGATGCGTGAGTGACGGGGCTGGTCACATCCGGGCCAGGCCATGTCTTTCGAGGTGACCGCATATGTGGAGGCGCGTTAGGGTCTTTGTCGCCGAGAACGCGTCGTGTAGGAGAGGTCGTTGTGGCCATTTTGAGCGAATGGAGATTGATTTGAGAGAGACACACAGAGAGAGGAATATGGAGTAGCTAGCTGAAGCTAGTTAGCAAAGAAATCTCAAAGGGCTCTGCAGTGTTGATGCAAAGGAATGCTTTGTCGACTGTAGATCAAACATGCGAACAGCGGAGGTGTGGAAATGCAGACAAATCAACCAGATAAGTCGACAACGAGTGCAAGGGCGGCTTGGTGTTTACCGCTCAAACAGCAGACGCGAAGGGACAAAGAACAAGTAATCAAGTCGCGGTGGCACGTCCAAGGATGCGCAATGCGTGGGTAGAAAAGAAGGGCAAAAACTCCGAGGATCAACCAGTTGGGCCCTGCGACCCCGGGCATTGTGGGTCCTGAGCAGCCTCGTGAGTTGCTTCGCAGCTGGTTAAGGCACAGTTAGATCTCGGGCCCATCCAGCCGCCAGGCTCCAGATTCCAGGCTTTAGCGAGTCACGTAGAGTGAGGAAATTCATCGCCTGTCAGGAGCCTTGCTTAGGTAAACACCATGCCCCTGATAGATAGATATATATATATATATATATATCTTATTGTCTCTATTAGTCTTCAAGATGCTTCAGAAGCTCTCTTCAATGCTCTCTTTCGAGCTCGTGCTTCTCGCTGTCCGGTCGTCTTTGCCTCAATCTGCAGCTCCATTTCGTGCACTCGTGGTGACGTTTTGACAATGGTGTGTAGGTAAGGGTCGCAGAATTATTTTCCACATTCTTTCTTATCAGCCGTTGGGTGTTTGGGGGGCGAAGGAAAGCCTCATCAAATCTACATCTAAATTAATACTCCCACGTCTAAATCTCTCCTCATCGGTGCTCGATATACAATAGTCAAAGCTTGGTGAGCGATGTCCTCGGCTGTTCTTACAACCGGTACGGAGCATACATAGCTTGAGTTGGCCTACTTTTGCTTGAGATTCCTGGCCTTGTATCGCTTCAGCTTCTCCAAGATATCGCGGAAAATGTATACGTAAACCTGGTACAACTCTGCTGAACTCTGTAAGGGACGTGTTCTGCAATGGTCAAAACAATTGTCCTGTCGAATTAAACCAAGCAGTTCCAACCCAGACCCAGAATGGCGCCAATGAAGCTCTCATATTCAGGTCAGCAGTCATCCAGATCTTTAGGTCAAGATTTGTATACCTATTGCAGGGGCCTAAGGGATTTTGAGTCGATGTCCGTTATCTGCCTCAAACGCCGGATGTTGGTGGAAGTAGGGGGCTGTATGAGGGTATGTAGTTAGCAAATACCTCGGATACTAGACTCACACACTTCCTCTAGCCTAGAAAGAGTCGGTGTTATCCACAAAGCTCTTGGTGGTCCTATTTCGAGCCAATCTATCCCTTAATAGTTCTGGACCTGTGCAAGGAGACTCATCTCGCATCTCCTTCGCATTTCGGGCGGTAGACATTTTTGGGGATATTTGAGGACGTGGGATTGCCAAACTTGACGACTTGACCATTTTTGCCTTCCTGCCGTTACGGTCAGGGTCCACGAGGACATCCGCGGCACAAGGTTATTCTGACCAGAAGAAGTAGTAAGGGGGGCTAAGGCACCGGGCGCATTTTGTCCCAATTTTGGGGACCGAACGGCGCCGCCTTCGTATGTTCATTTCTCGGCCAAAATTGCGACCACATCACGGGACTGTAGCCCCATATTAATATCTGCGCCTCGGTCCGCATCTACCAGTAGGCCGCGTTCCATTCGTGGTCGCCATACTTGTCATGGAGATCCACCGTTCAGTCAGGCTGATTATGTGACTGAACGGACGGGGGACCAGCTTGCTGAACCACCTGGAAATGGGGAACCATGAAGAGGTCTGAAAAACGATAGGTTTGATTCAGTAATACCAAGCGAGCCGGATGGGAAGGTTGTAGAGGGGAAGAGACGGTGTTGTTCCTAAGAGAGGAGATAGAGGAAAGAATAAAGCCTGGTCAAGAGTCTTGAAGGGGGAGATGGAGAGGAGTCTGCTCAATTGACAGGTCGATTGCATACACTCAATCCTGTCATTTTTTGTGTCCATTTTTCATTGATAATCAAGTTACCGGGACCCGATAATCAAGTTATAGTTCCATAGAAGCCCATTCAGCTTCTTCTCGTTCAGTATTCAGGATACCCTGCACATCCATCCTCTTCGTGACGCTATCATTCAAAAACTTCAAGCCATCCATAGCCTTGCCATTGCACGCTTGGCCCAGCGTCAAAAATGCAAAATGCCCACCAATAACGGGTCGTGCAAAGAAATTGGGGCCGGGAAATCCTCCACCGCCTTCAGTCATATGCAAATCTGTAAGAGGCCGATCTGTGATGGTTTCGTTTACCCATTTGGCCACCGATTGCAGAATCTCTGCTCGCACCTTGGGCGCTGCTACAGCCATCGCAAAGAATTCCCAATCCGTCTTCGTGTACAGGTGCCTCGAGTCCAGCGGTACTCCATATTTCTGTCGAACGGCGTAGTACCAATCACTTTGCATTTGGTAGATATGTTTCGGAACGAATCCATCTTGGTCGCCTTTGATGTCCTTAAGCGGTTTCTGGTATTCGTACCGGCCCCCAATACTGGTAAAACCGGCAGTGGCGTTGTCTGAACCCAGGTGGAAGCATAACAAGCTGTCGGCATAGAGGTTGTATGTAGTCGTCCAAGATCCATACCAATTGTAGGCCACTTTGGCATGTGTTTTGTCACGAGAAATGCCATACTCTTCCCATTTTGCGATATAGACCTTGGATATATTGTTGTAGATTTTCACATCGCCGTAATGCTCGGTGAACTCAGCAAGTCCCGCCATGGCTTTGATGCCAATGATGCCTTTCAGAGCGAGGTTTGTTTGAAGTGCCAGCCATCCTGCGAAATCGTCCGTTGACAATTGGTTGTGAGGCATCAGGGAAAATTCCACGAGATAGCTAGTCCACTGTTTCCACAACCGATAGCTCCTGCTTACCCATTTCTTGGCTTGCTTCAGGCTTTGTGGGTGACCGACCCAGGCATCGTCAATATAGGGTCGCCCATCCTGATCGCCCACCATGAGAGGAGCAAGGCCATCTCCGGATGGCTTTGGTGCTGGAACTCCGCCCATTGGTTGCCACGTGGTTGCGACAGGAGTTTTTGCACCATCCTTGACTGCGTTTGCCAATGCCAGGCCCATGATAAGGATGTTCCCACATTCCTCCACTGGCATATATTCATCTCGTCCGAGCGGATGGCCGGTCGCATTGGGAAAATGAGCACCGAGGTCATGCATGGCGTATTTGTTCGGATATTGTCCGCTCAGCATGTGTTCGATCAAAGGTTCGAGCAGGTATCCCAACCATCTCGGATTAGTGTAGAGAAAGAATGGGAATGCGGGAAAGATAACATCAATGGTTTGGAAATTGCCGTTCGAAGAGATCTCCTTCAAGAAGAGGATTGGGTTGTCGGGCGTGCCGGAGAAACTTGTAGCTCCAAGGACCTGTCGAGCAGAGAGGGCCACGATGTCTACATAGTCGTCCGCACCGGACTTATAGGCATCGACTGCGAGTTGCGCCGAATAGCTGGCTGCCAGTTCCTTCGCATGCACAAAATCAAGATAGTGGAAGGTGAGCAGCCTCTCAACGGTCAGAAAATATGATTCCCAAAGTGGTCGCATAAAAGTCAACCCCCGAGCAGAAGCAAACTGCACAACGGGGTCTTGAATATGAGCCACCGTGAAGGTGACACTATCGTGTTGCATGGAACCCGTCGTGGTGTTCAAAGCGAAGGATTTTGAGAAGGCGAAAACCGGTTCCTCGTCCATAATCGAACGGAATCGGTGGTCGATCGAGTTTTGCAAAGTGCCGGTCCTGGAGAATCGCTGTCTCAGCAGAGCTGATGTACCAGCTTCATGTCGAACGTTGGTCGGAGCTGAAAAGTGCAATGTACCCCATTCAGCCCGGTCCTGGAATTCGGTAAAGAGCTGCTCAATGTCTCTCTTAACTTGCCATGTCTTGAATCCGTAGCTTATACCTTCCAGAGCTGTGTGACTAAGACCCCAGGCGATCTGGCTTCCTCGATTACCACTGACCCATTGGCCGTTCAAGTCCATGTAAATATCCACCGGGACATTGCCTGAAACGTAGACGGTGATATAACTTGCAGGGACAGATTGCCTGACGGTAGAGGTCGGTGTTATAGGAGATAAGAAGGAGAGAGTAATGTCAAGTCGGCTTGAAGGGGAGTATGAGGATGGTAGAGGAATGGAATAGGATAGGTTGGTCGTCGAGGCATCGTACTGCGCACCACGATATATGGGAAACGCAACCGTGTAGCTGCGACGACTATCAGTTCTGGCATGGAGCAGGTGGATTTCTCGATATTTACTTCTCATCATCCTTCTTTAGAGAGTCGTGAGGTCGTCCCAGCAGTGGGTATGCCGTCCTTTGATCCGGAACGCTCGCCAGGACGGAGAAGCCAATTTCTTGACCAGTCCAAAAGATGGGCCATTTCTCCCACGGTAAATCTCTGGCATTGGCTAGCCAGGTGCTCAAATAGGGATTTCGGACGATCAGAGGAAGCACGGGAGGTGTCAATCGGGAGGATTGGACGATAGAGGGCAGCGCGGCCGCCAGGATTGCCCAAGCGGAAGCCAGCCGCATGACAGGCTATGGAGAGCGACAACAAGCTCAATGCCGCGACGGATGACGAGGAGAACGAGAGAATCTATGGATGGAAAGAGGAGAGACAGAGAGGATGAGTTATAAACTATACTGAGCATTAAGAATGGTGGATGTGGAGAGAGGCCAGACAGCAGGCGACCCAGCGAGACAAACGCCCCTCGAAACAAAACACCCATCTTCTTCTGGGTTCAGGGTGTCAGCCGATCGATCGTTAGTATGGACCCATCTCTAATGACGGCATTTCCTGCTCAGTTTGGTTCTTGTGACCAGGCAAATTGATGGCATCCCTCGGCTAGGCAGTTCGCTGACTCCCCACGGGCACGAACCATCGTATCATCGGGCGCTAGGCCTGTTCCTATCACGACCCATCATCCTCTGGCGAACTTTCAAGTCTAAGCAAGGATACAGAGCAAGTGCAAATGATGGGATAAGCCGGACAAAAGCAGCTGGTGGAATATGTCCTTGCTCAACAACACTGTACACCTCAATTATCAATCGATCAAGCCCATAAGCCATGCCTCATCAATCCCAGCGATCTCTAAACGCTTTCGCTAGAATCACGGGCATTGATAATCTCTTTTTCAGTGTGTCACGGCAGGATTTTCATTGGTCGTTCAGCCTTGCGCATGGTCCAAAACGAAAAAAAAAAGAAGTCTCCAGATTATCGTCCGTTTTCATATTTATCCTCCAGGCATTTATTTCTGTCCTCGATTTCTTCCCCCCCAAGATCGGCAAAGAGACTGTTCGAAATAGAGCGACAATCGATTACTTATTCTTACTTCAATAGATGGATGCCCAAAACAGGGAGGTCATTCTGGCCTCCGAGGACTCTTCACCTAGCACCTCTCCGGACATCGAGAAACAAGATGGCCAACAACTCGACATCGTTCACTCCTCTGCCTTCAAGAGCCTCGGAATTCTCGACCGGTTCCTTGCCCTTTGGATCTTTCTTGCTATGCTTATTGGCATTTTGCTGGGAAACTTCGTCCCCAGTACTGGTCCGGCGTTGCAGAGAGGCCAATTTGTAGGAGTATCCATTCCCATCGGTATGCCTGAGTTGCTCATATATCATACCATGGCGGTGGCTAATATCCTCCATAGCAATCGGTCTCCTTGTCATGATGTATCCGATCCTCTGCAAGATCAAATTCGAGACCTTGCACCATTCCTTTCGACAGAAGAGCCTGTGGGTGCAGGTAGCGTTTAGTATTCTTGTCAACTGGATAATTGCTCCTCTTTTCATGGTAGGTCTCTTCCCGTCCCCAATTCGTGAGGCCGCAGACTGATGACCAAAAATGGAATATAGTTAGGGTTAGCCTGGGCCTTCTTGCCAGATGAGCCAGGCCTGCGTGAAGGTCTCATCCTGGTCGGCATAGCAAGATGCATTGCTATGGTTCTGATCTGGACCGGATTAGCCGGAGGGGACAATGAGTACTGCGCCATTCTCGTCGCCATCAATTCTCTATTGCAGATGATTTTCTTCGCTCCACTGGCCATTCTTTTCATCAAAGTCATCAGTCAAGCTTCCGAGGCTATCGATGTCGACTACGCCCCTGTTGCCAAGAGTGTGGGAGTGTTTTTGGGTATCCCTCTGGGCGCTGCTATTATCACTCGATTCACCCTTCGAAAGTTGGTCGGCGGGGAATGGTACGACACCCAATTTCTCAAATGGATAGGCCCGCTATCGTTGATTGGCCTGCTGTTCACCATTATTGTCTTGTTTGCATCCCAAGGCCGGCATGTCGTCCATCAGATCGTCTCGGTTGTGAGAGTCGCTGCACCGCTTGTGCTATATTTTGCGGTGATCTTCCTGTCTACATTGTTGGCGACTAGAAGGCTTGGTTTTGGATACAGACTGGCTTGCACTCAAAGTTTTACTGCCGCCAGCAATAACTTCGAATTGGCCATTGCGGTTGCCATTGCGACGTACGGTGTGGATAGTGACCAGGCCCTGGCAGCGACGGTTGGCCCCTTAATAGAGGTCCCTGTCTTGCTGGGCTTGGTTTATGCAGTCAAATGGTATGGGAAGCGAAAGAGTTGGGCAGCATAAGACCTGAAAATTTCCAGGATAGATTTAGAAATCAGTCTTCATCGTTGCATTGGCCTTTGCGTTCATTTCACTTAATATCTGACACAAAACTTGGTTGTTGACCCTGCAGCCTTGTTCGGGAAAGGTTGGTCGACTAAAAGCCGTGGCAAGTCGGGCTCTGATTTCTTCCATTTCTGATGGTGTTGGATTGCACTGATCAATCAGAGCCTTGGCCATCGAGCACAGTGTAGTGTTGCCATCATCCGGTAAGAGAGGGCCCTTAGGCGGGACACGAAATGTGTCGCAAGAAAAGGTGTCGTCGTACGATGCGGCCGGGCCTTCGCTGCCTGTGTCAATCAACCATTGGGACGAGGTTGCTGGGGACATTGCCGTCGTTTGAAATAGCGTCGTTGCAATTGTAGCCGGGGCGTCGAGAAATTGGTGAGGACGGCGAAATTGGCCATCATAGCCGTGGAAGTGTTCAAGGGGCAATCCGGGCTGGGAGGTGCAACATGAGGAGGATGTCGGACAGCACAAAGCGCCATTGGATTCCAGTTTGGGTATGTGAAGTGGGCTTGGATGTCCGGATGCGTCCATCGACTGTAGCTTGGGCTTAATTTGTCGAAGCGATGCTGCTGTGCTATCGTCCGCACGGTGATTGTGTTGCCGGCCATAAGATTCCACGACCTCAGGACTGACACCAGCGAAATTCAATAGTTCTCGTAGCCGGGCATTTTCAGTTTGAAGGTGGGCGAATGCCTCCCGTTGAAGCTCAGCCTCCCGAAAAGCGTTGTGACATTCGTTCAGCCGCCTCTGGAGCTCGGCCAGATACTCTTGGCGCCGAGCACGGCTGCGTCGTTGATTGTCACGAATACGTTCCTGCTTGGACTTGGGCGCAGCAGGCCCATCGCTGCCTTCGGACGCCATGGGCTGATCAACATCCACATTCCGTCTCCTGATCGGACAAGATATAAGTTTACGGAGCGTAGAGGTCAGTGCTGATCGACAGGTACAGTTCGAGTAGGCCCGATCAGCGGCTGAAAAGCGAAGACTGAAGTTCAGGAGAGCAGTTAGAGATAGCTGATGAGTAAATACTACTGAATGATTGGCGGGGTGTCAGGGCCCTGGATAACCGATCCGTGACCAGGTGGCTGTTGATGGCAGGACGCGTAAACCCAGCCCATAGACCCGAGCGTACGGTTCACAACGTTCTCGATGAGTGTGCCGACGAACAAGTGATGAGCTAGCCCCTGCCACCTTTGGATGGAGGCCTTCTGTGACGCCTGGCCTCCTCGAGTCTGGAATCATCTCGAGAACGGATCTGAAGAGGATAGGATGCTAACACAAAGAAGAACGACGGCGTAAGGAGAGGCAAAATGCCAGACCATTGGTAATGAGTTGGATGATAGCTTTGGCCCAACTGACGCGCGGACATTTACCAGATATGTGGAGGTCGGGAGTAACACATCACAAGGGTTGGATGAATCAGGAAGGTGAGGCAATTTTGGATGGAGAGGTACACTAGCGACTAGGCCTCTTTACCGGGTAGGTACAGGTAGCGTAGGTACTGTAAGTCGGTACATATTTACTGATGAATATTCACATATGTGAATTACCCATCACCTGTATATTCTAAAGGTCTTGGTTTTTGTTGGCAGTCCACATTGGGCCTGGCCTAGTCACGTGCACCGCACCCTTCGGTGCCCCTTTTTGTAGCTTGCACCTCGCTCAGATAGATTCATTCAATCAATCTTCTCTCGGCCCAACAGGTTTTTTCTCCTTCCGGTATCCGTTGTGTATGATTTCGCCAACAAGTACCAGCCGGAGTTGAAACAACAACCAAGAAGGATTCAGGAGATGGAGAACAAAGAAGGCAAGCCATATATGTCAACAGGTATCCTACCTGTCTCTGAGCGCAGATCGAGCCATGATTCCTCCTTGATATGAAAAGAGCATGAAAAGGTCGGTACGTCATGTTAAACATGTTCAATAAGACACGAGGCTACAATGCAGTGTGAAATCCATGAAATCTAGAGACCAAGAGAATATATTGACAATTTTGTCAAGGCACGCAAACTATACAACCACCAAAAAGAGCTGGTCAGATTTACAACTTCGACTTTCCACCACTTACTCGATTCAGCTGCAATGCATCCCTCTCCTCCAATCCATACTGCTGAAGCAACTCTCTCGTCTTCTCCTTTTGAGCTTCAATTCGTTTCACCAAGGCTGGGCCGCGCTTATTCTCATTTCGACCGAGTTGCAACATGTGCACCTCGTCGGGGCCATCCACGATTCTCATTGTCCGTCCACTGGCCCACATGTTGGCCAATGGTGTATCCTGGGAAACACCTGCACCACCGTATGCTTGAATTGCCCGGTCAAGCACATCCAACAACATGGATGGAACTTGAACCTTGACTTCCGCGATTTCTTTGAGAGCATCCTTGGCATTGGACTGGTCGATCTTGATGGCGGCGTTCAAAACTGCGAGACGGGCAGCGTCGATTTCGATGCGCGACTTGGCGACCCGTTCGAGCATTATACCGTGTTCGGCAAGTTGTTTGCCAAATGGCTTCCTTCTGGGATCGTTCATGCGAGCTAGAAAATATTCGAGAGCTTTTTCGGCCTGCGAGATTGTCGTTAGCCATTGCTCGCTTCCATTCGAGATACCTTAACTTACAGCACCCACGGATCTCATAGCGTGATGGATTCTGCCTGGGCCGAGTCGCCCTTGAACCACTTCGAAGCCTCGTCCCTCCCCAAGGATCATGTTGCTCTTATGCACACGGACGTTGTTGAACGTGAGATGGCCGTGACCATGAGGAGCATCATCAAAGCCAATGACTGACAGCATTCGGTTGATGGTAATGCCAGGTGTGTCAGCCGGCACGAGAATGACTGATTGCTGTCGGTAGACGTTCTTGTTTGTTGGGTCAGATTTGCCCATGACAATGTAAATCTTGCAGCGGCGATCACCAGCGCCACTGGACCACCATTTCTGCTGTAACGTTAGACCAGTCGCGATTGGGACACAAGGACAGGGTTCGGGCATGCCTGGCCGTTGAGAACATAGTAGTCTCCGTCTTTCCTCATCTGGAGCTCGATGTTGGTAGCATCACTGCTGGCGACTTGAGGCTCGGTCATCAAGAAAGCTGATCGGATCTCGCCATTCAACAATGGAACCAGCCATTGCTTTTTTTGCTCCTCGGTACCGTACTTGGCAAAGACTTCCATATTGCCGGTGTCCGGGGCAGCACAGTTGGTGGCTTCACTGGCGACAAAACTCTTGCCCAAGTACTCTGCCATGAGGCCATACTCGAGGTTGCTGAATCCAGCACCCTCCTTGAAATGATTTTTGGGCAGGAACATGTTCCATAACCCCAGCTTCTTTGCCTTGGCCTTCAAGTCTTCAATGATTTGGGGGTGAGCATCGAAGCGATTGACGGTACCTTCGCCAATCTGCTGCGAGAAGACGGCGTCGGCGGGGATACATTCTTCTTCAACAAAGCGTTCAACCTAGCAAGACACACCATTGGCGTCGACGTCCACGAGATCAAGAGTTCCAGGAGCAAGTATTTACCAAATCCAACGTCTGCTTCGCTCGCTCGCTCACAAAAGGCCGAGCAATAACCGGGATTCTCTCTGATGCGGGGACGTAGCCGCTGGGGCTGTTGAGGAGATAAGGAACCGACATATGGAGGAATTGGAGGAAGGGAAATATGGGGAAGGGAACTGATGACCGAAAGACACAAGAGAGTGCTGATTGAACAATTATAGACAACAGATGAAGACAAAGAAGGCTGAAATTTGTGTTACTCGCAAGCTGTTTTACCTTGGGCCACTTCCGAGAACCGAGGCTAATAGCCTCAATGCGGTCTAACAGACAACTTGTCATCTAACAACCCAGCTACTGAGGATCTTGACTTCCGATTGCTCCACTGCCTGCTGTTCCACTTGACAATACCACTGATTTACCCCAGATCACCACATACCTAAGCACTTGGTGCTGGCTAATCAGGCCACTGGTGACTTGTTTGGTACTACGGCCAGGGAAACGAGGCTCGTGTCTTGACTCTCCGCTTAATGGCAAAATTCGCTATTGAATAGTGAGCAATGGCTTCGTCGGTCCCTCGAGGCTTGCCGAAGCTGAGGGTGGCTGCGTGCCACATCGCATCTCGGACCTTGTCTGCTGAAGAGTCTACGCACAAGACCATCGACTTCATCAAGACCGCCGCCAACAATTCGGCAAACCTGGTGGTTTTCCCAGAGGCTTCCATACCTGGATTCCCTGTGTGGTCATCGATCCTTCCCCCCACTCAAACGCATCACTTCTTTCACCGTCTGGCAACCGAATCGTTGGACGTCCGGGGCGAAGAAATCTCGGCTATTCGAGAGACGGCCTTCAGGCATCGCGTGACCGTTAGCCTAGGGATATCAGAAAGAGTCCACTACAGCTCTGCAACGCTCTTCAATACAAACTTGATCATTGGTGAAGATGGGAACATCCTGGTCCATCACCGCAAACTGATGCCTACATTCTTTGAAAAGTTGAGTTGGTCGCCAGGAGATGGATTCGGTCTACGAATCGCTCACACTAAATATGGCAAAATTGGAGCGTTGATCTGTGGCGAAAACACCAATCCCCTGGCGAGATATACTCTCATGGCCCAAGGTGAACAAGTCCATATCTCCACATGGCCAGCAATATGGCCCACTAGAGCTACGAGCAAGGGGAGCTCGACGGACCAGAGACATAGCAACTATGACAACATAGCGGCCAATCACACTAGAGCAGCAGCTCATTGCTTTGAGGCGAAATGCTTTGGAATCATGTGCGCCGGACATCTTGGTGAGCAGGGAATGGAAGAGATTGCCCAAATGACCGGGAGACCGGATGAGGTGAAGAAGATGCTCACGACCTACCCAAGAGCTGCCACTCAATTCCTCGATCCAACCGGCAAAACGGTTATGGGCGCTGTTGTTGACGTAGCAACTGGCAAGTGGTCCGAGAAGAAGATGTTGCAAGACGAGGAGGGTATCCTGTATGCAACGCTCGATTTGACCGAGTGCGTCGAGGGCAAGCAATATCACGACGTGGTTGGGGGTTATCAAAGGCTGGATGTGTTCTCTCTGCAAGTAGATCGTTCGAGGCAATACCCCTTGTCATTCACAAATGATTCCGAAATTCAAGAGACTGAACCCACCGGAACCGGGGGCGCATCCAATTCCGGTGGAAAGGGCTGAGCTTGCAACTGATTGAGCCTCGGTTGAAAAGAAGGGTGTCTTCACCACGGTAAGTCTTTGGGATCCCAAAGCCAATTACTATTACTGTATGCTTCAGGCTTAACCAACCTGGATTTGCATAAAATATATCCCTATCACCTTCCCGCCGTCTTCAATGAGAAGTTGACAGTTTCATGGCCTTTGGTGGTGGTTGGATCGCAACGAATACTCACCGTGTCACATGATAAGTATCACGTGATTAAACCACGTGTCTGCGGAGGACGGCGACTCCAAATGCCTGCCGAGAGCAATTGCGATTGCTTTCGTCTTCATCCTTTAGGCATGTTTTCTTCTCGTCGCAATCCACCAACATTCCCTATTCCCTCTTTCTTTGTACTATATTTTTGCCATTCTCGTTAGCCTCCCCCTCCCGCACCGCGTATAATTTTTGTTTTTAGGGGGGCGGGACTCCAATAACGTTCATGACATTTCCTGCGGCTTCTCCAAAGCCTTTTCGGGTTACCACGAAAGGAGAAGAAAATCACATTCCACAAGCCCGGGAGACTGGGCAAGTGGTTCCAGGGACTCAGAATGCAAATGCCACTACGGTGACAAAAGATGGGCCTGCGACTAAACCGTGGGCTCATCTTGTTGCGGGAGGGTATGAAAGCCAAAGTTCTCTCGTCAATCGACCACACTGATTGATCGATCTCTCTAGGATTGGTGGCATGACAGCGGCGGCTTTGACTTCTCCTCTTGATGTTCTGAAGACCAGATTGCAATCAGACTTTTACCAGGCGCAATTAAAAGCGCTTCACGCTCAACATCCACTACCACAAAAGACTACCCTCATCTCACTCCCCCGATCCGCCTATTTCCACCTTGCAGAGACCGTTCAGATCCTACGATCAATATACCAACATGAAGGATTTCGGGCGCTTTTCCGTGGCCTAGGGGCAAATCTGGTTGGCGTGGTTCCCGCACGAAGCATCAACTTTTATGTCTATGGAAATGGCAAGAGGATACTGAACAACTACTTCAACCCTGAGGGCCGTGACAATGTCTGGAGCATCCACCTCGCGGCAGCAGCCACGGCAGGCATTGCTACTGGCACTGCGACAAATCCTATTTGGTTGGTAAAGACGAGGCTGCAGTTAGACAAGAACAATGCAAGCAATAACCCTACACGTGGACGACAATACAAAAACAGCTGGGACTGTATCAAACAAACCGTCAGACATGAAGGGATAAGAGGACTTTACCGTGGTTTGTCCGCCTCGTATCTCGGCGTCACCGAATCAACTATCCAATGGGTCTTGTATGAGCGCTTGAAATTGTCTCTAGCCAGACGAGAAGCCAAAAGATTAGCAATTCCGGGCTACGAACGGACATGGTTCGATAATACAGAGGAGTGGGGAGGAAAATTCACCGCAGCTGCAGTCGCCAAACTCTTCGCCGCAGTCATTACCTACCCCCATGAAGTGGTCAGGACGAGATTAAGACAAGCGCCCACAACTACCACGGAAACCGGTAAAGTCACCCTCAAGTACACTGGTCTGGTGCAGTGCTTCCGACTGGTGGCCAAAGAGGAAGGTCTTGCGGGGTTGTATGGAGGCATGACGCCGCATTTGCTTCGGACAGTCCCCAGTGCCGCCATCATGTTTGGAATGTGAGTATGAATCAGGCATGAACTAGATCACAAGCTGACCAATCAGGTATGAACTTATCCTACGTCTCTTCGGTACAACCTCATAGACCGACTTGGCCGCATCATGTCCTCCGGCAATACCGTCGTCCTTGCATTTGTACCATCACGATGCCTTTACTAAACTACCACCGTAGCGTTCATATCATCATCGCCTTCAATCACGGCATTAACAGGGGCGTTTCTCATGCTTGAATCAAATCAGAAAATCTTTTTGCTATAGAATTGGAGTCATTCTGGAATGGTGAAGAAGGATATGTCCTGGGCGGAAGAGAGACTCTCCTCCTGATCTTTGTACGATAAAATTATTCTCATCATCCTCTTCCAAAAAAAAAAAATAAGGCTGCCGATTTGAGCTCCCGGACAGATCAGATGAAGACACGCCGAAATCTGTCCTGAACTCGGCATGACAAGAGCCCTCTTGAATTCGAGGTTTCATTGACTTGTCTTACATTTCTTCAGCCTACCAAGATCTCAGGCTGAAACGGTGTCAACTGTTGTTGCTCCGAAACGTTCAAAAAGTCAAAGTTTCGTAAAGGCTTGGCGTGACGTTTATTTACATTTTCCGAATTGAGCCAAAGCCATTGAACGAACACGGGATTTCAACCTCGAGATTTTTTGTTCTTTGACCAAAGCCCCAAACGCCATTATTTGAAATCCTGCAAGTCGAGAGCCTAAAATGCCACTTGTCGACTACAGCAGCGTCCTTGCGGCCCTCCGCGCCCAACAAGCCGAGCAACCACTCTCGATCCTCGCCCTGGCTGAGCCGATTATAGCATCCCAATCGCAATCACAGTCTCAATCGACTTCCCACCCTCAATCCCGCCCATCAGACACATCCAACTCCCTGTCCCAAACCGCTTCAGACCCCGACCCATCGCTCCTAACATCGGCGTCTCTCTCCGCAGACCTGACGCACTACAAAAACCTCTTCTCTAAACTCCGCTTCAGTTACCTCGAGCAAGTAACCAAGGAGAAATACCTGCGCAGCATCGTAGGGGACCCGCCCCTTGTTGTATCTCACGATGACAACCTCGTGCTCGAAGACAAGTTGGCCGGCATGAAGACCGAGCTGAAAGGCAAGAAAGCAGAAGTCGACGCCCTAGTCGCGGAGATGGAAGAGACGGCCAAGCTTCTTGCGACGAGTTACGAAAGCGTCAATGAAGGGATGCAGACACTGGAACGAGTACCGCCGGAAATCGAGCGACTGAGAAATGAGATCGAGAAACTGCAATCTGAAATCGTGACACGGAGAGGAAACCATGATGACGGCCATAGTCCCAAACCATCCAAAGATCCGAGAATGAATATGTCTCTGGACGAGACTGAACAGGCTTTAGCGGAGCTGCAAAGCCGTAACGAAGAGATAGATCGTCAGATCGACTCGCTTCAGCGCCAGATGCCCGGGAAAATTAGAGATGTGGAAAGAATGGATCGCGAGCTGGCGGAGTTGGAGAAGAAGCGCAATGAGAGTTCGAGGTTAGCTATGGAGGTTAGGAGGCGGAGAGAACTTGGTGGGAGAGACGAGATGGAGGATTTGGGAAAGTGGTATCGAGATTCGGAGAGCGTGTTGAGGTGCCTCTTGGATGTGCAGAGTTGAAGTAATTGGATTGGGAAAATTGAATGGCGACGATGGCTGGCCTTTACGAATTGCATGGCTTTAGGGACATTGAGTCTAGTGGTTTTTCTGGCGGGATTATTTCACTGCAAGGAGTTGGGAATGAGCAGCTCCGGAAATGGCATCGGCAATAATGGGACGATGCAGTTTGCACAACAGAACGCGTTGCTTGTTTGCTGGCCGATTAGATTTCAGTCCAAGGCTTGATCTCTTTTTTTTAATGGTATCGTATCACACTTTCTAGCCTTGGCTTGGCTTGTCTTGTTGGCCTTTCTTCAACATCGAGTCACTCTCCATCATTGTCAGTCAAGGCCCGTGATCGCCATGATTTCAATCCCCATGTGAGTCGTAACCCAACCAGCGCCGATGCCGAGACACACATGACAGCAATACGGGCGAGGCATCTATTCTTCATCATCACCAGCCTCCTCCTCGTCATCATCCTTCTTCTCTGCAGCCTTGGCCTTCTTTCTCCGAACACGACCAGGACGCCCACCACCAAACGGACTCGTGAGAGCAAAGTCGATATGTTTCTGGGAATCCAAACGGACGACAAAGCTGGGGACGTTGACAATCTGCTTGCCGACGCGGATGTGGCGCTGTTTGATGAGCACACGGGCATGGTGGATCGACTTAGCCAGTCCCAGCTTGTATACGCAGGTTTGTAGTCGACGTTCCAAAAAGTCCTCTACCTTCAAGGCCAGCACGTAATCGAGTTTCATGCGGGACTCGTCAAGCACACCGACACGGACGAGTCGTCGAATGAGGGCGTTGCCTTCGAAGAGACGCTTGGGGTCTTTTTCGTCGAGGGTCAAGAGCTCACTGTTTGTAGAAGTTGTCAGTTAATTATACTCGTTCAATTCCACCTCGGCATCCCAAAAAATGCCCAAGCATCTGGTAGATATCTCTTTTGGGGAGGCAATTTCATACCGAGCAGCACGACGGATCTTGGACAGAATAAGCTGGACACGCCAGACTTCGCGCTTATTGCGCAGGCCATATTCGCCGACAATCTTTAATTCCGAATCTCTATAGCAGACGAAGCGTTAGGAGATAAGGTTATCTCAGACATGAAGCACAGGCAAGCTAGTGTTCAGTGGCCAGGATACACATACAGACGAGCTGATTCGAAGGCTGTATGGGAATTTTGTCAGTCTCCCATTGCTTGAGCGAAATACCATTGCAGCAAATGGACTTACGTCGACGAGGGACCTTGTAAGTCTTGGAGTATGATCGCGGTGCCATGAATGCGATGAGAACTGCGCAATCAAGATGCTCGTCACGATCCAACGGTGTTGTCGTTGTCGTTGCAGAAGAGTAATTGACGAACGATTTCAGTGCGAAAATGAATAGGTATTGAAGCGCAAGAAGAAAACGTCTTGGCAGCCGCACATTCAAATTTGCTTGTTCGCCGATTCGGGACAATGGCTTGGCATCCACTTCACGACCAACCTCGAATTCCTCTCACGACATTCCTCCAAACCGACAAGTTTCCTCGAATTAAACCGGCACAATGGGTCACTCTCGAGGTCTCCGGTCCGGCACGCGCTATGCGTTCAGTCGCGGTTTTCGCCAGAAGGTACAGAATTCCAAAACCTAAGTTCACGGAAACATGCGAAAAGTATGAGGACTAATTGTTGCTGTGCAGGGCCTGATCCCTCTGAGCACATACATGAAAACATATCGAGTTGGAGACATCGTCGACATCAAAGCCAACGGCGCCGTGCAGAAGGGTGTATGTACAAAACGGACCTTTACCTGTCCTCTCCATTGTACCGTTCTTGAAAAGAAAGCTCCCGAACATCCATCCCAAGAGGAAAGACAATGAAGAAGAGACCAAGTGGCTGATATTTGCGGCTATGCTTTATAGATGCCTTACAAAGTCTACCACGGCAAGACCGGCGTCGTGTACAACGTGACCAAATCCGCCGTGGGTGTGATCATCTACAAGAAAGTCGGCAACCGATACATAGAGAAGCGAGTCAATGTCCGTGTTGAACACATCGCACACTCGAGATCGAGAGAAGAATGTAAGCAATAGCAAATCCAAAAAAAAAAAAAAAAAATTCCCTCCTTGAAGGATTTACCCAATCGGAGAAACTAGACGACACAAGAGAAAAGACATTTGATACTGACATGTGGGTGTGTTTCTTAGTCCTGAACCGAGTTAAGTCCAATGCAAAGCGCCGCCATGAAGCCAAGGAGAAAGGCGAATCCGTTCAACTCAAGCGTCTGCCTGTCGGCCCTAGAAAATCGCACGTCGTCAAACTCACTGAGGTTGAAAGCCTCGCTCCCCAACCTTACGATACACATATCTAAACGACTATTTTTGTCGAAGAGGTTGCTTTGGTTCGGTGTGCGTTTTGTCGGGCCTGGGAAGATAGGGAATAGTTATGACGAAGTGAGAGACATGCGAGATTAGTTAGGATGGTGTCGATGGACTAAATCTTCTGCATGGGCCGGCAGCGGATGTGATATGGTGCAGGCAATTTTCCAAGATTCCCATAAGGCCTCGAGGAAAGTGCTGGTCAAGGAACTTGAAGTGGACAGATTTTGATCTCAAGAGGCGACCAAGCAAATCAGACTCACCATCGAAATCTACTTGACCTGGTACGTTCTCGAGGTTCACTGGGCATTTCAAAAGCTGGCTGGCTGAACGATGGAGCATGGGTTCCTTGTGAAACTGAGTATTCCCTTTACGAGCACTAGAATTGGAATCATTTCATGCAATGTATCCCTCGACAATCGCCCTCTTTTGCCTTGCGGTGTTCCATCCCATAGACCATCGTTTCCTCGTTCCTACATCTTCCTCTTCTTCCCTGTGTCTCATCCAAACTCTTCCAGCCCAATTGCCATCATGATTCGCACAGAGTGTTCTGGAAACCTCTATCGCACAGCCAGCACTGTTCCAGCCTCTTTCCCTCTGTTTACCGGGGGGCAAACCGGCGAGATCACCTATCTACTCGAACACAGCGCCGGGGGAGAGCACTTTTATCCAGAAATTTATCATTCCTCAGCTTTCAGCTCGCAGGTTTCACACACGGAGTCCGATTGAGTGGAAATTGCCCAGCAGTGCCACAGGCATGTCGCTGATGCTGACATTTAAACAGCTATCTCTGAGCTACGATACACTTTGCTTTCACTGTTTGCTTCCGTGTCCATTTTCAGCATCGTGAGCACCTTCATCGCCACTCGTCGTCATTTGTTCGTGACTTTGATCCAGCTTTCAATATGCGCATTTATCCTTTGAAATGCCTTTGCCATGCAATTGGGTATCATGCCATTTCGCTCCAGCTCTAACGCGTTGCTGAAAAAAATTTTAATATCCACCCTTTCCACCCATTTTAGGTACCCCAAGATTCCGTGCATGCGCGCTGAGAAGGTCCCAAACAAAAAAGAAAAAGGCTAGCTCAACTTCTGCACGATTACTCCACGCAGACGTCCGCAATTTTCACTGAAATGCCCTCATGTCCTCGTTATTTCATCATTGTCATTATCTAGTCATCCGTTTCAATAGCCATAGTCATCGTCGTCGCTGTCACCGAGAACGCCAGCTGCAATGGCCTCCTCCTTCGACATCATCGCTGGATCTTTCAGGTAATGCTCCAAGAAAGCTGGCGTCGGAGAATCAGCCGGAGTAAATGGCATTGCATCCTTGTGCGAGCTTGTATCATTGGCAAGAGATACTCCTGACACACCCTTGGACTGAGACAAGCATGACTGTGGAGCATTCGCTTCATCTGGGCTGGTAGACGAGCTCTCCGTTGCGCCTAACGTCGAATTGACGGTAGAGACGAGGGGACTGTTATCAGACGCTGAGTAGTCATCGAAAATTCTGGCTCCGGTATTGGTGACTGTTTTCAATGGCGCGAGATCGCTCAAATTGTGTTGCTTAGATCGTGTCGGATCTTCGATAAGGGGCTGGAACACCGAGACTTCGTTTTCTCCGATGACACCTCGGTCCGGCGAACTTCCTGCTTGGACGCTCGGTGGTGAAGGTCGATCATTAGAATCCATCAAGTTGCCGCTGCCTTCTGTGTTGTCGAGAGCTTGTAACAGTGTCTTGATGCGATCTGATTCATTACCAGTAGTCTCCGCTTTCTCCATCGGTTCCGAGACAGCGACCTCGTATTCGAGAATCGTGTGATTCGCTATCTTCCCAAGGACATCCTCAAGAACCCAGGGAAAGCTAATGAAAGGCATTTCTACTGTATTGTCCGTGGGTCCTTCA
This sequence comes from Rhinocladiella mackenziei CBS 650.93, assembly GCF_000835555.1. Lineage (NCBI taxonomy): Eukaryota > Fungi > Ascomycota > Eurotiomycetes > Chaetothyriales > Herpotrichiellaceae > Rhinocladiella > Rhinocladiella mackenziei. Next base: position 2,582,744 of record NW_013550602.1, read on the forward strand.
ACATCTTCCGAGTTTGGAGGATTGTATGCTTCCTCCTGAACCTGACGAACCTCATTGTACGTGATGTGATACGCAGCCAGGGCAAAGGGGGCTAGCTTCTCGAATTCATTTCCTCCAGCCTCCTGAGAAATTGCTTCATAGTATTGCTCTTTGAGTGTTTTCGCATGCTGGCCAATCTCTTCATGAAATTTGAAATCCCTGGCTGCTTTGCTGTGATGAAGCACAAATGTCGACCAAACCTCGAATTCGGTCCGGATTTGATGTTGGGCCATGATTCGCCGCATAGCTTCATCGTAACTTTTCTTGAGTTTGATTACTTGCTCTAAAACCGGCTCTGGGGGAGGCTTGTGCGTCAAGATACGACGGTCAAATGCACCGCTCCAATTTGGCTGAAAATTCACCTTTTCAACGGCATCATACAATTGACCTAGTATCTTGCGAGATCGGTACACTCCATTTCTCTTCTTTTCCATGAAATGGGGCCAATTATTCCGTTCAAGATGTCGTTCCATCTTTGCGGGGACGCCTGTCTTGGGATAATCAACGGCCATAGAATGTAACTTGACCAGTTCCAGGCATTGACTGCTTCGGATACCTTCGTCAAGATAGTCAGCTGCGGCGAGATGGGCATGAGCAATCCTTCCAAGGTAGTCATTCTGAAGATAATCACAGAAGAAATCGATGATGTCGTCGGTGGAAATTTCCTCTTTGGTCACTGGATCCGGGGGTTCATAAAGAAATGGCTCTGCGTGCCACTCTGTCGGAATCAAATCAGGATCCCAAATGACCATATAGTCGTCGCCATCCAAATCACCTCCAGAACACATACTGGCCAAATCACGATCACCATTCGCTGGCATAACCAACACATCGCAGCAGTGGTGCAATTCTGGTACGTCAACTGCCACAACGACTCGGACGTCGCCTCGGTGAAGGGATGGGTTTCGGGCGATAGCACAGATCCCTTCCACAATTCGAGGCTGACCGGTATGCTGATCGGTGTATTGGATGAAGATTTGAGGTAAAGGTGGTTCTTGCGGTGGCTTAGTGGGATCATCATTAGCCTTGGGCTTTGTATACCCTTTTAGTGTGTTGGTCTCGTCCACGATGCCCAGGACGAACGCCCCCTGGGCAACCGGGATCTTCGCCTTCTCTTTGAGGTATTTCAGGGTCCATGCTCGATATAACCGCAACAAGGATGTTACAAATGGTTCGTTTGTCTGACGGAAACCATTCTCGATCATGGTAGCAATGTTCAGTGTCATAAGGTTGGGGTCGACGTTTTCACGCAAAGACCGTAGTGCGGCTGCATCATCGACCATGGCACGATCGAGGGCCCGGATGCACTCTTGTTGCTTTCGCAGGAAGACCTTATCCGGAACACCCAGGTCCGAGAGCACCAGGATAAGCTGACGATTCAAGAAAGGTTGCCAAAACTCAGACACACGAATGATTTCCAGCTCATCTGATTCGCAATCAAACTTGTATTGACTCGGTCGCATCCTGATGTCGTTGCCCTTGCGATTGGGATCCACGGCTAGGACTCCTTTGCAACCTCCAAGTCGGAATTGAAATGCTGACGGTGTGCGACCCTTACGACCCAAAGAGGTGGAAACAATGTTTGCGGCCAGTCCGGATATGATGCCAATCCCATCTGAAAAGTTGTATTGACCCTCGATGATATCCGGAATTGGATCTTTTTTCCATGACCGTCTGCTAACCCAGGAGACGGGTTTAGTCGTCGAAAAGCACTGGCCCATCCGCGCCGCGCGCTTTGCCACGACCTTTTCACGATCAAAGTTGCCCATGCTTTCCCTGATCGAGTCAGCGTCGATGTGGGGGTTGCGGATAGAGGCAAAGAAGTAGGCACCATGCTCTCGAAGCTGCGAGTTGCCCCATGCAAGAAATTCGTAGCGCCGATCTCCTAGAACGATTCCTTTTCTCATTGTTCGTCGGACTCGGTCAAAGATCAGCTTCATTCTGCCGTTGGTTGCCGAATAGAGTCGAGTTTTTCCACGGCAGGCGTCGTCTTCAAATCGCACCCGAAGGAATCGATCGCTGTACCGCTGGTATTTGCGCACAATTCGATTGGTGACCTCAACAGAGGGAGTGTGGAAAAGAATGCCCGTAGCCGTGACCGTGGCATGATAGAGTTCGACGCAGTTTGAAGGAAGCGCACGGGCCTTAACAGGCCGAGAGTATTTCAAATCCGTAAAGATTTCCATGGGATCGTAGACGCGCTTTTGATATGAATCAACGTGAACGAGCATTTGTTTGGCACGCTGGGTGGGTAGACTGATGAGGCGCTGGAGGAATGCTTCATTGATGGTGTATTCATTTAGCCACCCTTGAGAGATGCAGACTTCAAGCTGATAGCGCAGTTCGAATGGTAAATAGACAGCAGACAATTGTTCAGTCAAAGAGTGAGGATGTTGTGGACCATCGAGCAAATTCCACACTGGTGCTTCCTTCCCCGGAGATGGAGTAATCTTGAACGAGCAGTTTTGAGTGACCGGCACATTGAAATCCTCAAGCGCTCTAAGGAATTGTCGTAGACTGTCGTTCACCGGCGAACGCGGTCTCACAGTGACACGAAAGGTAGTCCAGCGTGCAATGTCAATACTGTTGTACAGCTTTCGTACAGAGACTGGGGTGTTGTCAATCTTTGCATACGTGTCTTTATCGTCGACAATGTCAGTTTGGCGTGACCAAGTATCGTCTGCCGACCACCTAAAAGCATCTGGGGCGTGGCTCATCTGCATCGCTTCTTTTAATTGTCTAGAATACCACGGAGGGTTGTTGAGGTGGAAGACCAATGAAGTGACACCATGTTGTTGCACCTCACACAGAGAGATCTGATCATCCAGAGCCACAAAGAAACGGTAAGCTCGTGTTGTTGACTTTCCTTTAGACTGCATTACAATAGGGAAGTGGACTTCGATTTCCAGTCGATTCAGGTTGAGCAATAATTTGATGGGGGGATCTCCCCTTGTCGCCTTGATTACCATTGATGTAGGGCGTTCTAGGTAGCCGAAATCAATGGCCTCGGCGTGTAAGGTCATTTCAGGGTGGTATTTGATACCTTTCCGGATGGGGCTTTCGATCGGACGTGCTGACATTTGGGTGTATGCGTAGTTGACTTTGACCTGATGGCGAACCTCGCGGCCTCCGTCTCGAATGCGGAATTCGATTCCATTTCTGTAAATGGGGTCCCACGGAGCTCTGTAAGGAGGTGGTGGTCCAAAAAGGTCAGCGAGACGCAACGTGGACTGAGTGCAACTGTACATACTTGAAGGTGACATGGGCTGTTCTTGCAAAGACACCCTGGCGGGTTTCTTCGATCCGAATAAATTCGACCTTTCCAAATCTTTGGAGGTTCTTGTGGATATCGTAGGTGGTGGTTCCCCGAGGTAAGTTAGGAATGAAAGCTCTGACGGAGGGCCACTTCCGCCATTCCTCAGCCGGAGGTCGACGCGTTGGGTCTGCCACTGCTACTTGTGGGCCGGATCGGCTGACCGCCGCGTGTGGTCGTGGGTCCATTATGGCATCCCGATCTCTCCTAGCTAGGTGTTCTGAGAAGAGCGAGTCCTCTTTCTCAGAAGCGAGTTAGTGTATGAGTCCTGTTCGAGAAGAGAAGCAGCGGTGACAAGAGAGCAGAATAGCAGAGAGGACGAAGTCTCGCGAGGTGGTGAAAGATGCGTGTGAATTAGAGTCGAAGCCAGCCAACGGCAGGAAGAGGATAGACCTGTCGCCGAACGCTTAGCGGCTGGGCAGTTTTGCAGAGACGCGGGACGAGACGAGGCTGCGACAACTCAACTAAACGACAGGATGGGGGTAGCAGAGAGGAAAGAATTAGCAAATGTACATCACGACGAGGGAGGGATCTAAGAGGGAGGTCCATAGCCATCCACAACTGCCTGGCACCTGAATACCGAACAAAGACGTCCGTTGTGGTAGTAGAATGAAGCGAAGGCTCCCTCGGCGGCCATCACTCCGCTTCATTCACCTTAGCTCTGATCTTTTGATCTGTTGATCTTGATTGTTTTGTTGCCGTCGGCAAGATGTATCTGTGAAGATATGCGAAAGGTGGTGTTTAGAGCTATCCGAGGGGCCTGCCGCGTTGCCGCTTGAAAGGGATCGTAATGAGAGGGAGTTACGAAGGCCGTCACTGTCATGTTGGTACGGTGCAAGAGGAACTACCCAGGTAGTAAAGAGAGAGCATTCGATACAGACCCGGGAAGTCCATCATTCTCAAAGATTCGGCCAGATGGTGCTTTGGAAACTTCCTGTGTCACATATCGGCTAGTTGAGCGGATCTTCGCAAACGGAGAGCAAGGTGAACGGCCATCACACGGATAAAATGCAGCCTATAAATCTCTGTGTTTGTAGAGTCAAAGGTGAAAAACAACAATCATTTCGACAGATGGAAAGAGGTGGGCACCTTGCTTTCGCTCAATGCAGAGAGCGCCGGCGGCGGACATTCTTCAGGTAATTACAAGTCTTGGGACTTCTTATCCAGCAGTCTGGGTCGAGGTACAGTATTCTCGACCAAGACGCTACTCCCTGGGCCAGCCCCAGATAACCTTCTACGTCGGCCGAAAAGAGACCGAGCACGACATCACCTCAAAATTGCGGAAGATGGCCCTTAAGGGTGGCCCTCACCCTTGACGGAATGTCAGGACCGTTAAGGGGGAGGGTCACCCCCAACTGCAAAGTTTCCGGCAACACGGGTTCAATTCCGTCATGATCAAACTTCTTATGACCACAACTTCTCTCGTCTTGGACTTGGACGCCGCTACGCGGTTGAGGCTCTTGAAAACCTCAAATAATCTCATCAAAGGCTGCAGGGTAGAGAGGAACGTGAAAATGGCGGGGAAGATGGGACAGAGATTACAATTATCAGAGGCATGGGCGCTGGTGGGCTCCACAAAATGTCGCTTCGCCACCGCTCGTGCTTGGTGCCAAAGGACAGGATGCGCTACTCCCAAAAGAATAGCAGGCAGAATGTGTTATTCATCAAGATCTTCTACCGCAGAATCTTTGGCAAAACCTAATCTTCCCTTATGGACCACCGGCAGAGCCTTACTCCTCGCTGGCGCGTTGGGCTCCATTGGATATGCGGTGGGTGTCAACGATGCACGGAACCATGTCGACGAGCCGGGGCCACGAAAACCCAAAGCTCCCAGATATGCGACGAAAGATGAAATGAAAACGGCCATCATCGAGCTTCGTAAGGTGCTAGGTGAAGACGCCATCAGCACCGACGATGACGATCTTCAAACTCATGGTTACTCGGAGTGGTCCTCGGTCAATATCGACCAGCTGCCAGTGGCCGTTGCTTACCCCAAAACTACCGAGGAAGTCTCCCAGATTGCCAAAATTGCTTCCAAATATAAAATCCCCATGATTCCATATTCTGGTGGTTCCTCGCTCGAGGCCCACTTCTCGGCGCCATACGGAGGATTCAGCATCGACTTTGCATTCATGGATCAGATCCTTGCCATTCACCAGGAAGACATGGATGTTGTCGTACAACCGTCCATTCAGTGGATGGACCTTAACGACAAGCTCAGATCCACAGGTCTATTCTTCCCTGTAGATCCTGGGCCATCGGCAAAGATCGGTGGGATGATTGGGACCTCATGCAGTGGGACCAACGCCTTTCGCTACGGTACCATGAAGGATTGGGTCATTAATCTGACAGTCGTCCTGCCAGATGGTCGCATTATCAAAACAAGACAGAGGCCTCGGAAAACATCAGCTGGTTATAATCTCACCGGCCTCTTTATCGGTTCCGAGGGTACTCTCGGGATTGTGACGGAAGCCACTCTCAAGCTAGCGGTTATTCCCCAAGAAACAAAGGTTGCTGTTGCCACATTTCCAACCATCCGGGACGCTGCCGCAGCAGCGATGCAGGTTATTCGCTCGGGAGTTCCAGTTGCGGCAATGGAAATCATGGACGATGTTCAAATGTCCGTAATAAACAAGGCCGGAGGCACGAACAGGACATGGAAAGAGGTTCCCACCATCTTCTTCAAATTTTCAGGAACGTCGGTCGGGGTTCAGGACAACATCAAAGCCACGACACATATCGCCAAGGAGAATAGAGGTGGTAACTTCATCTACGCGAGCAATGAGCAAGAAGCCCACGACCTCTGGAAGGCGAGAAAAGATTCACTCTGGAGCATGCTGTCATTACGTCGCGAGGGAGATGAAGTTTGGTCGACCGACGTGGCTGTGCCAATCTCGAGGCTGCCCGATATTGTTGGTACATATATTCCCTTCCAGACCCAGTCCAATAGCTGATGTCTCTACAGAAATAACCAAGATGGAAATCGACGACCTCGGCCTTTTCGCCAGTGTGCTAGGCCACATTGGAGACGGAAACTTTCACACCTCGATCCTGTACAATCGAAAAGATCTTGCAGAACGAGAAAGGGTCGAGCGGGTCGTGCATAACATGGTGCATCGAGCTCTTGAAATGGCACGTGACGTTATATCCCCTCTTCGAAAGTGTATACATTCTCACTTGCTGCATCATAGGAAGGAACATGTACCGGTGAACACGGCATCGGTCTGGGCAAAAAACAAAGTCTGATCGACGAATTGGGTCTCGACGCTATTGCAATAATGCAGACGCTAAAACACAGCCTCGATCCATTTTGGTTGATGAATCCCGGCAAGATCTTCGACGCGATAAACGCAGAGAATACCAAAAGCCAGCCGGAAACAACTGCAGCCTCGACGATTGAGAAACTGAAAAAGCAGATGAAGATGAAGATGCGTCATTCGTAGCTGGGAAATGGCGTGGACGTATGCGAACACAGCAGTGACATATTTGCTGCGTGTGTCGTCAAGTATTTCCCCACATATTTATTCTGTTTGCTTGACAACAGCCGAAGAGCATCCCGAATTTCCTCGCCCTGACACGATATCCTAGTTCCTTGGTATTATATTGGAGGGCTTTATCATCAATGAAATCAACGCCAAGGATGACGATCTCGTGGTATCTGGGAGGGTGGGATGCTCACCCAATATAACGATGGCGAAGATTGGAAAATCCTTGTAAGAAATCTGCTGGGGAATGAACTTTGCACATTTCGGTAATGTGCCGACAAGATAAGTGCCGGGGTTTCTCTCCGTGCTGCACTACGAGAGAATGGCGAGGGAAAACGAATTTCAGTATCATGATCTATGCGTGGCGGCACAACATTCCGTGACCAACGAAACGGAGCCAATGGACGTACCATCCTAACATTCTATTTTTCATGATCGTCATTCAATATTTCAAAAATCTTTGCTCAAGCCTCCTGGCCAAGTTAACGCATGGTGTATCGACAATTCGAAGAAATACATCGGCGACCCAGATGACCGTTATAACAATCACAACCGAAGCCTTGAGGAAGTCGAGCTCGAATTGGTGCATGATCTCCGGCGTTTCCACCTCAGGAGTGCGAGGGAGGGTCTAGGGTGAATGGGTCAGCAGATTGGTCGCCCCAATTACAGCGATATACCGTACCATGTATCCCAGAGTATGAATAATAGGTCCATGCACGACGTATAATGGAAAACTGATCTTACCCAAGTATTGTATCGGACTCCAGCAGAAAACGTCTTTTCGTAGAAAATCTAAATGGCATGTGGTCCAGACGATCATAATCGCGCCAATTGTTGGCCAAAATCGGTGCTTCTCGGTAAATTTCGAGGGAATGAGCGGTGTTAAGCTGGTGTAGCCGGGCGTAGCATGGCCGGCAGCATCGGGGTAGGAGAGGAGAAAGAGCGAGATGACGATCATTAACGTGCAAAGAAATTTAGTCAAGAATTTCGGTTTTAGAGGTTGAGTCGTGGAAGACAAGGAGGATGAGCCCAACGTCTTTGCGGTCCGAATGATGTCCAACTCTGCAATCACTGCCCCCGCCCAAAACGGCCACAGGTCCCATCGGTCCTGAGACACTCCCCATGTCATTAGTCCCACAAATGTGGTCATTCGGAGCCCGGTCGACATCCTTGCCACCATCATTTGTGTCAAGAAAAGAGCCAGACTGCAACGAAACTCCACGGGTATAGTCCAGAGGTGCCTATCTAGTTCCACTGAACCCGCAAATAAAGACCAGTCAAACACATTCACGAAGATGAGCATCTGCTGCAGCCAGTCCGTGAACTGCAACCATGGATCCGGCTGGGTGTAGCAATGATCTTCCGGGATAGCACGCATCTGCCCCGCAAAGTCCTCGGTGATTGTGTACAGGTTGAGCTGCGCCAAACAGATAACGAGAAAGGTAGAAGCGAAACAAGGCAAGAAGAGTCGTAATCCGCGGCGGAAGACGGACGAGCTCATCGTCGTCATCAGTTGTTCGTGTTGTTGTGAGCGCATCAACTTGAGAGGTTTGTAGCTTAACGCGTAGCCAGAAATAACGAAGAAGATGGCGACCATCGGTGGTCCGGAATATAAAAGGCGGACGATAGGGAGGCGGAGGAAGTTTCGGTATGTAGACTGGTTGTGAGGTCGAGATTCAGAGTCGGAGTCTGGGTCGGCGCCCCATGCATGGCCGATGTCGAATGAGCCATATGTCAGGTGGCAGATGAAAACAACGAAGGCGGCTAGGCCTCGCATGCCGTCGAGGAACGCTGTGGGCGGGAGTTTATCGGCTTTGTTCCGGCCATTTTGGTGTCGCGGATGAAGAAAGCTGGGGAGGAGTAGAAAGAACAGTTGACTCAGTGATCGGGCAAAGTATCGAAGTAGCAAGCAAGGCGAGGTGATGACGAGCTTGCTAGACATGCAGCTCTTTAGCGAAGGAGCAATTCGAGTGGTGTGTTCATCGGAGGCGAAGTCATATTTCTCGCTGAGGAGCCCAACCCCAGATTCGTCGATGCTGAATCGCGAAGTGGATTGGCTGAACGAGCTCATGATATGGCACTGATTTTGGGAGCATCTCAAGGCCAAGCAGAACCAAGATTCCAAAGAAACCAAAAGGTGGAAAGGACAGCAAAAGACTTGAAAGTAGAATCACGTGAAGTATCACCAACATCCACCGCGGAAGCAGAAATCAGCAACATCAGGGATAATAAATACGGACACTCCGACAGCATTGTCAGAAGATCTGTGGATTATGTTTCTCCACAAAACCCGCAATTTTTGCGTGGGTCCAGCTGATCCTTTCGAGCTTCGATGGTTCTGTGGCAAATTTTTTAAGCCCACAACAACGCATTTGCAAAAGGCGGGGGATTCTCTTTGGGCCTGACGCCATATTTGATCTTAAAGGCATCATGAAAGACTGGAGCTAAAAAGGCACCGGTGCTCCTCGGAGAAGGCGTTCACGGTGTAGTAGCTCAACATAAAGGAGGTGGCATCTCTTGAACCGCCCATAACAGCCCGCTTCTGATCCCCCAATTTGGCGTAAAAGACTAGGCCAAAGTTAGAATCGTCAAAGAGCTTCCCCGGCCTTTGATTTGATGGATTTGCAAATGCAAGGGCTAGCGTTGACCATGCCAGGATGGAAAAAGAGGCAATTTGCATTGACGATGTCTTAGCTGGCCCTTGTCGACCGGTTTCACATTCCAACGCGTCCAGCCAAAATGGCAGGTTTGTCGAACTCTTGAACTTTTCTTTGGCCGAGCCTCGTCCCGTTATTTTCCTACCGTTGTGCTGCAATTACTCCACGAGAACACCCACAACTGCTGGTAGCATATCCACGAGGGAGCAAACAACAGCAGTACCAAAAGGCCCAAAAATCTTGGTATCTCTCACAAAGCTAGGTTTTGCGGTTCTGAGAGCCCATGGACACTACGGTCTGTATGCGAATACTCTGCCGCCTGTTGTGGGATTGACTAGGGAAATTCCCACCAGCGTCTTGACAATTGATATCTTCGGTTACGCCCTTCATAAGAGTTCTTACGACTCAAACACAGAGACGGCCTAATGTAGAATGCTTGCTAAGACCGCCACCGTACTCTCCGCCATAGCTGGAAACCCTCCACTTCCCCAGTTTTGAACACCGTCAAGCCTTATTCCACCAATGACAACGCCTGCCCGAGATCTCACAGATAGGCGAAGTCCAACGCAACCTCCATTAGGAGAAAGATCTACAATGTTAGTCGAGTGGAGGCTTGTTCCTCCCGCATCTACGTTGACAGGACAGTGGAACGCGTTGATGTCCAAGTCTTTGTCAGGGTCAGAGCTTGAGCTTTTGCTTTCTTCGGAGAATAATGTCAACCTCTTATCCAGGGAAAAGTCAGACTATTAGCACATATTCTTCGAAAGATTTCATCTGTCATGATCGATTTTGAACCTTCAGCTAGCCCGAGGAAACCTGTTATGCACCTTTCCATAATCCATCTAACATATATATGTGAGTCCGTTACCTTATTTATCCCGCAAGTCTGACTCGCAACACGGGGGAAAGACCCATAAACCTGCGCTCTTCATAAAACCGAGAGACCAACACTTGATACTGTCGAAAAGTCAACCTGCCAGAAAATCCCATACATTGTTTTATACGAAACTAGACGCTTCGCTGAAGAGGTCATCCCTTGCAAGGACATACGAATTTTAAACACCCTGCACTTGCTCAATTATATCAGTTTCAACAATGGGGCCATTGTATCTGCCTCGGAGATACCCAAAATAACTGGCGAGCCCGATGATGTTGGTACCTCCCCAGAGCAAGCAAGACCAGTTCATCGTCTCCAGGGTCAAATCGGTGCGTACAGACGGGAAAAAGCTAAAAGTCATCACGACGGCGATCCACATGAGTCCAAAGACGTTGCAGAAAATGCCGAAACCACGACCGAGGGTCCAAGGCCCGAAATGAATTGAGGACGGATTGAAAAGCTTTTTCTGCAAGAGGAGCACCATGGGTAGGGTATAACTGCCGAGATAACCGGAGATAACAAGCGAAGCGACGGCATTGAAAGCTGCAGCCGAACCGATGTTGATGAGGCCAAGGAGCATTGTGATCATGACCGAAAGAGCGACCGAATACAGAGGCAACTTTGTCCGAGGCTCGACTTTGGAAATGAACCGCGAGCCAGGCAGGCCATTGTCACGGGCAAAGGCCCACGTCATTCGAGAAGCTGCAGCCAGGACGGCAATTGTGGCAAAAATCATCAACGAAAGCACGACCGCACTCATCACGGTTGCTCCACCTTTTGATTGAACGGCTTGGTAGAAGATTTCGATGAATGGAAAGCCGGTTGTCGTCGAAAGGGCATTGTCGATGTCTCCGATGCAGAAAAGAATGGCAATGAGCATAGCGAAGCCCATAGTGCCGTTTAACCCGATCGAAGCCACCAGGGAGTTGGGAACGACAGTTGAAGCATTCTTGATCTCTTCACTCATGTGAATGGCTCCATCGGCTCCAATAAACGCGAAGACTGTCGTGATCAAGCCAACGAAGAAAGATGTTCCCTTATCGTAGCCTCCATTGTTGAGGTATTTGACAAACACGTCATGGGCAGTACCATGAGGTGCCAGATACACCAGAGTGATGAGAACACCAAAGAATCCAACAATGTGGACAATCAGGACTGCACCTTCGACTTTTGGCAGTTGTTTCGCCAGGTAGGTGTTGAAAAGCATTGCCAGGAGGACAACTGCATACAGCAGAAGTGTTCCATGCCACCGTTGAAAGTCATAGTTGGGGTAATTGAGGACGAGAAGACCCTGGATAATGGTACCGCCGAGATAGGCTGCCGATGCTAAACAAGCTTGCCATGAAAGAACGGATTGCCAGCCAGTGATGAAGGAGAGAAAGTTCCGGCAGGATTTGGGAGCGAAGAGAAAAGTCCAATGGTATTGTCCACCAGCCGTGGGCGCCCTATTCCAGTCAGCGGGGAAGTCAACTTTGAGCCCTTTCGTCCACTCACATTGACACCATTTCAGCCAGAGATGCGACCACCGTGAAATATCCAAGCCAGCAGAAAAGATAGCCATAAACGAGGCCCGCCGGTCCGCCATCGGTCAATCCGTACACGAACACGGTCAGAAGACCTTCCCAAGTGATCATCAATGTGCAAGAGAATCCCAACATACTCATAAACCCGAAGTTACGCTATTCAAAGTCAGTCATTCGAATTCCCGGCGCAGATCCAACTCCGTACCCTCAATTCCTGGCGCTTTCCCAGCTTCGCCATCTCCTGTTCATCTCGATTGACCGATTTCTCGCCGACATGCTGTTCAGACGAAGATGATCTGGAATGGTGAATCTCTGAAGCGAGCTTGCTCCCGCTTTTCATGGCAAATGTGTCCGCCATCCTGGTGCTCTTTTAAAGAAAAGTGCTAGCTGAATGGTCTTGTCGTGCAACGATATCAGAGCGAGGGGGTTGAATGATTGAAGCAGTTGAGCAGTGATCGACGAGTTGCCTGCCCCTTGAAAAGGAGAGAAATGGCCGAAACCAGCAAGGAAAGCGAAGGCAGTGAGGTGCAAAGACGGTATCGTAAGACTTCACCGGCGCAAAAAAGGTGGGTAGAGAACTACCCTATTCTTCCCATGCAAAGAGCGGATCTTGAGCTCTTCTCTCTTTTTCCTTCCAGGAACGACCTCCCTGGCAAATTCTAAACAGCGGCGAAGTTCCCAAGGGAGTACGCAATTCCTGTGATTTACGTGGCCCCCGTGGACAAGAGATCTCGCATTTACTGGCGGACTGGCCGGTCGAAGATGGGTGGTAGCCGGACAAATGTGACGATCACATCGGCGGGCTAAGGACTATCCAGGACATCTACCAGTTCGAGCAAACCCTGGATGGGGGTTGCGTTTGAGGAGAACAATGCTAAAAGGGCCTCCAGGATGATTGCCTAGGAGGGTGGCTTGCAGAAGGGCCAGGTCATCGAGTGGGGGTTGAACGTGTCTTCGACGTGGTTGAAGTGAATTTCTTTTTCTATTCAAATGTTTGAACCAGGCCAAATACTGCTTGGACACCCTGCATGGTTAGCTGCTTGCTCACACGAAGTGAAACGAACAATATTGCCTCGCATGTTTTGGTGGCGTCCCTGCAAGTAACCATTTCAATCCGTGATCGACACGAACGTCTGCTGGATTTGGCACGGTCGTACTTCACATAATTTCCTCGCGCTCGAGGTTCTCTCGATACTTACCAATGAATTCCTTTTTGGCAGCTCATCTTTGTCAACGTCGTCGGAAATCGAAGTCTATCATCTCACCAACAGGAGGCACTCGTTGATGTTGCAATGCTCAGGCTCAAAGCCGAGTTCGGGGAATTTAGACAAAGTTCGGCAGCCGCTTGCTTGAGTCTGGTAGACTTTCGGGAACTCAATCGTGTGACTCCACGAGCGAGGCACTATCAACCCCTGTGGAGTCCTCTAAAAATGCTTGAACGCGTGGGCAAGTCAAAGCGCAAGCTAGTCAACTTGATCTGGCTGACACAATGGATGTCAGTGATGAGTGAGCTACTGAACAGGGATCCATTTCCGCAAACACCATTGACCGTTCCGTCACAGATTGATCATTCATTTCTTGCCTGAAAGAGCATCTCTGCCGTGATCCGGGGTCGTTTGCAACCAGAAGAAACATGATTCGTTCGACAACGAAAAATCGGTGTTAAGTCTCGCAATGGGTATTCTCTGTCTCCATGCAGCGTCAAGGTCCATGAATCAGACTGAATTAGCATTTTTTGATAAAGATATTTGCTAATGCGAGAAGCCTTCCTTGTGGAACGAGTTTGTGTGCCTTCAGTGGAGCCTGGCGAGCTTGCTTCAGATAAGACCATGACAAGGCCATGGTCAAAGCTCTACCAAGTACAGGCTTAACAAAAAGGATCGTCGCTGTATGTCTATCACAACAGTTTCGGGTGTCTATTTTGGGGGGAAAGTTTGCCATCCCACTGGAACACTATGGTCCCGGCCGCCATCTTCCCGTTGCCAGGTCCCCGTTGATAAGCCACCAACTATGGTCCCCTCTGGACGGGCAGTTGTTATCACAAGCTCATTGACCTCCGAGTTTTGTAATCCCACGGTTCGGAATTGCAACACAACTTCGGAGTTTTATGTTCATCATATGAAACAAAAGAGGTCAATTCGGAAAGAGGTATTCCTGGAAGACACACTCAGCCACAGGGACATGCCCTAGTAAGGATGCAGAGTCCTGGACAAAAAATTACGCAAAGACATTGTCCTGGCTAACGTGGGAAGGAACTCAGTTGGGGAGGCCCAAAAGCAAGAGCGGGTTTTCTCCCAAATCCCACATGTGCTTGATCGCAGGCCATCTATTCAACAGAATTCGAAGCGCTACTGAGCTTAGTCGCTCACTAATACACGCCTAAAACGGCCCCATGAGCTTTTCCCAAGACCCGTGACCGTTTGCTGGGCAGGAACACTTGATCAAAACGTCCACCGAACACGCTTAAGTTCGAGAGGCTGGCCATTGCCGGAACTCCAAAGTCTGGCTGATGGCGGGGCCATACAGAGACCCTGTGGACCGCCGTGGCCTCCACCACCAACAGCTCAAGGGACTCATTAACCTTCCCTTGGCTAGTGGCTGCGAGCAAGGATCACCCTTCTCTTAGCCGCGTTACCGTTCACCATCAGATTCAAACTTGCCAGCCCGGGGTCGCTATGTTCCAGCACCATTGAGAAGGGAAGTCCTGCAAACTAACCTGGCTTAGAGGTGTAACGGACTTCCATAGCTTCTCGATGAACGTTGGACATTGACCCCCGGCATTTGCAAGACGATAACCTATCACGCTTCTGGGCCACATCGCATCTGACCGGTCCTAATTGATGTCAACGACTCCCGGAGAGTCGAGTTTCTCAACCTCCATCTTTCTATCTTCGATTGTCGTTGTCGCTGTCAACCATCTGTCAGTACTCTTATTTGGGTGCTTTCACATCGCCGATTCTCCATGAATTGAATTCGTCGATCTGCGAGTGGACCCATTTAAATTCATACTCTCGCAAGACTTTTCCGCCTTCGTCATGGAGATCGCACATACTCTGTTCGCCCGGATACCTGTGATATCCGCCACCCAGAAAGGTCCTGTTGTCAATTTGGTGTCATGGGTTGCTATGACTACTACATGTCTGGCGGTCATTACTGTCCTCATTAGTAAACTGATCGTTCTGAGGAGACTGGTGTGGAATGATGCTATCATCATTGCAGCCATGGTAAGTCGAGCAGAATGATTGCATTGGAGACATGCGACACATTCTAATTATCTCTTCAAGCTATCTTCCATCGGATTCACCATTGCCATCAATAGCCAAGTAAGCCATGGTCTAGGCTCCAAATTGTCGACCGTCTCAAGTGCGGAGTACGCGGGCTTTCAAAAGGCTGGATATGCGTGGAATATCCTCTATATTGCTAGCTTGGCCTTCAGCAAGGCTTCTACCCTCTCCCTTCTTATCGCATTGTCACCAAATAGGACCTACCGTGATCCCATGCTGGCCGTGGGTGGGCTTATTGCTGTCTGGGCTTTCACTGCCGTCATTGGGAGTGCATTCCAATGTGACCTTCCACACCCGTATTTCATCACTACCAACGAGTGTTTCAGTCAGGTCGGGTTCTGGGACGCAATCGGTGTCATGGATATCTTAAGCGACTTCACCATCATGGCTCTTCCCGTGATATTGGTCTACAATCTACAGCTGTCTTTGCAAAAGAAAGTCGCAGTCTGCTTCGCCTTCTCGTTCCGCATTTTCGCTGCCGGCTGCACGATATGGCGCTTGAGCGGAATGCATAAATTCTACGACCGAGACGCAGACATCACTTTGGACAGCTGGCTACCAACCATTGCGACCATTTTGGAAGTCTTCTTCGGCGTCTTCTCAGCATGCGTTCCTCATCTGAGACCGTTCATGGAATCGATCCAGGCCGGCTATCTTTCTGGGGTGATCCAAGAAGGAGACGGACGCTTCGGCTATGGCAACGACAGCTATTTAATGGGCAAGATGGCTCAGAGCAAAGCCGCCTCTGCGATCCGAAGCCAGGCTCTCAAGACCGAGGCTCGAAGTGATAGCTTCGAACTTCCCCATCAGAGAACTAAAGGGGTCGAAGCCGCCGACCGTCATGGTATCGGCCATGCTCTGACCAGCAGTAACCGCGTCGTGATCAATACCGTGCGAGGCGGTGCGAAGGTGGAAAAGGACAGCACCGGATCAGTACCGGAGAGGAACAGGAGTGAAAGTATAGGGTCTGACGGTGCCAGAAGTCATGTGAGTGATGGCAGCAAAGCTATGATCATTAAGACCACAAAGGAATGGAGCGTGAGATACCAGGATGTATGATGGGAGATGTCAATCCTCCTTTCGGTGTTCTACGAATTTCTCTGTGTTTTTGGGTCCTACAGACTGGTGTGTCGTCCAAGCGAATGCGTTGCAGCAGGTATGCGTATAGGATTGTGTGTATGTATTCTACGACATATGGGTTTGATCTCCCTCCTGCTTCTGGGAATTTTTTTTTTTTTTTTTTTTTGTTGGCTGGATGTTGAGGAAACAGGGCCTTGAGGGAAAAGAAAAGGAAAAACCAAAAAGGATATGAAGCTGGTACTCAGGATATCCTTTGCTGTACAGCTAGAGACGGAATGATAGAAATATATCTTATGAACAACTCAAGATTAGTTTCTATTTTTCCCCTTTGGTTATTGGCCTCTCGTATCCGCTCATGCATGACCGTCAGAACTCCGGATCGACTACGGCACCAAGGACGATCTTTTCCGTGCCTCCACGCCATGCATGGAGCAGAATACGAATATCGCCGGTCTAACACCTACGTGAGGTGTGATGAGCTTGGACAGTCGAGTTCCGACTTTTGAGACAAAGTCTTGACTCGATTGATTTTCTTAATTCCCATGTCTGCGTTGCGAACTTGTGATCCGTCTAACGGTTCGATGATCCTCAAGGAGAAAGAGACAGCAACAGCCACATCGCTTCCGGTCCCTCTCTCACATAACCTTACAAATTCACCCTAGCGGAAGCCCTGGTCCGGGTCATGGCCCTGGCTCCGACCCTGGCCCAAGTACCTCACTCCGGATGTACGCCGTACCTGATATGGGAAGGGCGAATAAGCGATTCTGACGCAAGCTGCAACATGCAGCAGCAATGTAGCAGGCATGTTAGCTGGCCAACTGGGAACAAACCACGTCACCGTTCCTGAGTCCATCTTTTGGATCACATATCTAGTCGAGAAGTAAAATCACAATTTTCCTAGTCGTTCTGATACAGTGACACATTCTATGTGCCCCCGGTCCATGTCTACACCAGTCCATCCGAGCAAGCGCTGGCCCTTGGAGGGCAGTGTAGCGCAGAGCAGTGGGGGTTCACTATGCCGGTACTGGTAGCTTATGCGTTCGCCGGACTCCAGTTTCGTGTCCTTGAGGGTCCAAAGCAAATTACCGATAGTGCCTCGCGCAGGCCCTCAGGAGCAAAAGCAAGTTCTACAACCACGGTGTGGCCATGCCAGGTACATACATACAGTGCACAGTTGATAGACGATAGATAATCGAGAGCAGAAGCAAGCAAATACCAAGACACGGCAAACGGCAAGGCTAGGAAAGGAAATGTGATGACAAGGCACCGCTGCTTTCGGCCTGCCGTGCTCGGTGTGATGTTTCTTCTTGCGCCCGGCTAGACTACTTGTCGCACGAAATCAGGATGAAGCTTGGCAGTTGAGGAAGGGAAGAACGGAGGAGCCCACGAAAATACTATTGAGTATCTTGAAAAGAGTTTGGTGTCTTGAATCTTGACCACGCGGACAGTTACCGTGGTTGGCCAAACTGAAGCGGATGCGAAACCTGAGAGTAAATTACAGTCTTTGAGTGCCTGGAGTATGAGAGAACGTCACTACGAACATACGACCACGACTACATAAGAAAGTGTTCCTCTTTCTCAATCTCTCGTGGATATCATTGCCATGCATGGCATTTGCGCTAACTAGAGACCCCTTTAAGATGCATTGAACCACGGTCTTTTGCCTTTGCCTTTTACCTTTTGGTTTCGAAGCAAACAGCGGACAGAGTTTGAGCTTGAAGGAGCCAACACGTTTGAAGATCAGGATGGGCAACATATGCCACGCAGGTGCTTTTGCCGTTTGGTTCGAATATCGATCGTCGGCAGTCTCCAGGTGAGTTCCTTTGCTGGCTACTGGAGGGAGAGTTGATGTCTCCTTTGTCCCCATTTCAGGTGCCTTTTCCTTTGATTCGCCTGCAGAGAGCCGGGGAGCCCAAAAAAAAACAAAGGGGAAATAATAGGTGTATTAGGTAATCATGATCACGTGTCGAAGCTAGCATCACGTGGTATCCACGTGCAGTCTCAATTGGGGGGTATTATTCTGTACACCAACTTTTGTTATTCTGTACACCGGAAAACCTGCTTATTCTGTACACCATGCCTCAACTCTCCTTATTCTGTACACCACCACCTCTCTCTCGCCTTATTCTGTACACTTAACGCTCTCATCCTGTTATTCTGTACACCGCGCTAACAGAGCTTGTTGCCGTTGGCCCGGCGATGGCGAGAAAACACTAGTAAGTGGCGTAGCTGTGGAGGGGTGACGCGTTAAACTCTCCCCGTTATAGGTGGTTGCGAAGCAATAAACACATTTGATTCCCTTTTCCTTGGTAGATAAGTACCGTGCATTTTGAGCTTCTCTGTATACTTTGTAAATTATTGTGGCCTACACAGCCGGATTTGTGTAGAGATCCCCTGCACGGTCGATACCTCGTGCTGACTAAGGTAACAAACCAGCGCCCATAGGCTTGGGAGGACCGCTCATAAGCCGGAGGGGGAAACCGCCCATGAACCGGGGGGAAACCGCCCATAAGCCGGGGGGCAACTGCCCCGCTTATGGGCGGTTCCCACCCAAGCCTATGGGCGCTGGTTTGTTACCTTAGTCAGCACGAGGTATCGACCGTGCAGAGGATACCATCGTTAACCATCATTTCTGCATTCTATATAGGCAGACTTAGGTGTTGTGACATCACGTATCTTCGAACTGCGCAGATAACCGGAAAAATAAAAATCCGGACCAATCAAAAGCGGTGTACAGAATAACAAAATGTGGTGTACAGAATAACATTACCCGTCTCAATTCAACTCCTCTACCAAGACGAACTACAAGAGAAAAATACCACCTTAACGAATTAGCAAGGCGGACTGGGCCAATTCAAAACATGGCTCGCAGGCAGCCATCATTCTTATTTTTCAGCTTCATTTATCAGGCTCAGAAACTTTTTTTTTCACGCCTCCTGCCATACTGTATGTTAGCTAGCCCACTCGACAGGTGGTTCTAGCATCCATCTCTCTGGCCTCGGGATTCTGTCCCAAAACCAGTGGAACGTCCCTGAATCTCGAGCTCCGGAAATTTTTCTCTTGAGCTTGTATCTTGCGCTAAAATGAGCGATTCAACTCGGTCTCCGCTACTGACCATGCGTGCATGGACGCATAATGTCCAAGGAATTCCGTCGAAAGTCCTGTCTCTTTCCAACGAAGTGCCCCGACCTGCACTGAAATCCCCCACGCAGGTCCTAGTGCGTGTGCGATATGCAGCCTTGAACCCAGGGGGCTCGATCATGGTGCAGCTCTGCCCTTCTATTCTCCGGACAAAGCCTTGCATTCCAGAAATGGATTTCGCCGGGGAAATCGTACAAGTGGGCGACGATGCCGCGGCAACGCATAGCTTCAAACCGGGCGTCGAAGTTTTTGGCAGCATCCCTGTTCCCGAACATTTGAACGGGCAGGGTGCCCTAAGTGAATTTGTTTCTGTGGATGCAGCGAACATCTTGCCGGCTCCTGAGAAGGTGGACCTGCAGGAAGCTGCGGGTTTGCCAGTGGCCGGCCACACAGCCCTGACTTTGTTGGACAGTGCGAAGCTCGGGCGAGGCCAGAAGGTTTTCATCAACGGAGCTCTGGGAGGGATTGGATCGATGGTCACACAGATGATTCGTGATGCTATAGGAGACGAAGGCTACATCGTCGCGACGTGTTCTGGAGAAAAGGCTGCGTTGCTGAAAGACATAGGCGCTGACATGGTAAGATTTCCAGAGCCTGCCTTTATCATTCTTTTTCAGGCCTTGGCGCTGATCTGAGGAAGGTCATCGACCATCGAGCAAACTCTCCCGTCCATCAGTTTCTGGCCGAAAAATACTCGAATAACAAGTTCGACGCTGTTGTTGACGCGTATGGCGTGCAAGAACTAGTTGACAATTGCCACCGCTTTTTGAAGGAAGGCGGACCATTTGTCACCGTCGGCATTGCCTTTAAGGAGTATACGTACTGCAGCATGCTCTTTGCCGTAAGTCGAATGCTGAAAAACGTCCTGGTACCGCGGTTCCTCGGCGGACCTCCAAGAAAGTATGTCCAAGTATCCTCGCTTGTGACTCCGGAAGGACTTGAGAGGCTGAAGAAATTCTGTGACGATGGGAAAATGACAGTTCCTATCGATTCATGCTGGGAATTTGAGGATGTTTACAAGGTCCGTGCTCCTCGATCGCTTCTTCGAATCCGAAATGCTGATTTCACGATCAGGCTTACGAAAGAATGCTCAGTTCACGGGCCAAGGGAAAGATCATTGTCAAGATACACTAGAGAGCCGAGACTCTGAACATATTGGAAGAAGGTAGCCACACGCTTTTATCCTGCCTAAAGGTGCACCAGCAAAATATCTTAGTGCAACTGGGCATTTCAGGACTTCCTCATCCAGACCGACTCAGACATTGCGCATGCTAATATTGTCGAAGCGAGGGAAGTCCAGCTTCCGGATTCGCCTTCGCATGTCCCGACTCACTGAGATGACGTAGGGTCAAGGGTAGCAATACGATCTCGTTATCGGACAACGTTCAGAACTGTAAAATAAAATGCGTCAATTGAGCAATTCTCCTGATGAACGGTGGCGGGTGGACACGGATATTTCAAAAACTTGTCCATGCCTCGTGATGGCCAGGTGCAAGGGCGAAAATGAGCTAGTTATCCATTCGAATACACCAAGAGAATCCCATGAGCCTAAAATTTGAAGTGGATTAGAAAAACATGGGTTGATTATGAGGTTGTGTTGTCGGTGCTTACACATCTTTGACCGAAGAAGCGGGTGCAGGTCCATTGAGGATACCATTGCGCCATGTACCCTCTGTATCTATCTGCGGTCTCGATGCTACCTCCAACTGCAGTACCGGGTTCAGCCGACCAGAAAATTTGATATCAAGTGACATCAGGTGACTCGGCACATCAAACGGCGAAATGGCGACGAAAGCCGAGCGTTTGCCGCTTCGTCGTCAGTTGCCGGTCAGAAAAGATCCCTTGAGGTAGCATTCTGGGCCAAGCGGCACCATACTGCGGCACCGACAATCAATCTCTCTCACACAAGCCACAACTACCTTTTCTGTGCACTTCGAATTCCCCCCTGATTCGACCTCTCCAAACCCAGGTCTTCCTTCGCTGCTTTCTCGGCTTACGTGCTATTCGTATTCGCCTCCCCCACGGGGTAAAATGTGCATGTTCTCACGCCCAAGAACATCGAATATTCTACAGTTTTTCTCTAGATAGGATCGCTCGTCATCGGTCAAGTGATCCACAAGCAAAGCTGACAAGAGGCGGAATGTACATGTTTCATCGTGTCCGCGCCCTTCCGGTAGGCCCGATCGCCTTTGCCTCCATTGCTGTGAGATCACCGGGACCACTTAAGCCGAGCAGCTTTCACGCCACGGTCCACTTAGGCTGACCATTGTCCCCTGCACTTCACATATACAAACAAGGCTTGATCAAGCTTGATCTGGGATAACGCAGCATCAAACCAATGTCTACCCCGGCTACAAACGTTGAGCCAATAATTTTGCTGGTCTGGTGGATCAAAAGATGGTCTTCAGATGGATCCATCCTCTCAAGCTACGCCCAGGAGCCTTATTACTACGTCACGCGATCAAGAAGTTGGCCGTCTGCTTACAGAACTCCTGGAGAAGTCACTCATTTTGCTCCTCAATTGGATGGGAGGATGAATCCTCCCCCCCGTACTCAACCCAATGTCATCCGCGCTCCTCCACTTCTCGAAGTAACCTGACGGAACAACCTTGTCCACGTGCGATCCCATGACTTTCCCCCTGCTCCTTTGTGGAGGTTCCTTGAGCAAGTATAAGATCAATGTCTCCTCCAGTCCTGTCAGAATGACTCAGTCTCACTTCGACTTCCAGGGTGATTGAACCAGACCAAAGGAAATATGGGGTTTCTCAAGTCACCGAAATTCACGTTCAAGAGGCCCAAGCTGACTCGAGAGTCACTCGGCCTCACCAACTATGTCAGCTATGACCGATACAATCCTCACTCCACCGGCGCGACGGATGCCCGAAAATCATTGGGCAATTTGGATTTTTCACCACTACCACGAGTAACATGGGCGTCTTTCTGGATGGGTATTCTCATTTCGATGGGCGGTTTGATCTTCGGATACGATACTGGTCAAATTTCGGGTTTCCTGGCCATGCCAGATTTCTTGGAGAGATTTGGTCAGCATCACAGTGATGGTACAGCATATTTTAGCAATGTCCGATCGGGTCTTATTGTGGCGATGGTGGGTCATGTCCTCTCTACTGGCGAAAGTCGGCTAATTTGTACAGCTTTCAATTGGTACCTTGATCGGTGCTCTGATTGCCGCTCCCATTGCCGATTATATCGGCCGACGACTGAGCGTCACCTTTTGGTGCTGCGTTTTCTGCGTCGGCAATATCGTCATGATCGCATCCGAACATCACTGGTATCAAATTATGATGGGTCGATGGGTCGCTGGTCTTGGTGTCGGTGCTCTGTCATTGCTGGTGCCCATGTACCAGGGTAAGTCTGTTCGTTATCAGTTAACTTGAACCCACGGCTAATATCCACATAGCCGAAACAGCTCCTCGTCACATTCGTGGAGCGTTGATCAGCACATACCAGCTCTTTGTATGTCCCGGCTCCAATCCACTTGCATGTTCCATATCGGTACTAATGTGTCCTCCAGATCACTTTGGGTATCTTCTTGGCGGCTTGCATCAACTATGGGACTTATGAGCACCAACGTCACAAATCCGCTTCATGGCGAATCCCTATGGGTATTGGCTTCATCTGGGCCTTCATTCTCGGTGCTGGGATCTTGTTCTTCCCTGATACTCCCCGTTTTCTCTACCGCAGAGGAAAGAAAGAGGAGGCCAAACAAATTATGTACAAGGTCTATGGTGCTCCTCCAAACCATTACAGTGTCTATGTCGAATTGGAAGAGATTGAAGCCAAACTCCGAGCCGAAGCAGTCCAAGAGGGGCTCATCAGAGAATGGATCCATATGTTTTCTGCTCCCAAGATGGCCTACCGCATCCTCCTTGGAATGTTACTACAAATGTTCCAACAGTTGACCGGCGCCAACTACTTCTTCTACTACGGCACTGTCATCTTCCAGGCCACCGGGATCAACAACTCGTTTGTCACCCAAATGATTCTGAATGGCATCAACTTTGGCACCACCTTCTACGGTCTCTACATTGTCGAACATTACGGTCGTCGCAGATCCCTCATGGTCGGCTCGTTCTGGATGTTCTTGATGTTCATGATCTTCGCCAGTGTCGGCCATTTCTCTCTGGACCGTGATAATCCACCAAACACCGAATCCAGTGGCACCGCGATGATTGTCTTGGCCTCATTTTTCATCTTCGGGTTCGCCACCACTTGGGGCCCCATGATTTGGACTATATGCGGTGAACTTTATCCTTCCCGCTACCGCGCCAAAGGTATGGCTTTGTCTACCGCCTCCAACTGGCTCTGGAACTTCCTGCTCGCCTTCTTTACTCCGTTCATCACTGGCGACATCGATTTCCTCTACGGCTACGTCTTTGCTGGCTGTAACTTGGTCGGTTTTCTCCTGATCTACTTCTTCGTCATTGAAGGTCAAGGCCGAACCCTCGAGGAGCTGGATACCATGTATATCCTTGGTATCAAGCCATGGGAGAGTCGTAAGTGGGTAGCTCCACCCCCCGAGGAGATTACCAAGATCAGAAGAGAAGCCGGCACCGAAGATAACGTTGCAGAAGCTGGAGAAAGCCAACCCCCTGTTGCCAATGGAGCCAATGATGATGCGAATGCAGAGAAGGACTTGGAGCACCACGAATAGATTCGTTCAGACAAAAAAAAAAAAAAAACCTATGCAACCACGAATAAAGAAAGGGTGTCGTCGGATTGGGAAGAGATGAAAGAATCAAACACGCTAACAAAAGACGAGGAAGATAAAAAATGGAATTTTCATCGAGGCTGGAAGGAAGAATGAGCAAAACAGAAAGAGGTGGAAATACCCTGAGCATTTCGCGCTGTCATGATACACGCATACCTTACGATCGCTAAGTTTGATACCACGTGTGTTAACATACCTATGATAGCAGTTATGACTGCTAATCCAAGTAATAAAATAACATTTGAAAGAATGTATTCTTCTCCCGTTGAGGCCCCCCGTCTGCAGAGACGGAGATATCTCTCTCTGAGCCTCACCCACACATTACTCCCAATCAGAAGAGAAGGAAATCCGAGCATGGAACAGCCTAGTACGAATTTGAAAATGACTACAGCCTAATCTCCTTTACTCCGGATGTACTTGCCATGTCTGACAATCCAACGTCAGAGCTGACGACGATCCACGCCTTCGCCGCATTGAAAAGAAGAATGCTCGATAATGAGCCTCTCCTGCAAAGAGCGCCTTGCCGAGAGCCAAAGTCACCTGATTTAATCGTGGCCAGCGCCCGAAGGTGAACGCCATCGAGCGCGGCTGCATTCATAGCTGGGTTATCAGGCAAGCTCCACGTTTCGACCACAATACGCCGACGCCACGCAAACAGGGCAAAGCGATGTTGCCCGAGTCATATCGCAGAGTCTTGCTGGGCTTGGATTAAGGGAAAGCAACCGGATATCTAGATTTCCTCACGTGTAGAACTGCGATGTACGTCCGGAAAAACGGCTCGAGACATGTCGGCTATTCAAGGCGTCGGTTCTCTCATGACTTCCTGCTGCGGGTCGGACTTGTGTGATTCATGGCCTTACGAGAATATCTTCGCAGGAAGTACACCCTGCCATCCAAAAGGTTGGAAAATGGGGCAGCTGCAGTAGATCTTGAAGCTTGTCGTGAAAGTGATACATCTACATGGCCAAAAACAGTCGATTACTCTCCTCAGCAGCCCGTCAACAGATACATTTCTTCGGCCAATTAAGTACGATATCCCCCTACATAGCCTCCGACAATGACTTAGTGACATCCTCAGGACTACTGACGAACATCTTGACATTAAGTTTGGAAAAGGCAGAAAATCTCGTCGCTGGAAAGTCCATGAAGGCCTGATCTGTTGGTACTCAGAGTACTTTCGAAATGGCACAGTGCCTCGGACTACTCCTGGCGACAGTATGAATACTGCACCGGGGACGACTACTATTTTTACTGCCACCGGATTTCAGGAATCGCGAACAGGAAGATTCGATTTGGCCAACGAAAACCCGGCTGCATTTGAGCTTTTTCTCGACTGGCTATACAGTAATAACAAAGACGCTTTAGATTTCTCGGTGGCTGGGACATCAGATACTGACGACAAGGCATGGAAGGTCTTCGCCGTAAAAGCCTCCATGATAGCTGACAAGTTTTTGGTGGCCGATTTTGCAAAATTTGCGTTGGGAAAAGTCATTCAATATGCCAGTCTTCTGGATGTCTTTGACATGGAGACTGTCTACGAAGAGGTGCCAGCCGGTACACCAATAAGGCTGTTCGCGGCACGATGGGTGCGATTTCGACTCAGTCAACGGCCGAATCTATGGGAGTCGTCGCATAGTCGGCAGTTTCAGAAAGATCGAAGACGTCGTGAGCCTGCACGCGGTAGTGATATTGGCCATGCAGTGCTTGATCCTCGCAGCTTCGAAATCGTGCATTGGTTCAACGAATGTGGTAGAACAGGGGCTGCTTGTGGTCACGCGACGATACCAGTGCCAGCGCCGGTATCGGCAAGATCTAGTAAAACGACGACTGGAAAGGCTAAGAAGGAGGATCTCGATCGCGTATGGCAGAAACGAAAACAGACACGACAGCCGGTCTAGGCAGGTGAGAGCTCTGATTCCAGCCTTCTTGGTTGCGCACGGTTCGATTTTGATCCAAATAGGCACAGTTGTCCTAGGACTCGGTATTTTGGTTCTGGTCATCTTGTTGTCTGTCAGATTCTGCCAGTGCGGAGGATGCTCGGGTGGTCACCGTGATGGATGCCACTGCTGCGATTGCGACTGCCATCATTGGTGTGCGCATCACGCTTTCTTGTTCTGTTGTAGTTGTGACGGCTGTCAGTGCTGTGGAGGTTTTCCGTTCTGCTGCTTCGTTTGGTGTTGCTGTTCTGACGGCTATGATGACGGTGGGGGTTGTTGATTATTATGTTGTTAGATGTATTTGTCCTTACTACGACCTGATTAAGGGGCTGGTGGAGCTAGAACAGCTCCCTCTGACTACGGCATCGACCACGAGATTGCAAGGAATACATCGCTTGATCCTCGGCCGGTCAGTCATGTCGACAATCGTTCCCATCGAGGCTGTTCGAAATCAATTTCACAGATCTACCAGAAATGCCACGTGGGCAGCCACCTACCCCCCTTGTCACAAAATCTTCCATGCATCCATGAGTTCTCTCGCCGTCGCGACATGCGCAGTAGTCGGCAAGACCTGTGTCACCAACATCCCATGCAGACCAGGAACACTGTCAAAGCAAGCGTCTTCGGCAACCGTGACAATGTATCCTCGATCCGTCGCAGCACGAGTCGTACTCAACACACAACCCGAAGTAGAAACGCCGCAGAGAACAAGAGACTTGATGCCCTTCTCTTCCAATGCCTCCAAAATCCCATTTGACTCCAGCGCCGAAACCAAACCCGGTGCCCTCAAGAACGTCATCTCCCAATCGTTTTGGCCTAACGGAGCAATCGCCTCATTCTCACGGCCCAGCGCCGGTGTCGCAGCCAATTTATCCTCATACCACTTCCACCTCGCAGACAATTTGGATTGGGGTGCAGGTCTTGCCCCTGTGTCAACGAGACAATGGAAGACCGGCATGCCCTTGTAAAGTGCCCAATCACGAAGTTGCGCGGCGACATTGAGGACGCTGTCTCCTACGGGACCCAATTTGGTGACCACGAGGTTCTGATAGTCCATTAACAAGACGGCGGTTTCGGAAGGGGACTTGGAGAGTGGCGAGCCGGGGTCGGTGGGGTTGAAAACGGCGCCGGTGGTAGTTATCATTGACATGGCTTCAGCTCTGGCTTTGGCTTGGGCTGCTGGGCCGTGAGAAAGAAGGCTTTGGAAGGGAGGACCTAGGTAAGGCTGGGCAAAATAGGGGGTGGGAGGTGGAGGCGGGATCAATCCCCTCTCAAAGGAGCGCACTTGTGGTAAAACTCTTGTCTCTCTCACTGCAGTGTGCAAAGTTGTTTGAGGAAGGAAAGGAAAGTTCGCATTTCCGCCAAAATATTAACCTACATATATCATCCCACTTTCAACCCCCAGCTCTTGTCCAGAGCAGCGTTTGTGAATGGTAGTCCTGGTAAATACGAAGGGGGGTGATGGGTTCCCCCTCCCACTTTCCAAAGGGTTCTTATTGGCGCACATGGAGATAAGAGCTGCAGGCGAGCCGTTAACGCCGGGGAGCAATACATATGCAATATGCTCCCGACCACAACCGTGGTCGGGAGATGGAGATATTGGCAAAATTTAAGCCCCGGTTATCGCCGATTTTCGACGTATGATGGGTCGTGATGAGATGTGGTGGAGGACATCAGCCGGATATAAAAGTGTTAGAGACGATATAGGGGACGTAAGATGTTAGATATGTGAGATATATGTATGACATAGTTACTGGGACGGGAATAGCTAGGAGACAAGAAATATGAACCTCCGAAAGCCTTTTTCCACGTTGAACAACAGTATAGAATATAACCCAGGACATGTAGCATCGCCAGTTTATGGCTTATGAGTCGGTCGCGTCATCATCTTTGGGAAATGAATACTAGTCATCACGCCCGTCTTACCAAATCTAACTAGGAGAGGTACCTTATATAGTAGTGACAGGATACCAAGGGCGTCCGTCTCAGTTTGACAATTATTACCTACGAGCTAGCGGTCGATCTACCTCTGCTACTACTCCTGCTAACGCCCAAGTTCATTAAATTGTCCTCGCATTAACAAAATCCACCAAATCGAAGAAGCTCTTTTTGTATCTTCTCTCCATTGTCGTACGATTCACTGTCTGCAACCCGAAATGCGCATCATAATCGCCAAATTCCCAATTATCCGCAAAAGTCCACGCAAATGCACCCATGACATGTACGCCGTCTTCCCAGATCGCACGCAGCGTTTCGCTCAAGTACGACAGATAGTATTGACTGCGGGGCGTGTCGAAGAGGGCGTCGGAAAGATCGACCATTTCGGATTCCGCGAAGACGGGAAATCCGAATTCTGTGATGACAATGGGCGTGTGGAAGGTGTTGTACAGGTACGAAAGATACAGGCGCAGGTAGGTCGGCGTGGTGTAGACGTAGGATTGCGAGCGATAGCCGATGTTCCACCCGGTGGTCGTGAGGGTGGACTGGTTGACACAGTACGGGAAATAGATACTTGACGAATTAGTCGTGCACTCCAGGATGGAGTCGATGGAGTTGGGAACCGGAGGGGAAACGACGGTTGAGGTATAGGGGTCCACGCCGAGGAAGTCAGCGGTGCCGTTGATATAGGATAGGTCCGAGGCCGACAGGGGTACGTAGTCAGGGACTGTCTGCTTGTAGGAGTCTGGGTAGTCAATGCCCAGAAAGATGGGGTTGCAGAACGTCGCGAGCTGGAAGGTGTTGAAGTGCTCGGACGCATAGACGTCCGATGGGTTCGATGGGTTGCGAGGGACGCCGAAGTTGTCGTTGAGTTTCAGCGAGACCTTGCCTGTGCCGTTCAGCGCGTCTTTGTAGAAATGGTAGACTTGGGCGTGGGCCTTGAGGACGTTGTTGACCGAGGCCCCGTTGTCGCAGTACAATAGGGGTTCATTGAATGTAAACCAGACGGGAACCCGGTCCGCGTAGTGCGTCATGACGATCTGCGCATAGTTGACATAGGCGTCGATAAAGGTCTCGTTTTGGTAGCCGCCGTTCACGTAGCCGATCAAAGGTGGTTCTCGGGCTGCGGTGATGTTGTCCGCATAGAATTGTACCGGCACGTCGAAGTGTAGGAGTGTGACAGTTGGGATCATGCCCTTTTGCAGCACGAAGTCAATGAGGTCCGAGTAATGGTCGAGGCCCTGCTGGTTGACGGGTGTGCCGGGTAATGCAAAGGGGAGGATGCGAGTCCATGCGACGCTGAACGAATAGTATTTCACGCCCATAGAAGCGAGGCGTTCGATATCTTGTTGGTATAGGTAGTAATTTTCGTTAGTAACGTAATCTTTGGGCAGGGGACCTTGGACGAGAATGTCCATGAGGGATGGAGATTTGCCTTCGTCTGCGGTTGCGCCTTCGATTTGTGAGGACGAGCTCGCGACGCCGAACATGAAGTCGGACGGGAAGACGTAGCAGTCTGTAGGTCCAAAGGGATCAGGAGGTGGGAGAACGAGTTCCTCCGTTGGAACTGGGGTGGGCGAGACGGTTGTGCTGTAGAGGCCTGTCTCGGTGAAGTTGGGAGGGTTGGCCCATTCCCACAGTGATGTCCAGGCTGCGTTTCCATAGGAGTTATTAGTGTCGGATGCCCGTGTTGCCGCGTTGGGATCCCAGCGTCCCCATGTTGTGTATGATATGGGTGGAATCAGGGATGTGAGAGATTCTGCGGGTGGTGCGTACGTAGCTGTACTTGTAGGTGGAGGCACTGATGTGGCTGTCCTTACAGTCTCACTCATGGAATATGAAAATGATCCATATCGATATGTGGGCTGGCTAAAAGGGAGTGAAGCTGGACATTGAGGCCTAGTAGTCGGACCGGTTATTGGGATATAATGTTGCTGTGCACCAGCAAGTGCGAGAAGGAAGAACAATAAGGGTAATGAGAGCGCCATACTGAGCCTAGAGAACACCTACCCGAACTTCTCTCTACTGGCCTTCTGAAAACGTCATGACCACCCAAAGCCATTGAAGCTATTTGTATATGAGTGAGGAGTCCACATTGCCGTCTTGTGGCCATCATCGCACGCTGATCTTGTCCAGAAACACAGAGTTTGCGGGTGAAGAAAATTGTAACATTCTCCGCATCTAACATCCCGCATTGTTGGTCGTCAGGGAGGAGTGAAGTCTGTGTTGAAAGCCGAGTCGGTGTGTCTCGGAGCGACAGCAATGAGGTTTTTCGCTGGCCCCACTCGTGTGCAGCATACCTGCAGTTATTAGCCGAGATTCGTCTCGAAATCCTTGTCACGGCGAAGACCTGGGAGAAGGTCTGAGGGAAGTTCCAGGGCCGGGAGTTGAGGGGTACGGCCTGTATTTCCCGCATTTATTCGTCATTGATATACAAGAGTAAAGGGTAATCGGCGAAGAAAATCCTGGCAAACAACTCCTGTCAGGCAGGAAGAAATCACCTCGTCATATGGAAAATGACGACTTATCCTCCATTACATTAGCCAACCCTTTCATCACTATCATTCACTGCCATTTGCACCTCTTTCCCCCTCATCCCACATCCATTCATGAGCGAAGGCGACCATAGTGAAACTCAGGGACAATGCTTCAAGACTATCTCCCCTTGAAAAAGTGACCTGAAAGCTATATCATACCCCCCTCCACTACCACTGGTGACCCGTCCGGGGCGGCTCACGAAGACACATCTTCTTCAACGTATCGTGCCTTGGACTGAGCGTTAACGAGCCAATTTGTTTACATGTATCGGATCCCCAAGACTTGGAGATATATATCTTCTGAATCAAATCACTCCCATTGGCGGTCCTGTTGATCCAGACCTGTGCAGGCCAGTGGTCCTTGTAATCGACCCAGAACTCGTCCACTTCCTCTGAGGTGCTCTTCGAGTGGCGATGATACATGATTGCATCACCACTTTGCTTTAGGATTCCATCGCGCTTGATCATATTTTGTGGCATCCTCATGAAATCGTGCAGAGGTTGGTATCACGGAGATTGAAGATGGTGTTCGACGCGGTGGTTTCGCTGTTCGGGACTTGTTGGATTCATCGCCTCGACGTGGTTCGTCGTACTCATCTTGATTGGCCTCAGACTAGATTGATCGACAAGTCTTCATGAATCCCCCCTGGATGGAGGCCCCTCGATCCAGGATTCTATCGGCTGCTGGTATATATATACACGTCTGATTGACCCTTTCTCTTCTCCTATTCCTATCCCTATATCCCAAAAATGGGCACTGACTACTTGTTCAACCGTTCAACAGCTGCATTCTCGAGATAATTTCTCCATGTTGGTGGCAGTGCTAGGCCCGGGGTGGCAGTGGCCGCGCTGAGAAAGACTTTTCTTTCCACTGGAAGCTGAAGTCGAATTGGAGTCTCACAGCTCGGATTGATTGTCATGGACGTGCTAATGCAGATGGGACCGGGAGAGGTATTCATGGTTTCGAAGAGGTATCACAGACTGATTGACGTCTTGTTGGGTTTGAACAGTTGCCGCCATGGCGTATTCCCAGCCCCAACAAGCCGTGCATTCGCGAGACGTAGACTGTGGACAAGACAGTGCCTTTTGATAAGCAAATCGGACGCAAGTAGTGTAGATAGGAGGCAGCGAAGTTGAGATCGTTGCCAAGTTCCCACTGGCTGCCTTGTCCAGCCTCGTTGACCTGGGTCTTGTTATGGGGGGTCAAAGCGGGGACCGGCCACTTGTACGGGAGTCTTATTCCTGTCACAGGCGATGACCGAACCTGGAACTGAGGCCTGGACGCAACTAACCGCAGGCACGTAGCCACTTTTCCCACCGCTACGTTGTTCCTCATATACTCATACACTTCTCTATTGTCTGCTAGCTCGAAGGTCTTATGCAAAAATGTCTTCTGCGGATGGATGCCACGTTCATCTTTACGAACAACGCCTTCCAAGATCTTATTCACCGTCTGATGATCTACATCTGCATTTTCGGATTGTAGACCGCTGTTGGTCATGTCGAAAAGGACATGTTTCGATTAGGCGGAATTGAAAATGGCTCGAAGTCATTTGCACTCCAATATAAATTCAGAGGTCCAACCAAGACAACAGTTCTATAGCGAGCCCAAAGATTGATGCTGCGCGAAACCTGACATGGTCCCACAAGCAGCGGAACGATGTCGACTCCCTTTAGTGAGATGTTATCATGAGGATTATAGAGTAGATTGAAGCTGTAAAACTCGTGCAATTGTAGTGGTGGAGATGGTATATAGATAGGTATGCACAGACCGAGTAGGGCATATGGAGTGTCCTTAAATTCAACCCTTGCAACCTTGGACCATGCTACCTAAGGCTTGGACCCGCTATGATAACACATGTTGTAAATGATTTCGCAGACAGCATGCCCGAACCAGAAAAAAGCCATCGAAGCTGGGTCTTCTGGGCAATCCATCACTTCGAGAAACATATGTCAAGCCATTCCAGTCGATCCTCGGTAAGTCAAACATTATACCCAATTCAATCGGGGCATCCCGAACTCTACCATTTTTGAAAAGTAAATGGTGGACGAAAAGATCCATTGACAATTACTCACTTCAGCTCCGCCAGGTTGTTATATGAACATCCCCGCTTGTCCGGTACGCATTAAGCTTCATCGACTTTGTTCCTTCGTTGGAATGTCGCCATCAGGTTTCAGAGTATTTCGTCAGAAACCCTCGGAGCTGATGCAAGTCGTCTGAAGACCCGAGCGAAGATGTCCAACAAGTATCACCCTTGGATATTCCGCTGGACCCACCTCGGTCGCGAAATAATCTCAAGCCGTACATGGCATTGACAATCCACTTCACATATATATATCTCTCCTCAAGCTTCAATCTGGAGCCTGCGGCGAGGAAGAGTCTTAAGTTCGTGAACGTCCCCGACTTGTCCACAGAACAAGATCTCTGAATACGCACAACTGCATCTGCTGCGATCTTGTGAAAGGCGGCGTCCAGTCCCCTCCAAGAAAGTCATCGTTATTGGAGCATTTTCGAAACTCAGGGAACAACTCCCATAAAAGCTGTGTACGATCCTGCCATGAAACCCAGAGCCGGTCCAGGGTCAAATCAAGAGTGTAACCGGTTCCAGACACACCAAAAATGCGTGCCTCAGATAAGAGTGGGAAGGATTCTCCTGGCCGGGGATGCCGCCCATCTCCCCAATCCAATGTGCGCGCCCTTCTCGATTTCCAAAACTTGTTTAAGGAGTCTCCCTTTATGGACGTTACAGGTTCAGGTACCAACGATGATCGCATTGTTTCAAGGGCGGCCTCGGTCTCATGGGTTACATCGCAGATGTAAGTGCCTGGCATATTGTCTGCTGGGCATTTATTCGGGCAAGGCAGGCATGGAGATTCTCGACCAATGCGACGAAGTGCGAAGAGGGATTCTCAGCAACATCACCGTTCCCATCTCCACTACAGCATATGAAGTGAATGATCCAGAATGTTGAGACAGTGCTAGGTAATGACGATTTCCTCCAAGGTACTGCTTTGGCAAGCAGGGGCCCTAAGTTTTGCGGTGGACATGTTTATGGTTGCGCGCCTTTTATCATTTATGGTCTGTCCTCTCTGCAGACTACGATGAAGATGTGTTGCGAGACGCAGACTCACCGATTTTGGTTGCAGTGTGACCTGGTTCCCAGTCAAAGACGTGGCACAATTTTACGAGGACGAAGTCATCCAAGACCATCAGTGGCAAAGCAATCTTTGACTCCGACCCCTACGAACAGGACAACAATTATCCCTTTCTACAGAGCAACATAATAATTGATCATGCAGCACGTCAAACGTTCAAACACATTAGCTTTTACCTCTCCTGACGACCGAACCATGGTAGTGGAAGCTTCAAGCAAACCCGTGTAGCATGCTGCAATGGACTTAGAAGCGAACAAAGAACACAATCCCAGCCTATTGATCCAGGGAGTCGAGATTCGCTCAGAGTCGGGTTAGGACGATCGAGACGATCGCAATACAGATCCGTATCCTTTGTCTTCGCCATCAGAATAGCAGCCACCGACGTTCACGAATCGGATCCGAGACTCAGCTCTCCACCTTCAAGCAGATCACTTGTCAATGTATATGACCGGATAATGGATGACCTGGACAAATTTGAAGGGGCGGTCTAATGACAAAAAACTATATGTACCCTTGAGTCGTTGACTGACCTTTTGGACCGACAAATACTCCCGCGCCTTTATTTCGCTCCTCAGTTGGTCTCTTCTTCTTCCAGCAATCAACAAGATGAAACATTTCTTCCTGTTCCGTTGAGTGGATATAGGATCATTACACAGTTTCGAGAATGGCAATTCCATTAGCGGGAAAGGTCGTGGCTCTGTTAGGCGCCGGTTCCCAAGGGAGGAGGCTTGCATACATGGTATCCGCAGTGAAGCCTAATACACTTCCCATCTCCACTAACGTCGTTGGCGCAAACCAGTGGTCAAGCCGGGGCCGGAGTGTTCATCTCATTGATGCGTAGGAAACCCAGCTTCGGGAAAGTGAGAAATTCATCGAAAAACTTCGATCTGGGCCGCAGCGATCCGGCGTTACACCGGGAAAGATCAAGACGTATACGCTGGACATGTTGCGCGTCGAGCTCGAGGAGACATGGCTGATTGTCGATGTACGAGAGAGTGAAGGTCCATTTACAGGCCTCCGCGACGAAGAAATGGCTGATGTTATGAGTGGGCACAGTGCGTCCCAGAGAAAGTAGAACTCAAGCGACGAGTAATCACGCAGCTGGACGAAGTGGCTCCGGAAGATACCATCATTGCGTCCAATTCGAGTAGCTACACCATATCTGAGATGATACGCAGTTTGAGCCTGTCAAATGAACGGCGAATTCTGAATGCTCACAGTTGTAAGCAAGCCTCCATCCCAACACCCACCCTGAACATCGAGACTGACAACAGTGGCCGATGAAGATTGGCCACCCGAAACTCCTGGTGAGGTCGACCCTACCCATCGGCTCCTGGCCATTCCTGGCTAATGTCTGTGTCAACAATAGAAATCATGGGCCATGGTAGAACCGAGCCCGCCTCCATTTCTCTCCTTATCCAGCAGTGCCGGGAACATGGGTTCAGCCCATTCCATGTGAAGCAAGATTCAATGGGTTACATATACAAACAGGTCAGATTTGCCCCGTCCAATGTTCGACGAACCCTATCTCGCCTTTTCAGTCTCGAACGTCAACTCACGAAGACAGAATCTGGGCGGCAATCAAAAGGGAAGCTCTTCTCACGGCCGCAGAGGGCGTCGCAACTCCAACAGAAATAGATGAGATATTCAAGGACGTGCTGAAAACCGACAAGGGACCATTTGAGCAGATGGACGTGGTGGGCCTCGATGTGGTGCTAAATATCGAGGAGCACTATGCAGCGAAGCGCTCAGATATCCCTTCAGAGACACGGCAATACCTTCAGCACCTGATCAACGACGGTCGTTTAGGCGTAAAGGGAGGACGGGGGTTTTATGACTACGGCGGTCTTTTGTCGGGCAAGCCTAGATATAGATAATGCCAAATCCAAACCATTTTAAGCGAGTGGAGACCATCGAGAACTGGGTTCCCTTCATCGAGGGGTAACAGTAAAGCAATACCGCGATGGAGCTGGGAGCCTACCGGGTTGGCTCCCGGAATGCTTCGTCCTATAACCATTTCCCCATCTCCACGGAGGCTTAGGACGTTTGGGAGGTCCCTAAGCAGTGAAAGGCTAGTGGTACAGTAGTTCCCGCGCGTGTCCGAGCAACCTTGTTAAAGCTCAACTCCTCGTGTTCATCCCTGTACAACGTGGTATCGGACGTCATTGAGAGGACAATCAAGCCCCAATTTGCAACCCCATGTTGATCACTAAAGAACCCCTCCGGATCCGAAATCCACGATTGCGCTGATCCACCACTTGGTCGATAAAGGGGTTATGCCAAATAATACGGGAAATTTCCCCACGAAGTGAGGAACGTGAATGGGGGAAAACGAACAGGGTTGTTCGGACCCGGAGACACTGGGGAAATGGCCCATGGATACGATAATACGATCAACGAGGTTCAAGACTAATCACAACTGTATATATTACCTCGACCACGACAAAGCTGTGCTCTTCAGTCTTTCACTGTGGTGACTTCGTTAAGTCTCCTCCTGTCCACAATGACTGCTTCACCCATCGTTGATCACACTCTAAAGCCAGGCACTACAACACATTCGACAGAGTCCCGCGTCGAAAAGCCAACTCTCAGTGAGTACGAGTCGCCCTATGATCACAACGTAAGCGAGTCAAAACGACGCCGCCCGATCTTATTCTCTCGCATTTCTAACAACAAGTTTTCATATCATGCCAGGTTCTTCCGAAACACCATGACCCCAACTGGACAGGCGACGGCGTGGACACGTCCCACGTGGACCCCAGCAAGACACTCCGCAAGATGGACTTGCGCCTGATCCCGATGCTGGCAGTGCTATATCTGCTCTCCTTCCTCGATCGGGGCAACATTGGCAATGCGAAGATTCAAGGCATGGAGGAGGATCTCCAGCTCACAGGTGATGAATACAACTTGTGTGCCACGGTCTTCTTTTTCACTTACTGTGTCTTTGAAATTCCATCCAATTTGCTCCTCAAGCGCTTCAGACCGTCTGTGTGGCTGCCCGGTATCATGGTTGCTTGGGGCACAGTTATGACCTTGATGGGTCTGGTGCAAAACTACCACGGCTTGTTGATTGCGCGAATCTTCCTCGGCGTGACTGAATCCGGACTCTACCCTGGCGTTGCTTACTACCTGACCATGTGGTACTGCGTTGACGAGCTTGCATTCCGCCAAGGGCTTTTCTTCAGTGCGGCGAGCGTGGCTGGAGCTTTCTCGGGTCTCCTTGCCTATGCCATCGCCAAGATGGACGGAGTCGGTGGCTACGAAGGCTGGCGATGGATATTCATTCTCGAAGGCCTTTTGACCGTCGTGGTAGCCGTGGCTGCGTTCTTTCTGCTCCATGATTTCCCCGACACCGCGAAATTCCTGACCACGGAAGAGAAGGCATGGGTTGTCCATCGATTGAAGTACCAGGGCAGCAAAAAGAGTGGAAGGGCAATCGCCGAGAGTGACCACTTTGAATGGAAATATGTCACGAAAGGCAAGTACAGCCACATAGGTGCGGTGGGACCAAGGAGTCCAGTGACCTCACCTCACATTTGGTGCTATTAGAGTCCCGAACTGACGAAGGTTTAAAGCACTCACCGACTGGCAGCTATACCTGTCCCTTTTAATGTACTGGGGTATCGTCTGCCCTCTTTACGGCATTTCGCTTTTCCTCCCGAGCATCATCAAGCTACTAGGCTATCGGACAACAACTGCACAGCTCCTGACGATCCCAATCTACATCTCGGCCGCCATCCTCGCCATCATCGTCTGCTGGTTGTCCGATGCAGCTACTAAGCGGGGTGCCTCACGATGGCCGTACATTTTCGTCCCGATGTGCGCCATCCTCGTCGGGTTCATTATCGCTATTTCTAGCTCTGCAGTAGGTGGTGTCCCGGGCGTGGTGTATGCCGGCGTCTTCATCGCGACTTGCGGGATCTATCCCGCTTTCCCTGGCAACGTCACCTGGATCAGCAACAATCTTGCAGGGAGCTACAAACGAGCCGCGGGAATGGCGTTCCAAATCGGCTTGGGAAACCTGGGAGGGGCAATGGCAAGCAATTTTTATCGCAGCCAGGACGCTCCCAAATACTTGCTGGGCCACGGCTTGGAAATTGGCTTCGTGGTCTTGGGAATGGCCGCTGTCGTCATCCTGAGGATCTGCTATGGACGTATCAATGCGAAACGCGAGAGGGGTGGAGAGGAACAGGGTCTCACGGACGCGCAGCTTTCTGACTTGGGTGACAGGAGCCCGACTTTCAGATACACTCTGTAGCAAGTTGAAGTTGTGCTCCATGTACAGAATCAAGAGCCAAGAGAGTTGAATAGCTGGAGTTGACTTGGGTTGAGAAGACGACTGCTCGAAGATACCAGTTATAAAACGCGGAATATTTCACTTCACCAGTGAACGCAATCTTGTGCTTCGGTTTGAATATCTGTATATCTTATACGACAGATGCCGGGCTTCATCATATCCCCTCCCGCGACACGCGTAACTTGAAGCATACGAAATTAGATCTTTCAATTCATAAGTCTAACGACCATGTGACATATCAAACTCCATCAGATATCAGTACAACCCTACAATCTAGATGGGAGGGCTCCCTCAACCCCAGGCCCACTGTATCGGAACCGACGGATCCGTGCCAAGGATTTCCTTCCTGATCTCCCCCGTCGATGGAACATAGTTGGTTGATGATTTACCATGCCCCAGGCCCCGGACTTCGGGGATCCTTACCTGAATGGCAGGCCCCTTCGCCTAATGCCCCATATCTAGTAGTAGCTTCGCTTTGCGTAAAGAAAAGAAAGCGAAAGGAAAGAAGAAAAGGAGGGGGGAATAAGCTTAACATGGACGCCGCCACATACTCCCTGTAGTACTCTTCTCCACCTGGTGGGAGACTCCCCTATTACACCATAGCCTTGTTCGGTGAAGGATTTCCTCCTGCTTTCTGTCCCCGGTACGAGACGGTCGATGCGAGCCCCTCATTCCATTATTACCGCTTATCGAGGTCGTCCATAGGACGCGCCCGAGACCCAGGTTCCTCTTTGACCGACCTGAGATATACAAGTCGATGTCTAGCCCTTTTCCCCAATATTCTGGCCTTCAAGTGTAGTCTTACGACGTGTACCATGCATATTCTCTTCCGAGGCAGTTACATTGGAAATGCCGATGAAGGTCACGACCATCCCTGTTCTTGAGATAGTAGACTGTCAATCTTACCATGGAAGTCGTTCCAAATTGGTCCAATCAATTTCGACCTGGCCTAATGGGCCTGGCAGCTCAGTCTCTTGCCATATCCGGGTTCACAAACCCAGGGTTTTTTGTTGGTCATAGTAGCAGCCGGGATTGAAAACTGAGTAAATATTAATATGGGCTCGTGGTTGGTGATGCGCTTCCGATTCTGGCACAAGAGTCTGGAAGTGTTTTCAGTCATCCATCAAAGAGCAGCTAGCGAGGATTTCATCGTTAACCTAGCAAACGACTTCATCTCTCGTTATAGAGTGGGTGTGATGGAATTTCGGCTCTCTCAAGTTCAGCCCTCACAATCCGCACTGATTTAGAACCCTGGGGCAGCTGTCCCAAAGTCTGAATTAGGGTTGAAAGAAGGTTGCGGTAAGTATCGGCGCTAATCTTACCCGCTGCGAAATCTCGGTCTACGGCTTGCTGCATGAGCTTAACGGCGGCAACAACATGGTGAGCGTAAGGATCGATCGCGATGAGTGACGCAGTGATGCCGAATGGAGGGACATGTCCCGCGTTCGGATCAGCAGGGGCGAAATCAGGTTGCAGGGTTAGGGTGTATTTGTTGTTCAACCCAAACACCAAACAATTCATCACCCAGCTCTCAGCATCAACTCTTTTTGCTGAAAATTGGGAAAGGAGATCCTGGCGGTCTGTTGCCGCCACGATGTCCACGAGCATCAAAATGCACAAGTGGTAGTGCAACATGAGTTCGTCTGGTGGGAAGGTGAGTCAGAATCTTCGAGAAACCGCGCCATGAGAGATGACTTACACCAGCGGAATTTCGTCTCCTGGTTGAGGAAATGTATACGTCTTTGACATGCGCAGAGCAAGTCTCGATAGGTGACGTTAAACCGGTCAATGGAGTCCGAAACAGAGATAAACGCCCTGCTGACTTCAGCTTCATCATGACCATCTCTCAGCGACTCCTTGAGATTGGCCGTGAGCTTCCACGTTAGCAATTTCCACGCTGCCCCGGCCGCTATGATTATATTGGCCCTTTCATCGGTCATTTCGAACTCGGCATCATTCCACCCTTTGGTCATTTGACGAAATATCTCCATGCAGGCTCGAACCATGCGCCAGGACGATTCTGATTCAAATCCAAAAAGCCCAGACGAGAGTAACGGTCTACAACTCAGGGTTAAAGAGGCGGAGGTATCAAACGTCAGGGCGGCCCAATAGGCGGTACTTTCGGCATTGATAAAGTTGGCCATCGCGAGTGAATGAGGACTGGCACTAGGGGCGCGCGTTGGAATGTTGAAAGTGACCCGATTCCCGTTAAATTGCAGACTTCTGTGATGAGCACGCAGCTCCTGGATTTGCTGTAGTGCAGCGTGAACACAAACCTGTCCAGGGACCCTGTCAAGTTCCTCTTCGTCCGATATGCCTGCCGGAATGGGAGTAAGAGCAAACAAGAGAAGAGTTAGCATGGATCGATAGGATGGCCTGTTGATGACCTTGAGCATATCCTTGTGCGCACATCGCCAAAGCCCCCTGATGACCACGGCGGAGGAGAGTTCAGACGAGGTCGCCCGCGAAGTCAAAGGTAGCCAACGAGCAGCAAAAGCCTCAATGGCATGGTCGAGGGACTGATCGATTTGCAAGTCAATCTGACGCTTGGTCGAGTCTGAAGGAGTTCCAAAATCGAGAATGGCGCCAGGGTTATCATAGCCTTCATCCATCCATTTATCAAGCTGGCGACAGAGCCGACGTATACTTACCGACATATCTGAAAGGCTGTGTTCGCCGAACCTGATGCCATTAGACAAAGAGCATGATCCTCCCAGGAACCGATACGTACGCGAAAGGATTGCTATATCTTCCCATCCAGGAGCCGAAGATTGTTTCAAAAACACTTTCGTAAATGGTATGAAGCCACTGCCGGTCGACGGGGCTGATAAGTTCTTCGGTGGACAGGGCGGATTGTGAGGCCTGAGGCTGCGGAGGCTCCTTTGAGGACCAGTTCCATTCATTGCTGGATGGTTGGGTCAGGAACAAGGGCTGGATGAAATGTCGGAGCACATTTACCTTCCTAACTCGCTCACCTCAGATATTTGTCTACTATAGGCAATCCCGGGATCATCGAATATCGACGAACGAGTGTCATCGTAGAGCACTGTGCTATGTGTCTGCCTCCGAGTCCGTGTCGTCCTGGACTTTCCGTGCAGGCTTGAACGTGCAGCCGAAGAGGTTCCTGTGCCATGTTTCATCCACTATTGGAAACATTGCAATACATTAGAAGTTGTCGGTCCGTCGTTGATTGAACTCACTTCAAAGGTGCACTGGCGTTGGCGATGGAGGCACCTAGAGCAGGACACCGATTCTCGACTGGTTTCTGTATTGCGGCGAGCCCTTGCGGCATCACAAGCGACTCTCGATCTTCGGCATTCGTCGCAACTAGAGAATTGGATCCGGCGGGGAGCTAAGTCGTTCTGCGACATTGTCTCATCACGCTGTAGAAGCTAATATTGTAGGAAATATGAAAGGCCTTTGGTAAATCCAGAGTTGCGAATGAAGGCAAAGAGGATGGGGGAGCGGGGCAATTTATGATGGGGTGCAGGTATGGCTGCAGGGCAGGGGGAACCCGCAGACTAAGCAGCAGCCGGTTAACCCGAGCCTTCGCTTAACAACCAACCACACCCAAATCACTACAACTCAGATATGTCCCTTCGCTGGTTGTCAATTCGTCATCATGATTGGACAGCTGCCAAACTGTTGGAGATACACGAATGAACTGGACCAGACGATATCGCTGTTAGACGGAAGTTTTAAGTTAGTTCTACAGTCTGTGCATTAGGCGAAAAGCTGCCTGAGTATCCTCAGTCGACATGTTTCTGAAAGCAAATGCACCAATTCCAGCATATCGATGGTCTCCCACCATCTCGGAATGTGTCGAGCTCCGT
Source organism: Rhinocladiella mackenziei CBS 650.93 (assembly GCF_000835555.1). Classification (NCBI taxonomy): domain Eukaryota; kingdom Fungi; phylum Ascomycota; class Eurotiomycetes; order Chaetothyriales; family Herpotrichiellaceae; genus Rhinocladiella; species Rhinocladiella mackenziei. The sequence goes on from NW_013550602.1 coordinate 2,624,570, forward strand.
TCATCTCTCCACTCGATGTCCAATCGATTGCGTGGAGATTCTTCTTCGGTAAGCATGACACAGAACACAGACCGATGATTCCAACGATGGTCAATGTCTTGAGGGCCGAAGTCCGTGGCGATATCGTCGTCCGCCGAGAGCAAAATGGTGATTGTTCGTCAGATGACTCGACGTACTGATAGTAAGGCGTCCGGATAATCTGAAGCCGGTTGATAAGTTTTCTCCCAACTCAAATAAAATCTGGTTGATGACCCATGGCAATGTCAAATGGCTTCTCACTTGGATAACGCTTGTTCGGTGCAACAGCGATACAGGGTTGAATATACGCGCACGAGAAGCTGGATACTGTTGAAAATTTGCTGACGGCGAGTCATCCTTCATATGCTGGGGTGATCGGACAGTCTCTGCAATGTGAAAAAGATGGATCTGACTTCTATTGCGGCATTAATCTGATAAACTTGTACGGGGGTAGACTGCCAAAGCATGCATGAGATTCTGGTCCAACCCAAATGAATATACAACAGGCAGATTGATATGCTGTGATAGGCCTGAATGCCTCCTCGCTCCAGAATTTGGTCATCCCTCACGACCGCCAGATGTCGCCTAGCATATGTAAGATGTCCCAATTTTGCTCTCGATCATAGCTGCAAAGTAAAGGCCTGTGATCGTGTAATCTGAAATAGTGCAAGTCTGATCTCGCAAGCAAGGAATTCATATAATAGAGATATGTCTGGCGGGTAAGGACAGCTACTGTTTTCTCAGCTGATGTCTTATCCATTGCAGACATCTCGGCAGAGAGCAGAGTCCATTGAAACCAAACATAGCTTTCTTATATCTTGCCGCTCAGTGGTGTCCCGGAGGAGACAATGAAATGCACCATGCCTATCTCCGTAAATGACAGCAAGAGAAGGAAATAGATCTCGTTCTGCAGTCAGCATTCGGAGGTTGCATTTGCCATGAGAACAGGCTCACAGTCGTGTAATAATTTGCGCTCCGAGCGAACTGTTGGGCCCTGCTAATTTTAGGATCAAGGTCTTCATAAAGCAACTACACATCAGATGACAGATCACTTATAAATGCAGACGTAGACGTTGAATCGCCATTATCACGGTCGCCTTGAGCACATCCACGTTCCTCGTCATTGAAACTGTCTGGATGCTCGCATATGGTTCTGTAAGTTTCAAGATTACCGCTGTTTCTCCTCTTGCCACCGATTTTTCGTTGCTGGCCGAGGCTCGGCTTGATAGAAATCGGCTTTTTGGTACTTCTGCAGCCATAAGAAACTGCAGCGGCATGAGAAAGAGCTTCGCTCGCTGAAGTTCTTGTTCCTTATTTGAGGCTGTCGTAGGCATGGAATCCGTTACTCGGGTTTCTCAAGATTTCTTCTCGAAATTCCATTCACCATAGCTTGACATAGGTACCAATCCGTCGCCAAAGGGGCATGCTGAAGTACGCATCGAGAAGTGCAATCTCTTCAGCACTAATTGTGCGTCTGCCTGTCACGAGATCGGCGGTTGCAGGATCTTGCCATGTTGTACGGTAAATGATCTTATAAGCGAGAGTGAAAACAACAATGATCAGGATGCCAATGATATACAGGAAAAAGTTGTTTGCCGTGAATCCGGCATCGCCCTTTTGATTGGTTAATAACTCCATGCAAAAAAAAAGCGAACGGGCCCAGACACAGGGAACTCACCAGTGGATCGATGCCAGCCGCAAGACAACACGCCAGCAAGACTGTCGACACCAAGAGGACCCAAATGGGGGCAAGAGGCCAGAACTTTGAGCGCCACGAGTAAGTTTCACTAAAGATTGGATCGTTCTGGGCTCGAATCGCCGCGTGGAAGCGCAATGAGGTGAATGCAATAATCATCCAGTTAAGGAAGAATGAGGCACTCGTAATCGAGATTAGCCAGTTTAGGACTGTCGTGCCATCGGCTGCAATTTAAAAGAGTTAGTCCTCATCCTTCAACTTGCCGCTTAGAACCATGAGACAAACTTACTGCTCAAGCTCATGTAAGTTAGTGTCGTTGCAATCGCCGAAGTAATCAATAGAGCCCAACGAGGTCGACCACGTGCATCGACGCTGGCAATGAATGCAGGGACCAGTTTTTGAAGCGCCATCTCCCGTAGAATGCGGGAGGGAAGATAGATCGACTCCACCGCAATAGCAACAATGCCAATGATCATGCAGGCATTGAGAAGATCAGGTATCCCCTTGATGCCAGCATCTTTCACCGCGATGACAAATGGTGAAGCTGCCACCCCGGAGCCGCTAAGTAATCGATCGTCGTCCGACGGGACAAGTATTGTGATGAAGACGATCAGCAGCATGTAGATGAAGTTGGTTCTGAAGGGAACCAAATTGGCAGCATGGGCCATAGACATCCGGGGAAATTGTGCTTCGCCGCCCATGACTCCAATAAAAACCTGGTCCCCAACAGCCCAGATCGCGAGAAGCCCGGCGTTCGCAAAGCCCTGCGTACATGGTTAGCTTTGCTCACTGAAATGCCGTGGACAGGCTCGGGTTCATTACCGAAAATCCGTTCTTGAAAGCCGGGAGCTCCGTCCAGAACTCGCCGTGATGGACGTAGCCATCCGGACCAGCGCCTCCGATCAAAGCGAAGGACAGAACAACAATTAGGACAAATAGGAATATTTTGACCAAGGAGCCAAAATATTCTACCCATGCAAACCACTTGTTCGGCAGAAGGAAGAGCAGGAGGCAGGGGACGAGGAATACCGTCACTGGCGACAATGATATCAGCAAGATTGTCGACAGAGAGGGATAAGCTGAAGTCACGCACACAAAGCCCCTTCCGGGACCGAACCTTCGGCCCACAGATTGACCAAAACGATGAAGAACATAGCCTCGGCAGCAAATACCGCAGTCCAACCTGTAGAGAGTGGTCAATAAAAAGTCTGACAAGAAAAGAACTTCTATATTTACCAAGCCACTCTGCAAAGCCAGCACCGAAAGCAAGAGCAGGATCAACCCAGCGGCCGGCGTAGTCGATATAATTTCCTGATGTTGGAAATGCTATGGTCATTTCCGTCAAGGTTTGTAGATTGGCCCAGACACCGGTGCCGACGATCAAATATGCAAGGATCATGTTTCCTGGTCCGCCGTTGGCCAATGCCTTTCCGGTACCTATGAACAAGCCACTTCCAATATTGGAACCGAGAGAGATAATCTAAGGAGGCAGGAAGCTTAGCAGATAGGTCCAAGTAAGCGGCCAGGAGTCTCCATTAATCGGAGAGAAGGAACTCACGTGAACTTGTCTCGCACTGAATGACCGATGGAAGTCGCCCGACCCGCTCACTTCTTGTAGAGCGCCTTCATCTGGTCCGATTGCCGACTCTACGGCACCAGAGGGAGTCTTCTTTTCTTCAATGCCGGCAGACATGTCAGAGGAAGAGCTGTTCATCGCTTCCGCCGCCATATTGTCTGGCCGCGTGCTTCTTGGACGTTGACCGCACTCTCAAGCGATTGACAGAAATTGAATGTGTTATTTGGAGGGGGAGGAGGGACGACAGTGTCCGGGAATGCAGTGATTCGGTAGGGCATGGTGAGGAATTTAAACATCGTGATGTCGATAACAACCTTTGCGATCCTTCGGTACGGTGATAGTATGAGTAGAAATGATAATCGACATTTCTCGTTCTGCAGCAAGAATTTATTTGGGAAGGCGAGTCCGTCAATCAGGTTCGACCATGTGAGCCCCACCATCAAGACAGGGCGAATATCCCCCAAAAGATAAGAGTGGAGCATCATTGGCAAGTGGTGAACTTATTGTTTTTGGCGAGTTCTAAGCCTCCCCCGAGATAGGTCCTAAGCGTTTTCCAGGGGTAGAATTTCTTGTGACGAAGAATCCGTGATCTAGGAATAATCGGCTTCTAGGTTTATCATCAATATGTTGTTCGAAGTCTGCGCAACGTTGGTTCCGGATTTTTGCTGAACTCAGCTAAGCACCAAAACACTGAAGGACGTGTCTTGCTTTAAAACCTCGCTCCAGTGAAGACCGAAATTTCCGGAGGTCGCCCTGGCTTTCCATACTTGCTTTACTGCCATATCAGCAACCTCAAACATACGCATTCCACTCTGTTGTGCTGATCTTTGCAACCATCCAGAGATCTGGTCTTGATGCTTGGGATCCAAGGCTTCACATCCAGCAATAAACCCTGGCCAGCAGGTGTTTGAGGAAGGATCGTGATACTTTTCCTTTAACGTTTCATGTTTTAGCAGGTGATAGAGAGCTCTTTCGACGATAGGTTGCAATGTTACAGTGTTGACGTCTTTCACCGTTCGGTAGAAATAGATGATGATGGCTGCATGCAGGGCTTCATTGAAGTGATGGAGCAATGTTGAGCGCTGAGATTTGAAGTCTGAAATGTCCTCAGCGTTCTCCGCGTGGTTGGTCTGTGGTGGACTGCCCGAACAAATCTCTGAGTGGAACTTCGAGGACTGTTTCGATGCTTGAGGGAGCTGGTAGACGTTCTTCCACGAGCAGATATCCGCCTCTGTCTGCCTTATCTGCTGAGAAAATGTCGTATGGGCCACATAGTCATCTTCTCTCATCCCTCTCACTTGACTCATCGCGTGGGCTAGGGAGGCTGCATGTGACATGAGGCAAAACAGTGACTCTGGAATCGAATAAATTTGTTCAAAGATAGAAGCATTATTGTCGTCGTTCTGGACAAGCTTTGGGTCATGGCTGGTCATGGCTGATTCGTGCTCGGCACCCCGAGAAGGAGACCAATTCCGCCAGGAAGACGAAGTTGGACCAGGATCCCATGAGCCGCTTCCAAGCCGTCTCCAAGCGGTGATTGGGGAAGAGCAGTCCTCGCCTACTCCGCTGGGTTGATAACTATGGGTAGTCTCCTCCAAGGTTCGGAGATAAAGATAAATGCTGTGCAGCATCTGCATCTTTGGGGACATCTGTGGCTTTTTAGCATGTTGAATTCTCATGAAGTTCTCAACGTCAAGCAGATAAGCTCTGGCTTCTTTCATATCCCCGCTAACCACCTACGGTCACAATTAATATTTGAAATAGATAACACCGCGGTGGAGTTATGAGGACGTCTTACACATATTGTGACCATGCTTAGCAATGCCATGAGGACTTCCTTGTTCTTCTCCTTCTTATAAGTAGGTGAAAAGCTCCTGAGGCAGGCTTTTAGTCGCACTTTAGCTCTTTGCCGATAGATCTCACCCATTGAGTGCCACGCCGTAGAGGACGAATCTTGCGACAACCCGAGGTGATGCAAATTGAAAGCAGTTGTAGCAAATATAGCAAACATTAATGCGACTCGTGCATTGCTTCCAGTCCCGGTCAGCATAACTTCTCCGAGAGTTTGGAGAACGCTTGGAATATGTAGTGTCTTCCAAGGAGATTTGGACTGTATTTGAGCAGGTGAGAGTCGTGATACTAGAGTGCCGGTGTAGTGATCGAGCAGGGTTTTTGATGTGATAGGATCTAGGTCTGCAAGATCTTGGGCGTAGACCGCGGAAACCACGAAAGCAGTCGGAGAAGCTAAGAGAGGCATAATATCAAAGTCCGATCGTTGGGGTAGGATACATGCCCCTGACACGACTCCATGTTTGGATTGACTCACTGCGGCGTTGCGTGAGGGAGAACGTTGAAGACATTCTTGCAGAGATGCAACGTCATCATCGTCGAGATTTGAATTTTCTGCCTCTCCAAACAACTCGTGGGAGTCGAAACATTCCGTCTCTGTGACATTCGAGAATGAAGGCGTCTCCAACTCGTGTTCGGGTGGCTTGTTTCGAGCCTGCTGAATTGAAAATGCACCAAAGAATCCAATAGTGGCAGATTTATCTGCATTCAGGGCACGACTCTGCACATCAATTTGGTCAAGAAGCGAGTCAATTCCCTGGTGATTGACCCATGACTGCAATCGGGAGCATTCCAAGGCTCGTTCCCGAACTGAATAGCTTAGTGAGAACGTCAGTGAGGTGCTACCAGGTGAGAAGAACCTACTGGTATACAAAGCTTCCCTTTTTGTACTTTGTCTGGGATCTTCGCCGTCCAATCGAGGCCCAAATTCCGGGTTCAACCAAACGAGTCGAGGAGGTGGATTAGGGAGCAGGCATGCAACTCCTGCTCTGGAACAAGAGGTACATGTCGTAGGTCTGCGATCGCACTTCAACTTTTTGGCCCGACAACGACCACACGAAGCAATACGGGTTCCCATGTTGTGGAGACGACGGACCAAGCTTACGTCCAATTTGACTTAGCCTCGTACATTGCAGCGCTATTGTACTCCGCTGAATGCATTTTTTGGAATAAGTTGCACGCAACTCAGCACAGGTTTGGTTGTCAGAAAGCTCTTATCGGTAAGGAAGAAAAGGAGTCCCGGAGGCGAATACAGTAGTAAGGAGGGCTCCCATTCGCCCTTATCGAGTACTATTGTTGGGGTTCGTTTTGGGTGGGGGTTAAAATTGACCGGGAGCCAGATAAGCATAGCGGGAACCCTGGCGTCATGCAGCAAGTTTGTACTATAATTCGCGTTCCTTCGATCTGGGGTGACAGAATTCAATTATCTGGTAGCTAAATGTCATCTGCCCTTCAACTACATGTTGTTCTCTCTGACTAATGTTTCTCCTGCGAAGGGTCGAAGTCCCCAAACTCATCTCCGCCTTCACCCTTGAAATACTGTAGAGGCGTCCTAAACAGGACAAACCCAATATTTGGACTCGAGAGAGTGAAACCCATAGCCTTCTGTGCCTCGGGAGTCCAAGTGAGGACGTCCTCTGGTGCGTTTGCCAGATATGCATTCTCCTCTTGCCTGTGGTACCCACGTGTGAAGAAGAATCCATGAACAATTCTCCGCTCTGATTGTGTGATATTTGCACCACCAGCATGATAGAGACCTCCCAGCATAATCCACATGTCCCCAGGCTCCATTTCTGCATAGGTCACCTCGTGGAGATGGGGCACACGATCTCCACTCCATAAGTGGCTACCAGGAATTGCCAAAGTAGCACCGTTCTCATAAGTCGTTGTTACGCCGGCAATCAAAAAACCAACAAGAACATCTGAGCCCACCTTATAGCCGGTTTGCGTTTGGTCTTGATGGTCAACATGATAATTCTTGTCATCCCGATGCAATCTTTGTGCCTTGGCTCCAGGCCCAATATCGAAAGTCATCGCGATTGAGCAAACAGCTTCGCTCGTATAGGTGTGCTTGGTCTCTCCGTAGTAGTTGGATGTTGTTTTGTCGATAAATGTCGCGTTGACTGCACGAATCAGTGGATCCACTAGCCATTTATTTCTCGCGGTAGGACTTCGTCCAACCAAATTCGGACAGCGTCGTGTCTCCGGAGGAAACAAATCGCCCTGTTGATTGCTCAATAATGGAGGGGGTTTCTTCCCACGGGAATGGCTCTGTACCTTCCAAGGCTTGTCTGCCTCGAGATAAGGCTTCACCTCTGTGTTTGCAGCTTCAATCGTTTCCAGATCAGTGAAGCCTTTCACAATGCAGCAACCATCCTTGATGATGGCGTTGATGATACTGGCTGTATCAGAGCGCTGTAGGCGCTGAACCTGAGGTAGGGCAACGGTCATTGTTTCCAATGACAAAGTCATGAAATGGAAATGGGAAGGAAGATGTAAAGTATGAAAAGGTGAAGAGGTTGCTTGAACAAAAGTCCTAGACCAGAAGGAATGAAAATAGTATCAAAGGTTCGAATATTCTCCCACATTCACCTGTTAAATATCCCTTATCAGCATCAAGATGAGCCATCCAATCTAGCATTCAGAAGCCGTGATGAAACGCCCTTCCTGGAGTCATTATCATGTGCTCTGTTGAGGAAGTTGAGTCGTCCCGATGAAAGTGATAGGAGGCATCAACGGCATCACTTTCTCAATTCGGTCATCTCCGTTATTGCGGAGACCTCCAGGGCCTGTCCTGTATGAGTGAGGCTTTCCGCCGCCATCAGTTTCCTGATCCTAATCATCTAGTTGCTGATAGGATAGTCGTAGATGGAGCTCTTCCAAGGTTCCCTCCTGTAGGTTGCCGAGCAAGAGGAGACGAGGAGCACAAAGCTGGTAAGCCATTAGATAATCCTCGCCAAGGAATCAAAATCACGTGCATTGACAATTTCTTTCCCCGGGTTGCATGGCATGTTGGCAATGTTTTCTCTATCAAACATTGGCAATAATTTATATTTCCTTGTACCGAACCAAAATAATTCCAAATCGAAGCTTTCAAGTCGAACTCTTCTATCTCCGGTTGGGCATCGAGAGAACCTTTCCAGATTTTCAACGCCAGTATCTACCACTGGCCCGAGCTGAACTCAGAAATATCCAAACTCAAGATGGCCGCGGTGGGCTCTCACAACAAGAAGAAATGCGCCATTTTAGGCGCAACAGGTGTGTACTGTCGCAGTGAAGGCGTTTAATGAAGCCGAAGCCCCCGGTCAGGATCTGTTGGCCAAAGATTCATTCTCCTCCTGGCGGATCATCCGATGCTTCATCTACAAGCTGTGGGTGCATCGTCAAGATCTGCTGGTAAACCCTACAAAGATGCCGTTCGGTGGAAACAAGCGAGGCCAATGTCGACGGAGTTGCAGGTGAGGGAATGTAAAGCGAGAAACTTCGCCGATTGTGACCTCGTATTCTCAGGTCTCGACAGTGATGTTGCTGGCGAAGTCGGTACGAGCGACAGATTTGATTCGGCGCTGATATTGGACTAATTCTGCTCTTCTAGAAATGGAGTTTCTAAAAGCAGACATCCCCGTTTTCTCAAACGCAAAGAATTACAGGAGGGATCCTATTATGCCGTCGGTGGTGCCTACGGTTAATCTCCCACATCTCGCGCTCATTCCTCATCAGCGGCAGCACTTTGGCTTGAGGAGAGGATTCCTGGTCTGCAATTCTAATTGCGCCGTGATTGGGGTTGTGATCCCTTTCGCAGCCTTACAAACCAAGTTTGGACCGGTAGAGGATGTTTGAAGTATTCACAGAACAAGCTGTGTCGGGAGCCGGCTACCCGGGTGTCGCGAGCATGGATATCATGGACAATGTCATCCCGTATATCGTTGGAGAGGAAGACAAACTTGGAACAGAAGCTCAAAAGATTTTAGGATCGATCAATTCCGACGCAACGGCATTTGAAGAACAAAAGGGACTCACGGTGGGTGCTACATGCACGCGAGTCGGTGTGACGGACGGTCATATGGCATTTGTGTCATTGAGATTCAAGCAAGACCTCCACCGAGCGCTGAGCAGGTCAAGGAGGCCATGAGGGAGTATGTGGCCGAAGCGCAGAAGCTAGGATGCCCTTCAGCCCCAGAGAAGACTATTGTGGTTTTTTGATGAACCAGACCGCCCACAGCCCCGACTTGGTCGAGACATATCTGGTGGGTATGCTGTCAGCGTGGGCAGGGTGCGGGAGGCTGCCAAGGGATCACATTTTGACATCAGATTTGCTGCTTTGAGCCATAACACTGTCATTGGGGCGGCGGGATCCTCGATACTGAAGCAGAGGCGGCGATCATACAGGGACTTCTATAGAAGTGGACCTGGCTTTTGTAGGGATAGGCAGAAAAAGTAAATGGTGACTCAAAAGTTTATGCAGAGGAGATTTGATATTCATGCTTCAAAGTGCGAAGATGGAAAATTCTTTCGGCCTCGTGGAATCCAGAACATTACACCTATGGCAGTCATGAGCCTCCGACTTTTCCTGGCTGGCGATCGTACTGCTTTCAAAAGACAGACAGATCGGTCATTTGATTTGGTCGAAATTCCCGTTGAGGAATAGAGCGCGAAAAACTTGGCATATTCCCACACAACTTTCGCTTCCACAAACGCTTTCTCGAATTTCCTCCGTCAGATCGATCGTCTACTCTCACCACTTCAACTTTAGATCAAGATGGGTCGCGGTCCAAAGAAACACCAAAAACGCCTCAGTGCGCCTTCGCACTGGCTTTTGGATAAGCTCTCGGGTGCCTACGCCCCGAAGGCATCTCCTGGGCCTCATGTCGGTCTTCCTCTTTCGTCTTCTGATCAGAATTGCTAACCGGGGCGTGTAGAAACAACGTGACTGCCTCCCCTTGATCATCTTCCTTCGAAATCGCCTCAAGTACTCGCTGAACAATCGGGAGACCGTTGCTATTTTGATGCAGCGTCTCATCAAGGTTGATGGCAAGGTCCGAACGGATATTACCTACCCCGCTGGCTTCATGGATGTCATCTCCATTGACAAGACTGGCGAGAACTTCCGTCTAGTCTACGATACCAAGGGTCGTTTCGCCATTCACCGCATCGAACAGGCCGAGGCAGAATACAAACTTGGCAAGGTCAAGAGGGTGCAAGTTGGCAAAGGAGGAATCCCATACTTGGTTACGCATGATGCTCGCACGTAAGTCGCCTGCGTCTATCAGCCGTTGGGCCAAGATGTGGTCGGAAAAAAAGGAAGAAGAAGAAGAAGAACGTAAGGAAAGCTGATGGGTTAATAGTATTCGATATCCCGACCCTGTCATCAAGGTCAACGATACTGTCAAGATCGACCTTGCAACCGGAAAGATTACCGATTTCATTAAATTCGACACTGGTGTGATTGCCATGGTTACTGGTGGTCGCAACATGGGTCGTGTTGGTGTCATCACTCATCGTGAGAGACATGATGGTGGTTTCGCCATCGTGCACATCAAGGATGCCATTGACAACTCGTTCGCTACCCGGGAGAGCAACGTCTTCATCATTGGTAAGGAGAAGCCATGGATCAGTCTGCCCAAGGGCAAGGGTGTCAAGGTACGTCTTCTAGTGCTCCTAGTACGGCCGTTATGGTACCAACACATGTTGCAGCTGTCCATTGCCGAAGAGAGAGATCGTCGTCGTGCCGTTCAGATGGCAAACCCACGCGTGTAAAATGGATTGTGGCTCGTGGACCGAGACTGCACCGCTACTGGGGAGGTGCGAAAGATCAAGGAGGGGAAGTGGGAGAGAACTTTGATGCTATGCCCAAAGATTTTCTACTCTAGCCATTGAGAGATTATAGTCAAGACAAACTTAAAATTGTTGGCCTTTATGACTGGAATAGGAAAAGAAAATACCCAAGATCTTCGAACCCTTTCCGATCACATCTTTGGTCCTTTCTCTCCAGATGTTTCTCATTTGTTCTTTTTGACCTGATTGGTTCTAGGGCCCAACCTTCCGAACAATCCCAGTACCGTTAACCATCGATTGACATTCAGAAACGCGGTGAACCCGATGTTTCCATAAGCCATGTCGTTCCACTGTGCTACATCCCAGAACACTTCATCACCTACCCCGCAATACACAGCATATATATGACCCAAATCGGCGAGAGCAACCGCGATCAAATACCTCATTGCGACCTCAGGGTGTGGTGTCCAACAGCAGACAATCGCTAAGAGGGCGAGCAGGATGAAGACGTTCCCCAGCTGCAAGGTGACAGTAAGGGCTTGGGGCGCGAAGACAAGAGTCGAAAGACTACTTTGAGGGACTTGGGCGGCATAGTATTGGTCTGGATGGAGGAATACGATCGAAGAACCCCAGATGCTGGAAGCCAAAGTGTCCGTAAGCAAAAATACTACCCATCCCATCTACTTATGTCGTGTGGGAACAATAGGTCCAGAGTAACTTACATCGCAGCGGGCTCCAGGATGCCAAAGAGGATCAAGGGCCACAAGGGAAGAGTAGAGTACGCCATCTATAAGCTCCTGGAGGGGTGGTAAGAGAGTTCCTCGTGAACTTGAAGTACGAAACGCACTGATAGAAAATGAAAAAAAATATAACAAAGGAGAGGAGGTGGGAAAACGTTTTCCTGCTCTAGATTCCACTTGCATCTTTCAGGCCTACCGACAACAAATGATCTAGGAGGGGCATGGAGGATCTTGATGCGCCCAGGAGGAATCCTTGCAATGAGCTGATGGCGGCCAGCACACGATTACAGAGGTCGGAGTGCACAGGCAAGAAAAGACGGAGTCCAGCGGGCAGATCTACTCCATGGACCCCCTTCTACTTCATAATCTCTGTGCTTGTCAGCTCCATCAGGCGGTTACCCAGGTTGGCTCCAGAAGTTCCCCTTCCCCTCGAAATGTCGGACGCGGCCCTAAGCCTCAAACGCCATAGTCACCATCTTGAGAATGGGTTAGGCAATTTGGCGCCTATATTAGTAACGAGGCATTGGAGAACTGCGCATCCCCTTTAAGACACTGCAGCCTTGTTTCCTAGCCTTTCTGAATCTCGTCACCATTCAGCCTAGGAGACCTGCCTGTCGGTCTGAGGCTGAGCAAGGGTGACCAACCGGTCAGGCAGCTGAGGGCCGCACAGAAGCTGCGCCTTCCTGTTAGACGAAAAAGGGGTCGACTCCGCAGAATCGGTTGCCAAGAACCGGTGTAAGACTTGCGATAATGCGATAAGGATTTTCCTTCTCCGTGGCCCATCAGATCAAGTCTCTTAGGATGAACTTGAAGTGTTCATGCTTCACATCACATATCATATCTCATACCTCTTCCTGTTACGGTCCTTTTGACTCGGATAGTATGGCGTCCGGAAGAATTTCAAGCACCCTTCTTCAAACGAATGTTGTCGACTACGTCCGGGAAGGAAGCCGGGTAGCCTCAAGATATGGGTCTCAAACCGCGGAACAGGTGCAAAAAGCTGTCATGGAACACGGTTCTAAAGCTGCTGCCGTGGTTGGTTTTTCGCTTCAAATCAATGCTATATCGCGGTCATGTGTAGTTTTCGTGCTAACGACTTGCCAATTATGACAGGTTGGTACATTTGCGGTCGAAAACCCCGTTCTCACTGGCCTCACCGTTCTTGGTGTTTCTGTGGTTGCTGCACCAGGTATTTTCTCTACGTCGCTGTTATCTGCTGCGGGCTTCGGAGCCGGTGGTGTCCAAGCTAGTAAGTCGTGTGGTGTCTCAGTCTGGCATTCTCTTGCATGGTTTTCTTTTGCTTGCATCTACTCTGTCCTGGTATGTGTTTGACGATTTCCCAGGTTCTGTGGCTGCCACCATTCAAGGCGGAATCGGAAACGTCGTCGCGGGATCGCCCTTCGCGATTGCTCAAAGCGCGGGCGCCGGAGGTTATGGAGCAGCAATTGTGAACGGAATTGCTCAGCTGTGTGGAGGTGTCATGGCTTCTGGCAGTGCGGGAATAGCATGGATCAGATCGACGTAGTGAGGTGCAAGTTACCGTCGAGTCGCCGATGTGCTGTCAAAATCCACAATGCACAAGGTGTGGCATGGACAAGGCAAGAACCAGCGAGTCATTGTTAGATGGAACAAGAAGCAGAGAGCAGAAAGGTAGCATCAGTCAAAGGAACAGGAATTGGCTGTAATGAGTGATCAGGAAGCATTGAAATACTAGGACCTCCTACTCCGGTGTAATCGCCCTGGTAGTTTTGATATGTTCTGAGAATATCAGCTTCTGACATTCCTCCGGGCGGTTGTCCTGATATGTGTTCCCGTCTCTGTCAGTTGGAAGCATACCACGCGAAGAGGATATAAAAGAAGCGCGCTTCCCATACTACTGCATAAAGTAGGTAGGTCCCATTTTTTTACCACCCACCTCGCCGAAGACTCTGCTTCTTCTCTACCTTATACAAAGTCATTCATAAGATTCGTCGATGCCAGAGAGTCCACTGAGTTGCTCATCCCCAAGCCTGCATTCCAGCGTCTCATCCGTGAGATTCGTCGGCGTCAAAGTCCACCGAGTTTGGTACGTTCAATACCAATATCCCATACCCTCCATCGCCTGAAAATCTCCTTCCTACCCGGCTCTACCTACTTATCGGACTCCTTCCTGGGCCGTGGTAACAGAAACAAAAGAGGAAGTACACCTATAAACACTAGGTTCTTCTCAATTGGCAAAACGATCAGGACGACAAAGAAGTAAGGTAGCCAGCTTGGGAGACCTTCCATGAGTTCGACCTGGACGATTCTGGAGCTGGAACTGGATTGGAACTGGACTTACCTGGATCAAAATCATATTCCTTCTGATACTGTTACCGAAATCGACACTGGATCCTTCTGGAATCGACGTCGCTGATTAGCAGGCTTTCTTCTCTAATTTCTAGCTAGCTTCTACTGTCCATAGCAGGAGTCTTCACCGACCATTAGCATCGTCCTCTTCCCTCTTTTCACAATTCCTCTTTTCGCAAAACAAATTCCCATGTGCATCGCCATGCTGATGCTAACTTCTGCAAATATCCCAGCGAAAATATCTGCCCCGGCCGGTCGTTGTTCCTGTCAGTAAGATCCCATCGAATTGCGTGAATATTAACCAGCGGCCATAGTTTCGTCACCAGCAAAAAGGAGGGAGAAAGGGGAAGCCTTCTGAGTATTCCTTGTCGCCTCGAATTGAAACATCCTAGCCTTTCGACAGGATGGATATATTAAAACATACAAGCGGGAGAGAAAATGCCGCCAAACGGAAGAAGCAGAAGCAGAAGCAGAAGAGTAAGTACGAAGGATAGGAAAGGGATAGGGATACTGACAAGCTGAGAAAGATACCGCCACCGCTCCTGTCCCTGCCACCACCGCCGCCGTCGATGATGATGTCCCTCTTGCTCCCGGTGCTGCCCTCGCCATCATCAATTTCTAGTCGAAATGAGGAAGAACAGTCATCTCCTAACTCACCCATACCTCCCAGTCCAATGTGAAGGAATGAGAGGCTGAATTGCTTGAACACGCTGGGTTTTCAGTATACATTTAGCTGGCAAGAGATGAATGAGATCCGAATCTGCTGCAAAAGTGTGGGCGTTGAGATTGTCTTTTGTTCTGCTTTGTTCTCAAAGCAATTGGTTATGCCCTTAAACATATGGCAAACGATGGAAACATTTCCTTCCTATTTCAAAGAGAGGATGAATAGAAGAGCAGCCTCAGTTCTGAGGATACTAGCAGGTAATCGTGGATGCTGAGTGACCAAAAATCCCCGCGAAGTCACATCTGCATTCAAAGGCCAGCGGCATACAGGAAGCAGTTGTTCTTAGAAGGTCAACATCAAAAGGGCACATCGAACGGCAATGGCGGCTGATATGGGAGATCTCTTTTATCTTCTCTCGTGGCTTTGAAATGGCTGGCAAAAAACATGGACAATTCGCAACTATGCAAGCACGGTCAAAGGCAGGAACCACGAGAGATCTCGGTTAGGGCCTAAGAAAGCGCCACCAAAACTGCCAGACCCAAAGGTTGGCCGAGCCGCCTCAATCCTCTTATTGGCTACGCCGAATCTGACGTCGCAGACTGCCCTGGCAACAACAACAACAACAAACATAAAAAACAATCCTCTATCCGCCATTGTCATTCCTGTGCTGTACAGCTTTCCACACTGGTGCTCAACCGCATATCAACCATACAGGGTTTCAGTTGGCACCCATAGAACAACAATGGCCGTGCCCGTTGCCGCCGATGGCGATCTCATCAATTTCGACATCATAGAGAACCATAAAGAGAATATCCAATCCTTACCCAGTGGTCGATCCGCAAAACAACTGGCCTCCATCCTTTCGCCTCTACCTTCTGGCAAAGCCAAGGGTACCAATGCAGTGCCAACACTAGAGGAAACGAAAACACTCAACGACGCCATCCGACAAGAATATGAAATTGAGATCCAGTCAATAAGCGACTCCGACGACCCTTTGGATATTTACGACCGATATGTCAAATGGACATTGAATGCCTATCCCTCAGCGCAAGCGACCCCGCAGTCGCAACTCCTTCCACTCCTCGAGCGCGCCACAAAAGCCTTCCTCACTTCGTCTCATTACAAGAATGACCCGCGATATTTGAAGTTGTGGTTACATTACATCCGCCTGTTCTCAGACAGCCCTCGAGAAACCTTCGCATTTCTTGCGCGCCATGGCATCGGGGAATCATTGGGCTTGTTCTATGAGGAATTTGCAGCATGGCTAGAAAGTGCAGATAGATGGGTGCAAGCAGATGAGGTGTACAAACTAGGCATCGAAAGAGAAGCCCGGCCGGCAGAGAGGCTGATGCGAAAATACGCCCAATTCCAACAACGGTTTGACGCCAGACCCCGAGTCGAAAATGAACCAAGTTCTCCCGCACTTCCAACAGTTCGCCCGGCTTTGGCAGCGAAGATCGACCCATTCGCTCCAGCTCATCGTAATGATGACCCACAACCTGCTCGACAGCGGAATGCTGGAGGACATGATGCTGCACCGATTTCACGCTCGGGAAAGCCAAAGATGGCGATCTTTTCAGACGCCGACAGTGTGGCACCAGCGCCGACACAAGCATCAAACACAACCAAAGGATGGGATAGCATCGGATCGATGAAAGAACGAAAAAAGGAGAACACGGTCGAAGCTCGGCCTTGGGCAGGGGAAAAATTGAAGGCAGGAGGGAGAGTTGGGACAGTGCCAAAGATGGAGATTTTCAAGGATCCGGTATGATTGTTTTTTCTCTCTCTACACCTAGCTCGAAACAATATCAAATTTCAACTCCTTCTTCCAAGGCATCTTTTGGCTCATTTTCTGTGAACTCCGCGACTAACTTGACCAAACTGATTTGACTACAGACGTTACGGCAATCCAACGAGTTACCGGCGAACAGGCGTTCATCTCCATCTCACGGCTCGACACAACGGAGCGAAGTGGTCAACCCCCGTACCGGCCGCATAGAGCGCGTCTTCGTGGACATTGACGCAGTGTATCCTCCGCGCTCTGAGCAAGAGTTCAGCTTTGAAGAACTTCGAGCCCTGTCGCGGGGGTGGGCACAGAGGAATTGGAAGCTATCACCCCCCCCAGTATTGAACCCGTTAACGGAGACGACAGGAAACGTGGCAGGCTCAACACCTCGAAAACCAAAATCAAGAGCAGCAAAATCTCAAGAACCAGAGGATATTGAGAACTTGAACCATTCGCTCCAAGAAAGAGTTAGTCTGAACGGTGATGAAAATCCTAGCCTCAGTATTCATGATGTGTCAACACAATCCATGGCCGGCAAGCCAGAATCAGACTCACTGTCACTATCACTGCCACCGAACCAGAAACAAAAGGAAAAGAGAACGAAAATCAGAGAAGTCAAACAAGAGACTCAAACCGTCAAGACTCGCCTTGAGTCACCTTCAGGAAAGAAACTGAAGAGGAAAAATTCATCAGCGACCGAACCAACCATGACCTTTCATTCCAAAGCAGCTACGAATGAGATTTACGACATGTTTAATCAACCACTTCGTAGACCAGCATCGATGGCAAGAGATGACACTCAAAGCGGCGACGACACAGAATTCACTGAGGGCGAAATAGATGATGGATACAGCACCACTGGTGATGCTGAGAGCACAGGGACTGGTCTCTTATCGAGACCTGATAGTGAATTCGGTGACGATACCTTAGCTTCAGTTCGACAGGACAACACAGAGAGCCAAAGCCAAAGTCAACCCGACAGTGTTTCTCCATGGTCTGACTTCACGGCCAACAAGCACTTGCCTCGCCTTGCCTTATCTTTCTCCTCTTCTGTCAAGAACAGAGCCTCCCCAGTCAAGGCTCAAGGTAAATCCAGGCTCAAGCGCCGTCACCGAGATGTGATCAGTGAAGACTCAACAGAAAATATGGGTTCATCAAGCCACAACCCAACACAGACGTCCGGAATGGAAGGGTTTGATACCGAAGCTCTTGCTGCAATCGCAAATGGTAATTTCGACGACATGGACACCAAAGCAATAGCGATCATGGCTGGAGATGTTGATATCGATGTTGACGTCGATGTCGATGGAGAGGATGAAGTTCAGGACGAGCAAGATGCAGCTGTGCGCGCAAAGGCTGGAAGAGAAGACGGACAGGTGGGAAATGACAACATGAACGATGCAACTGCGCACGATCTGGCCACACCCGTGAACGATATATTCACCGAACACAGAGAGATCCCAAACAAACCTTGCTTTGTCCCTCTCCCGCCAGAGGATTATGAGCCCACCCCGAATCGACCATACCGAGACCCAGCTATGATTGCCCAACACAAGTTGCCCTTTATGACACCCATTGTGGAACGAACCGAGAGCTCGTTTGCTCCCTCGACTGTTTTTGATAAAACTGATTACTTCACATTCAAGACACCGAGCCGAGCAGCGAAGAGAGGATATGAGAGTCCATCGAAGTCGCAGGTAGATCGTTTGTTGACGAGTAGTTCCCAACAACAAGAGGATACTCCTCCATCGTCAGGCAAGAGAAGGTTCGGTCAGACTGGAGCTACTGAAGAGGAGGTTTTGACTTCTTCTCCACAATCGAAGGAGGCTGTTGGATCTGAGCCTCCAGCTAAATCTGATTCTCAACCTCTCTTCCCGATCACAAAGTCGGGTCCATCTCAGCCAAAGTCTGACAATGCTGTTGGCAAAACTCCAGCAGTGCCGAACAAGTCCCCGGCGAGACGAGTTCTGCAACCAACAACAATACGCAAAGGTCCCATTGTCACCGATCTACAGTGCAATCCATGTGACGAAGCTATTCGACAGCAGATTCTGACTGCGATACACCCGCCTCTATCTTCATACAGTGGGTACCATAGTCAGTCCGAGCACGCGTACAACCACTACCAGACCTTGAAGTCTTATGCAGAGAAGATGGCAAAGGTGAAAGGCAAGGGTAGTCCAAGAAAGACTCAGAGCGAGAAGACACTTACCAAGTCTGTGCTGCCAATCCTAAAATTTAGAGGAACAACTCGAGTATACACCGTCAAGCGGGAGTTGGGAGAAGGTGCCTTTGCTCCAGTGTATCTGGTCGACAGTTACGATCCTAATAGTGATGAGGAGGACAAGGAAAACACTGCCCCCCGAGCATCATCGAATGATCCCGGCCGTGAACAACTCGAAGCTCTCAAGGCTGAACGTCCTCCAGGGACATTGGTCTGGGAATTCCATATCCTACGGCTCATACGTCAACGACTCGGCCCTGCGTCCCGAACAATGCAGTCCATCATTCTGGCACACGAATGTCATCTGTACCGGGACGAAGCGTACATTGTTCTCTCATACAGCCCCCAGGGGACCTTGCTTGATTTGGTCAATCTAGCTCGAAGCGAGAGCGTCAAGGCTGGAAAGCTCCCTGAAGGACTTGATGAGACTTTGGCCATGTGGTTTGGCGTGGAATTATTGAGGACACTGGAGGACCTGCACCGCGTGGGCATCTTACACGGTGACCTGAAAGGTGACAATTGTCTCGTTCGTTTCGACCCCGCAATTGAACTCTCTAGCCCATTTGATTCAGAAGGCAATCATGGTTGGGGGGGGAGAGGATTGAAATTGATCGATTTTGGCCGAGGAATTGATGTCCGCATGTTCAAACCTAACACACAGTTCATCGCCGACTGGCCATCTAGCGCTCAAGACTGTGCAGAGATTCGTGAGTGCCGTCCTTGGAAATGGCAAATCGATTACCACGGCGCTGCAGGTGTGATCCATAGTCTGCTATTTGGAAAATACATCGAAACCATTCCGGCCGCAAGCAGTGGACTGAGACCGGGACAGAAGAAAGAGTGGAAGTTGAAAGACAATCTCAAAAGATATTGGGAGAAGGAGCTCTGGGAGGAGGTCTTTATGGTTTTATTGAATCCCGGCTGCGTGAGCGATCACGAGGATATGCCGATTCAAGCAAATCTGAGACGAGTGAGAATGAAGATGGAGAAATGGTTAACAGAGGACGGAGAGCGAGGTGGACGGGATTTGCGAGGGGCATTGAGGAAAATGGAACGGTTGGTTTGTGGAAAAGTGAGAGACTGAAATGGAAGCTCAATTGAATCACGGTGATAGGGGGTTGGCTGGCTGACTTTGAACAATTTTGCAAGCAAGGCGTTGGCGGTGTTATGAAGACCATCAGCACATCAGGACTGTCACCGACTGGAGAGACAGAAGGAGAGAAATGATTAGACATGCTAATGCCCAAGGAAGTCGAGTTGAAGATACTCAACACTCGATGGTTTCGGTAACTCCGTGATACATCCACATCCCCTGTACGGCTCAACCGCAGTCTCTTTTATCTTATCGTCGACGGCGTCTTGGTGGTGGCCATGTCCTCTGTAAGCCCATTGGCAGTCCAACGCAGGTTGCAGGGGAATTTCCCGCCGAATTTGGCGGGTTTCTTCCCTCCATGCCAAGATCGTTCCCCTGGTCAGTTTACGTCAGGCCGTACCCTCCTCGGTCGACCTTCCCTAGGTCGTCTCGAGAATCAAACCCACCTTCTCATACACCACGCAACCATGGCTAGGGACCAGAAACAGTCAACTTTCAGAAACAGAAAGGGATCCATCCAACTCTTCGAAATGACGGGCGACTTTGACTGCACCACCCTGGCAATGGCGCCTCGAGGACCTGGAGGGACAGTCCCTATGGATACACACACACAGAGAGGGCGTTGTCCGACCTTCGTAAACTCGACTCCAACTGCGTCCCGTCTCCTATCTCCTCTCATGCGTTCCAGCGGCTCTACCCAACTTTGATGTCTCGACCGGATCCCGAGATTCTTATCATTCTGCATTCCACTTGAATAATCCGCACGTCAGGAAAGCGATCATTCCACCACGACGAAACCTCCGTGTTCTTCTTTTTACCTCTTGCTTGGCATAACGTATCCACTCCGGTAGCCCCCAGAAATGTTGGCTGCTTCCATCCATGATCAAGGCAGTCCCTGAAGCTGCCACATCAAGGTCATTTATCCGCTTCCATCTTTCAGTGCTCGACTAACCAGCAAAGGGTAACGTCCTCAAGGCATTAAGAAGGGACAAAAGCCAAATCCTCTTCGACGGAGCGCCCATTTGGACCGCCTGATTCAGGTTAATGACACTCAACAAAAACCAGCCAGCAGTCTCTACCATCTCCAATCAGTGACGTTAAACGTATTCATGTAAGCCGCCAACGCCAATCAGAGCAAGGTGCAGAATTCTCTGCCCGAGTCCTTGGTGATGGTTGCCATGACGGTCACCACGGGGGTAACAAGACAACTGGCCAGTCCGCAAAACCGTTGAGGTATGAATGCTCGAAGTGCAGGAAGGCAGGGGGGTTCGCGTGCTGATACCAGCCAACCAGTTGCCTTCGACACTTCCTGCCTCCGCGGTCAGTGTTGCTGCGTGCTAAATCGTTGGCTCTCGATGACCGAAAACTGCCACCCTTAATCTTCGCAACAGGTGCGGATGGCTGGGCTCCAAATCTAGTGCCTCCAATTCAATATAACTACCAAGATATCACGTGCAACCACATGCCTCGTACTTCGCTAGTGTTCGTTTCACTTGAGCATTATTTGACCGTTGGCGCGCGTCAATCAAAAAGTCTCACCAATGTTTTGGGGCACTCGCTTGCCGTCGGCTATATCAAGAATAGAGAATGTCCAAGCCTCCTCCTAGGTGAGCTATACGCGTCACAAAGGGAAGTGAGCGCATCTCGTCGGGGATGTGCTCCAAGAATGTCACGCCTGGGAGAACGCATTCGCCGATGGCGGACTCCTCCACCACATTGATACTGGAGCTAAAGGTTTCAAGCGCACCGCTGCAGGGGCGTCATATGAGGGGAGATCTCAGTACCCTTGTCAAGAGCACCCTCGCACGACAGAGCTTCGCTCTCTCATATTTCGAGTCTTGTAGAGACCCGACGTCAAGGAACACGAATACACTGTTGAAGATCCTGCAACTACACTCGGCTTATTCCACTCGGCTGTTCCTAACATCCCCCGTCTTGGGCAGAGCTTGTGGTCAACCGCGGTTGGTTCAGGCGCGCGGCTGGAGCTAAAGACGAGCCCTCTTCGCCCGATAACTTGCGGCTCCGGTGGCTATTTTGATGCCCAATTTACACGATACAACTCGGCCGAACGCTAAGGCCAGCGCTTCCATCATGTGGACACTGTCGGAGTCCTTGTGATTTTACGGAGGACTTGTCCTATTTCGAAGGGGTCCGAGGGAACCGTCTGACTATATAGCTTCGAAGCGTGTACGAAGCGTACAACGACGCCGAAGGTCTTTACAAGCCTTGGCTTCGCCACTTATCACACCCTTGTCTCAGCACGATATCAATTTTCTCATACGCGGAGATTTCGGTCTCTACGACACGGCCTTTCGCTAGCGGGTTAGGAGTACAATAGATAAGCGCTCTTTCAGTAAGCAGAGCGCTTTCAGGATGGTTTCGATGGCTGTAAAGAGCGTACTGGTCCCACGGCGAAAGGATGGACCAGTTTCTCAACAACACTCGAAGTATCCCTTCAGAAAGCTTCATCATTCACTATATTGAACCCTGTTTCAAGGCCTCTGTGTGCTGTACAACCTCATTTCCCAAAACAATGTCATCGGGTGCGGCAAAGGACCTACCGGACTGCTTCTGCAGCTTTGAGTGATGCAAGACGACGACGCCTGGAAAGCGCAAGGAGGCAATACGATGATATAGCAAGAGCTTACGAACGTGAAGCAAGATCTGGCAGTTCTGATGCCAGGCGTTCTATACGTGAGTAATTGGCTATCTCCCATAAGTAACGCCCACACTTATTGTTTTACAGGTGAGAAACTGAGAGCGTCAAGAGACCGTGCCGCAGAACAAGTCAGGGCACTTGAACGTGACGTGGCAAGAGCGGAAAGTGCTCTTCGACGAGCCCGAGAACGATACAACGATGGCATGACGGACAGGACTTTGGCAACGCAAGCAGTTTTCCACCCCGTGAATTACATTCCCAGGTGCTGACAATACCTCCTTTTGAAACAGACATACAAACCGAGATGTTACTGAATACAACCGTCGTCGGAGGGACGGTCGATACGACCCCGATCGCTGAAACTGTCTCTCCGGTATCCGACCCGGTTTTGTCTGTGCGACAACAACGACATCTGATGTCGCAGTATTGGCGCTGGAAGCCTTTACATCAACATCAGTCTGTCGGCCTTGAAGATCCGTTTGTCACTTCATGGGACCATATGTGTGGGAATTTGCAGGCGTTAGTTTGGATCAGATCTTTTTGATGGGACCACATGTACGATACGCAGGAGTTGGTTAAGATCGGACCTGAACGCGTTGCATTTCTTCCAGTTCCCATGCTCCAAAACTCATGCAGTGACAGTCCATATGTCGTATCACGCATTTCCAATCACTGCCGTGTAGGTTCGTTTATCCCGCCAGTTAGTGTCTTATGACAGACTCAGTACCAGCGAAACCCAGTAAGAGGGGAAATTTTGACTCAATCCGTCGCATCTGTATTCGGCGCGTTGGGAACAAAGGATTATGCAGTCGAGGGCGGAGATTCGTAAGAAGATCTAATGATATCGCTCGGAGGGAATACTTTATTTCTGATTGCATGGTGAAAGTGGAAGGTAGCGGAGGCACAGAGGATAAAAGCGCTCATATGTTTACATACAATTAAACCCCATTTGGGCCCGGTGTGGACCGTAACGGTATGGAGACTGGTCAGTGGCAGTCTCTTTGAAGAAGCAATCCAATGATAAATCACAACTGCGAACCCTTCTATTATCCTACATCTGTCCGTTAATCCCGTTGGCTGTCGTCGAGTGATTGATGGTTCCAGGCAGCGTCGCAATCACGCTGAATTGTCCACCACAGTCTGCCCAAACCACTTTTTTCTCCTTGATCGCTTTCGAGTCCAGCATGGTAGCTTCGTCGACTTGGTTCTCCGAGCTGACGCCTGTTTGACAGTATTCATTGAAGCCCCAAGAATACGCCTTTCCCTCACGACTTAGGGCAAGAGAATGATCAGTCCCTGCAGCAACCAAGACAGCGTCGATGCCCGGCACGGGAGTTGGCACAGTCAAAATCCTTGGGTGGCCTCGAAAGTTCAGGACCAAGTGCTGAGGCGGTAGTCGATCAAGTTTGAGTCCCGTTTGGCCAGCGTCGACTCGTCCCCAAGCCAGGCACTCGCCACCATCTGTGATTGCCAGGGAGTGATGATTACCACCTGTGACAGAAATGATTTTGCCAATCTGTTGCAGTGATTTCACTATTTGGGGTAGATGGGCATCTGAACCTGTTTCATCTTGTCGAAGAGGTTGGCCAGTTTGCCCGAAATTGTTGAGCCCCCAGGAATAGACATCTCCATTTTGGTGTACTGCGAAGGAATGAAACTGTCCAGCGCCTATATCGACGATCCCTTTAGGCAGCCAGACCTTCTCAGGCGTCAAGCTGCGTTTTTGATCCATGTGTCTTTCAATGAGTCTACGCCCGAGCTGGTTTTGTTGTCCTGAGCCCCAAGTATAGACTTGTCCTTGCACGTCCAATGCCAGGACATGGTTTTCGCCACAGCACAGCTTCGTGATCTTCTGTAGGCCTCGAACGAGTGCGGGTTTTTTCTGAACCTCCACGCTTGGGGAATACCCATAAACTCCCTGATTTCCCTAAAGCAATGTAGGCATTAGAATAACAGTAAAGTTACAATCAACTCACTCTGAAAGTTCCCCAGCCATAGACTAAGCCTTCGTCAGTAACGGCGAAGGTAGAACTATCTGCGCATGCCACCTGAGTGAAAGTAGGTCTTCCCGGAAGTGCTGTAAGGTCGATTTCGGTGGGTGTAGATTCGAATGGATTGATTTCATCCTCCTCACTGTCATCGTCGGATCCCGAATTGACACCATCGGTCTCTGAAATATCGCGTACTGGAGCTTCCCATGTTGTATCTCGCCCAAGGGCTCCCAAATCATTCACGCCCCAGGTCAAAATCTTCTTGTCGGAGGTGATGGCAGCAGTATGCATTCCGCCGACGGAAAATTGCACAACACCAGCTCGATCCGGGGTCAACAGCGGATTAAACCGGGGCCGGGATATCCGTAATGTGCCTTTTTGGCCGCCAAAGCCGAGCTCGCCAGCCTCTCCTCCTCCGAAGCAATAAATCTCCAAAGGTTGAATAGGGGCAGTGTTTATGACCCTTCTTTTGGCAAGCCTTACATCGCCCTTCCGTTGTGTTTTCAAGTGCTTGTGGCTTGCAACACAATTTGTGGTACTCTGGCCATCGTCTTTGAGTTGAGGCGCAGTTCGACGCTTTGTTGGCGCGTGATCTTGGGGAGGAGCGTCGTCAAATTGAGCCTTGTGCTTTCTGACGAGCATCGGAGCTGGGGGTGCCCAGTTTGGTTTCGAAGATGATTTACCTTGCTGTCGTGTCGACTGAGGCATTTCTGACGCTGGTGGGTGGACCGCAATGAAGCGAAGATCGGGAGGGTGTTGGAAATCTGCGGTAAAACGACTCGGTGGGCGATATGGACAGTAGCTGATAGCTTACAGTGCCATAGACTTGAGAAGCTCGCAAAGTTGCTGACAAGGGAGATGGGACGATGGCCGGGTGACGCCAAAGGATTCAACAAAATTGTTTTGATCTCAAGGGCGTTTGAGCTCGGGCCGTGACGCGCTTGGCCAGGGCTCCACTTATGGGCAAAGCCAAAATCTCCGCAGTCACGTGATGTTCTCCTGGGCAGCCTCTCTGAGCCAAACGCCCAATTTTTGCCCATGTTACTTCCACTGCTGGCCTCTCTTGCTATCAAATCTCGCCCTGATCACTTGGGTCACTGGGCCGCCTTTGGGAACTCCCTTCGCGAGCACATTGCTTCTCCAGAGAATTTAGAACGGAAATTCTTACCTTGGAGAGCCATCTATGTGGTGCTACAATTGATATTGCCATGGCTCCCAAATACGTCCCTACCAACACACTCTTGAAGAGTCTGAGCTACGCTCTCCGGGAGCACCATCCGCATTGTCCTACCATATTCCCCATCAGACCAAAGACACGTCGTTCAGCGGCTACATTCACGCACAGGCGTCATGCCCAGGCTATATCGATCCTCCCTACCGCGGTAGACAAGACCAGCGCAGACTTCAAGGACAATAGCTCGCAACTGAGCGAGATCATGTCCAAGTACGCAAGCCTGCACCAGAAGATCCCCCAGGGAGGACCAGACAAAGCCCGAAAGAAGCATGTGGAAAGAGGCAAAATGTTGGCAAGAGATCGAGTCACGGCTCTCATTGACCCGGCGGCCGCTGCTGCAATGTCTCATGGCCAGTATGTCGTCTCTGGCACTTTCCGGACGATAAGCTAGTTCTCGATGTTCAGATGAGCTGCGCCCCGCGTCCGCAGCAAAACCCCTACCCTCCACTTGGCCAATCGGTCCAGCTGCAGCCCACCCTTTCAGCCTGATGCGGCTGGGTTTGTCTGAACAAAATCCCAGCCGGAGTCATGACCTTCACTCAAACTTCTAGCTGAATCTATCAATCTACCCTCTGTCTAGGAACCTGATGTGAGAGCAACTCTCACACTTCTCGACGTCGCCGTCGCCGTCGCCGTCGCTGTCGGACTCGAACCCTCTACCACCTCCCTCCAAAGCCGCACGACATCCCTACTTGACAATGCGTCTTTTAGAAGCATTGCCAAACGGAGGCTTTCGTCTGACCGAGAACCTCCCCGACAACGCGGTCCCTCTCTATGCCATCCTCTCACATCGATGGGAAAATGATGATCAGGAAGTCACTTATGGAGACATGGTGAAAGGTTTGGGTCGAGACAAGGCTGGATATGACAAGATCCAGTTCTGTGGAGAACAGGCGACCAGAGATGACTTACAATATTTCTGGGTGGACAGTTGTTGCATCGATAAATCAAACGAGGGTGAACATCAGAAAGCTAACCAATCCCATGTTTCACTGGTACCGCAGAGCGAGTCGATGCTATGTCTACTTGTCGGATGTTCCTGTATCTCCCGGTGACAACAATGACCTGCAGCATTGGGAATTGGATTTCCAGAACAGCAAATGGTTCACTCGGGGCTGGACACTCCAAGAGCTGCTAGCCCCAGCTTCGGTCGAATTTTTCTCTCGCAACCGCGCACGACTCGGTGACAAAGTTTGGCTACAGCAACCGATTCAGCAGAAAACGGGAGTTGATGTTCGAGCACTTCAAGGAGAACGCTTATCTTAGTTCAGCATCAACGAACGATTCTCATGGATAGAACGCCGCAAGACCACACTGGAAGAAGATAAAGCGTACTCGCTACTGGGCATTTTCGACGTCTCCATCCCTATTCGTTATGGCGAAGGCATAGCGAATGCGTTCAAGAGGCTCGAAGATGAGATCAATAAGCAGATGAAGTGTATCCGAGACTTACGCGTCACGGATCCCCGCGATGACAAAGAAACGGATTGAGGACACCAAAGGTGGCTTGCTAGCGGACTCATACCATTGGATCCTGGAAAATAGTGGCTTTCAACGATGGCGTGGTGGCCAGCAGAGTCACATGCTGTGGATTAAAGGCGACCCAGGCAAGGGCAAGACGATGCTTCTCTGCGGAATTATCAACGAGTTAAAGACTAGCATGCCCAAATCCCATCCCCTGTCCTACTTCTTCTGTCAGGCAACCGATTCGCGAATCAACAACGCCGCGGCAGTTTAGCGAGGCCTCTTGTTCTTGCTTGTCGACCAGCAGCCTTCCCTAGTCTCGCACGTCCAAAAGCAGCATGACCATGCCGGCGAAGATCTCTTCAAAGACGTCAATGCTTGAGTCGCTCTGTCCGAGATCTTTACCAACGTTTGCAGGACCCGAACCTGGAACCTACTTATTTGATAATCGATGCGCTGGATGAATGCACGGTAGACTGGAAGAAGCTACTGCGCTTTATCGCGTATAGCTCGTCGCTGTCTCCATGTGTCAAATGGCCTGTCTCGAGCCGCAACTGGCCTCCTATTGAGGAGCGGTTAGACAAGGCCGAAAGTAAGGTGAGTCTATGCCTCGAACTGAATGCAGAGTTTGTGTCTGCTGCTGTCAGCATCTATATCCGGTATAAAGTGCATCAACTGGCGTAAGAGAAAAATTTCGATGACGATACGCGAGAGGCTGTCCTTAACCATCTGATCTTCAACGCAGACAACGCTTTTCTTTGGGTGGCCTTGGTCTGTGAAAACCTCGAGAATACCCCACGCGGAAGAATCCGCGCGAGGCTGAACTCTTTTCCACCTGGCCTTAATTCCCTTTACAAGCGAATGGTGAAACAAATATGCGAATCGGAAGACTCTGAACTCTGCAAGCGGATACTTGCCACCGTCGCGATTATATACGAACCCATCAGTCTGACTGAATTGGCGTCGGTTGTCGACATGCTTGAGGATACGTCTCATGATATAGTCATTCAGGCTTCTCAACGAGCCGAGACGAGCCGAGACTGAGCGAGACTAGTCGAGCTCGGGCAAAACCCTAGCTCGTCTCGTCTTGGTCTCATTAGTAGTGCGCGTCTTGCCGAGCGTCTCGTTTATGGGCCGGATTAACCATTTTCCGGGGCCTTCGCCATCGGATCCAGTCTATGGACCACCTAAAATAACCCTACTAATCACACTCGACATCACTCGTAACCGAGCGTGAACGACGAGCCTCGACGTCGACATGGTTCACGGATTGGATCCGATGAAATCCCCCTTTTTCACGGATTAACCTTTTTCCGGAATCACGTGCTCCCCCAGGGTCCCCCGTCGTCGCCCATCCCTTAACGGATCAACCATTTTCCGGAACCATGTGCTCCCCTCACCCCCGGGGGCGGCGGCGGCCTTCCATTCGATATCGATATGGTCCATGGATTGAATCCGATGGAATTCCCCCTTCGACCATCGGATCCAGTCTGTGGACCACCCTGACAAGCTCGATTGATTATACTTAACATGATCCACGCATTGGATCCGATGAAATCCCCCGTCGCCCATCGGATCCCAGTCTGCAGACGATCAGTGCGCATAAGAGGGTGATGAGTGAGTTGATTGTTAACGAAGGTATTTAGCTATTAATGTATACAAAAAGGAGTGATTCTAGGCAATAGGCAACGATAGGCAGTAGCAGAGTGTAACAACTGTTGTGACGCCCGCTATGATATGAAACCTTAACTTACAAATCGACCATGGAAGTATTCCAAATCAGCCATGGAAGTATTCCGGTGCTTGATAATTAAATAAAATCAGATAGAGCCTCCCGGCAGGAGGATTTGAATTATTATACCCCTCCTCTGCCCTCATAGATAGAACTCAATGGGAACAATAAGTTGCAGCAATATAGGCGGTGTATGTAAAACAAGCGAGCGCTCAGTCTTGCCAAATTCGTCCCAGCTCGTTCAGAACCCTGGAGTCATTGCAGGAGATCATTGGTCTTTGTGGTTCGTTCCTGACTATTCGAAAAAACAGTCTACTTTGTGCATCAGTCAGCAAAGGACTATCTCCTCGCAAAGGCGTTCGTCGAGATTTTTCCATCTAGGAAGGGAGAGATCCATTATAGGATCTTCTCGAGATCGCTCGAAGTCATGTCTAGGACGCTACGCCGGGACATGTACGGCTTATGCGCTCCAGGATATGCGATTGAGCTTGTCGAACAGCCAGACCCTGCGGGGTTATCGTCCGCAGCCGACCGAGGCTCTCCCTGACTGACAGGGCGTGGGATGGAGCCTGTCGTAACGTCACGAACTGGGCAGTTACGCAGAGTCGCAACCACCGTCTTCTGCTTCCGCCTAGCCAGGCCGAAGGTCTCCTCAAATTCTGCAAAGACGTCGTGGATTTGGCCAACAGATGATGGTGCATCTTAACCTATGCCACTGCCACTGCACTCGTTGCCGCCATTGCCTCTGGTGAGAGTCCGAGTGCGGGCAGCGTCGTCTTCTTCCGATTTGTTGTTTCCTCCTTCTTTCTCGTCACCTACAGGGTCATTCGGTTGTACTTCGCCAGGCTGTCTGGAGTATCCTTTCCATCCTCTATGCCTGGTTCGGCAAATCCTCCAGGCAAAGTTGGGGAGGAACCGCTGGGAGGGGCCGGGTCCGCGACTTCGAGGGTTGGGGTTTTGGTCGTCAGGGGAAGCAGCGTCGGAGATATCAACTGGCTGGTCATCCTCCAGCACAATCGGGTTGTCTGGAGAAATACGTCAGTATGCACCGTTCATGTACACGTACGACATGGGATCTCCATTACTTACCTTGGCTGGCACCGAGCCGAATGCCCGCGGCAGTCGTCGCGGTAGGATTGCCACTACTCTCACAGTCGCCCTCGCGACAACACTCCTTGCCGGTCCTGTCAACGGGAGCGGACGATGCGGAAGCCTTGCAGTTGAGGTCGGCACTTCCTCCGAATCCTGAGTCGCTCCGCAGAAAGATATCCGTGAGCGATGGAAGGTCGCTGATTTCGCTTTCGCAGTCAATGTCGTCATCTCTGTCGCATTCCTCATCGTCTTCAACCTTGTCACTGTCGAACACGCCGCTGCGGCGGGCTCTGGAAACTCGGATGCCGCGTTTGTCGGGATCATGAGCCATTGGCTCCAAAATCTCTCGCACCACCAGATATTCTCGACCGGCGTCCTGGTCAGGACTAGTCATATCCACGAAATCGACGAAGTCCGGATTGCTCACAGGCCGTGCCTGTTGAGGAGATTTTGGGCTTCGTCTGCTCGACACCCGACCGCAGAGGCCGACTGCGGAAGATTTACCGAAGGGTTGACTTCCGATAGATGGTTCATTTGTCCGATGTTGATACGCGATGAAAATCGCTATGATTGGAGCGCACTGTGCCGAGAAGTGTGAAGCAGAAGAATGGGTTTGACAGTAGGGAATAGCGAGGGAACCGGTGCCATTCAAATAGACATTCAGCACTACCCAATGGCCTCCCTGCTTCCCCTTGCCTCACAGGGCGCAGTTCCAAGTCTATCACAACTGCCGGGTTCGAACCCTGGCCTGCCAAAGGTCTCTCTGTTGGTGTTTCCAGGCCCGGTGAGACGGGGGAGAGGGAGGACCATCACGGCAACGAAGTGGAGCGGGTCATGCCACGGCATATCATGAGACATGGGGCTACCGTCATCCTGAGGGTGGGATGGACCCCGGCGACGGTGGTCTCGAGAACGAGGGGATGATATGGGGCGTTGGCCCGTTCTCCCAGGTCCCGAGGGTTCAAGGATGATGAGAATGCGCCCTCTGGACCGAGACAGCCGCCTTCAGTTGTTCTCCGACGACCTTTCAGTCTTCTTCGAAATTGATGGCCAACCTCACAAACACACACCCGCCCGCTATTGGGATCGGCTGCAACGGAGAATCAACATCTGCTCTGCATTCTGTCCAAGCGAAATCGTGTCTTTGCGAATCCCACCTTTTTTCCCTTCATAGGGCTGTTCGCAAGCCCCTCTTGGGGAACCGCTGTACTTCATTCTGCTCAAACGAGGAGACAGCAGTGGAGAATCAATTTGCAACATGCTGACGTGTCCGTGTCGTCGGATGGTGACTCTTTTCCTCGGAGCCGCCGAGGGCCGAGATGGAAGACTCAACCCCCCCCCCCCCCCCCCCCCCCCCCCCGGTCAGCGTTGCATTTTCGAGGTGGAGCGTAGGCAGCAGTGCGCCTGCACACCGCCCATCACCGTGTGCGGCATTTTCGTCATTGGATGCGCCAGGTGCGGCACTCAGTATTACTGCACCGGCCTGTGCGAAAAGATCCGCTGCGTTCTTCCACCTTCCATGTCTTGCTCCACCAAGTCGAGATGTAGAACCCCGGTCCCGATGATACAGTATGGAAAGTTGAATGCCTACCACGGCGCCCCGGAGGATGTTCGATTTTGCTATCGTCGGTGATGATCTCGCTGGGTCTTCGCAGGTCTGGAACAAACGCTAGAGGGAGCCCATTACGGGGAGTCACCTTCACAAGGAAGCACAAGGAGACTTGCCGAGGCCGACACCCATATCCTCAGGAGCCTGGTCGAGGCGTAGATGATGGACGGGGTCAGCTGGGCCTGCACGCCATGAGGGAAGCGAAGCCAAATGCGCCAGGGAGGGATTAGGCGCACGAGGGGGCCGCGAAGACCGAGGATTGGGAGGCTGATCGAGGCGCGCTCGAAGAGACGAGGCGGATTTTGAAGGAGCCGGAAAGGAGAATCGAGGGGAGCCCGAAGCGGCAGGGGAGAATTCGGATAAAGAGGCGAATTTCGAAGGAGCCTAGAGGGAGAATCGACGATGGGGGGCCTGATGCGGCAGGGGGGAAGAATTCAGGCGGTGTCGAAGTGACGCACGACAGGGTGCGTCAGGGTAGAACGGAGGTGAGGAAAGGGATCAAGCAGGTTGGAAGAGAGGGAGAGAGTGATGGGGATGGGAGACGATGTTCTTATAGCCGTCAAAAGCGGCGGCGCGCCCAGACCGCGACCATACCCAAAGCGGCAGGATCGCCTAAACCGGAGGCGGATCACTTACAAGTACATTTTACAATTACGAGTCAGCGGCGAAATGCCACCACTCAACCCACCCTTCCCCCCGTGATCGACATTTTCGGCGGCTTCGATCGAAAATGTCAAAAGTCACTGCCAACAATGCGGAGGAATTACCAATGATCGACCCCAATTAATCACCGAGACTGCGTTGCCCCTCGACTTCATTGTGTCTACGGAGTATCTTCAAGTCCAACTTTTCTGCAATTGACAATTTTCCGGTCAACTTCACGATAGGATAGAGCAGAGAGACACACATTATGCACTTCCAATTCTGGTGCTGACATTGACTTCTGGTCCTCACTCATCTCGTGAACAAAAGGTTGATAGTAGACGATCCTCACACCACACCTACGTCTCCCCAGACTTCCCCTTCCGGCGACGAGCCATTTCTCGATCAAGATATCCCCAGGGTGCAATTCGAAGGCGGATGATCTGACCAACACACACAAAAAAAAAAAATTAAAAACCACATACCTCAACATTCTTCCTCTGCGGTCCGGGGCTCTCCGCATAAATTCCACATTCCCCTTTGGCCAACACATTCCAGACATCTTCCAAGTATTATCGAGCATATACCAGCGACCTGAGAACAGGAGAAAGAAACAGGCGTTGTACATACAACATGGGCGACGCAGGGCCGCCTACACCGCCTCCCCTGTTAACGGAGCAGTCTGCTTCGATAAATAGTCTGGATACACAAGATGTGCGGCGGCTGAGGGAGATCAAGGTGCTGGTGACGGGGTTTGGGGTAGGTTCCCTTTTTTTTTTTTTTCGTGGGTGATTTCTATTTTTCTTGTTTTGCTCCTTTGCGAGTCGGGTCGAATTGGCGTTCCTTTTCGGTTGAATTAAATTGAAGAGGAGACAAAAATGGAACAGAAGCCGTCTTGTGTGAGATAGGGGCATGCTGTGTAGGTGAAGGGGGGGGGGGGGGAAAAATTAAAAGAAAAGAGTAACGAACATGCAAAATGATCTTCCGATTGAAGTCCTTGGTTGCACTGAACCACGAAGATGGTGCTACCGAACAAAGGAAATTTATGGAAGCCGAAGTTGATATCTGGTTACACTTCTTTTCGGCACAATCTCCCGGCCACCTACCCCGTGGCTGATTTCGTACTGATACTAACACATTCAATGCAATAGCCATTCAAATCCTTCCTCATCAACCCTTCATGGCTGATCGCATCCACCTTATCAGAAGAACTTTACCCTCGGTCAATTACGCCAAAATATAAAATATCACTAATAATTCATCCGTCGCCAATACGAGTCGCTTACAACACAGTATCCACCTTGGTTCCGACCCTCATAATGCAACATAACCCAGACTTCATCCTCCACATTGGCATGGCAGGCGGACGAGATTGCTATTCTCTGGAAACATGCGGCCATCGAGATGGGTACAGGATAAAGGATGTGGACGAATCCGACGGTTTTAACTGCGGCGAAAGCGTGTGGAAAAGCCAAGGCGTCCCTGACATCCTCTTTGTCGGGTGGGATGAAGAGGATGTGCTGAGGCGGTGGGAGACGGGCGTGGATGCTGGTCTCAAAGAACGCGGGTTCCTCGGTCGGGTTGGTCATACCTCGAACACAGCAACTATCTCAGTCCCCGGACGAGGCGTCGGCGTCAGCGGCGGCGTTGGGCCAAATGTGAGCTTGAGTCTGATGTGGGGAACTAGCAACGTAGGCACCTCGTCGATGAGGGCCGAGGATAATAAAAAGAAGGGCGTTGTCAAGCTATCGCGAGACGCAGGTCGATTCCTGTGCGAGTACGCTCTATTCGAAAGTCTGAGTCGGCGATGGCTCGATGCGCAGCGATGTCGGCGTCCACCTTCAGAGTCTGGGTCATTGCCTGACCACCAGCAACAGCAACAACCGGGGCTGTTATCGCCAACAACCTCATCATCTTCCCCCGCCCCTCATTCTCGATCCGGATCTCCTACACTCATAGACCCCGATCTCGCGGCCGAGCGCGTGGGCAAAGTAGCATTCCTGCACGTCCCTGGCTGGACATGCGTAGAAGACATTAATCGCGGCGTTGTGATTGCGGAAGAAGCCATTCGCGCGCTGGTAGGTAGTTGGCAGGACGGCCGGCGGAGAACTAATTCTGGTCGTGGAACTGCGAGTGCAGGGGCGTTTACGACGCAGCATTCCGAGGCGTAAAAGACTCCATATGAGAATGGAGATGAGATGAAGGGGCTATGCTATGTGTTTGCGGTGCGAGATTGGTGTGGGTGGTTGAATGGTTGGATACGGAGTGAACGAACATAGGCTGAGTTATGATATCAGTAGTATAGATAGGATGGACAAGGCAAAGCACCACTAAGGTACTACTAATCCCAGGTCTTATGCCGATGGACTGAATCAAGATGAACACAACTTATTTACCACCAGGCCCTTTCTTACAATCCAAGCCGTTACGTTAAGCAGTACTAGATGCTGATTCTACAGTGCTCTCTGTGTGATGTACGAGGCTACAATGTTCGTCGTATATACGATGTGTCTTGGTATGAGCGATAATACTCGCTGCTGCTGCTAGCAGAAGTATTCGTCCTTCTTGATCCAGAATCAAATCTTGGTTCTGTACCATATAAGCGTAGCATACCATAATATAACATTGCTAATTCAGATCGTTCGAAGGCTATGCGCACAAAGTTACGGATAGGCCACGGTTTGGGGTAACAAGTTCCCCCGCTGACAAAGAGAAAACAGCAGATTAGTATTGGAAGTCGAACTGAGACCATGGACATCACAGGCCAAAGAAGCCTACTGGATGACGCAAATTAATGCTTCATAAACCCAGACTGCATCTTGATCGAAGCGACCGATCGATAAAACGATGTGGCTTTGAACTTTGACCCAGAGTAAAACTTGAGTTGAGAATTCCGATGCATTGGGTTATGGAGTATTATGGCGATGATGATTGCTGGGGCCAGTTTGGTGCGGGAAGCATACGGGAACTGAAGGTTTTCAATCACCCTGATTCAATTACCTCAGACAAAGGATGCTGGAAAAGACGTCCTTATTCTCTGGCAACATGGATTGAGAGAGAGAGGGGTCCAAGACTTTTCAACCAAATGGATTGTTTCCACTCTCATTTTGAACGCCACATCCTCCTGTGTTGTTTGTTTTGGCAGTGTCAAGAATTTTTCTTGGGTCAACAGCCAGGACAGAGCGTTTCAAAGCCAGATAAAAAGGTATCTTTGACGGGAGAGGTGCAAGGATGACAAGCCGGATTGATAGACGGGGATGTTCTGGTCGAGTCCAACAATTGTATGTTGGAGTTTTGAATTGGCAAAGGAGGTGATGAGAGAAAGAATTGATTGGTCAATAAGGGCGTCAAATTCAACCCAATCAAAAGCAGATTTCAGCCTCGCTTGCTTAGCGCGTCGTTGTCGCGTGTTGACATGCACCTCGAATCTTGATATCGCCATTGACAGGTCGGCTGGGACAGCTCAGTTTGACGCGTCTTTTTCCGTCCACCGAGAAGAGCAAACGACAAAGAAAAGGCTCAACGCTGACCGGTGGAATCCACTTTGATATGCCCAAGTGTGGATATGAGGACATGTGGTCTTCTGACAGTTGCAGCTGCACGCACCCGAACACGCCAGTCTGTGCTTGGTAGTGATAGGAAGAAATATAAGGACACAAGCGAGAGGATGAGGACGTGGAACTTTAGAGTGAGGCAGGCAGTGACAGGTGGAGGACGAGAGAGGGAGAAGGGAGACTAACGATCCGATGGAGTGACAGTCAAAGATTGGCATGTTGAATCCACCTGACTGCGTCGTGCATTGCAGGTGAGACAGAAAAAGATATGCCTGGGAAGCCGGAAGATGGAATAAATGGAGAAGGATCCCGGGTCCATCATGTAGTTAGAATGGAGCGATGGAGAAATGGACCGGTGAAGAGGATGATGATGGGTTGGATTGCAGTGTATCTGCAACCACTTGCTGTAAAAGAGTACGTGGTCAACGCTGTGAGTTATTATGAGGCCTGCACGCAGCACTGCTTCTCTGCGCCTACAACTGAACTACTGCGAAATTGCGAACTGCCAGTGTTCAACTCTTCTCGATGAGCCAATTTATTCTGTAACTCTCCCTTCTTTCCCTCCACTTATTCATTTCAACTTCAATTGTCTTCTTCTCCATCTCTCATATGTTTTTTTGTTTTTTTGGGGGACCACCAGATGCCACTCTCCTGGCTTGGCCTCGAAACCTCCATCCCCTCCCATCACCCACTTTTCCTCCTTGATAGGCTCCACGCACGTCCCCCTTTCGCTTCTTCCACCAAGACTCTGAGCCAAAGCCACAGCAGAAACCACCTTCTTCTCCTCCCGAAACTTCCTCCCGTCCAAGTTCCAATCCTCCTCCTCTTCTTCCTCCTGTCACCATCACATTAGTCGAGTAAACAACAGCACCTCGCAAGAACTTACACATCCCGTCCTCTACACTTTTCTATACAACTGTGCAACGATTCTCCTCTGATTCATGTCGGTCGTTTCCAACTCCCCTACCCTGGTCCTTCCGCCATACAACCCCTGCTCTCCCAATTTCTTCTGGCCATTCGCCCCAGCCACCGTCATTTTCTCAACTC
Organism: Rhinocladiella mackenziei CBS 650.93; assembly: GCF_000835555.1. Classification (NCBI taxonomy): domain Eukaryota; kingdom Fungi; phylum Ascomycota; class Eurotiomycetes; order Chaetothyriales; family Herpotrichiellaceae; genus Rhinocladiella; species Rhinocladiella mackenziei. The sequence continues at coordinate 2,661,342 of NW_013550602.1, forward strand.
CAGGTGACTGCGAAAAACCTTGCTCCAGACAGATAACCTGCGCGTCCGACATCACTGACACGTCTCTCCGCGGTCGCAATCTACAATTACCTTCTTGAACGCGCCCGCCCTCGACCTTCTCGCTACACCCGTACCCACGAAATATCCTCCAGGCGCTTGTAGCGCTGTCCATTCGTCACCATCACATATCCATCATCTGGTCGACCGCATAACCGAGTCCACACGCGTGCACAGCATGAATCCATGAACAACTTTCAATAGACAACAGGCCTGGCCTCACGCTGCTCTCTACACAGTTCGTCACCTTCGCGCCTTTGTTTCGAGTTCCAACCCTTGCGCCGCCTCCAAGCAGAAAACATGGCCGACCGCAATCCTTCTCCGACCCTTCAAACCTCCTCGGCGCAACGCCAACTACATACGTCCATAACTCTTCCCCGAAACTTCGCTCCGCTGGGACTCGACAGCAGCGATAATCCAAAAACTCCAGATCAGACCTTCGCAGAACTCAAGCTTCCTCCGCCTCCTCACCACTCGACTACTTGCCTCCGACGATCTCGAATCAATATGCATAACTTCCAAGCGCGTAACAATGCTCTACCCACGACTCTTTTTGCTTCGGATATCCCCATCCCCTCTAGCATTCAATCAGACTACCGCGCAGCGGCCGACATTCCTCTACCTTCGGTTGAACGACAGGATCATATCTCCAGACCGATCTACGTCCACAGTGTCACAGATCCCTCTCCGAGTGAGAAACTAAAACTGTCTACCTACCGAGATTCACAACTTCCTCGAACACCCGTGGCGCAGACGAAATTCGTTCCAACCGAATACAAGAACAGTGCTTGGGATATGCATCGTTCTTCATCCGAATGCTCTATTTGTTCGGACTCGTCATACTCTTCCTCGGAAACATTCACGACTCGACCAACTTCATTCGATGGCAGTGCCACGAGTCCGGATCTCGAGTCTCGAGATCCGTTCTGTTCAACTCAGGTCAACATCATCCCAGACACTCCGTCACGGAAGAGCAAGAAATTGAGGATCAACGCCTTCATGTCCAAGACTAATGTCCAATGGAGTATTGAGATGGACAACCATTTGTTCAATGTCTATCAAATGTATCTGGCAGATCCTACAGTCACACCTTTCAAAACGGTCCCTGGCAGCATTCCTCCGACCGGTGTCTGTCATCGTGTTGCTCGAAGAGCCAAAGAGACATGGCCCAAAGCAAGTCGAATCTCAAGACCCATCATTCGACGGTACAAGATGCGAAACGTCATGGAAAACCGAAACAATGCGAGGGACAAGACACCAGAACCAACCGATTTTCTTCGCACCGACAGCCACGATGCAAGGGCGATCTGGCCGTCTGAATCAGCCACTAGGAAACGACTGAAACAACTGTGCAGGGAAAAATTCATCATTTCAGCCCACTATCAGCGATTACGCGAATCGAGGAGCCCGTCGCCTTTCCATGAACAGTTCACTCGACGACATTCTCGACTAAATCGGCCCATGACCCAACAGGCTGATCCAGAAGCATCCACCACCACATACACCACTCGAGAATTGGGTATTTCACTGGTGGCCAGTGGTGCGACCGCTCCCCTTGCACAGCTCGCGACGGGAGACTCCCCTCTGGCGCAGCAAATGTCCGATGATTGGTTCAACACCCCCGTCAACAGTTCTTCGGATGGCATGTCTATCTCTACTCCTGGCCTGGGAATTGAGACTGAATCGGACACGTTGAAGGTTGCAAGCAGTATTCCACGTCTCGCTTCACCATTCAACTATAGGACTTGGAATGGTTCTAGTAACTCGAACCCTCATCATCGCCGACATATCAGTCACAACCAATTTGATACCATCCATGCTACGGGATCAAGATTACTTTCTCCCTTCAAACTCGAACCGGACATCTCGCTCAACGTCCACAAGCGACGTGCTCAACACAATCTAGAGGATGAGTTGAGCCCCAGTGGAAGCAACATCCATCAGCTAGGTACCGACCTCAACCGAAATCTCCCCCCACCGGTCCCGTTTGAGCGAAAACCTCAAGTTCGACCGGAACTGGTCTTTACTGGAGCGGGAGACATTAATCAGCGGAGGATACGCGTTCGGAATAGAGGTGCTACTTTGGGTGCTGTCAACAATCGAGAACAGATTGAACGACTCCTTACACCACCCACTCGACAAACTCCCACCACGGAGAGTGCCGGTATTTCCTCAGTTCCAACACTACCTCCATCACTTACGGCTTTGGCACACCCCAATGTCCCAACGATCTCATCCGGTTTGGTTCCGCCCGAAGTCGATTCGTCTCAAAAGCGTCTTGGCAGTCCTTTCGAGCTCGATCCCAATAAGAGAAGCTATCGTGCGCAAAACCCCAGACACGTACCGAGCCTGAGTGACCCATTCATCAACACGAGTGCATTTGGGACTTCTCCCAGCCATGGACATCCGTGTAGCATGAGTATTGGAGAAAGGTTGGCTATGTTTAGTACTTTTCATCCCAGTCACTACCAGCGACCACCTCTGGATCAACAATCGAGAGATGATCCTTTCACGTGATTGGAAAATGTGATGCTTAAGAGCAATGGAGTCTTGCACCTCCCTGGAAACGCGACCCCTTTTTTTCTTTTATCCTTCTTTTTTGGTGGATTCTGGGGATGATTTTTGTTTTTGTCACGATCGATTATTCCTTCTCCTTAAGCTGAATCATCAGCAATGGCGTTACGAAAAGGCCATGTCAGCTCTGGGCTACATTCAGGATTCCGATGGCGGACGGTGATGGAGCTGGTTAGATCAAACTGGCGTGAACAAAATTATTGCATTGATTTTGATGACATTGAACTTTTGCATGGCCACAAAAGGGGAGATGAGCAGAATGAACCCTCAAAAATACAAAATGGATGTGTGAGAGTCAAGACAAACAGACTTGAAAGCGACCAAAAAAGAAATACAGATGGAAGCTTGCAAAACAGAAAAGAACGAACATTTTCTTTGGGAGAGGCGTTTGAAAAGGAGGCCATTGGGTGGTTATATTGGTATTTGACCGTTTTTGCTTGATTCGGTCCAGTGTTGATTCATGCCTGCACATATTGAGACTGATGAGAGCAGCCCGGGAAAGCTAGATACAGAACACAGGCACACAACGCCAATGCTGTCGTGTCGAGTTGCACTGACCAGCTGGAATGGACTATTCTCCAGTGTCTTTCTACGAGACTATGAACTTTGACATGTGAGAACGAAAACAAATAAATGAGCATCACTGTTGATTGTGCATGTATTGATTTTTTCTGTTTTCTGATTTCTCTCCGCACTCTCTTTCCCTTGGTGGAGAACTGCAGCCTTATTGCCCAGCCCAGCGCTAGGGAGTCTTCGAGAAAATCTACAGGTTTCACTGCAAGCCATATACGAGGCAGCCTGTTAAGCAGAGCTTGATGACAAAGTCTCCTAGGACTCAGGCCCTCTTTGGAGAAGTCGCTTGCACCTAGTGGTGCAAAAGGACTTTGCAATATCCAGCGGACTGGGCTACCCCTGACTCATCCGCCCACCAGCCCAAGACCTTAGAACGACCAGGGTCGAGAAATCCCGTCGCTACCAAATTGTTTGGTCTGGCTCCCAATTAAAGAAATCCGCGCCGTGTCCTATGCCCGATTAACTCGGCCTGTTTTTATTTCAGCCCAATCCTCAGAATTGAGTCGGCGACCATAAGAATTGAGTCCACGGTGGGTTCTCAGTCAAAATGAAAAAAGAGATTCTATGGCTTAGCACCAAAACTCCACACAATTTCCATTCCAGGCGAGACAAGCGTGATGCCCACGCTTTAGCGATGAATGCCGAGTCTTACTCGACGTCGAAAAGAGTAGAGAGAGCGAAAAGGGCGTTAGAGGCCCCTCAGCCTGCTTCTGGTCGAAGTCAACGAACTAGTCGGCCCTTGGTACGTTCTTTGGACAATATTCAACGTGGCCCTCCGCATCCCATGGCTACCTAAGCCAGCTTACATATTGGTATTTTCGTCCTCCGGGCCAGGCAGAGACCTCAGCAAGATACTCGCATTTGTCGTATTTGTGGCAATATCTTCGTCGATGGGACGGTGATAACTGTCCAAGGCACGGCATGCTGCTCTTGCCAACGGTCCAATTTGAGTGAACGATCATCCGACAATCCGACAACAATCACTGCTCAGACTCTGATGAGCCTTCTACGCGGTGGAAATTCCGATCCGTTTGCCTCAGCGCCTGTACCTCTTTCAGCAAAAGACTTCGGACTTGTAAAGTATGTCCAAAGCTTGACCTTTGCAGTCATTTGGCCAGATGAAAAGGGTCATCGAAAAGAAGACACCGACGTATCGAACGAATATGAATTAATATACAAGGGCTATTTCTCCCAACAGGCGAAAATGCACGCTTTGTTCGCATACATTTCGGCATCATGTCCAAGGCCCAACCGGAGAACAAGGAATCCTATCAACGACTCTCTTTGACACACTCAATCCCCTGTCTTCGAGCACTTCGTGAAATGATCGAGAATCTAGATTACCAGGAAACCCAACTATTGACACTGCTCCGGATTCTGCTAGTCGTATACGGTACAGACTTCTACCGGAACTACGTGGTGGCCCAGCTTTGGACATCTTTTAGCGCTGAAACGGATCATTCAACTGCTCGGTGGCATGGACAAAGTCCCTTGGATCTACAAAGAAACCATCATCCACACCTTCGTCCATGTGGCAGCCATGACACGATCACGAACACAGCTCGATCCAGCGTCTTGGGATCCTGGTCCCTGGCAACCATAGCCACAGACCATCGGCCCCATACATCAAGAGCTGCAGGTGGGCCTACCCCTCAACCCCCCGTTCATCCCAAGGCAATTTCCGACATCTTCGCGGGCCTACGAGGGCCGATCGAGATCGAGAACCTAAAGAAGCCACAACAAGAAACTTCCAGCCACGATGTCAGCGATCACAAGTCTCGATGTATTCTCCTGCGCAAACAAGCCCTCAAAGCTAAAGTGAGCAACTACTAGTACGATCTTACCCAACCTGCAAATGCCGTCGAACCTGACACAGTCGACGGCTTCCATACCTCAGCAACGGTACGCCAGGCCTCAATGGACATGTGTCTCTGCCTGGCTGCACAGCCCCTGATTCTCACGCAACAATTGTGGGCAGTTCGGACTGCTCATGCGATGTCTACAAAAGCTGGAAATAGACATTGACAACCATTGATTCGACCCACGACCGTGCTCGAGACCTTTTATTCGTCATTGCGATCGGATCCTATGTCGAGGACGAGATGATCTCCAGACGCTCGGCCGAGAGGCCTACGCTGGGTGCTCAAGACCTTAACGAAGCCTCTACGCGCTGGTTTTCAAATCGCTTCGACGTGTTGGCCCGGAAACTCGGATATTTCGTCTTCGACGATATGACGACACTGTTCAAGACGTGCTATGCATATAACTCCACGAACCAGGATGAGACGCATAGGAGACTTTTTCATTTCCAGGATTGTACAGCACTTCATCTAGTTTCGAGCTTGGAGGAGGCCTAAGCAGACCAATAGATTAAGGTTGCTTGTGAATATATAAGCACCAACTCCCAATATGTGTTCCTGAGTCTCATTACAGACACATGTTTTTTCTTTTCCCCTGTTCTCAAGAGTGTGGAAAGGGTAAGTACATCTCAATTTTCCGGGAGTTTTTTTTTTTTTTTTGTCCATCATGGCTCTCCCACTAATGGCAATACTACTGCCAGACGCGCATGACCGCCAGTACAGTGTCCACAAAACTTATCGACAATGACCAACCTGCATTTTCTCCAGCCATGTCCGACAGAGTCCAAGAATTGTCTCTCACTCATACTCATAGACATTCTCTCTAATCCGCCTTCGCCCTGAATGTCGCCGAAACTGTATTGACACCGACTCTCTTCTCATAATCACCCTCAACCACATCGAGACTGAAATCCGCTTCCCCGACCAGTTTCTTTGTCTCGACCAACAAATCCGCGAGATCTTGCGCCAACATCGTCGTGCTCACCTGCATGACAGCAAATGCCGAGTACCCGGGCTCACAGACGTGTTTGACACTCAAGATATCAGCGTCCAACCGCGTGAGCGTTTCGCCGATGTGGTAGTGTTCAGGGGCCTTGAGGTACGGCGGTAAAGGCTTGCCGGTGACGATGGCGCCAGAGATGATGGCAAGCAATGAAGTGACGTCGTGCGAGGTCAACTCTAGCGAGGCGATAAGGTCCTTAAACTCCTTAAGCCAGGTGCCTTTGACGGTCTCGCTCATGCTCTCCTCGGCCACCGGGGGGTGTCTGTGGGTGTTTTCGGGCAGTTCTTCGAAGGTTTTGGTCACATGGGCTACCATGCCAGTAAAGCGGAGGATGCTATTTTGTAAACATGTTAGAAAAATTGCCATACCTTTTTCTTTTTTCTTTTTTGGATTCAGATATAGAATTGAGACACTTACTTTTGCGTATGGTTGAGGAGTCTCCCGTAGGTCTCTCTGGGAAACCTACCTCCGAACGTGGGTTCCCATCTGATGAATTTCAAATGATTCTTCATAGCTTGGATCAGAATCAACTGTTTGGCGAACAACCGGCTCCGAGCCTTCTCCACTTTTCTAATCGGGCTGGTTTTGTCCCTTATATCTCCTTCCAGACCCTTGAGGCGCAGAGACACGGCTTTGTGTGTGGAGCTGTAGTAATGACCTAGAAGATACATGGTATTTCCGAGATCTTTCCGCATTTCGCTCCTCGCCGTCGTGACGGATGGAAAATAAGTCAAGAGACATGCGATACCCACGCCAGCGAGCACACAAGCTAGTCGATACGGTGCCAATTCATACACAGGGTGAAAGACTTGGCCATTGGAAACAGAGATAGGTATGCCGACTTGTTTCACTTGGAGTTCATAGCCCACGATCAAAACCACAGTGATCATGCCGATCATAGGAATGACGGGGTCGTCGGGTTTGGTAACCATGAGGTAGTGGTACAGGAACATGGTGACGCCGACAAAGACAATGACTCCCGCGGTATGCCCGTCCACGATGTACCAGTCAATGTAGGAGAAGATCATGGCGAGGAACGTGCCGAAGACACGTAAGAATTGTCCGTACATGCCGGATCCGGCCGTCTGCGTCATACTGATGGCGACCATGATCGCGCCCCAAATGAGACGCTGTTTGATATAAAATTCCTGAGAGTTGCGTAGGTAGCAGACTATCGCGATGAACATTGTGCCCGTAGCCACTTTGAAGCCAAACCAGGATTCCTTGGAGCCGAAGATCTTGGGGATCATCCGGAAATAATCCGTAAACTTCTCGAACCAAGTTTCCGGTAGGAGATGTTCAGGGTCTCGTTCCACGCCTAGAGCATTGCCGAGATACACAGTCGGAGTGCCGCTACGGTAGCTGTAGGTGTGGTAGTCCAGGTTGCCGTCTTCTCGAGTAATGAGAGCCCAGGCCCACTTTTTCAATTGTTTCCAGGTTGGAACAATAAGGCGTTTCTTCCTCATGGTTCCGTCTTCAACTTTGGAGTCGGCGAAGCGAACGAGATCCAGAATTCCTTTCGCAGTGGTGACGACGGAGTACTCGAGGTCAAGGATGAGGTACAGTTGAGATCGATGTCGTTGATGAAGCAGCTTCCTCGAAGATGTTTCCTTGGAGTCGTCCATGCCATTCAACCGACACCATTCCCTCAAAGGCCCTTCTCGCTCGGTCAAGAAATTGTCAATGGTTCCTTCAAGGTACTTGGCAAACCCTTTGCCATCTAGAGAATCTGCTCCTCTCGCTTCCAGTTCCGGGCTTGTGCTGAACATTGGCTTCTTGGTGATTCCCATCGTGTGAAATGCGTAGTCGAGACCGTCAATCATTGCTCGTTCGAGTTGTTTGTAAGGTTCGTGGATTTGATCAAAGAACCAACCCCAACGTTCTTTCTCTTCTTCATCCATGGACGGTTCGGAAACACCGGAACTAGAGCCATCTTTAGGGGGTTTCATAGAAGCCCATCCGCCCTGTTTTTCCACACGATCTCCCACTTGAATGACGGTCTCCATACCAGCAACAGGAACGAGGATATTCTTGAGCAATTTCGTGATGCACACAAAGTCCGTTGCGGCCAGTTTGCTCCAAGCAAACTCTCGTTTGACGTATCGCATTTCCGAGTGGATTTTGACTTGAGATTCCGTTGCTGCCGCGGTGGCAGTCCTCCAGGTATCAGCTTCCGGCCAGGGTGTGATTCTCTCATCCGGATTGCTGTTATCACTTTCGCCCTCAAGACTGCTAGTTCCACTCACGACACCCCAATCTCGAGCGGGTAAGGAATGGATGAGCGCGCCTTGGGCATCGAAAACCACTTTAAGGTGATGGAGGTATTCATTCAGCATGAGGGTAACAAGGTCTCGTGTGGTGATTGGCAGAACCACAAAGTGGACCGCAAAGGCAATTCCGAATCCGACGAAAAAGGTATCAAGGAGAAACCTGGCTAAAAACCGTCATTGTCAGCGATGTAACTTGAGTATCCGCTGAAAAAAAGGGGTAAGAGACGGGCTTAAATACTCAAGGAATAGGCCTGTTCCATCGTAGGGAAGATGCACCCATATGTGGCAGTAATGTTGATGAAGATTGAGAAAACAATAAGAGGAAGGAAGTACTGGGGTCGATATGCACGAAAGCTGCACCAATGTCAGCATCTCTGTTCGATAGGAGAGTAATTATCCTGGGCGCAACATACGTATTGTACAGCCATAGCACAAAGAAGAACCAAACAGCCAGGCAGGCACTAGCTGCAGCATTGTATGGGACAATTTCGGCTCCAGGAACTGGCCCATTGTTTCGCTCTTCTGAAAGGTGGGTGGTATTTTGTCGCGCTTTGATAGCGGTCCACATATAAAGGAGTGAGATAGCAGCGGCAAGGCAAGTCAGAAACTGGGTAGCGGTTAGTCAAGTCGTGCCTTAAAGGGGTTGCACGGTGGTTATCGTACGCAGGTAACGAAAAAATTCTGAAGAAATCTGGCTCGAGGCAGGATAGGAACGACGAAGAGGGACATGATAGGGATGAGGTAGCCAATGGTCGAATAGTGTCTGGCGACGCCAGCATCTTGATATCTAGCAATCGTGAGCTCGCTGAAAGTAGGCTGGGCGAAAGGATGAATACATGGCGAGACCGATTGTGGGAGCAACAGCTCCTCTGAAAATGTTGTGTTAGCATTGTCTGATGTTAGGCAGAGACGTACCTCGGTAGCCTGAGATCCAGGCTCCCTAGCTGTACGCCCCCCCCAGAAAAGATAAACAGCCCTCTTCCGGGGAACACACTTAAACATCAGCAATAAAGTGGGAAGATTCAACTTCAACCCGAGCTTGTTCATGATTTTCTGGAGGTCTGAAGGGCCTTTTTGGGTGGCCATGACGTCGATCCTGATACGTCCTGTGTGTTGCTGCGTTGACCAAATGATATCTGTGGCCTTGAATGAAAAGCTTGACACAAAGGCGAAATTTATCGGGACGTCCGGGGGAACCGAAGAGGGTGAAAATCCGAGCTCCAAAGGTTCTATTTCGCAGAGAACTGACGTTTGGGCTGGATGGTGCCAGGGAAGGGCAAATACAAGTACCAGGTGAAGAATCAAGAAATGGAAGTAGGATAGAAAAGAAGAGCAGAAGGAGGGTGGAACAAAGAATCAGAGATGGGGTTCGCATCATGCCCGGAACCGTAAAAGGATGGTGGAGGACTGAAACCGAACAGTGTGAGCTGAGCGAAGAGTGGATTCTTGAGGGACGCATCTGGCTCAGGTAAGCTATAAGCTAATCAACCATAATATACCGGATTTGGCAGGGGGCAAGGCTCGTGAGACTGCTCCTGGCTAGGTCCAGACATGCACGATACCCGGTAGACGTGGCTTTGGCAGAAAATAGCCTTGACAGGGCCATGGGAAAAGGTATTTTCATAGATCACAACAGAGTCCAAGCACCTGGACTGAGGAGGAGGCCTCTTGTGATGTCTGTGCATATTGTGCAAGGAGCAAGCAAAGGCCAGGAGAAGAGAATGGCGATGAATTGCCGGATGTTCGTTGGACGCCGACGTTTTACAGTTTCACAGTAAGCAACCTCGGCAGCGGGAGCTAGCCTGATTAGGTTTAACCTGGTCTTACTCATCTAGCCCCTTATGGGGTAACAAATGACGTCCACAGTAGATGCATGCCAGTTCGACCTATTGATTGCTCATTCTGCCTGTTGTTCAAATGGTTGAAACGCATCACAACACCGCACCAACCACGTCGTCAATTTGCAATCTCCCTAGCCACATGGACTCCAAGGTTGTTCGCATGGTTCAACGTGTTGCGCGCATCCTGAATCGATTCCGGAGTGAAGCTGGCGTGATTCTAAACTTTTCCCTGCCGAGGCTGCGCCACAGCCTTGCAGATGATCGCCCAGTACCTAAAAAAATTCAATCCGAATCCTAGACCGCCGAGCAATCTTCTACGGGACGTAGATTGAAACAGACGGAGCAAGCGGACTTGTGTGAATAACAACCTCTGTTGCCACAGGCATTTGGACGGCGTTCAATGCGGGAGTGCAGCAAGAACTTTCTTCCTCTACATCTCTTTCACTGGGCCAGCTTCTCCCGGGCAGTCTGGCACCAATTGTTCCAGTCTGTAAAGAAGCCTGCCCGTACGCGACAGTCCTTCTTGGTCAGTTGCTTCACCCGAGTCGCCATGTATATGCCAACTGCAGTTTTCACATTATCGGGGTGGGCATTGACGAGCACTTTGACCACTAGGAGACTTGTCTGGCTGGTCATGTGGGAATGAGCATTCGAAGATTCCAATCCTGCTTCTTCGTGAATACTCCTGAGGACCTCGGTGGCGTGGTCAATCTGGGAGCCAAGTCGCGGTATGTTGGATCCTTTACACCGTGAACAAAACTGTTGCAGGATGTTGCATGCGCGCTCAGCAAGTTGTTTCGTCGAAGTTGTCCTTGCGAGCGTCAACAAAGGTACAATCAGGTCAATGGTCAGAAGATTCTGTTGTTGGTGCTTCAAATAAGACTCCACCAGATCAAGCACCCGGTTTTTGAAGTTCACCACCACTTCCTTTGCCTCTTTTGCTTCCTTCTTTTTGTTCTTGGATTGTTGTTCATTCCGCGCGCGAAAGACTTCGGCGAGTTTTGAATCCAGTTCCATCATTTCATCGTCATCCATGTCTGCGTCTGTGGAAGAATCAGAGGCGCCCAATCCAGCCGCCAAGTCATTTTCATCGAGCCGTCGAGTGCCTAGAGCAGAGGCAAGGGCAGCATCAAATACGGCAAGCTCATCGTCGTCTTCTTCCCGCTCAGAGCTTCCCGTGTCCTCTTCCGAATCATCATCCACATTGGAAGATTCGGACGTGGACGCGGAATTTTCAGAACTGGTGTCCTCAGCAGATGAAGCTGACCCAACTTCAACATCCGAGTCTATCTCTTCCTCGCCCGAGTTAGTTCTCGATTCCTCTGCACCGTCCATATTGATATCTTCAACTTGGAATATTTCTTGTTGTCCTTGTGTGTTCTCTTTCGCTGCTAGGATACGGCACAACGAATGAAGACCATTGCTGGTCATTTGCCTGGCAAAGGCTTCAAAGATCTGGATCGTGATCCGCCTGAGAAACTTTGACGGTCGAGATGCAAAGCTGAGCAGTATTTCGACGATTGCTTCACTAGAGTCAAGATGTTCACCCGTTGATAACTTTTCCTCCCTGCTCGCGTGCCACCGATCGTGGCATTCGAGGAGGTCCTGAAGGATTTGCACAGCATCGGTTTCCCCCGTATAGATCTGGAAGAGGACCAGGCAGTATAACAGATACAAACCATCTGACAATGTCGGAAACCCTTCATACCTGGGAATTTGCTCTGCTTTTGCGCCGATATTTTGCGGTACGGATTGGTCTCCAGCAATGGGCTGCTGTTTGCCAAACGAAGTTGTTATTTTCGTCAGCCTCCGCCAAGCTTCCTGTACGAGGCCTTTGATATCGCTTTCGAAAACAATAGACATCGACTCGTGATCCTTTTCGAGGAGACGGATTTCAAATACAGTCGTCTGCAACACCCCACACCCCATAGCGCCGAGCTTCAGCGCTTGCTCGAAGCCCAAAGCCAATCGCTCTCTCACAAATTCACGGGCCTCAGGAAGCAGTTCAGGCTTAAAACAAAAATCTCCTGGCTTCGATATACCTGGAGAGGGTAAGGTGCATACCCCTCTGATCCACGCACTCAGAATGGTTCTGGCAACTTGTGTTCCATCGTGGTCTAGAGCAGCTTCGTCTGTTGGTTCTTTGTTCTCCATACGTCGGAACGAGGCGAAAACAACTTTGGATTGCAGAGCTATCAGAGTTCTCTGTCGAGCCAGGAGAGATTTATCATCCTCCTCGGGTATGGATTTTCTAGCAAGAAAAGCCAGAGTCAAGCTGATGGCTCTCAAAACCTTCAAATCATCAATATCAATCAAGCTTTGGATTGTTTTTGACTTCGTAATATGGTCAAAATCGCCGTATGAAACGCTCTCCAACAGTGTCCTGAAGCAGGCACCAGTTAATCCCTGATCAGGGGCATCCGCATCACTAGCGGTCAAGCCAGTGTGGAAGATTTGAGATGCTCTCAAAGCACATTTCTGCAAGAATCTCTCGGAACTCTTGAGCGAATTGACAAGACAGGACGTGGCTTGAGGCGTGAAAGTATATCGCAGCAGATCTCGAGGGCATGTCTCGAATGCCTTCCTCCATATACTAAATCCCCAAGCCTTTCGTTCTGTACTGCTGGAAGGTGAGAAAAGGCCCTCTAAATCGAAGGATTAGCGACTTCGGTGAAGATGTGTTGCCATAACTCACCATCGACAACAACTCTCCAGAACAGGTCAAAAGGTACTCTCGTCACGCTTTTGCTGGTTTCATTTCTTCCATTTCCAGTGTCAAGACGCTTCGCGTGCGTCTCGCGGCATACCTCGCTGAGCACAATGTCCCACGCAAAATGTAGATTAGCTGACCATCTAGCTGAGCCTTGAGCTTCTGAGTCCGCGTCCGTTTGGTCAGGTTGCGTCCGCGCATCCTTTAAAATACTGGCCAGGACGTGGACGTCTGATTTAGCTAACGGATCACCATTCTTCCACATTGATTTCGGTTTGGGTGATTGAGGAGATCCCCTCGTTGCCGCTAGCCATATTGCCACTCCCTCAGGGGTACGAATCAGCTTATTTTCAGCCAGTGTCTCGATGGTCATGACGGCGAAGTTACTGAGCACGTCTTTCCGGTGGTCCGACGTGATACAAACAAACAGTACCCAGCCACATTCTTGTCTAAGCCACGGCTTTTTAGTGGCCACACCACAAATCAGATTGAGGAGACGCTTCCACTGAGTCGGCTCTGACGTCTTGAAGAGAACACCTGACTTAAGGACAGCATCGGCGCCGAAAACTCTTCCGAAATAATGATCGCGTTCGTCCTGGCCGGAGGCGCCTCCTTCTGGTGTAGTTTGAGCTTCGAAGATGTCAATTATTGCGGAAAGAGACAGATTGGGATTCGTCGATCCTGTTGAGTCCAACGAAACTTGTGAAAGAAGCTCGGTCAAAGCAACGGAGAATCCGAGACGAGCAGCCTTACGGCTACTGCATAGTCCGCGGAAGAGACGGGTCAAAATTGTTATGGTCTGTTCGTCGTTCGTGACACCAGGTTTGAAGATTTTGGATACCAAGGTATGGGCTGCTTTCAGTCGGATATTTTCATCGTTATCGGTCAGCTCCTCGTAGACCTTGACAAGCTCTACATCGACTTCTCTCTTTCTCTTCTTCGACATGGTGCTGACAGGATTTCTCGTAAATCAATGTAAAGGGTCCTAAGAGAGGTAGCCTCGTGGGGGGGAAAAAATATACCATGCAAACGTTCGAAATTGGCTTGGCATTGGCTTCTTGCCAAGAGCGACCGCGGGGTACAGCGCGAAATCGGGAAGCTCTACGGCCTCTTGTCAGGTTCCAGTGCGGTGCAGGAAACTTCCAGATTCGCAGACCAAAAAGTGATATCACATCTCTAAGGTTCCATTCTACGGGCAAGTCTCACTGCATTTATTCTGCCAGGACCTGTCTGAGATTGATTCGTATTGCTTCCATTCTCTTTCATCAGTGCACGCGACATATCTTCTTCCTCTCACGTCAATCGGTCGACTCCACCGTCTCCATCACCGCAACCATGCAGGCCTTGCCTGAGTCTCGTCAACAGACTTTTGAGGAGATCTATGGGCCACCAGAGAACTTCTTGGAGATTGAAGTATGTCCTTGCCTTCCCAGATTTCAGAGGCTACCTTCTGAGAAATACCTGCACTCTGAAATCGCGAACCAAACTCCACTGACCTCTTCTCCCAGGTGAAAAACCCACAAACCCATGGATCTTCCCCTCGGAACATGTACACCTCTTACGAGATCCACACACGTACCAACATACCTGCCTTCAAACTCCGCCACTCCGTCGTACGTCGTCGCTACTCCGACTTCGAATACTTCCGAGACATTTTGGAGCGAGAAAGCGCGAGAGTCACTATTCCTCCTTTGCCTGGAAAGGTCTTCACAAATCGCTTCTCGGACGATGTGATCGAGCACAGAAGAGAAGGACTCCAGCGCTTCCTCCAGATTGTGGTGGGCCATCCACTTTTGCAAACAGGCAGCAAAGTTCTCGGTGCATTCATACAGGGTGAGAAGAGAAACTCCCTGTCCATGTACAATAACTAACATCGGGAACTCTAGATCCAAATTGGGACCGTAACGCCTGGTGAAATCGCCAACGCGTCAGAGATTATGAAGTGACGAAGACGCTATCAACGAGATTGGACCAAACCAGACATAGTGGAACAAAGCAGTGACGAGTGATTCAAGGCAAGGATCATCCATTCGACGTTGCCATGTTCTCCAAGCTGCGCTTCAATTTGATATGTCTCGAATGATGAAGCACCTGGCGAATTGTGGAGGGGGAATACGAAGGGAAAGTGGAAGGAGGCAACGGGAGCCATGCGAATTCAAGATTCGTTTCATTTCGGTTCCAGCTGGGAGTTGGCATGCTGTGTTGAGTTTATCAGCCCCGTGGAGTTGGTATCGGTCCAATCAATACGAAATCTAAAAGGCCGAAAAGCACTTTGGAGGCAATTTTTTCCTAGAATGAAAGCGATCATGGAGATGGGGATGAAGACGATGGTCGATGACAAGATAGGTTCCGTGGCACGAAACGCTGCAATCAGTCAAAAACTTATTGTTCAAGCATTCTCTGTACTCGCCGATCCCGGAATACCAGGTTATGCGGAAAGCAAATCGTCCCATTACCATTTCCTAGTCTACAAGGGCTATAAAAACGCTCCATATCCGCTCATAGTTATTCCGTCACGCTCAAGACAAAAGGGTATCCCATTATAAGTTCCATTCTCACCCGAATCTCAAATCTTTCACTCCCGGTTCAATACTCAATACCCATTCCAATTCCAAGACAGAAGCATAAAAGGCGATCGTGGGTATCACAGGGGGTATTGTTGATAATTTTGTTTCCAAGGCCGTAGGTATCCGTTTCCAATTCCGTTGTTAACTCCAGCTTCAACGTCGAGTCGAGTCCCAAATTCCATGTCGCAACCAAGCCCAGAGCTAATAACCAGTATTAATGTCCGATCGAATTCAACCAAAGTGTCGAGAAAAAGGAGTGTCCCAGTCCAACCGAAGCCGAGTTTCCGTAGATTCCGTTGCCCGCATACTGACGTGTTCGGCTTATTGTCTTGCGATGCGATGCTGTCCCGTCCATACACAGCTCGGCCTTTGATGCAAATCCCGGCCCCCAAAATCCAAAGCCAGACATGGGGTGTGGATGGCAGCAAGCTTCGCGAATCCTGACCCGGTGAACGTTTGACTTATTCCAAACTTTTTATGTCCCCATTCCTGTACCATTTCCAACTCCCATACAGTTCCGATCTAGAGTGAGTGCCCATATTCCCTGCCCATATTTGATTCTTGGTCATTCGATTTTTAACCCAATTTCATCCCACTCATGTAGAGGAGGAAGTCTATTATCTTCCCAGTCCATATCATCATCGACGTCTAGCGTGAGGCTAGGTAATTTCACGCCTGGCTTTTCCAGTCCTCTCTCCCGGTCTCGGTCTTTATCCTTGTCGGCTTTGTCCTTTTCTCGGGTATTCTCTCCATCTTTACCCACGCTGTGGATTAACATTGTCATGGACGCAGACGTCAGGGGTGGCTTGATTGGTCCGTTGACAACACGAGTTGGAGTCGGTGTGCTTCTGTCGGTCTGAGGAGGCGTAGGTGTATTCTGTGGTATACTTGGGGTTGCGGAGTTCCTCGTCGGGGTGGATGCGTTCTCAATGGCGGATGTAGCAGTGGCCCTTGAGGAAACACCAAGCTTCTCTGCCTTTTTCACTTCTGATCTCAACGGCGCCGTTTCGGCATGTTTATAGCCGTCCGGAAACCTGTTGCGGATGCGGTCACGTAAGTCAGTTGCGCGTCGATGTTTCAAGTCGAGTTCCACGTCGTCATGAATGGCGGTCCATTGGAATCCATGCTTTGCGACCCCTTTCAGGAGATTTTCGTCTTCGAGAGCAGTCCAGGCACGCCGCTTGCGACGCTGCTTCGGTGCCTGGCCTTGATCAATGGGCGAGATAGATGCCGTGGCTTTATCCGGTGATGCTGTGTCCGGCGAATTTCCACGAGCTTCAGCGACAGTGGTCGGATCCGTGTTAGGCACAACTTTGGCCGGGGCAGTATCTAATTTGGGGACCGAGTCATTATTGGCGCAAACTCTGTAGCGATCTTTCAGGTCGACGGAACTCCGTTCGCTGAAGCTGAATGATGGATCGTCCAGAATCTGTTTCCATTTACCGACGCCATACTTTTTGACGCCGGCCAGGAGATCTTTGGTCTCGTCTTCTGACCACTTGCGTCGAGCTCGGCGCGGTTTGTTATCTTTCCAGGTCCCGACAGGTTGAGGTGGCTCCGTAGCAACTGGGCTAACTTCCTGCGAGCGAGTTGCATGGGATCCAAGAGACTGCTTGACGTTGGCCACATCCTTTCCGGTAAGAGTGACTTGTCGAGCTGGTGGAGGTGGCGATCCATTCTCATCCGACTGAGTGAGGATGTCCTTGACGTGAATTTTGGACGTTGTGGTCGTCCGCGAGACATTCGGTCGAGAGTCGACATCAATCGATGGCAATAACGCTGCAGAGGGTGGAGGCTCATGTAAGCCTGTTACCATGGCTGGAAGTAAAGGGGCTGGCCTGGTTTGTCTTTCATCTTTCTGCGCCGGTCGAGGAAGTCGTCTAATGAGATCTAAAGCTATGTGATCATTCTCCGTATCGAGTCTTATGCGTTTCTGAGAATGGTGCTGTTCGTCCAACTCCGTTGGTGCTTGGATGGGGGACTTTTCAACAACGGACAAGCTGATGAATGAGGGCAGGTGTGTCGGCGCGATTTCTGGACCATCGTTGGCTTCCAGCAATTCACTTATGGCCAGATGTGGTTTCTTGGACTCTCGAGCGAGCAAGACGTCATTGGGTGTAATCTTTGGGGCCCGCCGTTTCTCACCGTGGTCTTCAGGTTGTGTGTTTTTCTTCGTATTTCGACTGTTGTTGAGGATGTTGCTGGCCAAAGGCTCCAACGGAAGAGGGATGTTTGCATGGCGGGTCGGAGCGGGATTGCGAAGAGGAGCAATTTGAAAATCGGTCAAAGCAGGGAGATCAGTTATTTGGAATTGGGGATCATCAAGGAGGCCGGGTAACGGCTTGGTGATGCCGTTCATACTGGCTGGAGAAGGTCATCGCAGAGTGGGAGGCGTCAGGGAGTGAGGAGGGATAAAGGGTCTTCTTGAAAGATCGTCCAAGCCGGTGAGAGGGGATGGTATGAAGAATTAGAGAAGGTCGTCGGGGGAAGCTTAGTGGACGAGGAAGACGGTTGGAAGGGGAGAGATGAGAAGACGCCTGTCGATGCGCTGGGAGGGCGAGTGGTGGTGAATACAACGTGAGAGACCAACCCATCAAAGTAGCAATGCTATCGCGGACTTATTGAGGGTATATTACCGCTGCAAGTTGAAGTGCTCTTTGCTACGGAGTTGGGCAGCCTTGGCAGGAATATGCCCGATCCCAGGCGACTCCGGAGAAAGATAGCCTCATTAGCCCGGTCCTTTCTCGACCTCAAGCTCCGTACCGTCAATGATGCACTTGCCTTGTCCCTCTGTAACAAAACTCTGCCCTCTCGAACGAATGTCCTGCTCCGTACAATTTCGCCATGGTCGTCGGCTGTGGTCCATTTGAGTCAAACTGGCCTATCTGTTTATGCGCCCTACGATCTGGCCTTTCGTTCGAGGCGCTGCTGATCCCCGGATCCTAGCCCTGCCTGTCTCGTCTCAAACCTTTCTCGATTGAAGGAGATCAGTCCGAATCTTCAGGACTTTTGGGCCTCTTCTTACGCTGCCAATCGCAACTTTTTACTTTTTTGAAGTCACCTTGGTCCAAGTGAGACGTCGGCTAACGGTTTCGATGGGAAATAAGGACTGAAGGAGAACATGGCGAAGATCATTTGTCCAGGTGGGCCAACACAATAGTGAGTGTTGGATGGGTGGCCGTCTTCACAATGCATCGAATACTTCAGCCTTCTCAGGACTCGGCCCGACAATTGTGGTTTAGGGGCAACCCGAGGGACCCTGGGGGATCTCTGCACGACCGCTTGGGCACCTACGGAAAGCTAGCGAAAATAAGGGCCCGCCATCGACCACGGTTTTTATGTCAAATCGATTCGGAGCCCAATGGCCGGTTTCTAAAAATCTCCCGGTGTCAATCACGCATCCATCTTTGGAGGGGACTCTGGTTCTCATCAAGAAGATCAGCTCATAAAATGGGTCGAATTATCTGCAGTGGGCGCACAGTGGAGTGTTCCGTGCTCACTGCCGTCCAGGTCTGTTCGGGGTTCCCGTCACGAGGTTAGTAGCTAGCTTCTTTTGCCAGGCGAATACGGAGCAGGGTTTCAAAGGGTGGAAGCATCACCCGAATGTCGGCAAATAGATAGTAGCCAAAAAAAAAATGAAGAACCAGGGCCTTTTGACTGCCGGGGTGGCAGTAGATTTTCTAACAACTTCCAGTGCAGATTTCTTCGTCCTCGTGCAATTTTTCATATGTGCCCTCTACAGACGAGAATCGGAAGCCGATGTTCAGTAATAGAGTTCGGATCATGCCAGATATTTGAGATACTTTGGGATGGCTCCTGTGAAAAGTTTTGTCACCAAGATTCGATTGCCTCGTGCCCATCATTGTCTGACCACGTGACCATCGGCAATTGCTGAGGCAAAAAGGTGGTTCAGAGTCGTCGCAGGCTGGCAAAAACCCCTACGCGCGTCCTTTTGGCGATAATATAGCAAAAGATATTGGCAGAATGACGGCGGCCCATCATTCGACGCGTTGATGGAGGTCAAGAGGCTGTTAGTCAATGACTGGAAGGGACAGGACGCAGCTCTCAGGGGCGTTTCTGCATGGTTAAAGGGTCCCCGCAACGCTGGGACGCACAGGGCAACTCGGGACACACAGGCGCCCTGATTCAACGAGTCGCGTGCGTGAAAGTCAAAATGCCAGAGTGGGTTTCTCTCGGGTGGCGGAAGATGGTTGGTTGTTTAAGTCGGGCGCCAGTGTTTCAGGCCTCTGTGTCAACACGATCAGAGCCCAACGTGATGCGAGTCCTGGGTGTACTCCATTTATTACAGCATCCAACGAGTCACAGTGGAGAGAGTTGGATTCTCGGCTCAACCGCATAGAGCAGCTCTGCTCGAAGTGTAGGATATGATCGGTCGGATTTTCCAAGATCTGGAAATCAGGATGATGAAGTGAAATTGAAGAACATGGTCGACAGACAGAAGGTGTTTCATGAGTGGACGTTGGATGAGCGTGGTGGTTTGGGCTGAAGAGAGCGCAGGCCGTTATAGGCTGACATGTTGATGAGCGAAAACGTGGAGAGCTCCATCTGCTTTCTTTCCGGCCTGTTCCGTCTCCGCTGTCGGACGGTAAGAGGGGAATTTGTGTGCCGCAGCGAAGAAATATGAAATTATAGATACAGTAGAGCATCTGGCAGAAATCGCAATGTACGCAGCTCGATTGGATGGGGGTGAAGCCGCAGAGCGCACCGGGAAAGGCCTTGGCAGGAACGAGTCATGCCTGGGGAGCAAACAGCTCGAGAGACTTTCAGTTTTTTTCATTTCAGTCAATTAGACTGGGGCTTTGAAGGTCGCTCTGCGTCACCGTCCTTTTCTGCTACAGGACTACTCGCACCATTTCTCCTCCATAGTAGTCTGGGTTGCAACCCTGGCGCCAGTCCATATTCATCATGCTATAGGTAACTCGCCTATCATTGAGGATTGGTGGAAGAAGTAGAGGAACCAAAAGCTTGCCAGCGCTTTCAGTCTCCGACTTACGAGTTCAAGTCAAGCCGTAACTAAGGGTAGGACTCCCGTAGTAGTCCCCAGACACACTGGGTAGCGCGGTGGGCATCTTTCACTCCTCTCCCTGCACTTCACCTTACAAGACTTTCTGCCCCCTAATTCCCATCGTCGACTCTACGCCAAACACCACCTTACCTACCAATTTTCTTTCATTTCTCCTTCACCTTCAACCGCGTCCTTACCATCCTCCTCTAATGTTCCAATCAGCCCTGGAGTGCTGTTTCGATTCTCTCCATCTTTTTGTGTTATTATCACCTACCACGATCTCTTACCAATCAATCATGCTCAGCTGCCACTAAAGTAATACCCTCCTCATCCCGACCCGTCCTCTTCCAGCTCTCTTCGAATTCAGACCAGCTGCGTTTGACCCACGACTATCCCTTTGACGACGTCTTTCACTCGGTTGGGACTATCCTCCTCTATAAGCATTCACAATTTGATCTGTTGGGGAAAATATCCTCTGCTCCGCCTATATCCGCATTGAGGGCGCCCACGAAGATTTGGCACGTCACCCCAAAGAAGTCGAA
The DNA here is from genome assembly GCF_000835555.1 of Rhinocladiella mackenziei CBS 650.93. NCBI lineage: Eukaryota > Fungi > Ascomycota > Eurotiomycetes > Chaetothyriales > Herpotrichiellaceae > Rhinocladiella > Rhinocladiella mackenziei. The sequence goes on from NW_013550602.1 coordinate 2,682,364, forward strand.
ACAACCGACCACAATTCAATACCACGGCGATTCCATTTCGACGCCCTCGAGTATCCGCTTCATCTGTACCGTTGAAAAGGGTGAAAAGATTTTTATAATTCATAGTCGTGCTATCTATACAAGCCGCTGCACGAACAAATTTTCTGGGCCGACATATTTGCGACTCCCCCTCACCCAACAAAAGTCGGATTAATCTTGCTTCATACAAGGGACTAATCATGGCTCACACTACGAGGCCGGATGGGCAGCTCAATATCAATCTGTCGAGCTTGGCCCCAATCACGGAGCCTCCTTCGGTTCCAACCACCAAATCTCCCTTCGGTGGGACCAAATCCTCCTCGGGGCTGGCAGGCCTGTCCAGTGCAAGAGTAGGAGCTGGTTCTCCCCTTCACGAACAAGCCTCTCGACTATTTCCTAAGCGGACAAGAGAATTGCAGTCACAGACTTCGCTGTCTCCTAACATTTGGGGACCTCCCACCAGTGGAACCTCAACTCCGCTTTTTGAGATTCCTGAATCTCCCTCTCAAGATGGGTTTCCTGACCTCGTTCCCCTGACCGAAACGGGAATCAATAGCCCCGCCAGGCGAGGTCGAGCCGGCACACTTCCTTCTCGGATTTCTCCTGTTGGAACCGTCAATGGCGTCAATCTCCTGACCTCGAAGACATCCCGACCTACACCGTCCTCCAGCCCCTTTCGACCCGGTTCCACGTCTGCTGCAGAGACGGCCTTTTACTCTACAACATCGAACTCGGGAAGCTCCGGCAATGCCGCGCTGTTGTCAAGGCTACGAGCGGGGAGCATGCCTCAGCGATCTTCCCTGCTTGGTTCCTCGAGCTCCTTTGGGCAGAACACCTTCAGTTCTAGTTGGGGCGCCAGAGCCCGGGCTGCCACTTTGACCAGTATCAGTTCTGCAGAGGATCCGGCCTCTCCCCAGCAACTAGGATTCCCGAAAGATGGAATGTCAGATTCAGGAGTTCGTACACTCGACTATCTTGGCCTCGCAGAACCTCCGCAACAGTCAAGGACAGATGCAACTCGCCATGCCACGGACGACCCTTCTCGGCTTCCAGACGCAAGCTTGTCTGACGCACGTGGAAATTACAGTATGCGCAATTCTTCCAGTCGTTTCCGGTCTTTCTCCGTCAACACGCAGCCCAAATACGGGGCTGAAGGCCCAGATGTTTCGTCAGGCTATCCACTCTTCCCAAGTGGCACCTTGACCCCATCGGCGGCGGCCGCTCTCGAGGCAGAATATGAACTTGTCCAAGAAAAGGTCCGGCTTCACAACCAGGCAGTTCAGGCTTTTGCCGTGAATGCCAGCGCTGCACGTCCACGCGCCCGGACTGCTGGGCTTGTGGAAACTCCACAGCGTCCTTCACTTCGCACCTTGGTTCAAGCAACGCCAGATGGAGCCCACGTGGGTTTCGACGTTCAGGGAACGAACGGCATGGACGAACCTGGTCTCGCAGACGCACTCCAGAATCTGAACATGAGCGAAAACGTGCAATTGTCGTACGACGGAATGGACGACTCCGAAGTCCAAATCTCGCGATCTTTGTGGATCGGCTCCATCCCAAATTCAACCACGATGTCTTCCTTGGACGCCATTTTCAGTCGATATGGCCCAATTGAATCGACTAGAGTCCTCACTCACAAAAACTGTGGCTTCGTCAATTTTGAGACGGTCGAACATGCCGTTCGTGCCCGTCAACTTCTGAATGGAAAGGAGATATTCCCCGGTGCCGGCCCAGTTAGGATTGGATTTGCGAAAGCTCCCAATGCCTCAGTGTCGCTGACCCCTGTACAAAATGCCACCCCTCCGCCCGGGACAAATGGCGTCACAGATCCGGCCGCTGGTTCGCAGGTCAAGGATGGACGCGGCAGCCCGACTGGTTCCACGAATGCACAGCAGACCCTCAGCATGCCTGCCCCGGATCGCTTGACCGAGTTGCAACCTGAAATCCTGCAGATTGTCCTTGATTTCGGTGGACAACAGTCTGATCTACCCGTCATTTCTGCCAATATCGAGAATGCAATCCGTTTCCAGCAGCTGGAGAAAGAAATCCCCGCGATTCCAGAGCCGAGCCCCACTCGAATGTACGACGCCCCCCGACTGCGGGATATCCGCAAACGAATTGACAATGGAGCATGTGGACTGCAAGAGATTGAACAAATCGCCATTGACATGTTACCGGAGATTGCCGAGCTCTCTTCAGACTACTTGGGCAATACCGTGGTTCAGAAACTGTTCGAATTTTGTCCCGAACAAACCAAGGAGCAGATGTTGTCTCGTATATCTCCTCACCTGGCTGAGATCGGAGTGCATAAAAACGGAACATGGGCCGCTCAAAAGATCATCGAAGTCTGCAAGACCGAAACCCAAACTCGAATGATTGTCAATTCCCTTCATCCCTACACCGTTCCTCTTTTCCTTGATCAATATGGCAACTATGTCCTCCAATGCTGTCTGCGATTTGGGCCGCCATACAATGATTTCATTTTCGAAACCATGCTCAGTCGGCTTTGGGAAATCGCTCAGGGGCGATTTGGTGCCAGAGCGATGCGTGCTTGTTTAGAAGCCCATCACGCTACCAAGAACCAACAGCGCATGTTGGCTGCTGCGATTGCCTTACACAGTGTTCAGCTCGCTCAGAATGCTAACGGTGCCTTGTTGCTAACGTGGCTCCTCGACACTTGCACTTTTCCCCGACGGCGGTCTGTTTTGGCGCCAAGATTGATGCCCCATCTTGTTCAGCTTTGCACCCACAAAGTGGCCTATCTGACCGTGCTCAAGGTCATCAACCAACGCAACGAACCCGAGGCCAGAGACATGGTGTTGAAGGCTCTGTTCTTCAGCCCCCATGACGGCATCCTGGAGCAGATTTTGTGCGATCAAACGTCGGGTGTGACCTTGATCTTTAAGATTTTGACCACACCGTTCCTTGATGACAACATGAGGCCGGAAGTGGTGCAAAATGTCTCCAAAGTCCTGACGAAGATAAAGGCTCAGCCCAATCAAGGCTACAAGAGAATTATGGATGAAGTGGGTTTGTCCTCTCGACCTAATCAACCGGCGACGCAACAGTTTCCGTCTCATTCACACCCTCCCGTCAATGACAGAGGCCGCCAAATGTCTCAGCCGCAACATGTTCCGGTCAATGGATTGCCACCGCAAAACTTTCAACGTCAATTCAGTGGCAATTTCGTACCCAACGTCAATAGTAATGCTTTCGAGAATGGTATGAGCCCTATTCGAACGGGTTCGGCCGATTCTTTTGGCTTCGCACCTTATAACCTGAACGGCTTCCAGACACAGCAACCGTATTCGCAACTTCCATATCAACAGATGACACCTCAATCTCAATATCAAAATTATCCCGGCCCCGCACAACGGTCGAATAGTGGATTTATGCCCAATGGCTATGCTGGTTATGCGACGCCACCTTCATCTGTCGATCCTTTCCGTACTTTACAGAATCCATCTTCGTCCCCTCTTTCGTTTTCTGCACAAATGAGTCCGGTCATTGGCTCGGCGCCATTTCCTCCTCAGAATTACCCGCAGAACGTGCCCAACAACATGTACAATTATCCTCAACAACAATTTTTCTTTTCACCACCAATGCAAACCGTCCATTCAGGAGGACGTGGTCGAAGGGTGGGTCAATTTTGACCGTCGTTTCATTCTCGGTGCTAACCCGTCCTTCAAGAGATAGGACATTAGCCTCTTCACGTTGAACCAATCTACACTTCATTGTACCACCAATCTCTTGTCTGATTAAACGAAGCCGAACTTTCCTTCCATCGTCTATGGTGCGAATCGAACCCCTTTTCGGGGGAAGGGCCTCTGGGAAGCATACAACATTCTTGTGCAATCTACTCGGGACGGCAAATATGCGATACACAAGACAAGCGAAGGTGGGATTTGTCCCCCCAAAAGAGGGAATGGATTCCAGATTACGGGCTGTGGAAATTCCTTTGGCATTGAGCATTCGAATCATGTTTTGATCCATTGCATTTCATTCGTCTATGAATACGGTTTCACGGCCAACGACTTTGAATCTCTCTACTTTTAGATGCATGTTTGAGACGGAAAGATTTCTCAGACTCCCAACCAAGGGGAAAGGAGCAGCAGGGCAATAGCGAAAGGGAAGGAAAGATGCTGAAGGGGCAAAAATTACTTCAGAAAATGCGTCACAACATGTATGCCCGTTTGGGCACACCTTGTCAAAATGAAACTGGGATTTGAAAGTGGAGAAAACCTGCACAAAACGTATTTGGAGACACTTTGAGAGCGATTTCAAACTCGATCTTGCCCCGAGATCCAAGTTTCGAAAGCTTGATGAATTGGTGGTTTGCAAGCCATCCATCTACCTACAAATTGGAATGAATCTCCTTTGTCAAAGAAAGCTCAAATTACATTTGCTCTTGTCTTGGCCATTCATGCATTCTTCGTCTCTATTCTACAATGCCATCTGTTGCCGTCAAAGCGATAGTCGTCGTGTTGGTGATTGTACGGAGAGTTCGACGTGGATGAGCCTGCCTTGCCTGCCTGTAGTGAGTACTGAACAAAGGTTCAGAATCTCATGATGAGATGATGGAAAACTTTAGGTAAACAGCCGCGTCAAATAGAAAGGAAAGAAAAATGATGAAATCCCCGACTTTCTTATCTCTCCATTCTTGTACTACCCACCCTGGTACATGAAAAAGGGGCTTTTGTCTTTGGCCGGCTCTTGGCTTTTTGGCCCTGTACCGCATCGTGGCTTGGTTCGAACCCGACCGGACGAAAGCTAATTTCGGAGTATTTTTGATGGGACTTTTGAAAGCGTCGAGGCAAACGGTACATAGACAGGGTTCCCCGGGCAAGTCTTCTGGAGGGAAAAGTTGCTTTTGTTTGTGAGGATGTGCATTGGATCGTACTTTTGCGTGATTTGAATGGTTCTGGTAACCGGCGTCATGTGAGGATGCATGGCTTCCAAAGTTCACATGTCACACTGTGAACTGTAAAGCTGGATGGCAAGCCCGCTCCACGAAAATCTAGCACAACTGCTTTATTTCGCCAAAAAAAAAAAAAAAAAATAGTCGAACCAAAAGGCTTGCAAGAAGACAAAACATCGGGCATATTGCGCCAAAAAGAACTGATCATCGTCCAGGCTTCGAAAGGATTCGATCTGGTGGCGAAGATAGGAGAGGAGCAGAGGCAGAGACGCTAGGAGGCCGCTGTTGCCCTGAACTCGGTGATCGCAGGTCGGCCAGTCGTAACACCTGAGGAAACCAAGCGCTGATGGGTTTGGGCTCGATCGAATTAACGCAAGGATGTTCAGTACAGATGAGGACGCCTTCAAGTTATGCTGTTCTTGGAGCCCAGAAACGTATCAACCCGGACAGCAGCCCAACGTGAGGGCTGTATAGAAACCACCGAGCTAGTGAGACCTTCGTGGAGGGTGGCAAGGAGATTTTTGGGAATGGACGGGGCGATGCAGAACTGCAACTGCTCAAACGCCATTTGAGTCGTTCTCTATTAGTCATTTGTTTTGGCAAAACAAATTCGAACTCTTGCAGAAAGTCAAGCTGGAATCTTGTGATGGATCGTGACTGGCGTGCCGCACAGCTGCGGCTGAAGAGAGACAAGCATGACCACACCCTGTCTCCGAGTACCGTCCAGTCATCCCCGCTTATCTACTTCGAAGATTCTAAACCAAGGCTTGATATACGGCTAGTGGAAAGGTTGGTCGTGTGTTGCTGTAGCCCCTACCTCCTGGCTCGCAGAGAAATGGGTGCATGACTCCGCTTGCCTCCTCAGGTCACACACATTCCTGAGCGAGAACTACCAACCACCACTTCTTTGTTTGATTCTACGCCCTATGGGTAGCCTGATGGTTTCTTGGTGATTCACACCCAGCTGGGCCCGTCTGAAGCCTGATGATGAGTTGACCGAGTAAATATTCGTGGACCTAGGGAAAGCATGAGTTCCCCCCGGTTCCTGTATGAGGCATTTTAGCGCTGGGTGAAATGGCGATCGTACTTCCCTATACCGCTCTTTTGAAGAGAGCAGGATTTATCCGATGCCGAGAAAGGATCGCTTCTGTGGACAGTATGATCCAGAGGAATTCCTGGTCACCCAAGATGCGTTCCGTTCCCTCTGAGCAGAGGATTGGATGGGAATGCCGTCTCTTGTCAGAACAACGACCGGCCGCGTCTTTACTATCCCAGTACACAATAGCTTTGTGAGATTGACAGGGGCCCAGACGCAACCAAATTCCTTACCGCAGGACTCAGCTCATTTAGAATGACAAGGAGACGGCTCAGTACCATGGTTCTCTGGGTAACAGGAGGGAGATTTATCCTGGTTGAAAGAGTAGTGTCGGATTGGATGTAAGTACAGACATCCCCGCAAGAAGGATCGTGTCGAATTTAGGGGGCGAAAATCTTGATGGACAAGATTCATCAGTGATCGACCGGGGCCGGATACCACGCAAAAAGATTTGGCACCAGTGAGACCCGGATCTAGCGGATCCATAGCGTGAGGCTTCCTCGATCAAGATAACAGAAATGGTCTCAGTATTTTGGCCGACGCTTTGCGTGCAAAGATGAAGTCGGTAAAAATTTGCGCCGGTTAAAGATTGTCTGCATTCCCGGGTCAGTTGAGGGTTGAGATTCGACTGTTCTCGTAACTAATACTGGCTCATAACGACGAGTGAGTACAAGACCTCTTTCATCGCCGTTTGCGCGGAAGCCCATGAATTGGCTGACGGTTGAAGCGAGGGAAACCCAGATTCAAACCCAACTCTAGCGACTGTTTTCGGGAACTGGATTGGTTACCAACAGCGTGGTCGACGCAATGATTGATCAAGATTCAACCCAACCTGGTAGCGCGAGACGAACCAAGATGCGACCGGATTTAGCGTAAACTCTTTTGAATTGCTCGTCCAACAGGGGGTGCGGGAAGATTTCTCCTAGTTCGTTCATCATCCCTAATAGAGCGAAAGCTCGAAACTCAATCTCCAAAACTAAGGAAGGAGGCGTGATGAAACGGTTGTCACAGATCCAGTCTAGACAGAGGTGCCTAACAAGGTTGACGACGACTTGATCATCTCCTCACGGATAGGCCACCTGTGGGGAATGTGGATTTGTTCTGTCTTCGTATTGACAAAGCATCCCAAACACGATGATAGCAAAGATTTGCGGCCGAATGAACCGTAATTTTCGTGGCTGCCTTCCTCATAGGAGACTCGTCACCTTTATGCATATGCCAGTTGTCGTGGAGGCGCTTAGCACGGACATGAATGCATAGCTGGCTTGCTCACATCTGGTTGTTGGGCCCGTGATCTGAAGTGGCGTTAGATTGACTGGGGAATGTACCACGTACAGGACATTTGCATACATGAAAGAAGCCCGGTCCATGTCCCACAGCACCATACTCCCAGTCATCAACGCCTTTGATTTTGGGGCCATACTGGAGCCCCTTCTCAACGAAGGCCGAGAAATCCGACAAAAGGCCGAGTGCAGTGTTTTTGAATCTCGGATTTCGTGAGTCTCGGGGAAGTACTGAAGTGTCTGGTGCTAAACTGTCTAACCAATATTCCTCCTTGTTGTTCTGTGTAAGACAATCTGTGTGGACATTGCCTCCAGGCGAGAGGCACCCGTTTGCCCCCACACCAGGGAAGTTGGAAGATGGATCTCTTGGTAGATATAAAGGAATACCACTCGTGTGGGGGGTGGTATACTAGAGCCTGGTCCATGACAAGCGCCTGTACCAGATTGGCGCCAGGTGACGGTAAGGTCATCTGTCTCCACGCAGGAAAAAGACAGGTCGTAAAGGACAATCCTCGAGAGGCGATCCACACGTCTTCCAAGGGGAAGAAGGGATCGGGTTGGACTGATGGTCACAAACCTGTTCACACCTGGGTGCGCCTCATTGCAGCAGATTAGGAGGACCGGCCGGGTTCTGCAATAGAGACTGGATCAATATTTGTTTGATCAACCAGAACATCTATGGAGTCCCACTTCCGCGCTCATCCCGTGTACTTCAGATAAGCTTGAACCAGCCACTGACCGTTTGGAATAAGCAAAGTTTTCTTACCTGTTTGGCTGGACCACAATACACCTGCTCCCGTGAAATGCGTCGCCCGGGATGTGAGCCATTCCATCGGGTCGAAACACGGGTATATTTAGGCCCCGGCGTTGAGCATCATGGAATTCACACTCTGCACCTCTCGCTTCTCCCTCTCTCGCGCTAGACATCTGCAGTCTCTTCCCTGGCTCACTTCTTATCACCGTTTCTGGTTGAGTCACTTTGTCTTGGGTCATTGTTACCTTGACTTGTGAACCACTTTCTTCAAGATGGAAATCAAAGGAGCCATTCGTCAATCCGAAGATCGCAGTGATCTTGTCCAACATGTGAACAAAATGAAGATCTCGTGCATCTTGAACGACCAGGGCAACGATCGGAACAACGATGGTCCTAGCTCGCCAACTTCCACAGACATGAGGCACGCGTACATTCTTCAGAGCGAAGACAATGGTAGTCCTAATCCACCACCTTGCTCATATTCACCGTCGCCGAAGACAGACGACGGCGCGACAAGCCAGAATACTCGCCGCAAAATCAAACACAGAATCATCCGCCGAAAAGCGCAAAAGAAATACGGCGACGAGAGAGCGTACTGGATCTGGTACAATCGCATCGATCTAGATCGGCCATGGGATATTCTGACCGACGATTATTGTCACGTGTGGAATGAAAAAAGGGGAAAGGGAGGCCTTCAATGCAAGTTTTACCGCTTGCTCGGTGAACACCAGATTCTCAAGGTTAGGGAACAAATGGCGAAGAAGAGGAAAGGATATCCTGTTGAAAGGTTCGGTATGGTTGAAAGGACCAATCTCAGATTCCCCTGGATGCTCGACCGACACCGTCAACAACCACCTTCAACCAGGTTTCTCCTGCGGTCGATGTTGTGAATTTGGCTCGGAAGTTCATCTCATTGATTCTGTATGTACGCGACTTCTTGTAATTGCCGGCGTGGGGAATTTGCTTGATATGAGGTGCGCATGGGAGGTCTTCTCCGGAGGGTGGTTACCATTGGCTATTTCTGCCGCCGTCGTCGTCGTCGTCGTCGTCGTCGCCATCATCATAAGCCTCGTCGTCAGATCCATGGTGGCGATATTTATAGACGTTGTAACCATATTCGTCATCCGAGCTGATTTCCTCTTCCGGATAGTCATTTGATGGATTGTCTTCAGCTATTTTACCTAAGCTGGAAATCTTTGGGAGATATTCAAAGATTTGACTTACCATTTGAATCTTCCTCGTCCCAATCGGTGTCATCCTCACTGTCAACATACTTCTGCCACAAACCCTCGTCTTCCTCTTCGATAATAAGGAGGCCAATATTTGTGCGTGGGTTTGCCCCATGGGGTGGATTCTGAGTTTCATCATCATAACGGACGCGAATGTAGGTCTCATACACATAGTCGTCTTCTTGGTCTTTGGAAATCATGAGCATGTCCGGGGGGTCGGGAACCGTCAATGATGATTTCTCTGGGCCGGCCTCTTGAACTAAACCAGGGTCGAGCTCCATAGCCAAAGCGGCAAGTTCGTCGGCAAGTTGATCAGACTCATGGTCCCAAGTACTGGGGTGGTCTTTGATCGAAGTACCAGTCTTCACCGTCTTGTGACTTGCTTGGAGGAAAGTGGCAGTTGTCTTTCGGTTGGAGGACTGCAAGGTTTCGAGGCGAGGCTCTTGAGCTGCACCCGAGATCAGGTCTTCGACATCATTGCCTTTGAGAGTCTCCAACAGCTTGTCGACGGGTTTGTCTCGGTACAGAGGGTTTTGCTCGTGGCTGAATGTCGCAACGTGCCTCTCGACAAAGGTGGCTAATGGAGGACGTATCGAAGTCTTGTGTTTCCGGATCCCCCCGGAAGCGTGAGGACTCAACGCCGAAGAGAGATGACTGGTGAGATGAAAACGTCTGGCACCTTGCAAGGTTTCGCTGGAGATAGGCGTGGATGGGCCGCCTGTGTCCACCGCGGGAGTTGTGGATTGTTCCTGGTTCTCTTTTGCCTTTCCACTTGAATCTGTATCTGCCTTGGCTTGGATCGATGCCTTGAGCTTTTTCAAATCCCTTCTCTCTTCTCCGGGCGATGTCCATCGCACTGCAGGAACACCAAGAGGGGTCGGCTGTGGGGATTTGGGCCAGAACGTCTTTTCTCGCGAGGATATGGGTGCGATGATCTCGTCTCGTACACGTTGGAAGTAGAAGTCGGTCACTCTTCGTTTCTTATCTGGGGCAGTCCCATGCTCTAGATCTGTAAACGATGAGAACGTAGCTCAAAAGCGGGGATAGGAAAATGCATACACAGAGTGTCCACTGGTTCATCCTGTCTTCTGCGCTTGATGCTGATACGCTCCGGTGGTAAAGACATGGCCGCTGATGGGGAGTCGAGTCGAATTTGAGACTCTCAACTTCCCGAGTGCCGGAGCTCGTAGAACCAAAGCCGGAACAATTTATTAGTGATACGGAAGTTGGTGGGTTTAGACTTTCGACGGGGGCTGTTTATTTTAGATTCATTGCCGCGAAAACTTTAGGCTGTTAAGTAGCAGCCCACCACACGTTTACCCGTCTTGTTTGAGCCGTTCCGATTCGATCTTTTTCAACGTCCACAATTACTTCACCGCGGCCTCGAGGTGTCATTCAGAGCGAAATCGCAGAAAACGATGTGTTCTGAAGCAAATGTGTCCCCGTTCAGTATCTAAATACTATCGTTACAGTGCTCTCACCAACTCCAAGGCTTCCTCGCGTCGTTTGTTGTTCAACATCGCCGGTTCCTGTTCCCTTCTCCTCCTGACCTCTTTCGGGGCCTGAAGGCTGTACCTCCATAGCGCTTCGACCACAGTGCGAAACCCCGAGTCACTATTCCGGTTGGATCTGCACATCCCTCTGTGGTCCGCTGCAATACCGCAACGCTCGGTGCAGCACCGCTTTCCTCTACGACGTAATCATTTAAAATAGCCGTTCGATCCTGCTCCCATAGAAAAAGGGCTCGGAATCTCGTCATCAGAGCAACAGAATGGTCCGTGATTTTCTGCAATGTCTCGGATTCCTCTTCAAGCGCCTTTACGAGGTTCGACTCCGTGTGGAGGATTCTCTTGGGGATAATCGTCGCCGCGATCTGTTGCAAATTTCCGAGGAGGCGGGCCTTACCGGTCCCGTGATGTGGTGTACCGAAGAAGAGGATGCTATAGGTACAGGTGAAAATCGAATGCAGGTGCGATGTACTTGGCGACGTCCGACTCTCTGAGTACACCAGAGCCTAAGGGAAATGCGCTGTGATCAGCAACTGCATGTTGGGATGCGCTTTGCGTCGATCATTGGGGAAGGCAATGTTCGCTTACCCGTTTCACCACGATTCCACCTAAAGAATGACAGATGAATATGATGGGTCTGTCGAGCGCGCCATGAAGCTGGAATATCATGGTGAGCCGACAGAATAGGAAGGGACCAAGCAAAGACAAGAGTGAGCTGACATCGGTTTACTTACACTTCTATCGCTGTATAGATGCTGTATCAGCGTCTGGGCGTGCTGCAGTATGCGATCTGAACCAGGTCCTGATTGCATCGCCATTGAGGCCGTGGACAGCAACAATACTGTGGGATCCAGGATCGATTAGTTTTCAATTTGCAAAGTGTCAAGTGAATATGGAGTGTCAGGTCGCACTCTATCTCTGGTTCCTCGTCTTGGGGACTATACAACTCTTGGATGCCGAACATTGGTTTTCGAGGTAAGCTTGTCGACATGGCTAATGGCACTGGGCTGGGGTCACCAGGATGGAAGGGATTCAATGCAAGTAGACGCCTGGAAGAAAACTTAGACCCTTTTCACGCTTCTGACTAGGCGGACAGATAGTCAGGCAGGCAGATTGCAACGTGAAAAGATTGTCTGACAGAACCAATAGGTTTCTGCGAGGAACACGTCCCAGCAAAGTTGATGTCCATTTATCAGACTCAATGTGCTGCGCCACGGTATTGGCTCGGCTGTGCAACACTCAGGAGGTCGATTAATCTGGTCAACATTGGCCATTCGATAAACGCTGACCAGGTGGGACGTCTATTGATCTAGCAAAAGTTTGCCTGCTGTTGATTACATGACTCAGCGCCATGGTCTATTTCTCTTGCGTCCCATCTAAATTGTGCTCGGTTTGAAAAAGTTGACCACTTCGAGACCTAGTCCTGAGGGCTCGTTGGGATCCCCGTCAGGCAAACTAATATGCGGACAAGCCTGCAGAAGGGCAAAATCTTCACCCAGGCATTGTCTAGGCCCTCCATTGAAAGGAAAATATGCCCAGCCAATTTTGGCCAGTTCATCTCCCTCCCACCTTTCTGGCCGAAATCTGCCTGTATCCGGACCATAGATGCTCTTCACACGGAAGCTTACATATTGCGAAAAGACGACTAGCTCGCCTCTTCTCACTAAGATGGGATTCTCACCACTGGGTCCACCACCAGTTGGTAGAATGGTAGTTTTATTCGCTTGACGGTTATTCAGGGAGAATCACACCTACTTTCTTTTATAACACAGGCCAGAAAAGGCATCCTGCGGACTTGCTCGCGTGTGGGTTGATCACATTTTCCCATAACTGAGGTCACCTCTTCTCGGAGCCGAGCCATAACCAGAGGATAGCGGACGAGTAGACGGTTGGTTCCACAGTCAATATCGGTGGAGAGGGTGATTCTGTGCGGAAGTTGAGAGCTTACAAGGTCCATGATAAGCAACATGCAGTGGTATCGCCACCAGCCAACAGTACATTGATCGGCTGGTTGCGAAGTTCTTTGGCATTGTTGGACTCTTTCGCGACCTGGTCGATAAAACTGTATGAGTCGTCTCCTGTAACAAATGTCTGGTCAAGAGAACGCCGCTGTTCAATATATCGTTCGACGTAACGATGGACGTTCTTGCAAGCCTGTCGAAACTCGGGAGGACTATAGAGAAAATGCCAGGGAGCAATACGAAATCGCTTTGCCAGCCCCTCTTGGGCTATGTTGAAACTCTCTGAGAAGAGTTTTTTTCCGCATCCTGATCAATGTCTGCCCTCAAGCTGTACACCGACCGTCCCAGCAACAAGGCAGTGGTGGTATCTAACGTCAAGCCGAAGAATAGAGGTTGCAGGTCGACAACACCCGATCCAGGGATATGGGTGGGAAGATTTGTCGACATGCTCCCGAAAATCGCTGAGGTTTTGGTATTGTGCCCGGACAAATTGCTTTCGGAGCGGCTCTCGGGAATGCTTCCAGGCGGGACCCTCTTGCGTAAAGATGCCCTGACCGAGAAGGGGAGCAAAGATTTCTGGACGAACACCGAAACCATAGTCTGTATTTGGAGTGTCAGAGTGTTAGAAGCATACGTGAGACAGTTAGTGGATTCCCCAAGAGACACTCGCCAGTGAAGTTCGTACACAAAACGGCCTCCAAGTTTTGAGGATTCAGGATATGGAATGCTCGTGGCCCAAAGAGTAAATGCTGCGAGAGCATATTGCGAGGTTCATAGTCTTTTGCAATTGAGCACAAAAATGCGAGGAGGCGACCCTCAGTGTTGGAGCTCCACAGCTGCTGTATCCGATCGATACTGGGCGGAAGTTTAGCAGGGAGCTCTGGAGGGGGCAAACAGTGGTTTCGACGGCCAAATGCCGAATCTTCCTATCAATTGCTCAGTAACAGACGGATGCAAGACATTGTAGCGTTTCGTCTCACTCTGTATTCGGTGAATCTCCAGAAGTTGGAACGAATAAGGTGAGAAGCGGCAGGCTCCATCCAGCAACGGCCGCAGCCACTGAATCCTCCTGGCTGACCATTTCCGTCGCAAGACTGGAGAAAAAAGACGTTCGCAATGCTCAAATTTCCAGGAGAACACGGGTCCAAAAACATGTCCTTTCGAGAGAGCCTTTCTAGGGGCCTTGTGGTTCAGGTTACGCGCCCACAACAAAGGCACCGGTTTAGCGCTGGGCCGTTCCCAGCTCTGCACTAAGCGCCTGAGATCCCAACCCAGCTGGGACCCCTGCACAAAAGTCGACGAGGCCAATCCATGGATAATACATGCTCGATCCGAGAAGAATGATAGATCTTCTATCTCCTCCAGTTTGAGGCTCAACTTTCTTCGAGCATCTCGCGGGTCCCCCATCCTCCCCAAGAGAGCTGCCGGCCTTTAACGGCACTTCAGTGTCCGTCCCATTCCGGACTGAATGGCTCGTGGAGTTAATTGAGCATGCGCACGAACTTGATCTGCCTGTATGAAAACGAGGAGGACAGCCCTCGAGGATTGAATGGTCGGGAAACGAACAGTCAAACCCATGTTGAGTGAGTTTATGTACCTTCCTAACATTGCATTTACTCATAATTTCTCTCAAGTGTCGTTGCGGTCCATGGTCTGAATGAAGATGCACATGATGCCTGGACAGATTCGGACTAGGAAACTCTCTGGCTTCGAGACCTGCTACCGAAGGATGTGCCAATTGCCCGCGTTTTAGGCTTTGAATTCGATGGCTGTGCCAAAAATTTTTTTAGTGAAGACTCGGATTATACATCTCAAATACGGACGGCTGCACAAAACCTTGTCAGTCATCTTCAGTCTAATCGAAGCATAGAACGCTGCACACAACGGCCCATCATTTTTATCTGCCATGGTTTGGGCGGAGTTATTCCAGAAGCCGGACGGAGGCCCGTGTCGAACAAGATCATAGCATTTACGTTTGCACACATGCCATTTTATTCTTTGGCACCCCTCACGATCATATCAACAAAACCACCTGGCTTGAGCTGGATCAATCTCACCGACGTTCTGTCAGTTGGTCCAAGTTTGTGCATAGCACACAAGACATCGACACAGAGACATTATCCCAGATCGGCGAACAGTTTGTCAGCATCCTTAATGAGTTCCAAATTTACTTATTTTGGGAACAGGACCGGACTCGTTTTGGTGGACGCTATGATTACGTTGTCAAGCCGCCATCAGCTGCTCCCCCGTGGAACGGGAGCTCCTCTGGTATTGTCGCCAATCATGCGGGAATGGTCAAATTCTCAAGCACAAAGTCCTCGAGTTACCGGACAGTGATTGAGGCCTTGTCCCGTTCCTGTGAGGCCGCACCGGAAAAAATTGCTTTTCGATGGAGACGCAGTCGTGAGAAGCTAACTGATGCTCGGGTCGACAGGGCGTTTGAGACGTATGGCGTGATTGTTGACATCGAGAACCCGAAAACGGGCTCCTCTCTTTCTCCCAAGTCACATCGAAAGAGATCCAACATCTCTGACGTACCTCCACTTACGTCCACTCAGTTTGTTGGTCGAAAAAAAGCCGTCGAAATTCTTGAAAAAGCATTCTTTGACCCTAGGAAAGGTACTGCTTCACCGCAAGCAAAAAAGATTTGTCATCTATGGTATGGGGCCCGGGAAAGACAGAGTTTTGTACCAGAAATCCGGACCTTCGTCAGCACGCAAATGTCGGTTCTCTCGAGTTCAAGGGACTAGAAGAGAAAGAAGCTCTACGTCTTCTGCTACACTGTGCTCAAATCCCACATCCGTGGAGCGAATCCACCATCGACCTCGGGAATCGAATATCAAAAGCTCTCGGCTACCTTGCGTCGGCATTGGTCCTAGCTGGAAGGTCGATATACAGACAAAACTGTGGATTGAAAGACTATCTCGACCACTATCAGCATCGTCGAACCGCCTATCAGTTGTTTCACAGCACAGATCGCCCGACAGAATCTGACTTGGAGAGAAACAATGAGATCGCATATCCCACATTTGACCATTCTCTGAAATACCTAGAGAACGATAACTCTGTTGCGAGTAAAGACGCCATGGAAATTCTCAACATTGTTGCTTTCTATCGGATAAGCATGGATATTTTCACGCGAGCTGTGAAGAACAACATGAAGCCCTCCGACAGTGAGACGACACTGTCACCTGGCGCAAAGATTATTCAACTTATCCATAATCGATTGCGACATCCACCCATTTTACCAAGCTTTTGAAGGCAGCGACGCAATCAACAGACGAGTATCGAGCACGGGACGCTGTTGTTGAATTAGCACCGCTCTCTCTTGTTAGTTGGGACAGTGGGGATGCTACTTTCTCTTTGCACCCTCTCGTCCACTCTTGGACTCGAGACAGGCTGAACCAAGACCGACCTCGACACCACTCTAGTGCTCGAGGTAGGCTTGACAGAGGCCATCGGGCCGTTGGGCAAAAATTGCTCTCCGCACTCTAACGGAGGCTATCGTACTTCCTCCGGACGGCGAAGACGACAAGAATGTGGGTCAGGAGGAAGAACACAGCAAGTTTCACAGGGATCTACTTCCTCATTTGGACGCCTGCTTGGCTGTGTGCCCAATTCAACTGTATGGGTACAGTTCTTGGTTGGGAAAAGTACAACTGTCTCTGAGCAAATTCTTGGTGCCGACCATGTTATCAACCCTTCGCGACGAAGCACAGACGGCCGCAAAATGTGGCTATGTGTACACGGAGTGAGGCATGTTTGATGAAGGGGCTAAACATTTAACCACGGTGAAAGACTTGTTGCTTCAAATGTTAGGACATAAACATGAACTGACCATGAAAGCCATGCTAGGTTTAGCAAAGCCTCTGTGGGGACTAGGCCGACTTCGTGAAGCTATCGAGCTGCAAACTACTGTCGAAGAGGCTCGGAAACAAGTATTCGGCCCGACCGACATTAACACGCTGTTAGCAATGGACGAACTTGGGAGATCTCATTGGCTACACGGACAATACCAAGAAGCTTTGGGTCTGGCACAGCAGACCACAGACCAAAATGAAAGAAATCTCGAAACCAGAGGATGATCGCTTGCTGGCTGCTCTGGACAATCTTGGAGTGGCGCTTGGTTCATGGCACAAATTCAAAGAGAGCCTCGACATTCATAAGAAATTACGCAAACTCCGCGAGGATAAACATGATCCTAAAAACCTCAACACACTCGCTTCTATGATGAACGAAGCAATGGCTCATTTGGGCATCAAGCATTTTGACGAAGCGCAAGCTCTCATGGACCAAGTCTATCAGGAGCGAAAGGACCAACTTGGCAAAGAACATCCTTGGACATTGTGGACGCTATGCTATCTAGCGAAGATCAAGGTCAAAATTGGGGAAGTAGATGAGGCAGAGAAGATGTTAGACGAGGGAATAGCAGCGGGTAAGCGAAGTCTGCACGAGAACCATCTGGGCGTTCTCATGGGCAATGGTGAACTTGCCCGTGTCTATTCTCGCCAAGGTCGACTCGACGATGCGGTAAAGCTCCTTTCCGACACAATACGGCGTCTGGAAGAATCCAGAGGACTCGAGCATCCCGATACGTTCTACTCCCTGTGAAAACTGTCGACTTTGTACCAATGACAGGACAAGACGGCAGAAGCAGTCGGGACATGTGAGATCGCACTCGACAGAGCGAGAACGAGACTGACAAACGAACATCCCTTGATCAAGCTAATCGCGACTGATCTGAAACAATTTCAACAAGCACTTCGTCCTCCAGATGCGTTAGTCGCCGAGGTCGATGTCGAAGTAAAGACGACAGACAGTCGGAAGGCTGATCCATCTAAGAGGGTTTTCAGACCCAGGACTCAGATGACTTGGTGATACAAAAGTACCTAGCTATCATTTTTGATTAGGAGATTTCTGAAAACAGGACTCTTGACCGAGATTGATGGATAGTAAGTCTGAGAGCGAGAGAAGCTTGGATATATATACTCTTTCCCTTACTTGAGACCTCATGTATATCTACACAAGACTCTTCGCAGAACAAAGCCACTGGTAACTCTCTCGGCGCCATGCATGGACACATACATCCTCAATCTCCACTGACATTGACTATTGGCGCTGACAGCACATAAGACACTACGGGCAACGACTAGGCAATCTCTACAGGCCAACTGGTACACGATTCCAGCACCTAGACCAACCAGGGAGGGCAGCCGCCGATCCGCCTATCTCTGAATGGCCGGCCCCCGTGGCCTCGTATATGCCATCTCGATCTGGGGAGGGGGTTCCTGCTGCGTGATCTCGGTGCATGGGGGATCGACTGGGTAAGGGACTTTTGAATAGGATCTGAGTCTGGCGTCGAAGTAAATTATCGAGCTCGGTGTGAATAGTATACGCTCCATGTGTCTATTGAAATGTAGCTACCACCCAAGTGCATCCCCCTAAGCCTTGTGGACCAGTGCTTCGCGACCCCAGCCAATCATCGCACGTTTTTACTTCCCATATGCGGTAGGTGGGGACAAAACAACCTTGACAAGAGGACGCACGGATGACTTTGCCTGGCAACACAAGGAACCACCCAAGCATGTAACTATCTGGTACACTGCCGCCTGATCAAAAGGTAAGGAGCATGTACGGGCAATCCCGGTTTCAGCCTCATCCTATAAGGGCCCAACTCGTCCGTGACGAAAGGTCCAATTCGGTCACTGACTCTATAGAAGCGCTGTCGCAAAGAACGCTGACTAATTAAGCCAAAGGGAAGAGAAAACAGGACTCTTGTTTCGATCTCTTGAATTTCCAGGGCGACTTCAGAATCTGCTGTAGTCATATCCATCAAAATGCAAGACATCCTCTCTTCCTTGTTGGTTCTACACATCAATCCACCTTGCCATCCACTTCTCGACGACGGCCTTCGCCTCATCCACCAACCCATACTCCAGCAACACCTGTGTCGCGGCTCTGACACCGCTCTCCAACGCACTCGCAATCCACGAGCTCGTATAACTCGTCCCCTCACCACTCATGACCACGCCCTTTTCCGTGTTGAAGAACGCCGGAATAAACGCCTTGCGCATCCCGACGTCCGCGCTCGCCCAGCTTATCGTCTCGTATTGATCCAGTATCCAGCACCGCCGATTATAGTTCCCGGTGTACTGGTCATATACCACTTGCCCGTGGATTTCGGCCATGGCGTCAACGACGTAGTTGACGTGGACATCTTCAGGGACGGATGCCCAGCGCAGCCCATCGTCGGAAGAGGTGTAGCTGGCGAGCATCACGCCGGGGCCTGTCGAGTTGATGTCGTAGCTGGGGTAGCAGATGCTACCGATGCCGGGGATATCGGTCACGGTGCTGCAAGACCCATAGATCGGGTCGGCGAAGTGTTCCCAGAAGCGGGTTTCGAATTGCAGCGCCACTTTGCACACCTGGGAGTAAGGATACGTGTCGATGGCGGTGGTGAGGAGTTCCGAGAAAGCGGGCAGACGCCAGGTCCGGACCAGGGGCATCGGCACCGTGACGACGGCGAGATCATAGCTGGCGTTCTGAAACGTGCGGTCTAGGGGTTTCGCTTTCCATTGTAGTGTGACGCGCTGGGTGGTCTCGTTGTACTGCACGCGCTGGATCTTGCGGTTCATGTGTGTGACGCTGTCTACTAGAGGGTGGAAAGCAGACGGAAGACGAGTCAGACCGCCGTCGATGGTCCTCCAATCCGTCGCTGAAAAATACATGGACTCGTACAGATTGTCCCAGAAGCTCTCACCGCCCGAGTCGCCGAGGCCGACAAAGGTGTCGTTCAGTGCATACTTCAAGTAATTGTGCACATAGGCAAATTCGGACCAGTCGTCTCCTCCGAGACCTCCTAGCCCCATGTCCAGGAAGATCTTGTGAGCCTTGTAGACGTTCTTGGCCATTTGGGCGAGAAAGGTCGCATTCGAATATATGCTGTCGATGTCATGATTCAGTTGGTCTAGGCTGGGGTCATCGGGTTCGTCAGAAGATGAAGTCCCGGCAAGGGAGGCATTGGCTTGAACTTCCGAAATCGTCGGAACTTGGCCGTTGGGTTTCCGTGCGCCGTTGACATAGTACAGGCCGTTGGGACTGTTTTGGTACCACTTGATAAAGTGGACGGTGAAGTTGGTGTTGTCGTGATTTAACCGGTTGACTTCGGCCGCCAGATCGAAGACAATCCGATGGTCCTGGATTTGCAGTGTTTCGTTGGTCTCGGAGGAAGTGATGGACAATGGGAATCGCATTGGGCCCATCTCTTGATATTGCCTGTCGCTGGGGGCCCCGAAGTAAGCGGTGTGGACTCTTCCTCCCAATCGTTGTCCGGCTTCGATAAGACTCAAGTTGGTCATGCCCGACTGATTCAGTGCCAACCAAGTCATCAAGCCTGCCATTCCGGCGCCCACAATGGCAATTTCTCTCGATTTCGCCTCTCGGACGTTAACGGCAGTGATTTCCTTGTTCTTTAATAGGGCCACGCCGTCGAACCAAGGACCTTCAGCGTCAATGCCACTCGAATTGTCCATCGGAACGCTGAAGTCTTCCTGTCTTTTTCGGAGACGCCTCCTTGTAGTCTTTGCATTGGGAATAATTGAGATCGGAGCACTCCGACCGATCAAACTCTGCTTCCTGTCCCACGCCGAAAGGCAGTGTCCGGTCGGTGCATATTCCGGGACTTTCCACAAAAGTCTATCATGGTCACAGTTCTCCGAGCGAGCTACCAGATGATGGGCTTCTCCCGGAGTTTTGGCCTCGCAAGGGCCGTAGGTGAAGACGACCTCGGAGGGAATAGGCTCGTCATAAGACACGTGGATGTTGGCAAGGCCTGAATCGACAGCTCGCTTCACCTGTAGATTGACGGGAAGAGAAGCAGCTAGCACGCAGGGCAGCAACAGGGCCGAAGAGACAATTCGCCCATGCATGTCGAATACTTCCCGTGAATGAAATTTGACCTGACGAAAGGGGTCGGAAGTCTTAGTTACTTACCGGAAGGGGTAGATTTTTGTATTCAGGACATCTTCTGCGAGACCCCAGCTGTTGCCTATCGATTGACTATTGTGAAGCTACTGGATTGATAATTAGTCAATTCCGAAGGAACGTATTGAAGGGCGTCCAAATCCGATATGGAAATGGAGCTCGGGATTGGTTCAGATTAGCAGGTTGCATGGAGAGAAGACAAGGCGGTTGACCTGCCGGATGGAGGCTAGATGAAGGCTAGATGAAAGCGAAATCCACTCAGGAGCACTGCAGATATAGGATCTTCATTTGCAGAGCATCCTGCCGCGGCCGAGAGCTGCCTGCTGGAGGCGAGGGACCTATTTGGTAGCTTAAGAAGCGTGCAGCCTGCCGAGATGACAGACAGGAAACGTGGTATAGATTGACGACAGAGCTTCCCTGAAATCCAGAGACCTATCGCGTGTCCATTGAGACACCACCATGTCAGACTGACCCTCGGTTTCTTTGCAAAGACTACTCGTCTGAAGCGTCTGAAATTTCAAGTGGCTTTGAATAATCATTCCCATCGGATGCTCGGGGAGCTCGACATGTGGCTTATCCTATCGTGGACATGGTCATAATCAGATTCAGTTTGGAAGGATTTTGTGGAGCTGAATCCTCCAGTGGGGGGACTCCGCATTGCTCTACAGTAGATGTGTTTCTCAAAGTCAACCTATCACAGTCAATGCCTTCCCAAGATAAGAAAGTGGCTATTAGGTATCAGCGTTACGAATCAGCGATACCTTGTCGGCCCTTTCAATTAAAAAAGACCAAGTCGAGCGTACTTCAGGATATTGTGAATCAAGCATATCACTCATGCTAGGTGGTGGCTGGTACAAGCATCGAAGACAAGACAAGACGCTTGTGCATATGAAATGCTTATGTTAAGATCATCAATTTCCATCATTGACTCGTGAGTGCAAGGAATTCAAAGGGCACGCCACAGGACAGAAAAAAGGATTCAGAATCCGTCTGATGCGCTCCGATGACTCGTCGTCAAATGGCCTCGCAACTCGCCTGCTTCATATGAGCATGTCAACACATCATTTCCTTCTCTCAACCATTGCTCTGGTTAGTATTCTTTGTGGCCTCGTTTCCATTTATGGCTGTCTCCGACACCCTTTGCCTTTTCGCGTCTAACCCATCAGCTGTGACTGCCGTCACATTGTGCTGTACATTGCTCACATCCCCAAGCGGTGTTCTTTTGGCTGCCGATAAATCCCGATCGAAGCATTCAGGCTCGGCTGGATTTGTCGTGGGCCCAGCTATCGAATCCGGCCCTCGCCTTGTTGGAGGACGATATGCAGATGTGTTAGGTCCCCTACCGGTTGAAAATGGTCCATTTGGACCCGGTGCACCAACTCTTCTGCTCTGATCAGACTGCGGATGGACTACATTGGGCGCCGGAAGTTTGGGGATGTCAACCGTCAAATCACGTTTCAATGGGACAGATTTGTTGTGATTCACACCCGTCGTTTTGCGGATCGACGGACTTTCAGCGTGAGGATTGAACTTGGGGGCGGTGGCCGGCCCGGATGTGATGACATTGTTGTGGGCATCTATGTTTCCAGCCGCTCTCGCCGAATAGAATCCTGCCGGACGAGGAAATCCTGCGGCTCCAGAAGGCCCTTGTCCGGGTGGGTGAGGAGCCAAATGTTGCGGGCCTCCGGCCGGAGAGGATGGCCGAGATGTTTCATCTGTCCCTGTTGTCGGTTTGGGAGCTGGAGCCATGGGAGCTGGAAGCCGGTGACCGGGCAGAGGTTGAGGAATGATATTGAGAGAACCATTACTTGGACCTGATCTTGTTGATGCAGGCCGTGGGGCTGGCCCACTGACAACAGGAGCTTTGGATGGTGTGGTCAAATCTGGCCTCGCCGGAGGGAGCATCCGCTCTGGAGCACCATTAGCTGGTCCGCCGTTTGATTCTGCTGGTTCGGCGGGCAACGCCACTTCCTCCGGATGTTCCATATCAACACCATCAAAGTCCACCTCTTCAAAATCGGCCAGGTCGAAGGTGTCATCGAATTCATTTGGGGCTTCTTGCGCAGGAGCGGGCCCATTTGATTTCATCTCCTCTTCTTGTTTCTTGGGGGCAAAGTCCGGATGTCGATGCAACATTTCCGGATCCCATTTCGTAGCTCCAACCTTCACCTTGGTGATTTTGGCCAAATAATTTTTGTCGTATACACAATTTCCCAGTACGTTGCCAAAATTTCGCAACGCCCGTTTCAATGCGTCTGTGGTGCCCTCCTTTTTGGCTTTCTCAAAAGCTGCTGCTTTTCCCTTGCAATTCTCGATTTGTCCATACCCAATGTCTTCATGATGAGTGCCATCTTTCAATGTGACGCGGACAATAACGGAGAGGCCGAGGGAGATCTTGCCAGTCTGGAGATTCTCGTCAACAAAATCGATTTGAATGTTTTGAATTGAGCTGCTCCAGCCATTGAAGCCAAACACTTCGTTTGCGAGGCTTATTGCCTTGTCTGCTGCTAAATAGTGCACTCTTGAACCTCCCGGTCCCGCTCGCGTAGAGATAAACTCTGGTCCTAATTGTCTATCTAGTCGACTCTGTAGTGTGGCAATCTCTTGAGCGGTATACTCTGCGATTCGTGGCTTTTGCTCCTCGAAGGGGTTCGACGTGTTGTTGCCATTCAGCTTATGTTGATCACCAACGCTGTAGAGTAGTTAGCTAGGACAGTCTGACACAGTTGTGGACGGCATTCTCATACGCAGGCATTGTGACAGTATGATATTGAACAAAGCTCTCCTATGTTGGCAGTGATTTTCTACAACAGGGAATGATGGAAAGGCAGTTGGTCGAAATCTCAAATGATGTGGGGACTAGTGAGTCAGCGCGCTGGACGCGACTTTGGATCGCGCGGTATCACGTGATCACCATTCGAATATTTCAATGACTCGATAGAATCGGCTTTTTATATTTCTATCAAGACACCCACAATCTGCATGTTCCATCGCCGCCAGCACTCACGAGCCATGGATGCTGAGGATGCCAATCCAAATCCATGACTCCCAACCCTCCTGTGATCTTATGCCCCCGCAGTACCTTCAGAGGGACAATCTGTGCGTTGCTCATCATGTCGCTCGTTACCTGGCCATGGAAAACTTGGATACTTCCATCATCACTACCGTCCGCAAACAACGGGTACCTGTTTGTAGCAGGATGGAAACGAACAGACCTGATTGCTTTCTCATGAAATCGGAGAGTCTTGTACGGCCGCGGCGACAAATCCAAATCCATCCAAAGCAATCTCCGGTCATAGGAACCAACAATCAGATTGTCCGAGCCCGCTGTTGATGAACTGGTGGGGTGAATGTCGAAGCTGCTGATCCACCGTGCACCGGGCTGAATGATCTTGAGTAATGACTGTTTGGATAAGTCGTAGGCTCGAATGACGCGCTGGTTGGCGACAAATAAGACCGGCTTGCTGGGATGAAAGTGTGCAGCCTGGGGAGTTCCTCCGCCTTTGAGTCGCTTTCGGAAAGGTAGTTGTGTCTGATGCTTTGCAATCGTATGTATGGCGATTGCCTGTGATGCTGGCACCGTTGTTGCTGGACAGATCGTAACGAAATGGTTCCCCCCCGAATGAAAGGACAATGTTTTGGCTGTATGTCCAAGGTGGATGATGACAGCAACGCCCTTTTCTCTCCGACCTGGCGACGGCCGACTCCACTTGACACTGGAAGACTTCGAGGTCCTGCTCTCTGATGTAGCATAGCCCCATCCAGCATCAAGCACTGTTTGGGCTTCCTCGGCTTCTGGGCCGAAATCTGTCCCCAGACGGGGGATGCATAAGTAGATCTCATCTCCAGCACAGGCCGCAAGCACCGGCACGTCTTTTCCAGGTCGCCACCGAACCACGTTGACAGCAGCATCAGGTCCCAGGTCAACAGACCAGACTTCTCGTTGAGGCTCGAGTGTCCAGACACGCATGGTTCCGTCATCTCCACCAGTTGCCAGATACCGTCCAGAGGGGTCTATTGCAAGAGATCTCACACGTCCTTTGTGACCATGAAATCGGCCCGCCTCGTGTGTGGGAAACGGCCGTAATTCGTCGGGATTGGGAAGTTTGGGCAATAAAGATTCGGGGTCGATGTTGAGTTTAGTTCGGCGAACCCGAGGAGCAAGGTACAAATCCAGACAGCGCTCAAATTTTTCCTGGACGAAGCGATCATAGCCTGGAACCTTTCGTAACGAAGTATGGTCAGTCGGGAGGTAGTCCTTTTCCCTATCTTCCTCATCGGCCTTCTCCCATGCCTCTTTTTCTTTCTTATCCGGTAAATATTCGGGCGGTGGGTGATAACTTTCATCGAACCCGGGAGGTGGAAGTTTGGGAGCTGGCATATGCATAGCATGATCCGGTCGAGGTTGTTCGTCGGCCCAGATATCATAATTTTGAACTTCTTCATCCTCATCTTCATTCTCTTGTGGAGGTCGGTAAGGTAGAATGCGTCCCTCCCGAATAGCTCGAACGATTTTCATCACCCTCTTTGCTTCATGCTTGGATGGGACAAATCGTCGTTTGGGCTCTGGGGCGGAACTCAATGGCATGGTCTCGGTCTTGCTAGTGAACCATTCCACAGTTGGCTCATATGGATCATAGTCACCCGCCGGTATTTCGTTCATCTGCACTTTCCTCAACAGCTGTAACTCTTCTCGAGAGAGCTCGAGCGGTTTTCCGGTAGAAGGGTCGGTCAAGCCTGTCCAGCCTTTAGGGACGTCGATACTATCAAGAAGGACGTCCAATGCCTCTCCCGTTGCCGGTCTCATAATCTTTTTTCCATTGATGTTGTAACCAATGTGAGGATGGGAATCGTAGAAGGACAACGGGATGTTGCCAACCGTGTTCGCTTCGTCATCTGGAACCGAATAATCCGAGTTGTCTCCCGGGTCGATCTCATCGTAGATATATCTGTCATTTCCATTTGCATCCTGGACTATTTGGTAGCTAGGAGTTCCGTGCTCGGATTTTTCATCCTTGTCTCCGTTTATTACCCCAGCTTCAACATTGAGCGGCTGTTCCCTTTCCTTCGGTTGTAAGAAATCGTCCTCCTCATCCCTTTCCAAAGGTAGTTTATCACCCCCGATTGATACCTCGACGTCATCGTCTTCACCTTCACTGGAGGAGCCATCTTCGTCGCTCCCGCTCACAGAACCGTCGTCTGAAATGGTACCGTCCAAATGAGAGAAGTCGAACTCATCGCCCGACACCACGGCGGCATCTTCATCGACGTCTTTGGTGACGGCCTTTCGTTTCTTTGATTCGGCCATGCCAGGCTCGTGTCGCAGTCTGGAAATTTTTTGGGACTGGAATTTTTGGATCGGAGAAAATGCGCCGTGCCTCCGAACTCGGCCAGAAGACGGGGCTCGCTTCCCCTGCCTATCAAAGATTCATTCACCGCCTGGTGTGGCAGAATATTATGTCAGCCCAGAGCATGTCTGAAGTCCTCTGACTGCCAGGCGTGCCCCCTCCCCTCCCAAAAAGGGCTTACTGCCTCCACTCCAATTGACTATTACTTTAACAAGTCGTTTCCTCGCTGTCTTGCACCCGATCACTCAAGGTCCTCAATTTGGACACATCCGTCCGGATTTAAAAAGTTCACGAACGAGAGGTCCAAACGCCGGGGCGCTACCTTTCACAATGGCGTACACAGACGTTGTCGACATGCACGCAAGATATGGCAACTATTCAGTTTCCAACACTTTCGCATCCAATGATTTAGTCCCTGACTTGTCGGAATCTGACATTCCTGCCTACAGCGCCGCATTTGACGCCGACCCTTCTGCGAAAAGGCACGCCGCCTGCGACGAATGCAGTATGTCTTCATGCTCGCATTGGCCTCTCATAACACTCACAATTTCCCAGGAAAACGAAAGCTGAAGTGTTCTGGTGAACCGACTGGCTGTGAACGATGTATCAAGCAGAACTTAATATGCCACTTCTCGCCGCAGAAGCAGATGGGCCGGCCGCGCAAGAGAGTGAAGATTGACGACTTTTCCCACAAAGCCACGATGACGACCACTACCCAACCCCACTCCACTTCGAGTCAAAGCCAACCTCCACCTCCACCGGCTCCAGAACCAGCTATCGACCCCGAATTGTCTGGAAATGCTATTGAAAGAACCAACTTTGAGAACATTTGCAACGCGCCGATAACCCAGTCTATTAAACGATCCAGCGCGACCGCGAGAGCGCAAAGTGCTCCCGAATCAAGCTCTTTCAATCATAGTGGCGGCGGCAGCGGAGTCACATCACAAGGCTCGAGTAATGCTTCTCCTTCTGACGCTCCTCGAACACCGCCCGATGGTGATGTTATGTCCAGCGTCTCGTATCCGACCGATGTCTCGCTGTGGCCCGACTTTTCAGATATGACCATGCTGCCGATGCCGGTTCAAGACAGCCATGAAAAGGACGATTTTTCCTCTACCGACCCCTCAATCACCCATTCTCACCATCATGCCTCTCAACCCGTCGACCTCGATGCGGATCCCAGCACTCTGACCCAACTTCCCGCGGTTCCCGCGTGCCCATGCCTCCCGAACCTCTACCTTACGCTCTCAACCCTATCGACCCTCTCCGCCTTCCCAGTGTCGTCCGGCACAATCGACACCCTGCTTAACGCGCACCGAACCGGCCGCTCAGTCGTCTACTGCAGTGTCTGCCCTCAAAAGTTCCAATCAGGCTCCCAAAACGTCATGCTGGGTAGCGTGCTGATCACTGTACTGGCCGATCACTGGCAACGGGTGAAAAAGGCCACCGCCAAGGAGTTAAGAAGTGGATTTGACACGGATTCTAGTTCGACCGCGGATTTGGATTCGGGGAACATATCAATTCGTGAGGATCTTGAGTGGCGGACGTTCGGGTATAATCTCATTCGGGCATATGTCTTTGGCGACGCACCGATACCCCAGGTACCATACACCAATTCCCTATTTTCGAGCTTATCGAATCAGCGCCCGTACACGCTCTGTGATTTGTTCGATGCGTTCGAGCGGAGGCAGAAACAATGGCACGGTCTGTTGCCAGGGTCGACTGAGTTCCCTCCACGGTTGACGAATGATTTGACCCGTGGACACACGGTGGGTATGACGTTGAAGGAGATTAAGGAGTGCGAAGCGGAGGTGCGAGCACAAGGCGACGATGGCATACTGTGTCTCCGCATCGTCAAGCATTCGAGGATGCTGATTAGAAGTCTGGAAGGGGGCCCTCCAAGGGTCGAGCTATGAATATGGTAATGTAGAAGGCAGTGGATGTGGCATATGGATTGATTCCCAAATTGCAATGGCTATGGTCATGAGGAGAGCAGGTTTCATAACGAGCATGATCAATTTCAGATTTTTTTTTTTTTTTTTTTAAAAAAAAAAATTTCACCTAAACAACCGGAGATTGATGTCGAGATTGAAACTGACATTGACATTGGTATATGGTACCGTGTGGGACAGGAAAAAATTTGGCTCTACGCATCACGGTGTGGGATAGTATGGTACTCGGATCTTGGTCGTCTTGTCTTTTTATCTCCTTTTTTTTTTTTTCTTTTTTCTTTTTCGTTGCCCGGACCCTGTTTAAATATCCATCACGTATTTTCAAGATGTTTGAGTAGCATCGCTCCATCACAAAATGACACACTTCTTCGGCAGTCCGCAAGGCCCGCTTTCGTCTGTGTTCTTGGGATCGGTCTGTATTGGTTGAGAGGGCTTCGTAGCAAGCGCAGACTCAGGTTTCTTTTCTTGTTTGGAGACGACGTTCTCGGTCCTGTTGGCGGTGCTGCCATCTAGTCACGCAAAGTTGACTTTGGAGACGGTTTCGTAGAAGGCCTTGCCTTGGATGGTGGCCATCTCGAGCTCCTTTGCGGAGGGCTGTCTGCTGCCATCGGCAGAGGCGAAGGTGCCGGCACCCCAGGGAGAGCCACCACGGACCTCAGAGAGGTCGGCGAGCAAGGGGAAGGCTTTGGCGTAGCCGAAAGGCACGTAGATCATGCCTTGGTGGACCCAGGAGGAGATGGCGGCGAGGGCGGTCGACTCTT
The DNA here is from genome assembly GCF_000835555.1 of Rhinocladiella mackenziei CBS 650.93. Lineage (NCBI taxonomy): Eukaryota > Fungi > Ascomycota > Eurotiomycetes > Chaetothyriales > Herpotrichiellaceae > Rhinocladiella > Rhinocladiella mackenziei. The sequence goes on from NW_013550602.1 coordinate 2,711,175, forward strand.
GCCCACCACCAGCAGTGCCGGTGCTGATGAACATGCCATAGTACTTGCCGTATAAGGCACCCTGCTGCCACAGGCCACCTAGCTTGTCGATGAAGGCCTTCCATTGCGCAGAGTAGTTACCGTAGCGGGTGGGGATACCGAAGAGGAATGCGTCGTACGTCTTCAGAACGTCTGGAGTGATGAATGGGATGTTGGTGTTGGGGCCTGGGGCGTGCATCTTGCTCAAGACTTCTTTGGGGAGGGTTTCTTCAATTCTGTGGGAGATGTGCTGTCAGTCTAACAAGGATCTGGTCAGGAGGACGGAGAACGTACTGATAGACATCGACGGAGCCGCCAGCTTCCTCGATGCCCTTCTTTTCGGCTTCAGCAAGTTTGGCAACATGGCCATACATGGAGTACTGTTAAGTACGCATCGTTAGCAGGAGCATTAGCCACAGGCATGGCCGGATCGGAGAGGGACCTACGTAGACAATGGCGATCTTGGGAGCCATGGTGAATAGTCTCTGGTCGTTAGAAAACGAAGTGAATAAGAAGGAATCAAGAGTGGAGGATTTAGTGAGTAGAGGAGAACGAGAGGAACCGGTCGAGGTATTTGTATGTGTCGATTTAGGTCAGGGATTTTGAGATTTCCAATCGAGTACAAGCCCAATGAGGGCAAGAGCCACCAGTCTGTGACCCGACTGACTAACCCAGGTACAGAACTTTTCAAAGTCGCTATCTACTAGTGGGCTAGTTGCTAGGTACCTCGCTCGCCAGTTTTGCAACTTTGATGCTGATACTACTGAACCCCGTGGCAGATTCTAAACGAGCGGGGCGCGGCGTGGCCTATGCCCATGCCAGTGACGCAAGCCGCGCACCCTGGCTTGCAGCATTACCAAATTTTGTACATGCATCCCCACAATACAGAACAATCTATTCCGCCTTAGATTGCAAAGCACAGCTATCCCCCTCCCCTTTTGCTCCCTGCAACGAGTAATCCTTATGAATACAATCAAGCTGAGTATACGATGAGTACTTAGGGTAGAAGGAGTTTCTAATCCTCCCATTTCTCTTAGGCTAAGCCATGGAGCCCGGAGACGAGTGACGCAGCTGAAGAGCAGCTCCCTGGCAAAAGGCCCCCAGATGCTTATGGAAAGCTGACATAGAATTGCACAAGCAAGCCAATCATGGAAACCCACCCGCTTTCGCATTGTGGAACTGGCTGAGCCAATGTGCAGTTTGTAATCGCCATGCCAGCGAAGTCCACCTTCACCCACGATCCATCCGTCTTCTCCTTCCTATTATTATCTGGGCCATTCAATACCTAGGCTCGTTTCGCCGGGATTCATGCATAACGATATGGTGCTCTGCCTTCAAACCGTCCTCTGTGCTGACCCAAGAGTTCTCCTCCAACCGCGTTGCTAGGAGCAAATTCCCAGCATGGCAATGACTTATCACCAGTTCGAGGCTCGAGTTGCGCACTGCCCAAAACAAAATAATCCACGACGATTGCTAATGCAAGGCACCAACTTTTAACCGCACCAGCCAAGGCTCGACATCAAGGCATTCATTCTTCAACACGCTCATAAATTCCCATTTATCACTCCTCCCGTTGAATCATCTGCTACTTCTCTCACAATCTATTGATGCTGCTGACCATAATTTCAGCTTTCGCTAACCACTTCCGCCCGGGACCTGCACGAAATCGGTCTAGCATATGTTCGAGCACCGCAGCGAGCATACTCCAGCCCATCCTTCACCAAATATGATCGTCTCTCCAGCAAACCCATGACAAGTTTGGGCCCATATTTGCACCTGGCTTCGAGGGACTGAATACTTCTCACTAATCTCGTGAACAGGGATCTCATTGTAAAGATCTCGCAATGGGAACGCCGAATAAGCTCGGCGATAAATGCGAGCCAGTCGAGTCTCCTCTACGGTGTTTTCTTTCAATTCAGCACCACTGGTGACCAGTCGATTGACCGAAGCAGGATTGACTCCGACGGGTCGAATGGCTCCGAGGCCGCTTTCGTCAAGAGCGCCAAGAACGTCAAGCTGATCGTGAAAAGTCATCCAGGATATTTCAGCGAGCGCCATTGTCTGGACTGGAGTGAAGAGGTAGGATATGTGCATATTCACCATCCATCACAAACAACTCAAGGGCGCGTCTCTGTTCTGAGTGAACCAAAAGTCATTTTCGGGACTAAGCCCGGCGGCCACGACGGCCACACTTAGTTGGGTCGGTTCGAAACAATCCTCGTCCTGCGTCATTTGGATCAGTTCATTTACAAGCAGGTCTGTGAGTGCCTTTTCCAATACAACTTCGTAGCCCATGGGATGCCAACGCAGAGATGAATGGACGTATTGCTCGAGCGTGATCCTCCTTGAGGCCATTCGACTTCCAATTACCTCGAGTAAAGCTCTCTTGATGCCTCGTCTGTCAAGGTCAGACAGCTTTCAACAAGAGGCATTTTAATCTCGAGCAGTTCAGCCACAGCTTCAAGACCCGATTTTTGACAGCCCAGGTAGTCTCGCCGACCTCATCCTTGCCCTTGCGGCCGGCTCAACCACGCATTTGTCGAAGCATCGCAGGTCCCACCAAATTTCGCCCCCATCCGAGCTCCATTTAGGATGACTCTTCGAGCAGGGAGGTCGATATTTGCACCAAGACGGCACGTGGCCACCATCACTTTCGGAATGCCAGCATCATAGGCTTCGGCAACCATATCTCTTTCTTCAATGGTCAGGCCCGCTTGTTGAAATCCGACCCCACATGGAATACAGTTGGCAAATCAGGCTTCGAACCGGCAGGAAGGGCTTGTAGAGATGCCAACAAATCCTACCGCTTCCCCGGGATATCGTGATCTAGAGGATTCGTGGGCATCGCGTCACCAATTAAATGAGCCGTTTTACTGCACCCAGTCGACTGCGGCAAAATACCAGCGCTCCATGACCGGCTCCAGCTGTCCCAATGGCCAATGCGACGACAGCATTAACTATAGGATTTTGGAGGTTCTGATGTTCGGATTTGGTGATGGTACTACAGGCCTGTGGTTTTGTGCCGGGGCGGCGTCATCGGCAGTCAATTGACCGGCTGTGCAAAAAAAAAAATTTTGGGCATTGGCTGTAGGATAGATGGTATTTTCGTACGGTAGATGTCCTTCGATGGGAATTGGGCGGTACTTCGTAATGCTAAACTCTGAACGAAACTGCCCAACAACATCAATTTGGTGACGAGAAGCTCTATGATATACCCGCGGGCTCATCGTTTAGCATATGGAGTTCATCGAGAACAACCACTCTGATATCCTCGGACTTTCCCTCCTCAATGACAATGTTCACAATGGCATTGGCCTTCTCAATGGCGCAGACAGCCACATCCCAGTCTGACCAATTTGCGGGACGATCTGCTCCCCCCCCAAAAAAAACTTGCACGAATTGACCTGTTTGGTCAGCGTCACGTTGGGATTGGAGATACACCCGATAGATGGTCCACGCAGGGGCGCGTAGCCACTCGAGCCTCTCTTACACAAGTGCAACGGACGGCAGAGCCGAGGTAGACTTCGTTCCTGGAGAATCAATGAAGCGCTTGAGGAGAATGTCTGCAGCCAGAGATTTATCACTTCCTGTGGGTGCTGTCTAAGCCAGATTTTGTTCTCCGCTCAAGAGGCCTCTCCCCAAAAGACACGATGACAGCCGTGGATAGATTGCGCATACACCACTGGCTTTCAGATTGCCCAACCAATTTGGAAGGGAGGTCATACCGCGGATGTCGTAGAATGAGAAGTGGATTTTGAGAAGGCCCAGAGGTAGGAGTCAAAATTGGGAACGAGGGAGCAGGAGCTTCATCTTCTATGGCGTGGGCTTGGTCTATATTGGCAGTTGGATAGTTCGGCTTGCCGTTAGCCGTTGTGGTGGACGCCCTATGACATGAACAGATTTGTGTGCGGCGGAAAAATGAGGGAGCGACCAAGTGTTATGGTGTGCGAGCGGCCAAGGGCCATCTTGAATCTGGTCATTGGGTCGTATTGATCCCGCTCGGGCTCTGGTTTGTAGGTTTGATTCCGAATGGGGACCAGTGAAGTGGGTTGGTCATAAATAGTTGTTGATTTGTTGCCATGAAGTCGCCATGGAGCGCAGAATATTCAGGGAAAATGGAGAAAGCATGAACGTAAATCGAACCTCGACTTGCAGGACCCGAGACACGTGAGGTGAATACTTGCTGATAGGGAGTCCCAAAAGGGGATAGCGGGAAACCCGACCTTTGGGCCCGCCAAGCCACCGACCTTCCAGTTCCGCCGAACTGGCTTTTGAAGGTGCAACTCGGAAAACTTCACTTGCGGCGAGTCCCACTGTCACCACAACTAGAAGGACATTGCAGTCCAAAAAACATGGGACAGCAAGCCTGTGTTCATGGATCAGAATGACTTGGGAATGGAAATATTGTTTCACACGCATTCGGCGCCAGGTAAAGGGAGGCACCTAAACAGCTGGCGTAGGCAACGTGATGGAAGAGTGGCGAAATGTACGGCATCGTCATGGAATGAGGCGGGAGATGAGCCACGGAAGCCTAGAAGAAAGGATTTGGCGATGAGTTGGCTGTTTGGATGACACAAGACAAGGAGCTGCGCTGGTTCATAGAGCCAGGGACGTCGGAGAGTGGACGAGAACACGACCACGGCCAGGCACGAATTCTGGGAGCAAAGGGGCACCAGAAATTTATGTCAAATGCGCATGACGTGCTGCCTGGTACTTTGCATCAATTCTGCTGACTTCCCAAGCCGATCTGAGAGCTTTATGAACTGTGGAAGCAGAGGTACTCGAGATGAGATGTGGTCAAATTTAGAGAGGGCGAGCAGGGAAGATCGTGGTCACCTGACGCCAAGCCACACCGGGCACTAAAACACACCCTTGTGGGGCTGCTGCACTTGCAACTTGGTCTTCAACCTCACCTCTGGACTGGGAGACCGTCTTTCACCACCAAAATACGAGTCTCTTTTTGGGGAGCAAGATATGAGTTACATTAGCAGAGAGTGGCTGGTGGGCTCCTCTTCCTCATGCCCGGCTCCAGAGAGGTAAAACAATGAGTTGGAACCCCTTCTCATTGTCCCGAGATGACGGCCAGCCTTGACCGGAGGGAGGAGAGATAAGTTTGCCCAGGGCCAATTCTGTGATGTAGGCCATGCCCGCCGACGTCGCCATATGCAAAAGACATACCCTAGCATGGGAAATATCCCCTTGAGAACCGCGATAGAGTGGCATGGTCCTGGGCTGTCTCTTGCCTCGTCGGGTATCCACATTGTTCTGCCCTGGAAGTTTTTTCATTTGTCGTCTGCTCTCTCGACACACCTAAACGCAAACGTGACCTTGATCTCCCGCATCCAATCCAACGTACTCTAATCGCGATACTGGAACTAAGCGTTCTTCGTTCTCCATGCCATCTGATCCGTCCGCCTCGCGCCTTCTCCGACCATTTCTGCTCTACCACTCGTTCCCCCTTCCAGCCAGGCCGGACCCTCTCTGCTCAGGCTCTCTTACCTCACCTCATCTTTTCACTCCTCCAGTCCAATATCTCGGCACTCCATCCGGTGTCCGCCCTTGTCACTGATTCTACAGCACAGGCACCATGCCTGCTAGTACGTCCTGGTCGACCTGCCAGTCTAAACTTTCCTCTGCTACACTACCATGACACTATTAGACTAATGCTGCTAGCCCCAGGCCACATTTCTTCCGTCTGCCACCCTTCCTTCCATTCATATCTCATCCTCCATCTTCGCCTTCTTATCCACTTCCTTTGTTCTTCCCTTCATCAGCCTCCTGCTCTTTTTCCTCTTTCTTCCCTCCTTCCCTCCTCCACTCCCTTTCACAAATACCCCATGATTTGGGCGATTTCTCGACTTGTCCTCCCTTCTCGCAACTCCCGCTACATCACTCCTTGTCCCGGGTATTTTGATCGCCCCATTCCCGGCACGGCGCTAACACCGCGAAGCTCTTTCGTCCTGGTGCGTGTGCCTCCGACATATCGCTTCGCCCACTCCGCCGCCCGACTTCAAACTTGATTGTTTCTTCCAACACCGTCGACCAGCACATTTTTCCCGCTTGTTCCATTCAATCACGGCAGCCTTGGATATCTACCATTATCGCCCCTGCTGTCGAGATATCCCTCAGCTGATTAGCTGACCCGAACTATCGCCGCAGCCCTACGCAGGGCAGCCCATCCCTCCAGTCTCAGGTCGCCATGCGATAAAACTCAGGACTCCACGAATCTAAATCACAGCGCACACCTCGCCTCGACTCGTCATGTCGGCTCCCGTCAATCCTCAAGTCGCGACGGCGCCCTCAGATTCCCCCCCCGGACAACAGTCAGATGCACTTTCGGCCATTCAGAACGATGCACCGCCAAGCGCTGCGGCCACCAGTATGGATGTGTCGCCTGCACCCGAGACTGCCCTTCCCTTCGACACGCCCCAGTCACAGCCAATGACTGCTACCGCATCCTCCTCCTCGCAACATCTTCCTCTCGAAAACGGAGATGGTCCTGCCTCTGGCCCTTACGGAACTCGCTCAAGAAATCGTACCGGTGGTACACGTCCTAATTATGCCGAAGACAAGGAGTTGGACATAGAATTGGAAACATTGCCCAAAATCAGCCGGTCCAGCAAGAGGCCCTCGGCCACCGCCTGCGAACAGCCACCTGCGCCTTCAGGCTTCGCATCGGTCAACCATTCGAATGGTGACCAACTGCCTGAGCATGCACCGGCGGGCCATTCGTCTACGCCAACGCCAGCCTCGACTCCGGCACTGTCGAAGAAAAGAAAGCATCCAGGAAGTCATCATACTGTCGCTTCCAACTCAAACATGGTTTCAAGCTCGCGGTCCCGACACACCACTTCAGTCCCCTTCAAAGGTTACGTCGAGACCAATATGATGAGCTTCACCCGTTGCGGCCAACGACTGAACGCAAAGAAGCAATTAGTCGCCGATGATGGCACAATTGTCCAGGCAAATGGTAACGCATCATCACAGTACACCCATTCTCGCTCCATACTAACTTTGCATCTAGACCATGTTTACTTCGTCTGCGAACCTCCCGGAGAGCCTTACTATCTGGCACGAATCATGGAGTTCCTCCACACCGAAGGGGACTCTGAAGGTCCGGTTGATGCCCTGCGAGTCAACTGGTATTATCGACCAAAAGATATACTTCGGCGTGTTCAAGATACTCGAGTCGTCTTCGCTTCCATGCATTCAGATACCTGTCCGCTCACTTCGATACGTGGGAAATGCAATATACATCATTTGTCGGAAATTTCCAACATGGATGAATATCGTGGTCAGCAGGATTCATTCTGGTTTGACAAACTGTATGATCGATACATGCTTCGTTATTACGAAGTCATTCCGACTCACCGAGTCGTCAATGTTCCCCAACAGGTCAAGGCCGTTCTCGATCAACGCTGGAAATTTGTCCTGGTCGAAATTGGGCGGGGACGAGAGTTGACAAGTGAAAGCAAGAAATGTACAAAATGCGAGCAGTTTGCCAGCAACCACGATTCGGTGGATTGCGCAGTCTGCAAAAGAACCTATCACATGCAATGTGTGAGGCCACCATTGCTGAAAAAGCCGGCTCGAGGCTTTGCCTGGGCGTGTGCTGCCTGCAGCAGGGCCCAGGAGCTTAAGATGGATGCCCGAAACACACCAGCAGGCTCAGAAACCGCGCCAGGCGATGATGATCTGATGGACGAAGATGAGGACGACGCTCACCCCAAAGACCAGGACACTCGTGAGAGCAGTATCGTTCCCGGATCACATCCAGCACCCACCCCGGCCCAGATTGCTCAAGCGAATCTCTGGCCTTGGAGATATCTGGGTGTTCACGCACGCGCAGAAGATGCGTTGGATTACGATGATCGAATATATCCTCGTGCCAGTTCTAGACTGGGTCCTCGCCATCAGGCCAACGTCAATGTGTGGCACGGCCGACCGGTTGAACTGGTCAAACCGGCCGAAATCAAGCGCAAGTATTTGAAAAATTCCCATCATCTGAAGGGCGGTAAACCTTCGAAAGATACCGGCACCGACACTGACAAAGATCAACGGCTCAAACGTCCTAAATGGGTCGTGGACGAGCCCGTGGGTTATGTTCCTCGTGGGCAGGACGAACAGATCGAAATCAAGGGCAAAAAGGAACATACGGCTCAACTGCTTTTCAAGATGCCCGAACCTTCGCAGCTCCCGGAAAGAGGTGGCGATGACACCGCGACACCCGAAAATGCGGAGGCATTGGTAGATGACTATATGAAGAGAGTCAAACCCATTGCTGCGCAATACAATTTGCTGGATTCCTCCGTTGACTTCCTGACCAAGGCGATAGAGAAATTGCAGGAAAATGAATATGACGTCGAAAAGGCGTTGGAAGCAATGAAGGGACTTTCGCTGAGGGCTGATTTGAAACAGCCTGATTTGAACCGAGAAGAGATCAAACGTTTCGAAGAAGGAGTTGCCAAATACGGCAGCGAGCTCCATGCTGTATCTCGTCATGTGGGGACGAGTGTCAAAGAGTCGCGAATTGTTCGTTTCTATTACATGTGGAAGAAAACAGAGAGAGGGCGACAGATTTGGGGTAACTTCGAGGGCCGACGTTCCAAGAAAGAATCGAAGCGAGCTGATAAGGACGGAAACGTGACCAAATTACTGGATGACGTCGCCGATGATCATGATGATTCTGCTTTTGATGATGAAAAAGCTGCGCAAAAGAAACGCGGATTTGAGTGCAAGTTCTGCGGCACACACCACTCTCGACAGTGGCGGCGCGCCCCGGGTACTCCCCCCGGCACACTCGTACCTAAAGATCCTTCCGCAAAGAATAGCAAAGACAAAAGTCAATGGCTTACACTGGCATTATGTGGAAGATGCGCGTATCTTTGGCGCAAGTATGCGGTACAGTATGAGGACATCGAGGAGGTGTCGAAGAAAATCGCGTCTTCGGGCAGCCGCGCTGCCAAGCGCAAGGTCGATGAGGAGTTGCTGCGTCTTATTCTTGAGGCGCATCAAATGTCTGGAGATCCAATCCCCCCACGAGCGGTTGACGAGGTCAACAAAGCCGGCCTGGAAGTACCGCAGAACATCATCCAACCGGATGAGCCACCGAAGAAGAAAGGCAAGACGGACAAAGATGCGGGCCAAGGAACTCCAGATGTTGTGCCCGAGAAGAAGAAGGCGCCCGAAAAGCCACAGGAGCCTCCTCCGATCGAGCCGGATCCTCCCAAGGTCAAAATCCATCCTTGTGCCGTGTGTCGCGTTATCGAGGTGCCTGGACAGGAATTGCTCAAATGTCGCGACTGCCGACTTCACGTACATGGCTCATGTTACGGAGTGGGGTTGAAGACCAATACCAAGCCCTGGTTTTGTGATATGTGCCGGAATGACCACAACCTCCAGGTGTCAACCACGTACGAATGTGTTCTCTGTCCAGTCAAATATACGACCCAAGAACTCATGGAACCGCTCAGAGTGTCACACAAAAAGAAGTCAGATCGAGAACGCGAAAAGGAGCGGATCGAAAGAGAAATCATCCAAGAGGCTAGTCGTCGATGGCGTATGGAGCAAGAAGCGGCCGGCCGCCCTGTCAATCCACGCGAGGCACTAAAAAGAACGGCGTGGAACAATTGGATTCACATCACATGCGCTCTCTGGACCAAGGAGATCAAATTTGGCAATTCAGAATTGCTTGATGATGCCGAAGGTGTCGGTTTCATCCCCGCCGACAGATTTGAGCCGGTCTGCAAAATCTGCAAGCAAACTGGGTATCCTACAGTCAAATGCCACCAGTCAAATTGCAACACCTACTTCCACGTCGGCTGTGCGCATCAAGCAGAATACACTTTTGGCTTTGATGTAGCTCCGGTCAAGAGCAGTCGACGCGACTCGGTCAATGTGATGAAACTGGAGTTAGAAACCGGCATTGTCACTGCTGGGATCTGGTGCCCAAACCATCTTCCATCCACTGTCGTTCACAACATGCTGGAGCCCACAGAATCTGGGCTTACTGCCATGCAGTTATTTGCCCGTACTTATAAACAGGTCGATAATTCCATCACTGGTACCGTCCGTCGGGCAGCACAGTTTACGGCAAACTTGACCGGTTCTGCGTCTGCAGTTCAGCCTCCACCGCGGCGGAGTTCCACTATCAATGGCGCAACGAACGGCACGACCATGCCATCAGAGAGGACCGGTGGTCCAAGTCTGAGAACGTCTCCTGCGGCCGAATCGCCTCAGGATTCAGATGACGGACCAAATGAATCAAGAATGATTGAAAATGCAGCCAAAAGGACCAGCGGACAGAAAAAGTGCTGCACTTGTCTTGTGGACGTGAGTCCCAGATGGTGGCCTTTACGACCGTCGCAGAAATCTTCATCTGTGGTGAATGGAACACCATTGGAGCACGGCGGTGAACACAGCTCTCTCAATGGCTCTCGTGATACCGTGATGACCAACGGCATTGTCAAAGCAGAACCCGCCGATGGCGATTCCCTTGCTGCCATTGTGGAAGGCAAGGATCGAGCGATGTTCCAGTGTCACAAATGCCATATCCTGAAACGAACACCCCCTTCGTCTCCGTCACAGGTCAAACCTCGTGAAAAACCTCCACCAGAGCCAACTCAAGAACCTTACCCATATCCGCCATCTTATCCCCCCCCACCACCGACCGGGTATCCGCTGAATCGGCCACCACTTGAAGGAGCTCCTCATTCACATTCGCATCCACTAGGTGCCCCGGTTCCTCATCATTCACCTTGGCAGAATCCTCCTCCACCGCAATGGTCATCTCCTGGAGTGCGAGCTGTACGTCATCCATCTCCTCCGTCTGTCGGAGGACTTTATGGACAACCGCTATATCGACAAGCACCGCCACCGGAATACAATCAATCTCCATATAGTAGACCAGCACATCCTTCTCCATATACGAATATGCCTGGGCCACCACCACCTCCTCCACCACCGCCTCCCTCCGCTCCAGGGCCTTTACCTCAACATTCACCTCCTCCTGCACCTTATGGGCATCCTCCTCCACCGCCACCCCCTCACCCCCATGTTCCACCGTCATCTTCCACACCACCACAACCACCACCCCGTCAGCCTTCTCCTCCACGGTATGCTCCTGAACGTCCACCAGTCCCTTCGCCTCATCTTGGATTAGGATCATCGACTATCTTATCTCGATCATTTGCTCCTGAATCAGCTCGTCAACCCGCCTCAGGTTCACCTGTCAATGGTTATTCGGCACCACATTCTTCTGCGCAGAGACTATATAATCAAGTTCCCCCTCCACCTCCGCTACCTCCGCCGCCTTCTGTCGTCCGACGTTCGCCATCGGCACAATCGCTTACTCAAATTGCCCAGGCAGCTAGTGAACAAACAGGGCGGCCGCATTCAAGACAAACTAGTGTCGAAATGGCGGGGACGACTCCGAGGTTTGGACCGAGACCTTTCCCTGAAAGCCCACAACAAAGACCAATTACTCCATCCAGCGGACTAGGGTTAAGGGAAGATAGGAGAGATGGACCGGGTGCCAGTGCAAGTCCAAGTTTGAAGAATTTGTTGAGCTAGTGGCCTAGCAGGTCCGAGGGAACTCTGACATGGGTGGTCGGAGCGAGTTGGGTGAGGAGAGTTTGTATACATTCGGCGTATATCATCATCAGAACATACTACTACTATCACAACCAGGTATTACATAGATTACAAGGGTTTCGAATGACGCAGGGTTTGCATGTAAGGGCGGTTGTCTCTGGTTTTTGGGAAAGACTACGATGTTCTTGTATCATTTCATAGACAAGGAGATGGGTGGCCAAAAAAGGTACTGCAGGACATGCGGTGCAAATATGAAAATGTTCCAATTCAAAAGAAAAGAAATACTGTTCGTAGATGAGACTGACGTTTTGTCCAAGTGTATCGTATACTCTGACGGAAAAGGATGAAGAATTCAAGGTTTCCAAATAGTTTTTATTGCACAAGATGCTTTTGAGGAAGATTCCTGGAGCATCTTGGGTCCGAGCTGTTCTCGATCCAGAGTCTCGATCTTCCATATGTTATCGCCTGATGAGTCGCGCAAGATGCAAGATATCCTTTCTATCCAACATCAATCACCCCCCAGAGATGTGCCGGTTATCGAGGTAAGGGGTATCAAAGACAAGTCCGAAAGGTCCAAAATTCCGAATGACCACGCGCCCTTATGTTGCGTGTCCATAGTACCATCCGTGTTCCACTCCTCCGTGCATCGTGCCGTGAAAGCTCACTCGTCATCGTCATCGTCATCATCAATGACTCGTCTCTTCTTCCTTGCCTGCGGACTGCCTGTGGGGACCGGTTCGTCTTCGTCGTCATTGTCGGCAGCACGCTTTGGCGAGCCTCGATCTCTGACTCTCTCGCGCGCGCGCTCCAAGCCGTCACGCTCATTGCCACCTCGTGTGCGATTCTCGATAACCGTTTCGCGGCCCTCAATCTCGAGGTCGTCAATGTCTGGGTCATCCTCCTCTTCGGCCTCGACTTCTTCGCCACCGTCGTCGTAGATTTCTGGCTCCTCATCGCTCGCGGCCAGGAAGTCGTCTTCACGATCGTATTCGTCCTCTCTGCCGCGTCCGCGTGGCATGTCTTCGTCCTCATCGTCCGAGTAGATGTCGCCACGGCGGTTAGTCTTACGGCGTTTAGCCTTGGATTTCTTACCCCGAGCCAGTGGCATGCCATCGTCATCTTCTAGACCGGCGATGCTCAGCCCGCCCCCACCGCTGCGTCCGAGTCCAGAGCGACCAAGCACACGGTCTTTGCGCATGAGCAGTCGATCTTCCGCAACCTCTCGCTTGCGACTGGCCCGCGATCGCTCTTTCTCGAACATCTCTGCTGCTTTCTTCGCGAGTTCTGGGTCTTCTTTCACTTGCTTCAATGTCGCAAGTGGATCATGTATCTGAGTAGCTGCTTTTAGAGATTGTTGTAATTTCAACACCGATTCGTCGATCAGGTCACCGGTCGGTTGAATCTTCATGGATGCATCGAACGGGGATATTATTTGCAGGTCGATACCGGCCGTCGCATGCGGAGCGGCAAGATAGTTGTGAGTGTCTCTGTTCGGATCATATTCTTGTTGGGACGAGCCTGGCTTCTTCGGCCAGCTCTGCCGTAAGGCCGTAGTAGAGATGCGATAGTGATCTTTTGGGGATGAGGCGATTTGAAGGGTCAAGCTACCATCAGACCAGCGAATTATGCGGGAATTTGACTGTAGCAGTTCGGGGTTTTGGGGGTCGCGACGCCAGAAAATCGTACTAGCTGCTGTTGAGAACGGAGAGAACTTGACGGTGGGGTCGGCGGAGGGATCTCGACCGTCGTGTGGTTTCTCTGGAGGTTCGTATGTTGCTGGGACGAAGTTGCGGTGATTAACTCCCAAGAACGGTGGCATGGTGAGGAGGTAGAGCTGATCTTCATCAGTATAGTTTTCGGACGTATTCTCTCCGGGGATGGGTAACCTCATCTCCCTCTGGCGGCTTCACCCTTGCCATGTCCACATCGAGCAATTTCAATTGTTTCTGTTCTTCGTATAATTCTTCATCGTCCTCCACGGTGGCGGCCACTCGATCTGTTCGGCTTTCATCGTCACCGGAGTCGAGTTCGGAGTCATCCAATTTCCTATGCAGACTTTTGAAATCAGTAAGCGCTCCAAGATTGTGTGGAAAGGTCCGTACTCATTGCCTGGGTCCAATTCTTCGTCATCATCGCCGAAAAGATCCTCATCGTTGTCTGACGCGTCGTCTCCATTGAGATCTTGTGGTGTATCTTGATCCTCGAGATCCTGGCTGCGAGACACCGACTCCACCGCTGCAGACATTTTTGACAATGGGGGGAAGAAGTCAGTCGTGAGAAGGGAAGTTGCGGAGTTCGAGAGTCGTAAAGCTAATATGGAGGAAAGCCATGAGGATGGAGCCCCGGGAAACCAGAGCGAAGGGGTGGCTATAGAATAATGGGGAAAGTTGTGGCGTATTGCGAGTCGACCGGCAAACCTGCTCCAGGAGGCCTCCTGTTTCAATGTGAACGCTCTCCGCCTCCCAACTTTCATATGAAGTGCGATTTACTCCTTTTTTACAGCACGATTCACGACATCGCGTCACCTTTTCAGTATTGTGGTTTGTGGTCTAGTCCTTGCAGGTTGCTCTGCGCAATATGGCGACATTCTTCCAGAGTGTGTAAGTGTTCCCCCTCGTTACGAACCTTTCTCCGACTTCCTCTACTCTTCTCCCACCACTTCTACACCCGGCCACTCGACCACCCCTACATTTACTACACAAGGCCATCATGAAGTGGAATGTCTCTATTCGCAAGTTTCTTCGGCCTATTCAAAAATGCTGATCTTGTCCCTAGTCGTCAAGGCTTCACCAGAGGCAATACCAAGAGCACCCAAAACCTCAAGGCTCAGTACAACGGCTCCCAGTCACCCAACTCTCAGCAACTCCCCCCCATGCCCCCCTTGACCAATTCACCCTCGATTTCCTCCACTTTCAGTCAGGAGAGTGTGTACAATGAGCAGGAACCTAAGAAATTTTTAAATGAGAAATACGCCAAGTGCTCGGTGAAAGGAAACTTCTTGACTCTGGCTGCGCAGCCAAAAAATGTCGAACTGGGAGAATGGCTGGCCCATCAACGTGTGTTCGATCTGTCTTTTCGGAAGCAAATGAGACTAATATCATTACAGTGGTTGAGATGAACCGACTGCTTACAGGTATGATTCAAGTCATTCAAGAGGTGGACACCAACACTGGAATGCCCTTATGCAACGAAGTTGGTTGTCCTACAATGTCTGCCGGCCGGTAATGTCAACCTTGAGATCTTGAAGATGCACACCTGACTTAATCTTAGTCTCACGTACACCTGGCTTGAAAACGGAAGGCCCGCCAAAATTCCAGCACCGTCATACATCGTTCGAGTTCAGAGATGGATCGTCGGCAAGATTCATGACGAGAACGTTTTCCCAACTAGCCCACCACCGAACGTGGCCAGCACAGCCTACGCATCTGGAGACACAGGTTCCACACCAGGATCAGCAACCACTCCCATTGCGGCTGGCCCTACCAATCTCAACCAATCCCTGACCTCTCTGGTAGGCGTTCCAGATGAGTGGGTGGGCAAGCCGTCAGGGTTCCCTCAACATTATCATCAAGATGTCAAGAGCATTATCAAACAGATGTTCCGATGCTACGCTCACTTATACCACTGTCACTGGGACAATCCATTCTGGCATATCAACCGTCACCTTGAACTGAACAGTTGTTTCGTTCACTTTATCACCGTCGCCATGTACTACGATCTCTTGCCAAAGAAGGATATGGAGCCACTTCAGGGACTTGTTGACATCTTCATCGCGCAAGGCGTTGTGCCAAAGGAAGCTGTACAGCAACATGTCAGCTAAATTCTCTGAACTGAATCGTCGCTCGGTTTCCCATGGCCTTATTATTCTGAGGAAGGAAGATATGACGAAGAATGGGAACGGCAACAGATGCTACGAAGTGCGTGCATTTAGCGACATGGGCGTTTTGTGGAATAGAAAGGGTTGAGTCTCTCGAGATGCAATGGCTCATGGGCATAGGCATGATAAGATACCTGGATTCCTATCTTAATTGAGAATCGAAATTTTGCATGGAGCTGGCACATTCGGATCGAAACTTGCTGAGGAATGAGCACCTAGCTGCTAGCATTGGAGACAAACATTGAGCTTGAGCGCTTGATCTTACAGTGACAATGAACTGAGTCTCAGCGATTCAATCAATTTTACATCAGCTTGTTCCTTGAACCTTTGAAATTTTCGGTTTCTTCCCACTTGAATTTTCTCGGTAGCTTTGTTCAATTCTTCCGAAGCTCTGTATACACAGATCAAAAGACGTTGTACATTACCCGACCTTGAATTTGAACCTCTGTGTTTGCTTGACCCTGATTTGAATGAACCCATCCTATTTGTCAGTCGAGACTCAAGTCCACGTCCAAGCACCATATTCCCCTTTACCCTCTTGAAAAAGTCTACCGTCCCATATTCCATACGTTCTCTCTTGCCTCTTCATTTTCCGAGTGCACCCAATTCAGTCACCTCCTATCGGCCCATCAATCATATCATTTCATGTCACCGGATTTTTTGCTCAAAGCAAGCAGTGTGTGGCCGTGCCCCTCACAACAGATCTCATATTTTGGCCAGCCTGGTGCGCGAGCACTGAGAAGTGATCGAGTATTTGCCCGTGGTGTTAGTGGTTTTAGTGCATGAGCGAGAGCAGCTTTTGAGATAGAGACACGAGTCGTAGACTTCATTTCCCTTCAGTTCAAGAGTTGACAATTGTTTGTTGGCTTTTTGAATTGAACTGCGATTGTGATAAAACAAGTTCGAACTTGATTTGTGTACAGTGCGCGTATCGCGTGTGCTTTTTCGAGGTCAAGATGCTCAGGGGAATGTTGATGATAACGCGAAACCATGGCCACTTTTACAGACAATTACCACCACCTGCCCGGTGAAGAGGCAGAGGCTGGAGGCAGTGAGATTGTTTACCAAGGGAGACACTAAGTAGTAAAAGGGCAGAACACAAACATGGTTGTTGTTCAAGTTTTGAACATGAGGCGGATGTGGTGGTTCGGATTCGCCGTTTGTCTCCTCGATGCACGAAGTTCTGCCTACTCGACGGCTTGATAACTCGACTCCGCGCAGATTGTCGGGTTCAATTCGAGACAGTCATGTATGTGCCGTGTTTCGATCTCTCCAATACCCTCTGAGCAGGAAGATGGTGCTTATACACAATCCGAGGCCTGCGAGGCCAATACCCAAATACCACGCTCCGCGGTATCCGAGCAAGATGTCGCGCGGATTGTGGCCGCCATTATTCACATGGACCTCCACGGTACCTGCGAAACCTAGGCCTAATGATATGCTGTAGTTGACGACGGTGTTGACAAGACTGGCGGCTATGCCCTGATGTTCTTTGCTTACGGCATTGGAAAGGATGACTGTAGCTGCTGGAAAGGACATGTCCATGCCCCTTGTTGCCGAGAGATATTAGTTCAATTTAGTGGGAAGGAAGGGCCATTTTTGGGATTTAGGGGTTGGGGGGAGGAGGATAATCACATACCAAGGAATGACGATGGTGCAAACGAACGTTTGAGCCCAGTATGTCTGATCAACTGGAGCGGTGGCGATGAGAATGTGGCCGACTGTAAAAAATGTAAGAGCTATTGTCATCACCCAGGCTGCTCGTAGTCGAGACAGAAGTAGACCAGTGCAAACAGAGGCAGCAAAGCCAGAGATTGTCACAGGGGCTAGGTATGCGGTAGCAAGGAGAGGGGACGCCCCTCGTAGGTTTTCGAGGAAGCTGGTCAGGTAGAATACCCAGATGCCTGGCCACCATTCATCAGTCAATGAATCTCTTTATCCGTACGTTTATAAGGTAAAATGCGTACCGAACGATGACCAGCCGCAGGCAATGCAAGCGAGGACAAAGCTAACGTCAACTGTCAAGGCGTCGAAAGGGACAAGTGGAGATGGGGAAACTCGAAATTCAATGTAGAAGAACACCGGGACCAAGAGAAGGCCGATGATCATGGTCACGTAGACATATGCCTTGTACCAGCCCACTATCGGAGCTTGATTCCACGCAAAGTTGAACAGGACCAGAGCTGTGATGCCCACAACGGCCCCCGGGAGATCTAGCAGTCTGATCTTTTCTCGAATAGATATCTCTTCAAATTCGCGCTTTGGGGCGGGATCAGGAATAACTAGTGCCGCAACGACTGCGATAACAGCCAGTGTAATCGCGAACGAGAAAAATGTCCATGGCCACCAGGCCAGTGCAAGGAGTCCAGCGAAAGCACCGCCAATTATGGAACCAGCTAAAGAAAAAAAGAACAAATCAGTCGGCGAATTTGTATAATGAAAATTCCGGATATATTACCTGGAGCACAAGCTCCGAACAAAGCAAATGCCATATCTTTCCGTGGACCTGGATTATAAGAAGCCCCCAACAGTGCCACTCCGTTAGGCATAGTAATAGCCGGCCCAATGCCCTGGAATACCCTGGCAAACACGAACAGCACATGATCCGAGTAAACGCTCAGTCCCGCGACCATCGACCAGAGTGAAAACCAGCAATATCCAATGATCAACATGCGTTTGTAGCCGAACAGATCTCCGAACCTGCCCGAGATCAGAATGCCAGTTCCAACCGTCAGGCTGTATCCGGCAATGAGCCAGACAAGTTCACTGGGTTCGGTGAGGTTGAAGCTTCGACCTATCACGGGGAGAATGAGTAAGGTCTGTCCCAGGCCGACTTGGGTCGTAAATTGCGCGAGGCAGACAATTCCCACGAACAGGATCTCGCGGGCGAGCGGGAGCTCATGCGCGTTGAACCTGGAACGTTGTTGCATCAATGCATCGCCAAAGTCAAGTGCCTTGTCGTCGAGTGATGCATTACTGGAATCTCCAAATCTTTTCTTCCTATGTGTCTGCTGGGAAGGCTGAGGCGCTCTGCGCGTTTGTGGAGGTTCTTCGACTGTCATGGCGAACTACCAGCGTCGCGGCCTTGAATGGGATCGCACAGTGCATGCGGCGACTCGTTGTTTCTAAAGCCGGATATTTCGGAGATACGCCGGGATGAATTCCGTCATGTCGTCAAGTGCTCGACATCATGTCTCTGAGTTATTTGTCAGACCGATCAAAGGAGAAGAACAAGAGTGGAGCTCCTTGAAGGGAAATCGATTCGATATTCCGGTCTGACGGCTTGCAGATTGGTTGCTCCCGGAGCGAGAACATCTTTTCTAGTGCTAAATCGTTAGTCAGACCGAGATATTTAATTACCCCTTAGGTCGGTTAACGCGTGGTCGCTGGGGGGGGCTTGGACCGGCCGTTGCTCTCGGAATCCTCGTAGTTTAGAATTAGCAGTGCGAATGGTTCATTCGAATTGACGCAGGTGGCATTTCTGCGACATCCGTTCTTTGATCACCTCCAAATGTACCCAGAGCAGTGGTGTGCGGTTGCACCAATTGGTCAGAGATAGTCTAGAACAGTGGAGTCGAATACAATCTTACCTCGAGTGTGACGAAATCATTTACCACCACAGTCGTCGTACGGTTGTCAATTCGAAAATTGTTGACTAACATCGGCTATGATGGGACCGTACAATTAGTATCGCAGTCCAACTATCAGAAAAAGTATGGAACCGATATCTCAGACTTAAATCATTGTGCTGGACGATGAAGACATCAACTCTAAATATACGGGACACTTCTACCGGTCGTTGATCAGTCGGATTTTATGCCTCTTCCTCGACCGAAATTTGAACTTGGCGAGACCAGCGTTGTTTGAACATTTGGCAGTCTCGTTGGTCGCGGCGCTGCAGTTGAAATTCGTGTTGCCATTGATCGTATTGTTATCTCTAGCGGGTTTTCGTGGTGACTGTTTTGGTCTGGGCGTTGTAATGTTTTTAACCCTGGAATAGTAGCCGACATGTACGTGGTCCAATTCCTATATCGTAGTCTTCTTGGTTTTGTCCATACACCGTGATCGGTCCAGGAACGCCATCCGCGTACTGAGCAGAGTGATACGCATGGTACCATAAAGTTCCAAGGAGTTCGGCACAGAATTTGTAAGTGAACAGCCCTTACGGCGCCGTGGGGCACTGGGTGAAGCCATCAGGATGTCAAATTTGGTCAGAAATTGGACACAATGAAGCTTACCTGGTGTTGCATCCATCCATTGAGCTGATGCTGTCAGAAACCGTGCCACTGGATCGAGATATGTATCATCAGCAACATTGGAAACGTTATGGATGACAGTCACCAGGATCGTATCACCCCAGTTTGCCTCAACAGTGGGAACTGGACATACTTTCCGTTGATTAAGAGCATGCTTCTTTCGGGGCAAGAATTCCACGAGACATAGTGTAACTGTATTTTCGAATCACCCCCCTTGTATCTGGAGGTGTATTGTATTGTAAGGGTCGGTTTTCATGAAGTCGCAATCTGCCCAAGGGAACTCATCAATAAGGGGATCGTCCGTTAGGAACTTTGGAAACAAAGAGACAGTTAAGATACCCAGCAAACTCCATCCATTTGGTCAAAGTTTGGTCGAGACTCGCGGTGGAAGCCACCACACTAACAGAAAGCTAAAGAGCACCCCATATCGAGCAGAACCAGGGATAGGACGGTATAATTGTGAGGAGAAAGTAGCTATGGTCATCGGAGCATCCCA
The DNA here is from genome assembly GCF_000835555.1 of Rhinocladiella mackenziei CBS 650.93. Lineage (NCBI taxonomy): Eukaryota > Fungi > Ascomycota > Eurotiomycetes > Chaetothyriales > Herpotrichiellaceae > Rhinocladiella > Rhinocladiella mackenziei. The sequence continues at coordinate 2,731,414 of NW_013550602.1, forward strand.
CCTCAAAAGCATCGAATGGAATGCTCCTTATCCTGAAGCTATCATGGCTTGGAAGTCGACGACTCCGTTCAAGCCAAAGAGCAAGCCGCCAATCATACCTTGCATGTCCATTTTTTTTTGCACATAAATGCGTGTGATATCTGAGACATTGCGTTATAAATATCAGCAAGGGGGAATTCAACCCCTGGACTCTGAAATTAAGCCAACTCATGAAGGGTCCATAGACGTTTTACCGGTGAGAGAGCCACCGGAACACTTGTGATGCTTCCCTATCTGCAAATCGGGCTATCGACGATTCAGTTAAGATTCCAAGACCACAAGGCCAGGTGGTGCCCGGCATGATGATCATCTGAATTGCCGGGAAGCATCCTTCTTAACGGCCGCTACTGCAGCATACCGAACTCCATTTTCGAGAAGAGAATATAATGCCACATTCGAAAGGATGAGGACAGAGGATGAACAAGTGTGTAAGATGAAGACGTGATGATTGGCTGTGTCCTAAATCCGTCTTCGTGACGTCATTTGAAAGCTCCGACCCGGTACTGGGGCCACTTGTGGGTGTCCTGCGTCTTTGGGATGCAATTCAAAGTTCCGGCGAAGTGACCTGCCTTGATGGTCGAAGAGATATTTGAATTGACTGTCGAGGTCTTCAAGCCCGACAGACACTCTTTCATCATGACCCGATAGTCCGAACTCATGGTGAAACGAGATGGTAGGTAGTTTTGGAGCAATGTCGATCCGAACTCGTCTGACTGCGACAGGCTTCAATCCTTCGACAAATCGTGGCCGGTCCCCGTGCCAGACATCCAGAAGCAGGGTTGGACCTGTGCTATGTGACAGATTATAGTAGGTCAGCGACTGGAGCCGGAACCGAGCCGTGCTTTTGTGCTAAGTCCGTTTAGTTGTCGTCACCTCTGGGCCAAGTTCCGTGTGGCCCAGGAAAGCCTATCGAAATCCCCTTGATCAGCTGGTCGGCTTTCTAGACAGGAAACATGGTGAAGATTGGGCAATATTCGAGTTTCGAGCGGAAGGGACCGGGTATCCCGACTCGGAGGTGTACAACAGAATCCACCACTTCCCTTGGCCTGATCACCATCCCCCTCCGTTTGCCATAATTCCCAATCTCATGGCCGCGATGCGCAATTGGATCAGACGCCTCGACGACGACGCCGATGCGAATCCTGGAGAAAGGAAAAAGAGGGTCGCTGTAGTACACTGCAAAGCTGGGAAAGGAAGGAGTGGCACTGTCGCGTGCTCATACCTGATTAGTGAAGAGGGTTGGAAAAAAGTCGATGCTCTTGATTGGTTTACCGCCCGGCGAATGCGAGCTGGCTTTGGCCTCGGCGTGAGTATCCCTAGTCAGTTACGTTGGGTGGGCTATGTCGATCGTTGGACCAATAGCATGGGGAAACGATATATCGAAAGACCTGTTGAAGTGGTTGAGGTCCATGTTTGGGGGTTAAGAGATGGTGTCAAAGTTTCAGTCGAAGGCTATGTCGAGAATGGTCGTCACATTCGCCATTTTCATACCTTCAACCGTCAAGAAAAGACCGTGGTCGACGATGGCCACGTGTCGGTCAGACCAACAAGACAACCTTCCAATTCCAAGAAGGACGATGAAATGCTGAACAGCCCTGTTGAAGGAACGCCTCAATCGTCCACTATGAATCTGAACAATTCATCTTCCGGGTCCACTCAAACAGTCATCCTCAAGCCTTTGACGCCGGTTGTACTGCCGACCAGCGATGTCAATATCGATTTCGAGCGGCGAAACAAGGCTGGCTATACGGGGTTAACTATGGTCACATCCGTTGCGCATGTTTGGTTCAACGCCTATTTCGAAGGAGGCCACGAGGGCCATGATTCCGGCGTCTTTGAAATCGAATGGGATGCGATGGATGGTATCAAAGGGAGTTCCAGAAAAGGCACCAAAGCGCTAGATCGCCTGAAAGTGGTCTGGAAGTACGCAAAGAGTGATGATGGTGCTCCCTTGGAGCAAGTCATCACAGAGCCTGGCAAAGGCGAGCCGGTGCCTGAAAATCAACCTGCGAACTGGCGTGGTGAAGAAGACGAAGAATTTCGGCCAGCGGATGGTGTTGACAGTGGGCGAACAGGGGGATCAGCACTCACCATGAGTGCCACGGTTCATCAAGGCGCAAGGACTTTGGGGAAGGAACTGGGTCTGAGAGAGTCTGAGCCCGACAGCGCCGATTTGAGCCGTGCATCCAGTGTGAAAGAAGAAATGAACTTGGAAGAGCCGGAGAAGAGTTCTGAAATGCAACGATCAGAGCCCTCTTTTTCTGACGAAGGCGTCAAGGCCTGCGGCCCGGAAGGAGAAGATCGAGTGTCCTACCAGGACCCTGACTAGGAAAGGGAGGGAAATGAGACACCCGTGTGGGACATTACACGGAAACTGGGATGGCTATAGTGGCCCGTATCGTGTCAAAGGTGAAAAAGAGAGATTGTGACCAGGAGCCTGGCAATGGACATCGAATCTGAGGGGATGAAACAAAGAGCATTGATACCCTAGATATACAATGGGAAAACAGCACGTCTTAGACCAGTGCGAGCAATTGAAAGCTTCTGCACAGGTTCTGTGATTTCTCATGCTTCTCCCTCTCCTTGAATGCTTGATCGTCTTGATTGTCGTGATATGTGTTGAACCTCGGCTATTTACGGGGGATACTAATGTAGGACAAATTTACATAGCGGTAAGGACCAACAGGTTTTTTTCTGGGGGGGCATGATATGTGAGTTCTTTTGCAGAATAGAGTTGTGCTGGTCAAATGTGTGGATTAGCAGAAACTCGCAGTGTGGGCACGCCAAATTTTGGGAAACACTTGCCCCCTGATGAGGCGGGGGGAGCTGCATGGTCATGTTCCTCCTACACCGGGCATAGGTGGGTTCTTGACATCGGATATGATTTTTAAGGGCCAGACTGTGCTACTATATCTTTACTGCCTACATGCTGGAGCTCTCAACGCTTACCTCCCCTCGTTCTTTTTACCTCCAGCTCTACTGCTCAGCAGCACAATCAATCGCCGATAAGTGTACACAAACAGCTGGTCATCACAGCATCTAAACTTAACGATCAGTCCACTGCTGATGACGTCAGCAATAGCCTGTCTCAAATACCAGGTGCAACGTCCAAGGGCTGGGCGAAAAGAAAACGCGGCCAGCCCGACCACAAAGCTCACAAAACAAAATCATCCCAGGAAGAGAAGAGCCGGACAGTTCCCATGTGAAGCCAAAACACAGGAATTTCCCTTCTTAAGTGGACCGGCCCAAGATGTCCTCGCGAGGAGAGGATCGTTCTTACAAAGTCGTTTATTCCAGCCGAACCCGGGATCCAGACCCAATTGATGATCCGATCCCTCGCCAGAGAACCAGACGTGACCACGACTACGATTATGACTATCCCATGGAACAATCCTATTCTCGTGATTACAGAGATGATCGAATTGAAATTGACCGAAGAGTGCGAGCCACCGATCCACGAGGCCATCCCGCGCCTGCTCCATTGCCTCATGCTCCAGCTACAACAAAGACGACCTATGAGGTGGGCCGGGACAGGAACTCCGAAGCATATGTCAAACGCTCAAATGCCCTTGTCATTGAACGTCCAAGAGAGGCTGGTCGGTACGAATATGAAGTGCTCCGACCAGAAAGACGAGATGATGGCACCTTTGTCGTCGATGTGGACGGTCCACGCTCTCGTGACTATGTCGACCGTGACGTGCCGGTCTATGACTTGCCACCGCGGACGAGGTACTACGACATGCCACCAGCAGCTCCGAGGCCGGTCAGGGATGATGACATTGTTATGTACGAATCTTCGCACTCTGGCGGTCGTGATCGAGCGGTAGCCCAATCCAGTTACAAAGACGTTCAAGTTATTGAGGACATTGACGATGACCCCCGATATAGACGTCGCGGCCGAGCACCAGAGGCTTATATTGATGATTCGGCTCCTCCAAAACGCCTCCGCAGCTCTATGCGAGGTAGGAACAATTCCCCACCTGATCGATTGGAACGCAGACGATCTCAAAGTGTCGGCTTTTACCGTGACCAAATCATTCATCATGACGCCAGTGAAAGTCGACATGAACGCCCCGGCGCCGAAGCACATATTGCCGGCAGATATTTGAGAAGAGACTACAACGATGATTTTGACGATGATTATCGGCCTCGTCCTAGAAACGGCCGCAGAGACAGCTACGGTCCCCGGCGGAGTGATCCGCGACTTAACGATGACTACTACGACGACGATCGACGAACGTATACAGAAGAAACAATGCGACGATATGAATATGAAGATGAAGAACGCGCCGCTTATCCGCCACAACGGGGATATTCCCGCCACCGCCGGCATCGTCACCATCGGAATGATGATGATCGGTCCACATTCTCCGAGTACGAAACTGAGGTGAAGAAGACGAAAGAATATCATCGTTAGATACGGCCACCACAAAATTTTCCATGAGTTACAACGTTCGCTTCGTCATTCCGATTGGTGAAATCTGCGAAACGTTTTGTCGCTAACATCAAACATGACGTTCTTTACAGAGCTAGCAGAGTCGGCTCCAATTAAGATGGTTATGCGAGTGATGACCGTTGTCGGGGAACCATTAAAGAAATCCGCATCATCAAACTACCTGGCGTATGGTGTCTCCTAAACTCTTCATCCAACAACCTTGAGCCATCCCGGCACAGATCCTCGATTCAGAGCCGGCATCGATCCCAGTATCTGCTTTATTCGTTCCGTGTCGGGCCATCAGCAACGTGGGAAGCCTCCAAACGCATCTCAACTGCGTTCAGTGACTACTCTCCCAGTGAACGCGCCCTGTCTGGATAAATGACTTTAGTTATGGCCCAATTCCCCGGCTCCAACTTGAACCTCCACCCCACCCTTCTTCTCTTCATAGGAGCCTTGTTCAGATTCAGCACTTCCGACTTCGACATCGCCAGTCTGTGGCTTCGATGGCGGATAGACAGCCTCATCGATCTTGGCCGGACCAACATCCGAAACATACGTGCAGATGAGGTAGTACACCAGCCCGCTAACGGTGAATCCGTAGATGCAAGAGAAGGTGTAGATCTTCCACGCACCACCGACGTCGAGAGTAGTATCAATGCTCTTGCAGAAGCCAGGCAGAAGTGGTCCAATCGCAACGAAGAAAGACGCATACGCTCTCCAATTAAACCCAATCTTCGAGTACCGGTAGATACCGTGCCCATTGTACAGCTCGTGGATATTCAGCTTCTTGTTCAGGATCAGATAGTATTGGCTGCACATGGTCCCACAAACGGCACCCATGAACATGGAATACCCGCTGAGGAAAGCCAAAAGTCCACTTGCGTTTTTGATGATTTGCCAGGGGTTGGAAATGACGCAGAAAATCGAAATGATCAACGTCGCGCGGAAGATGTTGATGTACTTGGGGCAGAGACCGGAGATGTCGTTTGAGAATGGATATGTGCCTGCGGCAATCTGGTTGCCGATGGTGGCCAGCATGAAGCTGAAGGCCGTGAAGAATTTGGCGGCTCGTGAGTCGAACTTGGCGATCACGGCGGGCATGTACCAGTTGAATTCTCCGTGTAGGTATTGGTGGGCGGAGGTGACGAAGATTGGAGTCAATGCGCCCAGGGTTCCGATGACAGGGAGGGCAAAGAATTGGTTGTAGCCGGCCAGATTGTTCTTGGAGAATCGACTGAAATCGGGGAAGTTGACCGCCATGGAACTGAAGAGGCCGATGATCACGTTGAGACCTGTCAATGCCGAATAGGCCGTGTTCATGTAGGTTGAGGTCATTCTAGCGTGGCCACTTAGAGAGTAGTGAAGTTAGCATCGCGAGACCAAAGTTCATGATATCGGGGTTGGTAGATTCGAAAGGTTGTCGGTATGCCCCAAGGCTGACCAATCAGAAGTCCACATTCTCCAGTCACATGACTGAAATGGGCACCAGGCGGGCTGGCGGGGGAACGTTATTCCGATCCCGTCTTCTGAGGTAGCAGGCCGGGTCACATGATCATAGATAAAGAGGCTCTGATTGGTCAGCCTTGCGTAAAGGCGGCCAAGTCTGCGGAAATTTTCTGAGTGATGGGAAGAAAACGGATAGACTCACGTCACGAGTGGGCCTCCACCATGAGTGACGATGGCTCCCCAAAGGAAGAGAGCAAGAAAGGTTGGAGGGACCACAACACCCTTGATCAAGAAGAGAATGCGTAGCTTCTTGATTGGCATGATAGCAAGTATGGTTTGAAAGATCCAGTAGATAAACTACAACCAGGAAAAGCATTAGAAATTCTCATCGGAACTTCTGGAGAGCACTCACAAAGCAAAGCATGCCAGCTGAAGTGATACCCGCACTTTCGGGCAGATGGTTTGGAAAATTGGCGAAACTGGGCCAGATGGCCGTGATACAATTGTTCAAGAAGTCTCCTGCTTGAACGCAAAGAATTGCAGTCCACATCGCAGCGACAAAAGCCTGCGGACATCGTCAGTATATCCGAAGTTCTCTGAAATCTCGGAAGCCTCTGAGGCCAAACGAAGGCTTGTTAGCGGCAAAGTTGAAACTCACTCGCAGCACAATGACCGGATAACTTCCATACATGCCAAAGATGGAACGGACAAGGACAGGAAATGGAATGCTATAGCGAGCGCCCATTTTACCGGTCAACGTCAAGGCTCCGGAGCACAAGGCAAAGCCACAGAAAACAATGGGGATGGTCTCGCGGGCAGTGAATCCCAAACTCATGACTGAGGACACTGTCGACGCCAGTGGAGGTGCGAGCATGTCGCTAGTCCAGTACGCCTGTCGTACATGGTCAGGAAGATGGTTAGAGGGTATGATGTCCGACAAACATACCCAGTAATCCTACCCGGTTGAGGTTAGCTCATCGATCCGACACACGAGATATTAAATTTACAGGTAAGCGCGTACCAGAGCGCCCCAAGTTCTGTCCTCTGGCTTCACAGGATCGAGATCAGGGTTAGACCAACGCGGATCCTGGTAGACTCCCTTTTCCATTGGAACATGCCAGTGGAGTTGGGGCTCAATCTTAGCCTTGATGCGCTGGGGAGAAAGGCGCTTCGGGGAAAAGCGCTCAGCGGAGAAGTCGACCATTTTGACGTTGGAATTCTGAATGCTACGGCCAATTCAAGTGAAGTGGATTGAGGGACTGAGGATCTTCTGGCGAAAGCTGAAGGTGAAAGAGGATCTATATAGACATTCGCTCCCCTTCCACATGGCTTCATCTTCAAGGCTGAAATCTCGCTAGATAGACGAATGCAAGAAGAGATACTGTGATAGACATGGGTGCCACGAGAAGACAAGGGAGATAGGCACGGCGGCGACGGGTCGAAGGCCCGTCGACCACATGGGAACAACAGATCCAGACTAGTGAGCTCTGCATCGGGGGTATTCGACAAGACAACGGCGGCGATGGCCCTGAGATACACCTTGATAGAGCCGCGAGTGGTGGAGATATGGCCGCCGCCCGGGGAGAAGGCGCCGTCGGCGGGCGGCCACAATACGGAACCACGTTTATCAAACCGGTTACGATACCGCCGACGGCCCATCTAGCAAAAGTAAAGGCCGAGGTCGCTAACGAGCGAAATATTACGAAGGTTTCATTACGAGGCTAGTTCACTTGTGGGCGCTTTCGCCCTTATCAGTTGTCAGGTCCCAATGGACGGTATGATGTCGACTTATTCTTGTGTCAAGGCTCCGTCATTATCCTCCACGTTGGTAAGTCTGTCAGTCTTATGCGCTCAGACTCGTATGCTTGACTAAAGAAAGCTTCGTTATTTGCAACCATAATTACTTGTTGGGCGTGGAGAACTTTCGAAGACAGCAGAAACCGTCTCTGTCGTGTATAAAAAGCTCACATCTCCGCTACAGTAGGTGTGGTTTTCTGAATACTTCTATTCAGCGCTTTCAGTGGTTCAGACATTCATTTTTAGACTGGAAATCGAAAATCCCATCATGGGAGAGGCCAATGACAAGCCAGGTTTCCTCACCATCGAGGCGAAGCCTTACCCATTTACCTTCCCCCTGAAACATACAGCATTGCTGGTCATCGACATGCAGCGCGATTTCATCTGCTCTGGAGGCTTTGGAGAGATCCAAGGCGGAAATCTCGAGGCCGTGCAGGCTTCGATTGGCCCGACCAAATCACTTCTGGAAGCATGCCGCCATGCTGGATTGCCAATCTTCCACACCAGAGAAGGCCAAGTTCCTTCTCTGGCCGACTGTCCTTCGTCCAAGCTCATTCGACAAGCTGCGGCTCCTGGCAATACGCAGCATCGGAAAGTCATTGGTGACAAGGGCGAAATGGGTCGTCTGCTAGTTCGTGGAGAGTACGGCCACGATATAGTGGACGAACTTCAACCACTGGCCTCCGAGGTCGTCATTGACAAGCCTGGCAAGGGGTCCTTTTGGAATACACCGATTCTTCACAAATTGAAGGCTCGAGGTATCACCCATCTTCTAGTCTCCGGTGTCACTACTGAATGCTGCTTTTCTACTTCCATCAGAGAGGCCAACGATCGAGGTTTCGAGTGCTGTGGTATCACTCAGAGCACGGCGGGCTACAACCCGGCTTTCAAAACTGCATCACTGGACATGATTTCTTGGTCACAAGGTCTCTTTGGATTTGTGGCAGACCTTCAACCTGTTCTGGATGCGCTTTCTCCCTGGCAGAAAAAGAGCAATGGAGTCAGCACTCCTCCTCAAACACCACCCACTTGGGACGGGAAGCTGGGGATTCCCGACCTGCAGAGAGCATACCGAAAGGGACTCTCGCCGATGGAAGTGGTCAATGCTGTATTTGACCGAATTGAGAAATACGATGACGTTGATCCAGCGGTGTGGATCAAGCGAGAATCAAGAGATGCCGTTCTTGAATCTGCCAGGCACCTGCTCGAGCTCTATCCAAACAGGAGCGCTCTCCCGCCCCTATTTGGGGTTCCTTTTACAGTCAAAGATTCCATTGACGTCCAGGGAATCGAGACCACAACGGCATGTCCCCCGCTGGCATTTGTAGCCACCAAATCAGCCGCATGTTACCAGAAAGTCATCTCACAGGGCGCTCTGTATCTAGGAAAAGTCAACCTAGATCAATTGGCAACCGGACTGAGCGGCTGTAGAAGCCCGTACGGGGTCCCTCACTCCGTTTTCAGCAAAGACCACATCTCAGGCGGGAGCAGTTCTGGAAGTTGCGTCTCTGTGGGTGCTGGTCTTGCGACATTCTCGATCGCAACAGACACAGCTGGTTCTGGACGTGTGCCAGCTGGTTTCAATGGTGTGGTGGGATTCAAGCCCACGCGTGGATTGGTGTCATTTGAAGGTGTTACCCCAGCTTGCCTGTCACTCGACTGCATTGCCTTCACCGCCAAAACGGTGGAAGACGCTCGGACGCTGTGGCAAGTCTGTGAAGAGTACGATGAGAATGACCGCTACGCAAGAGACACGTTTCCCGCTGAACGACATGTCAACGCATTGGGAACTCAACATGAGGCATTCCGCATGGGCATCCCTCCTCCTGAGCTTCTCGAGGTGTGTTCGCCTACTTTCCGCAAATTGTTCAACGAAGCAATCAAGCGGCTACAGAGCATGGGTGGAATCTTGGTGCCTATTGACTGGACTCCTTTCCAAAAAGCTGGAGATCTGCTCTACGAGGGCACTTTTGTCTCAGAGAGACTGGCCAGCTTACCGGATGATTTTCTGGAGAGGAATAGGGTTCACCTGCACCCGGTCACCTTAGAGCTCTTTGAGAAAGTCGTGGCACGACAGAGCACGGCGGTGCAGTTGTTCCGCGACCTGCAAACCAAGGCGCTGTGCACGCGACAAGCCACATCCCAGTTTGCGTCCGCGGACAAGTTGGGGATGGACGTCTTGGTGGTTCCGACAGTGCCGGAGCATCCAACCATTGAGGCGATGCTGGCAGATCCAATCCGACTGAATGCAAAGATGGGGACTTTTACACATTTTGCCAACGTGCTGGACATGTGCGGAGTGGCGTGTCCAGCAGCAGAGTACTTGTCCGGCGAGGCTGGACCACGACTGCCCTTCAGCATCACCTTTTTAGGGTGTCGGTGCTTAGATAGTGAGGTGTTGGAGATAGCCAGTCGGTTCCTGGAGGGTATGCCGCGGGAAGTATGAGGAAATACATATTTTTGAGTTCATGGGAATTCCTTGCCGGATATTTGCTTGCATGGAGCGATAGGCATTGGGAGTGACTCGCATTTATTTGTATTTTTCTGTGTGTTTGAAATTCAGCGGGATTGATAAAGCTGGACTGGGGGGATGGCGGCTCGTATCGAGTGCGATAGTTACGCCTACTCACCCACTCGGGCATGACCAGAATTCCCACCGAGAAAACTTGCGGACTGGCTGTGGACTTGCAACAAACGCTATGTGACCACATACCCAATTCACCCAATGGGCGTCGCTCTGTTTATCTCTTGGAGCAATGCCACTAACCCTCGCCCACGACTCTGGTTGTAAACTCTTACTCAATCAATTGCTTGTCTTCTGCACCATTCGCTATACTGGGAACTCGATCCAGCGCAATATGGCATGGTCGACTAAGATTATGAGCCCAATGCCCCATGACACGCGACGGGGTCCGCTTCGATCGTCCCAGCGCCAGTTTCTGAGTCCCGGCCATCATCGACATAATCCAGTTCAGGTCGCCTCCCCAGAGTCACAAATAGCTTCAACTCCCTACCAGATGAGAGAAGCTTATCCTGACGCGCGCCCCTCGCACAAATCAAGAAAAAAGAAATGACCCTCCCCCCAGCCTAAAGAGTGGAAGAAGCAAAGCAACTACTACATACAACTGATACACAAGTTTTGATAATGCTCCGGCCTGGAATCCCTCGCCCCTCCTCATCGCCAATAAAGGCCGTTCGTTTCGTAAACATACCCCCCCCTAAATAACCATGCACTCAACCATGCCACCTCCTCTCCAGCCCGACCCTACTCTTGATGGTTCTCCAGGCCCAGGTGGTATCGGCGGTATGACATCGCCCACGAGTGCTCGCCTGGGGGACGACCCTAACCCGGGCATACGACCAGATCGTCCCTGTGACACCTGTCGACGTCGCAAGAGCCGCTGCGTCATCAACCCAGACGCTACTGCTTGTGTGATGTGTCAATTCCATAAACAGGCCTGTACCTTTGTTGAGGATACAGTTCCGAGGCGACGAAAACAGACAAACCCTGTCGCTCTCTCCGATTCCACTACCGCGTCGGCAGCTTCCCTAGCTCGGCAGAGACGATCGTGAGGCTTTCCCACCCACCTCCCATGTTTGTATCTCCCCTATCATCAGGCTAAAGTAGATAACAGAGGCTCCGATGGCAATGCCCACGCCCCACGACGGCAATCTGCTGAATCCATTCGTACTGGGCCCGTCATCGACGATTATGCCAACTTGCAGGGGGAGTCTTTGTTGAAAAAAACCTTGGGGTGTGTTTGGATATTTTATATGGTCTTTCCTATTCCCTCTTAACTCTTTGGCTGACCATGGCCAGTCTACAAAACCACCGATATGCAAAGTATATTGGTCCTACCGACGAGCATGACTTTACTCTCTTAGATCTTCGACTCTATGATAATGTCAAAGGCGAAAGTCCTGCCGATCAAGGTTCCTTTCGCAAAGTCGGTCCGAATGAATTCTTCCACCAGTATGCCGACTCAGATTCTCCCAACCATGCCCGAGAGATCGAAGAGCTTGACAACATTGAACGCATCGTGGCCCCTCATGGTGAAGCTCTGATCCGACTCTACTTCAGGATCGTCCATCCGAGCTTTCCAATCTTACATAAGAAGGTCTATCTGGAGAAATATGGCCGGACTCATCGAGAATTTTCCCCGCCTTTGCTGGCGGCCGTGTATATTTTGGCATTGAACTGGTGGTCTTACAGTTCTGAGCTCGCAAAGTCGGCTAAGCCGGACGTTGCCCAACTCGAAGATGTGGCTTATCGTACATTGCAAGATGTGTCGCAACGGGCTAAATTATCCACTGTTCAAGCCGGGCTTCTTTTGCTCCAAAGACCGGGTAGCAACCAAGCGTGGCAGTTGACCAGCCAACTGGTTGCCATCGGTCAAGACCTCGGACTCCATCTCGATTGCTCAAATTGGCGAATCCCTGCTTGGGAGCGAGGTTTGCGCAAACGACTAGCTTGGGCTCTCTTCATGCAAGATACTTGGTCTGCCCTGATTTACGGACGTCCTCCACACATCTCTTCGACCAATTGGGCCGTCCACCCGGTGATCAGCAGTGACTTTCCCGAGAGTGCTGCAGATGAGGATGAGGAAGACGGGAGCGCCGAAGTGGAAAAGGGCCGTACACTGTTCAGTGCCATGATAACACTGACCAAAATGCTCGCAGAAGTTTTGGATGCCCTTTACTCTCTCAAAGCTGAAATGGAAGTTAAGAATTCCTATGACAGCACCAAAGCCATCCTCGAAAAAGCCAAACCGATACAACTGAAACTTCGATCATGGTACGCTGACATGCCTGAAGCACTTCGAATGGACGCCACAAGAGTGGGAAAACTGAGTTCGGTGGGGTATTTACATCTCGCCTACTTCGCCACGGAGATCACTCTACATCGGCGAGTAATTCGATCTCTCTCGCACAACACGGATCCTTATATGATTCAAATTTGCCGGTCAGCGGCCAAAGCGAGACTTATTAGCGCGATGGACTTTTTCAACCGACTCAAGCCCGAACATCTGCAATCCTTCTGGTATTTTGCGTCCAAGTTCAATTTTGCTCTCATTGGCACATTTGCCGGCCTCTGCTTCGTCACTTCGGTGAGCCAGGAAGAAGCTGAATTCTACCAGAGACGACTTCAAGAATATCGATGGACGTTGAGAGTGTCGAATAAGAGCGCGGAATTTTTGGAAATTGCCAGTGGAATCCTCGAGTCTGCAGTGGGAGCATTATTGAAAGCGACGGATTCGATTGATAGTCGGCGACTATCATTTCCGATGCTTCAGCAGCAAAACGAGACCGAACAAGACACCTCGATGGACGCCTTCTTCCCTACCGCCGATGACGCTTTCTACGATACTGCCATGGAGACTTGATTCAATGTCGCTGCCGTGCATGGCCAGGGTTGGGATGATTTTCAAACCCCATGGAGTCAAGACGTCGACCTCCTGCCGTGTCTCCGGATTTGAATATCCGACTTTTTGGAAAGAAATACCACTCTTTTTTGGGGATAACCCAGGCATGGCCGCAGATTTCAAGCAGGTACACTGACAAATAGACGATAATAACGTCTTGCGGTCACGGCCGATTCTGTGAAGTCTGAAGCCACAAATCGGCCCATTTTCCCACATCGTGGTATTTATCGTATGCCTAAGGCAGGCGACTTACTCATTGAAAACTAAGTAGATCCGGTGGGTCGGCAAAACACTTCCTGCTCTGCCCGGGCGGGAGGGAAAATTTACATGCTGGGGGGAACTCTATATAGGACCATCTTCTCCCGGGATGACTTTCTGTCAAAGACCAGGAAAATTGATACGACAGGCATCTTCAATCCAAATATCAACAATCACAACCGATACCGAACTTCATACTATCTTACAATCAAATCGCCATGTGACATCTAGGTCATCAAGTCAACATGACCCTGGCCGGATATCAAGTCGACCCTCTCATGAGATCATCTCAATCCCCGAGTCACCTCCAACGAATGTCGCCACCTCTGTTCCCGAAGGAGGATACGGTTGGACTATTGTCTTCATCTGTTCAGTCTTGACTTTCTGGTTCAATGGCATTAGTGGCAGCTGGGGTGTAGTTCAGGCAGCTCTCCTCCAATCCAAGCTCGAAAGTACTTCCACCTCGACGGTCTCATTCATCGGCACGCTGGCCTGGCTTGCATTGTGGCATTCGCGTCGTCGACGTTCGTTTGATTCGTTTACTAGGATTTCGAGCGACCACTCTTTTGAGCGTCTTCCTCATGTCCATCGGCAGATCTTTTCCGGCTTTCCTACCGGCAATGTGGGGGGATTATTTGCATTTTCAGGAGCGATTTACGGGCTCGGTGCTTGTTTCTGCTTTCCCATCTGCAACACCCTCCCGACGCAGTATTTTGCGGCAAAACTGGGACTCGCATCGTGCCTTGTGAAGCTTGGGGTGGAATCGGTGCAGCAGTCCTCAGCCTGACCATCGATGCTCTCATCAACAGTGTAGGAATAGCCTGGGCCTTTCGGATTTTAGGTTTCCTTATCCTCGCGACATGCTTGCCGGCCGCCTGGTTCATCCAAGAACGAGTACCAATCGGGCAGGTGCCGTTCGTTGACCTATCAATGTTTCGACACTTGCCTCTTTCGGCGGTCTTCTGTGCGGGCGCTGTAGGATCGTTCACCCTTTTTGTCCCACCGTTCTTTTTACCGCTTGTCGCTCAAAGTATTGGCCTGTCCTCCAGTACGGGGGCCGGTTTAGTTGCGGGATTCAATTCATGTACCGCCGTCGGCCGACTCCTCTCGGGGTGGCTGAGCGACATTTTTGTGCCTGTGAACGTGTTTCTGGCCTCAATGATCCTCAATGCCGTGAGCATGCTGGCCATCTGGCCCGTATCGAGCTCTTTGGGACCATTGCTTATTTTCGCTATGCTGAACGGGCTCGCGGATGGGGCTTGGTTCACCCTTTACCCTGTTGTCGTGACTGGTACCGCTACTGGAATCGGGAATGGCCAAGGGTCTGGTCCAGCGGTGGCGATGTCGATGGTAATTACCGGCTGGACGGGCGGCTATTTGATGGGAGTTCCGATCGCTGGCTACCTTTTACAAGCCTCGGGCGTGGGTGTCGGGTCAGCTTCAGCAGAGCACGGACAGGGAAAGGCCAATTTCGGCACCTCGATCGATCCATATCGACCAGCTATCTTCTATGCCGGCGGCGTCGCCCTGGCCGCGGCTGGATTCACGTTGATCGCAAGACTGAAGATGGGACAGGGGGGGAAGAAGAGAGTCTAAAGCAACGGTGGACAGTGATGATAGGAAGGCGACACCAAACGGTTCCGATTGATCCATTCCTTACTGCCATTTCAGCCAGCTGTGCTATCATTTTCAATACATACTCTCTCAGGTTCGCATCATCACGAGTTTTCGCACAAAGGGACTTCTGCGCTCGCTACATTCATGTTTGGAACCTTCCTGTTCGCCATCCCATTGGTGCGACGTCGCCGATAGAGAACCTTTGAAAAAAGCATCCAGTCATATGCACTGACGTCTGCCTCGCCAGACCAATCTCTGCAGACCTTCCGCCGTCGTCACCCATCCTTCTCCCCCAGCACCAAGAATGAAATATGACAAATGGATTCTTCTGCTTGGGTAAACAGTAGAAATCATTGGTCCCCGAGTTGACACACTTAGTCTCCGTTCTCCTACCTGGATTCTGTCGGCTGTCAATCATGATGATTGTTTCGAAAGCCGGTTGTGTCGCCTCTAGATCTTGGTCGCTCAGAAGAAGCAGTAGAGTCTGGGAGTTCTTCGTCATTGAGGAGGTTATAAATCAGAAACAGTTGATCCAGCGAGTTCTTGGTGTTGGCTAAGCGTCCAGGGGTTGGGAAAGGGGGATGAAGACTTGCAAGAAAGAGTTGATGTGTTCTTCCAGAGGGTAGCTAAATTCAAGAGAGCAAAAAAATCCCGAATTCAATTGATCGGAGAACCTGTCGATGAACATTCTCAATCAATTAGATAAACAGTCTCGATCTGGCACTTATATAGCCGCTTTTTCCGGTCAAGCCCTGCTTTCCGAAGGAGCCTCAAAGGCTCGTATATGGGGGTTCATCCAGCCTTCGGCCCACGCCGTGGCAACGAAGCGCATCATGACTTCTGATCTGCGGACCCTGGGCATCTGGAATAATGCGTGGCCTCTTGAAGGAATAATATGAGAAGCCATTTGAGATTCACACATTCAAACTTTCGATCCGCACCATGATGGATATAAGACATACTTCCCCAGCAGCATAATGGCCTACATTTTCCGCTCGTAGAACTTTCATCGGACTTTATCACACCTCGGATCAAAGTCCCTCATGCACTCCAAGATTACCATTTCCCAAATACGACACGGAAGAATCCCCGGGGAACTGTGCCTTGCCAAGATATGCCGGGGGAGTGGTGTTGTAAGGCAAGCATTAGATAAAGCTCTCCTCATGGGCTGGACTAGGGGCTGGTAAAGCGTGAGAGAGTAGAGCCGTGGCACAGCTGGTTGAGATGGCGGTGAAGCAATGAACTAATCAAAAGTTGTTCCTTGTGTTGTGACTCCATTCCCCCCCAAAACCCCCGGCCTGAGGCTCCCAATACGTAATATGTCAGAACTAAAGTACTTTCTACAGGAAAAAGACTTCGATTGATACTCAAGTTTCAAGGAAAAGCTATGGACGCCTAATTATGACAACTTTGCATAAAAATATCCGCAGAGTTGAAAGCTGTTAAATGGCTGGAGCTTACTGGTCCCTAGCGCCAAAGCCTCTTTTTTTTTGGTACAAAAGCTGATTAATTATGCTTAGACACAGAGGCTCTCTAACTAGACACACCCCACCCACAACCGAATGATTGACGGCCGTGGGTATTCTCAACTGTTCCCCCCTCAAGCCTCGGTTCGTTCTTCAAGCAGCGAACGTCTTTTTTCTTTCTGTTGAACTATTTGTACGACAGGTGACGGGGAGAATTTGTTTTGGACGACCAAATTCTCTACAGCAATATCTGGAATTGACGAGTGTGAGTTCCAGAACACCAACATCATGGCAAAAGTGGAAGGACACTCTGACCCTCAATTCTCGGAACTCCGCTCCTATTTCGAAGAGCAAATTGCCGCGGGCGAAGAACTAGGGGCCTCAATCTGCGTCAACATCGACGGCAAAAATGTCGTGGATATCTGGGGCGGTTGGTCGGACGAAGCCAAAACCGTGCCCTGGACTCAAGACACCATTGTCAACGTGTGGTCGTCGACCAAGACCATCGCAGCCCTGGCCACTTTGATCCAAGCCGAGCGCGGCGCCCTCAGCGTGGACGACCCAGTCTCCAAATACTGGCCTGAGTTCGGGGAGAATGGCAAAGACGGTGTTCTCGTCCGTCACTTCCTCTCTCATACCTCTGGAGTATCGGGCTGGGAAGGCCCGATCACCTATGAAGAGGTATATGACTGGAATCTTTCGGTGTCGCGCCTGGCCAAGCAGGCTCCCTGGTGGGAGCCGGGGACGCAGTCGGGATACCACTCTGTGACGATGGGCCATTTGCTCGGCGAAATCGTGAAGAGGACCGGTGGCAAGCCCATGAAACAGTTTGTGGCCGAAGAAATCGCTGGCCCATTGAAGGCGGACTTCCAGATTGGTGCGCTGGAGAAAGACTGGTCGCGGATTTCACCCGTTATACCACCACCACCCATGTTTGACTTCTCTCAACTTGATCCAGACTCCTTAACGCGTAAAACCTTTGCAAATCCGCCCATCGATGCCAACGTCGCAAATACCCCTGCATGGAGACAGGCGGATCTTCCGGCCGTGAACGGGCATACCAATGCCCGAGGCCTTGCCAGGATGCTGTCTGTTATCACATTAGGGGGAACGGTCGACGGCGTAAAGCTCCTCTCTCCCGAGACCATCGACTCGATCTTCCGCGTCCAGTCCAGCGGCGTCGATGCGGTCATCGGTGCGCCTTTGACATTCGGCATCGGCTACGGCCTGGCAGATGAGACCACCAGAAGCACGGTTCCGTGGCTGCCCCCAGGCAACCGCATCTGTTTCTGGGCCGGTTGGGGTGGTAGCGCTGGAATCATGGATCTCGACAGGAAGATCACCTTCGCATACACAATGTAGGTGTCTCTCATAACTTGTCTCAGGAGCCGATGAAACAAATCCTGTCCTTCTTTCACTCCCGCTGGCTAAGCCACATTACTAATGCCATTAAACAGGAACTCAATGGGCCCGGGAGTGTTGGGAAACCGTCGCACCGAAGAATATTTCAAGAAGGTATACAAGGCTTTGGGCGTTGAAGGGTATTGAGGGAAGATATAGGACCAGAAGGCGTCGATTCAATGGAGGGTCGAGTGGACTGGGTCTATCTCCACCAAGTAGAATCTCTTCTCTGTAATGAAGACTAGGGTTGGATTCTTAAGGAGTGGGCTCCTCAGCTGACGGATCCCACCAATCAAATTACTCACCTTTGGACCACGTGATATCTTCAAAGACGTGGTGGAGTCTGACATCCCCTTTGCTTCTCAGCAAAGGCAGCCGTAGAATCCTGGAATAAAAGACCACATAGGTTCTTTGACCCCAACCCACCCCTTCCAATGCCGCTGGCATGACAATATGCTTGTCCCAGAGATCGCTCAATCGGGCTTGGAGTGCGTCTAGCTGTTCTACCGGCTTCAACTCTTTCCGTTCCTGTTTGTCTTTCTCAGCCCAAACCCAAGGGACTTAGAGTAAATCTGCAACCTCTGCGAAGGCTAGGTACCCATAACTTGTCGTCTGAGATGAACGTCGTCTTACGAGACCGGTGAGAATTGATACAGCTGGGAATGAACGTGAACAAGGATTCTATATTGTGATATTCGGATCCTGGACAGACCTTTCCGAATCCGACGTCACCGCAAATTTCGGTCCATACCAGGGCTACACAGCCAGGTAGTATCAGAGGCACAACCCTCCCCTTTGGGAAGTTCTTCGAATAACATGGCTGGGAAGGCGGAACAAGATATGTAGGAGGGCCATGGACAGGATTTCGAGGAGAAGATTTACAAAGAAGGAGCTCATGTGAGGACGGAGCAAAGTGTCAACAGAGATGCGGTCACTAAATGACCGGTTACAGCTGTCGATGGCGGTTGTGTTGAGGGAAAGGTGCATTCGTTTCCTGGTGAATCAGCTGCTATCTTGTTTCGAAATGAAGCTTTCTGCTGCATGCGCAGTTTCGAAGGCCTCACCGACGGCGTCCTCGCTCCAGAAGTCCAGGAATTTGTTGGCGGCGGTGAGAATGCGGCTATCGAATGCGGCCTTTACGTTGGTCCCGAAGAAGTGTGCTTCATGGGATTTACACAAAAAGTTTACGCGGTAACTGGCACCTATGTAGGCGAAAAGGTTGTGCTGCCTATCGAGATCAAAACGTTTTCACCCATGTACCGAAACACCATCGGCCACTTCATGTTTGCCATAGAGGAGAGCAAGAGACGGCAAGCTGCAGAAGCTCTCATTGTTGGAAATATCTCACGTCCAGACGTTGTGTTATCCGTTCCGCGCTGGTCCCTGACTCGATGCTCCAGGGGCACGAGTGAGCAATGCAGGAGTACTGTATATGGCATGGGTCGCCAAAATGTATAGGAGTGTTTTTCCGGCCGCCGTCCCATATGGAATTCTCTCCCATCGTTATGCCTCTCGAAAAACTTCCTGCAGCTAACTGCTGCCGAAGAGGACATTGCCCGCCATGATTTTTCTTGTCACCACGGTCGCTGATCGCGCAGAGCTTATTGAGGCACAGGTCCGGGCATCTTGCCATAGATGACGGCGCTGCGAGTCCGACGTCAGCTTCATCAATTCGGAACTTGATCATGAACGTACCATGGCCAGTACGTATAGCGTTTCGTCGCTTTAAACTCTTTCCTCACATCAGCAAGGAATACTTGAACCCGTTCTGGCTCCCAACCCAAACAGCGCGTGAAGACGGCAAGAGTGAGTGCTTCAACGCCCTCCAACATTGCGTACAGTTGAAATAGCCCAGCCTCCTTCAACCTTGGATCAGACGGCCATCGACCGATAGGGATCTTGAACGGCCGAACGACCACATCGACGAAGCCCACTTCTCGCATCAGATCACCGAGTTCCTCGAAGTTTAGGTCCAGCCTACGTCCCATGCTGGTGATACCTTGTCGCATGAGACGACACCACTCGTCGACGGCGTTGTCTTCACTAATTGGAGCATGGTCGCTCCGCAGGTATGTGGCCTGGTCGCGAATCTCGAAGTAACCGCCCGGCCTGCAGTGTCTATGCCAGAAAAGCACGCGTCAGATGAAAAATGGTGCGAGGAATTGGTATATCGCGTGGGGTTTACCTAAAAGCCTGTCGAAAATACTTTGGAAAATCCGCGATACTTCCGCTTAGCATAAATTGACTGTAGATAGATCGAAGTGGTCTGGCGGCCATGTCCAGTCGTCCTCGACATCATCAATCTCCCACTTGGTGTTGGGCGGAGAGAGCGAGGGTTGAATAGGACTCAAGTCGACACCTGTCACTATGGCCTCGGGGTGCGCGTCCGCCACATCAATGGCCCATGTGCCAATGCCGGTGCCTAGATCCAAGACATTCTGGAGCTCTCTGACAGGTGCATAGAAAAGCTGGGCGCCAGCAGCGAGAAACATTGCACGGTGTTGCAATTCCAGTCGTTCGTGCTCGGCCGAGTCATTAGGCATGAAGTATTGGCCTTCTTTATATGCGTGGTATGTCCGGCCATTTTCGACCTTGTATTGATGTATACTCGACCGAACAGATTGTGTCAAGACAGAGTCTTGCTCAAAGCCAGAGTCCTCCGTGTCATACTTTGGCAATGGTCAGGTTGAGCAAAGGTGCGATGAAGCATTGGACGAACCCCGTGGTCTACCTCTAAATCGTCAGCCACTTGATTCTCTTCATGGGCATTAGCTTCTGGGTGAGTTGAAGCCATGTTCGATTTCTGATACGATGGGCAAAGCGTGTGGAATTAATACACGGTAGAAGGACACTGCCTAACAGCATGCCGAAAGATGATCACGGCTAAACTTAAAAATTACTTGCCTCAACGTTCAAGCTGAGAGAGAAGGATCCGAGGGTATCAGCTAAACCCTTTTTCGGTCTAATCGGCCCGAGCACTGGAGTAGAACTGAACGCCAGCGTGTGCATCATGTATTTGCTTTAATTCTGGCAAACCCTTAAGTCACAAGGATGAGTGAGCACGACGCTGGTCAGCCCATCAGGAGCAATCTCCAAAACAGAGACATGTCCACCGCTCTAGGTCAAGGCTGTTGCATTGATTGTGACAATGGCTGTACAACATGCGACGGTACGGCCGTCTCCAATCATCGAGCGACGCTCTAGACCTCTAACTGGCACATCACTAGATATCTGCATCCGCGCCATTGCCGCCGAAGAATGTCGCAGAATTTGCGGCGCTATTCACGAGCAGCCCGCTGCGAACGTTGACGATTGCACTGAGCCTTGCTGTGTTGACAAAGAAGAGACCAGTGGTACCGGCCCGCGCATACTAGACACCTACTATACCAAGGACAAGGGCCATCACTGTGGCGCGAGCGACTCTGGCGGCAATTCCCCCAAGGAGGCAGATTGCTGCACCGACAAGAAGATTGCCTGTAAGAGCGTTGAAAAAGACACCTGCTGTGCTGACAAGAAGGGCGACGTCTGTGTCGATAACAAGGACGACTACTGTCCTGAGAAGAAATCAACATGTGATGCTAAAGATAAGGAATATTGCTCAGACAAGAAGGCTTCTTGTGTTGACGTTCCGTATCACACTTGCTGCAGTGGTAAGCAAGCGACCTTGCGCGGTCATGTCAAGAACGATTGTTATACTACAAAGGAGGCTATCCCAAATACCAGTCAAGATGATGATTGCTGCGCAGACAAGAAAGCGACCTGTAGCAACGCTCCTCAAAAACCAAATTCCACGCCATCGATCGCCGGCAAAAAGCGTCCTCGGACCGACGGAGCATGTGGAAGTCATCTCCAACGGGCTTTTAATCAGTATGCGAGCTATCTCGAAACCGGCCGATGCATTTGTCAAAGTGTCCTCAATCGACTGGACGGCTGCTGTGGAAACCCAGCGGTAAAACAGCCAACTACGGCCGGTTCTACAAAGTCTTATGGCTATTCCACTTCTATTGCGACCCAATCAATGTCCAGTCTTCGTTCAACCACCAAGAAGTCTTGCCGAGAGCCTTGCTGTGACGCGAAAATTTCCCGAGTCGAAGCGAGGAGGTCTTCTGACCTATCGTCATGCTCCCGGGATCGAGTCCAGATTAGCTCCGCTGCTCCACTGAAATTGCCCTTGCCCAGAGCAAAAGTAGTAGACATCGAGGCTGATGCTGCTCGCGAACATGTCATCCTCGGGGTCTCGGGCATGACTTGCACCGGCTGCGTCAGGAAGGTCACCAACGTTCTGAATAATGTCGATGGTGTCTCGGCCATCAAAGTCACCTTTGTGACAGGCATGGCTGAATTCGACCTCGATCCGAAAGTCGGAAACCTCCCGCAGATCATTCCACGCATCGAGAAGGAAACTGGATTCAAATTCTCTCAGATTGCGAGCGACTATCAGACACTGGAGGTTGTGGTTGATCCTTCCGCTGCTCAGCACGTCCTGGGGCGGCTACGCGATGTGTGCGAATCGGTGGAGAAGGTCAACAAGACCACTTACCGCGTTAGCCACGACCCTACCGCCATCGGGGCCAGATTTATCCTCTCCAGCGTTCCAGGAGTTCGGCTCGCGCCACCGGGAAATGATGCCAAACGGGCCGATGGACGCCGCAAGCTTATGCGCACGGCATGGAGCACCTCTTTGGCGGCAGTGTTCACCATTCCAGTTGTCGTGTTGGCATGGTCCGATAACCCGCTACCCGACACGACAAATTCCATTATCGAACTGGTACTGGCCACGGTGGTCCAGGCTATCGCCGTTCCGGAATTCTATGCCGGCGCCATCAAGTCTCTCGTCTATAGTAGAGTTCTCGAGATGGATATGCTGGTAGTTATCAGCATCACGGCTGCATTCGGCTACTCAGTCGTGGCCTTTGCACTGACCCATGCCGGCTACACCCTGGAAGAAGGGCCATTCTTCGAAACAAGCGCCCTTTTGATCACACTGGTCCTTCTGGGACGGCTCATCGCAGCTCTCGCCAAGGTCCGAGCCGTCTCTGCGGTGTCCATGCGATCGCTACAGGCGGAAAAGGCCCTGCTCGTTGATCCATCCAGCGGAAACACGACCGAGATCGACGCAAGGCTGCTGCAACTGGGAGATGTGTTCCTCGTTCCACCACACGGCAAGATTGTGACCGATGGGGACATCCTTCGTGGCTCGAGTGCTGTTGATGAATCTATGTTAACCGGCGAAAGCCTGCCTGTGCCCAAATCTCCTGGGGACCAGTTGATTGCAGGAACCATCAACGGCGCAGGGGCGTTGACAGTCCGTCTGACCCGCCTGCCAGGCAAGAACAGTATAACAGATATCGCCGGCCTCGTTGAGAATGCCCTCGGATCGAAGCCTCGTATTCAAGACCTGGCGGACAAGATCGCGAGCTACTTCATTCCGGCCGTGATCACGACATCTCTGATTGTGTTCGCGGTCTGGATGGCCGTCGCTCGCAAAGTCCGTGGCGAGGAAGGTGGCGGCGCCATGGGCCTGGCCATTACCTATGGAATCGCTGTCATGGCCGTGTCCTGTCCATGTGCCGTTGGTCTAGCAGTTCCAATGGTACTTGTCATAGCTGGTGGCGTCGCTGCTCGACATGGCGTAATCATCAAGCAAGCCGATGCAATCGAAAGAGGCTACAAAGTCACTGACGTTATCTTTGACAAGACCGGTACCATCACCACGGGAGACCTTGCGACGATTCACCGACAAGCCTTCCCGGGAGAGGGCCGCTCCGAGGATGAGATCTTCTCCGTCACCAGGGCCATCACCAAAGACAACCAACACCCTGTTTCCCTAGCCGTTTCCATCGAGCTGCAGAAGAGGCACATCAGGAGTGCCGAAGTCGAGAACTTGGAATCCGTTCCTGGCGCTGGGATCCGATGCACCTGGAAGGGACAAAAAGTCCTGGCGGGCAATCCTTTCTGGCTTGGCATTGATCACCGTCCCGAAATATCTGGCTTGATCAACCAGGGCATGACGCTTCTTTGCGTGACTATTGAATCGAAACCTGTAGCTGTGTTCGGGCTCAGGAGTACCATTCGCAAGGAAGCTACTAAAACGATTGCGGATCTCCAACGCCGCGGTCTTGTTTGTCACATTGTAAGCGGCGACACCCCAAGAGTCGTGGAGGACATCGCACAGGCCGTTGGCGTACCTTTCTCGAAGATCGCGTCACGCCAGTCTCCCACGGACAAGCAGAACTACGTGCAGGGCCTCATGTCCGCCAAAAAGGTCGTGCTCTTCTGTGGTGATGGGACTAATGATGCTGTTGCTGTGGCACAAGCCGACGTCGGCCTTCAGATCGGGGCTGCATCGGATGTCACCAGAGCCACGGCGGATGTCGTTTTGCTGGGTGGCCTTGATGGTCTTCTTGTGCTTCTCAACCTATCGCAGCGATCGTTCCGCAGAATTGCCTTCAACTTTGCGTGGTCGGCTTTCTATAATGTGTTGGCAATGTTGCTCGCGGCAGGCGCTTTTGTCAAGGTGCGCATCCCTCCCGCTTATGCCGGTCTCGGCGAGGTTGTCAGTGTCGTTCCTGTAATTGCTGCAGCGGTGACCCTGATGAGAGCCAGACACGCCCATTAGGGGGCCCAGCTTGATCTGCCTCATGAGGCGTCAGAGCAGGACAATCTTCTCGTCCGCCCATTTCGGTACGGGCGGCCACAAATGCTGTGCATCAACAGATTACCCCGGAGGAGGGGTTCTTGCGGTATATTGTGAGGAACACCGTCTACTACACTCTTTTGGCCGTCGAATTTCACGATTATTTGTCAGAATTCATCTCGATCCGTGTCGTCTCTCGCTTAACATACAGAAACTGAACTGGATGCAAGAGCATTAAGGAGAGGCATCGAATCCGGGCCCATATTGAGCTGTCATGACACTCATCTCGTAAGAAAACTCCTCGCTCCAGTGCCAATTTGGCCAAGGGTGGTCAGAGATTCCCCCTTCCCCATGACAGCGTAGTTCCTTGTAGCAAGCTTGGACGGGAGCGCACCGTCACTTTGAGAAGTTTGAGAGCCTGACGGACGGCTTTCGGTTCGGGGTTGATCAATTGACCTGAGAATTGGTACCCATGATGTGGACGAGAGAATAGGACCAAAATTACGCAGACGAGCAGAAACCTGGATCACATCTATCAGGACAGCTTGAGGTCTTTCGGAGTGTGTCGTAAGACTTTTGCACCACGCTTAATTAAATGTAGAGCCCTTATGGCGGAAACTGGTTTTGAAATACCCTATGCGTAGACTGTTCCAATGTCCCGCTAACCGATGACAGCCACTGCGTGAGCGCTAACCGATACATTCACAGGGCCGATGAACTGAAAGTGTTGCGTACGAGACGCGCATGAGCTGGCTAGCTGCCATCAATTGGCATCTCGACGCTCGTCACCTATAACAAGCTACGACATATTCCTGGGCCACCGTTGGCTGGTTTCACGAATTGGTGGTGGATCAACGCGGCAATCTCTGGGAAAGGGCATCTTGCCCTGAAATATGCTTGCGATCGTTATGGTATAAAGTTCTCGTAGGAGAGTGGACGAGGTATCTGACGAGCGTTCCAGGATCGATGGCCAGAATTACCCCGCATATGGTGGTGACTTCGGATCTAGATTTGTACCGCAAAGCCAATGCTCACAGGGTCAATGACTACTCTCGTGGGCCATGGTACAAGGCGTTCAAGATGGACGCCGAGCGAGAAAACCTTTTCACCGAGCTGAATGACGAGAAGCACTCTTTGATGCGTACAAAGCTGTCTCCTGGGGTAAGCAGAACGCTCGTCTCGGTGAGCCCGAATACTTACCAAGGCTACTGTATTCGGGCAAGGATAACCCTGAATGTGAGCCCAGTATCAATCAGATAGTCATGGACGTCGTGCATTTGATCAAACGGAAATACCTTTCTGTGGGATCTAACATCAAGCCGCTGGACTGGGCCGAGCTCGCACAATACTTCACGCTGGACGTGATTACATATTTGTCGCTGGGGGAAGCATTTGGATTTTTCTCCGAGGACACCGACAAGTATACCTATGTGAAGTCCATGGAAGACAACTTCCCGATAATGAATGTCTTCTCGGCCGTGCCGCTGCTGTCAGCCATTACGAGGATCCCAACAGTCCAGGCCAACCTTGTACCTTCACCGAAAGAGAAGACTGGGCTAGGAAAGGTGAAAGCGTGCGTATCGAGACTGATTCGTCAAACCGGGAGACTAACGGCCTTTGTAGAGTTGCTCGGCAGATCATAGCGGGTCGTTTCTCTGGTGAGAAAGCAGGACGCTACGATATGGTAACTTCTTTCAAGAACCATGGTTTGTCACAACTCGAGATCTCGGACGAGTCGCTGTTCCAACTCCTGGCCGGCTCTGATACAACAGCAACCATCATCCGTACTGGCTTCCTCTCAATCTTGGCCAATCCACACGTGTACCGAAAGCTCCAAGCTGAGGTGGCGGCAACAGACACACCCTTGGACACGATCATCTCCTCCGCTCAAGCCCTGAGATTGCCCTACCTGCAAGCTTGCATCAAGGAGGCTCTGCGCCAACACCCCGCTGCGGCCGGCTTACTCCCTCGCGTCGTCGGCGCACAAGGTGATACACACAAGGGCGTCTACCTTCCTCCTGGAACCGAAGTCGCTTTCTGCGCTTGGAATATGCACCGTCATAATACTGAGGTATATGGTGCCGATGCGGAAATCTTCCGACCTGAGCGCTGGCTAGAGGCTTCTCCTGAGCGTTTGGCTGTCATGGAAGAGGCACACCATCTTGTCTTCGGTCATGGCAGGTTCCGATGTATGGGCGAAAACATCGCAAGGTTAGAGTTGAACAAGATCTTCTTCGAGATGATCAGAAGGTTCGACTGGAGCTTGATTGACCCTGTCAACCCAATTAAGAAGAACACGAATTATGGATTGTTCGTGCAGAAGGGCATGTTTGTCAAGGTGAGCGAACTGGAGAGCTGATGCAGAAGATTATCGAACAACCCAGAATTTCAACCTCAATTCGGAGGCCCAGCACCGTGCCCCGAGACGCGAGAGAACGTTCAGATGCAGACAAAACCCTGTTGGTCAAACCAAGTTAAGCTCGGTGGGCATTTGGACGATGGTTGGAAGCCCCTATTGCCGAGCCAGCCCGGATTTCAGATCTAAATACATTCTCAATTCACTATATAGCCAGGTGTCCAAAAGCACCAATTACGCGGCAGAAGAGTCGCTTAAAACTTAGGAGGCTGAATGATCTCCGGAGTGCGGACTCTGGAGATCCGGTCGATCATTTCGCTGCTCAATCACGGATTGCCGATAGTAAAATCTGCGGAACAGTGCGCTTGAATGAAGCGTTCTTCGTGCCAGGAACGTCGACAGCACAGCGCAGGCGCCAAAGGAGAGGTGAACAGAAAGGTGAGATCTCCTCTCCTTGCCGAAATGGTAAGGCTGTATCGATTGGAGGTTGGTGATCGAGGACATAAATTTCATAAGACGGCGACAAACCGGGACTGAAATGACAGTATAAATTGCAGAGGGTATCACAAAAGCAACAACAGGACATCAATGTCTTGGTATATGTATAGAATCCGTGACGTAATAGCGTGACAATTCAGCCTTCGTGAGAGTACAAGTTACCCCGACAAGAGCCTAACTCTGGGCACCTAAACAATGTGGGCAGACGAAAGTGTAAGGGCTGCTCCCAAATCACTCCATACCGGTACCGCACTTACCTAGCTCTCTCGTGGTATATCCCACCATACCGAAAACCGCATCTGTTTCCCCACCGGAAGTCAATTATCCCTATGGCCCTTGGACTTGTGTTGGGCAAGATGATTCCATCTCTCGGTCTCCCGCTATTTCACTCATCATAATAGTATCTTCACTCGACCACGATGATACTCGACTGCGTCCCCAGCAGTCTTGTGATGAGACCTTTTCACATCCTCGGGGATCCTATCTCGTGAGGAAGGACATCTTGATGTGAGAATGACCCTGCCGGTGGCAGAACAGGCGCCAGCAATAGTGGGGAGTCGCAACTGCGCAGATGAGGCAATGACGAAGCTCCAGGTGACTGTATAAGATTCATTCACATAGAGAACTACCCAATTGAGAGGATCGGGTAAGCTGTAGTTTGGCAATGAGTGACTGACATGCCTTTTGGTCGGCGACAATGAGTGTTCTAGTGTGTAAGTGGTCTATACACCAACTTAGATAGCAGTATCATGCCAGAGGCAAACGAGAGTTATCCGTCGTTTTTGTCCCATCGGTATGGCGATTCAAGCTTTGAGCGCAACCCCATCGCCAGACCAAGCACGCGACCGGACGGATAGAACAGATTGCAGGTTGGATTGGGATTCGGAGGAATGGTGGCTCCGCGTGTCCTCATGGGGTCCCCCAGAACGAACGACTTGGTAAAGCAACACCATCATCCCACTTCAACTCTCACCAAATACTGGCCAGTTAAGCCACACTCAAGGTCCAATGCGGACCTTGGGGGATCGCGTACAGCATCTCAAGTCTGCTGGCTGTCTTCCGCATCGCGGATTCTTGCAATGTCTTGGAATAAAGGTATTGCGCCATGTGGTTGTGTAGGTCGTCGTAGGTTTTGTAACCGAAATATTGGCATACATTCAATGCCCGAACAAGGAACCATTCTTCTTCAGGAAGACCCTCTGATGACCACAGTCCCGTGAGAATGGACCAGAGAACGAACCCAGCTTGTACCTCGGTGAACATAGGTAGGCGTCTGGTGGGTTCTATGGGGATACAATCTTCCGTCCAACCGGAGGACGCACACCAATATTTCAAGGCCACCGCCATGGCCTCTTTGAGTCTTCTGACATTGGATTTGGCGGTTTGAAACCCGATCAGAGTGCATGCATGTGTCATGAGGATCATCAGACACATCCGTTTGCATTCGGAACATTTGCTGAAGAAATCCAATGGTCCTATGTTGTGTTCGGGGGCCAGAGCCAGCAAGGCGCGAAGGACTGCACGCGCTTTTCGGCACAACCATTCAGCATCGAAACAGACCGCCAGAGGAGATAACCAGACCACTTTGGCTATTTCAATGCAGTCCACCAGATCTGCCACGATTTGACCGAGCCGTCCAGGGAACGCGCCTACATCCAGTCCGTGAGTAAATCGCGTTCCCATCCGCATATCTAGCGTGGCGGCAAGATCGGAAACCACGTCAGTAAGTCCCAAGGAAGCTTTGGGGCCCCGCGGGACAATGAGCGTAGTAGGGTTGGGATATCCGTAGGTCTTCATTCTCTGCGCTTCCCTCCGGAGAGTGGCCATTCGCTCAGGCAGCATGGGGCCGGGATCGAAATCTCTCGGTAAGACGGGCCGTTTTCCTGTACTTAGTGCAAGTTGGTTGTCGACATGAGCGGCCGTCTCGGAGATCCATTTGTCAAGATGCTCATTCAAGTCGAGCAAATGAAAGAGCTTGGCAACGATCATGAGATGCTTCCGGACATCGTCATAGAGCTCATACTGCAACAGATTCACCGAGAGAAACAAAATGTCCAAGATGGTTTGTTTATCGACAGTGCCGGATCGAGAACAGCGAAGCAGCTCCTTCTTGAGAAAGTATTCGGCCGAGGCTCGAATTGTCTGAGGGTCGTCGAGTGTGGGCGTCACCGCAAAGACATGTTTTAATCGAGCGGTCATCGCCGCCATCAACGAGTATAGATGATGTTCCCGATAGACACTGCGCTGAACGACAGCGCCAATGGGGAATTGAGAAATTGTTGATCGCACATGTTTGGGCAAAAAGGCCAGTTTGTAGTTGTTGCCTGCATAGGAATAAATTTGAAGGGTATACTGCAAGACCCGATGGATATCACTGGTGATCCGGACGGGAGTACTGCCAAAGGGATCGACGCAGTCGTAGGAGCTAAAATTGGCCCGATAGATGGGTGAGGTCAGCTCAAGCGTTTCGACGTGATCGTCCTGTTCACGTTGTCCATCATGATGATGGATGGGGCCGTCGTGGCGGTTCGTGCCGTCCTGGGGCACATCAATAGTTGATGTGGGTGTATGTGGTGATGAATGCCCATTAGTCGACTGTTGTGGCGTGGGAATGGCCGGTGGCGAAGAGGACTGATGAGTTGTTGTCGGAGTAGGTATACCTAAGACACCTGTCGAGTTCTCGGTGGGGGAGGATGTTGGCGATGACTCGTCGTTGCTTGAACTACCATCCCGTTTAACCATTTGTGCACCACGGCAACGAATACAGGACTTACCTCTGGGCCGTCTCTCTTCGATGCCATCCATCCAAAGCGATCCGACGTGCCGATGATGAACTGGTACGAGCAGAGGTTATTCGTTGAGCCTCGACTTTGCGACTTCGGAAGTGTTGAGCATGGCGATTGATCTGTTTGGCAATAGCGCCATCGCTCTTGGACAGAGATTTGGATTTCTGAGTCTTATTGACGAAAAGAAAGACCTGGCCATCTGTGTGATTGGTATTGCGATGCTTCATGGTTGTCCATGAGATGGGAGTGCGATCATCAGGGTAGACCGATGAGTTGAGGTGAAAAGATGAGGGGCAATACTCGTCATACGAGGCCGAAGCGAGGCACCAATATTAGCGGTGGGGATGAAAAGTACTCGCTAACCAGAAATCCCAAAGGGTGCTTAGTTCAGTAAGGGACTTGGTCGTCAGTGGTGGGAGGTGTGATGACGGGCCTTTTATTTCTTTTTAACCCCCCCCTCTCCTGGCCGTGAATGTGATTAGGCCAAGGAATCAGACCAGAAGGGAGACGAAGGATGAAGCAGAGCAACTGCAAGATCGAGTTAGCTCTGCGAGCGACATAAGTAGGTGTGAGGTGTGACTACTGACTCTCTCGCAACAAAATTTCAAGAAGATTTTTGCTACCCAGTGGCGCACTGGTCCTAGTCTGGTTTCGTCGTTTCCTCGAGAGCCTACTTGGGCCTGGGATCAGGAGGGACAGGAACCGGGAGGCATTTTCACACTATCACGTTAGTTTGAGGGTGAGGACAAGTTTGTATAGAAGGGCTGAACAAAGAAGGATCTTCTGAGATGAGTCGATAGGTTAGAGGATGCTCAGCGTTAGACGGCCTGGAAGTCTTTCAGTGCTTTAAAAGTAGCGTGGGCAGCCAGGGATTCCCATCACCGACTCTCCAGGTAAGCCGAGATGCAGGCTGATGACCAACCAAATGACCGTCTGCCAGACCGGCCCACGATAATATAGGCTTCCTAGGCAGAGAGGCTTACCCCAAACGGGTCCTGTTCCCCGTCGTCTCAGCGAGAAGAGCATCAATCAGGCCACGGGGCTAAGAGAGCCATGGACTTGGAACCCAAGAGTTTCAACCTCGTTTGCATCAAGTCTATCACTGATCAGGCTTTTCCACTTGCTGCCAGACGGACGAAAATTCGGCCTCTATTGTACTACCCAGAAAGTATCGCCATAAGAGCATCTCGGAGTCGCCCAGTAGTTGGCTTCTCTCCAATCTCGCCTTTCCCTCCATTTTTGCTCTGTGCGAGTGTGTTTGTCCGCTTAGGCCCTTGTTGCTGGTATTCGTTTCTGTGATCTTTCTCAACACGAACCAAATCAGAAACGGCCATCGCTGGCATTGCCTACCTCCAAAAAGACATCGCAGATAAGGTGATGCATAGCTGCATTGTTTTTGCCACTTGCCACTCCCATCGACCGTGGAAGCTCCGTTCTTGAAGTTTAAGTGGTCGCGAGGCACCAGATTGTCTTCTTCAGGGAAGAAGACCCTGGACTTATTGGGCGCCTTTCTACATTACAAATCCCAATCTGTTCAAAGCTTCCTTCATAATAATCCATGGTTGAAACATGGATATGCACCTGCATTAATCGAGTCTGCGTGTTTCGCTCAAACTCCAATACCACTAGATTGGCTGAACATATCGGTCATTTTTCATTCGTGAGAAACGCATCGGCTTCGACCACAAACCTGGAGTTCGGGATAATCACCGGAATATTCGGGGGGGGGGCATTGGATGATACCCCTGTATAATCCACACAGGTCACAATATCGTACTGGTGGTCGGTTGAGGTGGTTGATCCCTGCTATGCAACGATGGACTGCCTCATCCTGGTTCCCACCTTCAAGGAGGACTATACCTCCTAGCCATGGATGACCTCTGAGCACGTATCCCTACAGGACCAGTGATGGATGCTCCTGAGGAAATACCGGAACAGCATGAGAATATGTGCACGAATAGGTCAGAGGGTAGTCCGGTTCCATTGATAGTGAATGTTGGTGCGGCGATGAAAATGGAACTGGGCAAGAATGACATCTTCTACGGCAAGGTCAAGCAGGATCAAGAGAGCAATTGCTCCCTGAATTTTTCAAACCACGCCAATTACCTTTGTGGTCTGACTCTGGCAGATGGCACCTGGATAGGTAGCGGCTCCAAAGTCTTCCCCAGCCGAATAGGTCGAGCTTCTCTAGGAACATGGAAATTTCCTTGTCATTCGGGGCGTCCGAACATGCTCCAGGTAAAACGTAAACTTGGCGAATAATGTGCTCTGCTTCATAAGAAGCTGACCTCAGAATATGGTGGGGAAGACATTGGACAGTATCCGAGTAAGGAAAGGGAGTGGAATCGAAATTTCTTTGAGGCGCCTGGAAAAATGGATTTTAGCGGAGCGGGGGCTCATTCTCAAGGGCTTTTACCAATCCCCGATAGTTAGTACCTGGTTCACGTTCACTAACAGAACTCGTTTTGGGTCTGACGAAGGACCCAGGAGGTTTCGATCCTACCATGGAAGTTGACCGGAAAGTAATGACGTTGATCCAATGAATGAATGGAATGAGGGAGGGTTGCTGATTAAGTTCTCCATGCAGGCGCCTTGCCTTATCTGGTATTCGGCGACCAGGTTATGGTTGGCTCTCTTCTTCCCCCCCCCCTCACATAGGCACCGAAATAAATTAGAAAATGTATTAATACTATTCGATCCGGATTTACTGGTATCTAGAGAGACAATGCAACTCTCAACTCATGGGAGACCCCTTTAGTGACTTTTTGTTTGACAAGATTCAAGGTCTATTACCGGAAATACGAAGAGACGTTGCCGGGAAAGATTGTCCCAACTGGGCGTATGTTTCATGATGGATATAGAGCCCTGCTCTATTGGCACATGGAATTCTCACATCTTTGATTCTGCAGGCGCGCATAAATGATCGCCATCCGGCGTGAACTTCGGCACATTTGCTCTTGCTCTCGCTCTCAGTGGTGTGGAACATAATCTCGCATGTGGATCCAGAATTGTGTTCAGCAGGGTGGGTAAGGGGCTGCCTTTCCAGAACCAAGTACAAGGATCAATAACTGGAGAAGTGTCTCTTCCCATCACCTAGAATATACAAGCGTGCAACGGCATGGGCGGATTTCCCAACGGCATATCCACATTCCTGATCGATCTTTGTGCGTTCAAGATTGGCAATCATCTGTCATAGGAGCGTCAACGGCAAATTTTGATTTTGCGCCGCACTTGAAAGGCATCCCTGTTAGTTAGCAATACAATTAAAGAGATACTGTAAGCTTTGGACGGTCACCCAGGAGTAATCAAGGCACATCACAGTCAAACATGGTCCTTTCCCTCTCACGCTACTACGTCAGAAACTTCAGGTTTCGGGTCCAATCCGACCCAAAGCTTGAACATTCTTCATGAGCTTCTATTTTCCCCGAAATACCGGATGCTTCGGCGACATTTATTTGGCTCCAGAAAATTTGGTAGCGTCCTCGCCTTTTGTTACAGTTCGGGGCTCGTCAAGTCGGCAAGACTTAGGGGGCATGGATTTCCGTCTTGTCGACCAGCTTTGAACCAGACGAAAACCAATTCAGATTACATGGACTAGAAATTCTCTTCGGGCTCGCGTAGATCCCGTATCCTGACTTGACACTTGCCTGAGTGACTGATGAGGAAGCTCTGGGCATAGAGCAGAGCTTAGCCACCCTGATTCCAGTCCCCTGGTTGTGTTGTTTTGGTCCCAGGGAAGCCATTCCTGAAGACGACAGAAGCGGCTCGAGACAGTCAAGCTTCTGATAAACTGAAGGTTTATTGGCCTTCCACCGGTCCTTGTCCAAAGCCCCTCTTTCCGCGTGATGAGAGCTCATACACCTCGTGGTAGCGATATCGGATTCTCAATTGATCGTTTCTGGATGGTCACCTATGTCCGTGTGAGCTCTGAAGGGAATATCAGTCCACTTCAGTGACGTAGAAATCAGCTTGTGTGGGAAATAGTCGAGGAAATGGAGGGCTGACAATCCAAGACTGAGTCCTCTGCAATGTGCGTCTCGATGGCTTTTCTTCCTTGCTGGTCTGGCAGAGCATGATCCTTTGCGCAATAAATAACAGTACTAGCAGGATCAGTGCTGCTGATTCTGGTGTTTTTGGGGGGGCAGGCCTCCTCAAGGGAGCCTGATAAATCAGTATGGACAGCGATCAGATGTCATCCTGTGATCCGCATTGTGAATGAACAGTGGCTCCCTGAGTGGGAAAGACCCCAGTGCTGGACTCGCCGTTCCTAGCAAAAACACCAAAGACGAGGGAGGAACGTTGCGCCGGGGGTTTTGGGCCAAGTGGATGAGAACACGTGATATGTACCTTGCAGCCTACCATCAAGCTGCAACGGAAAGATGCAAGGCACTAACTGAACAAGACAAGAAACAGAGACTCACAATGGCACAGCGATTGCACTCCAGATTCCACTCGTTTCAAAAATAGACAGGTTCCTATGAAGGACGTGTAGGGGAGAGCAATCATTGGTCAGGCTCGGCCATTCGCCTTGACATTGGATCAATTCGGGCTACATCGCAAAGAAGCAGCATTGGTTGATGCTTGAATTCTATGAATCAGAACAGTAATGACTGCCAAAAGTACATGGGGTGTTGCAGGTAGGACGGGGGAGAAAGATGTTTGAATTGTTCTGTGACCATGCACAAATACAAATCATTTTCAAGGGCCTCAAAACCTCCTCACTGGTCATTTGTCGCTTGCCATCAATATACTCTCTTGATCCCACACGCATCTTGCATCTCTCCTTCGTGTATGGTCCACCCGACAAGAATGAAAGGTCGTGTCCAAACGCCGGTGTGTAGCACAGAATCAGAATTCCCGATCGTTCAAATGAATACATCGTGACTCGCTTTGACGACACGTTGCGTGTAGTGCCCGAAGGTCTTCGTATTTAAGATTCACCAAAGGTGTTCTCGCCAGAGTATCTACACCATTTGTCAGCAGATGCACCATAGCAACATGGAGAGGCGGGGCGAGGAAACATACGTGATATACAGGAATCCGTCTTCATCCTTGTGCTCTTCGTAGATGCTGCTCATGAGGGCGGCCGTGGGAGGGAGAACTTCGTCAACGAAGATGAAGATGGCCTTCTCGGGGCTGAGCTTGATACGTTTGCGAATGACATAGACAAATTGGCCGACGGTTAGATCTGCGGGGACGAGGTACTTCTTCTTGTCGATAGTAGCAATGTCCGATTTTTCGACCTTCTCGCAGATAACCTGTAAAGACAAAGTGAGTCAGAACGACATTTTCACCATGCAAACGGAGATATGAGGTGAAGGGAGAACATACCGGAATACGGTCCGCGTACTTCTGACGAATGCGCTCGGCTTCTGCCTTGCGCTTTTCAAAGGGGTGCTCGTCCTTGAACTTCGAACGCATGATGGTGGTGATGGAGATAAAACGGTCGTAGGGGGAGTCGAGGCGAATTTAGAGGTGATGCAGTCGTTTGAAGAATGGTTTGAAGTTGGTGTTGGGAAGATGAATGGAAATAGCTAGTCGGTGAGAGGAGAGGAGGCGGCGGGCGGTAGGCAGTACAATAGGCAAGAGGCGCAATACGCACTCCTTGCCCGTAGGGTTGAGTCCTAACAAAGTGCAGTTGCAAGCCAGTGCCCCGCTGAAAGTACTGGGGCTTGGCACTTGCCGCGGTCACGAGACTGGGTACAGTGGCTCAACCTGATTACTTTTGGGCAGGTGGGCGGTTATCACCAGGGTTGCAAAACGGGCCACGAGGTTCGGCCCCAGGAGTGAGTCACGCTACAGGCGATTTAAGAACGGCAGCACGGGATATCAGTCACAAGAGATAGCTTCGAGCCTGGTGCCATCTCTTTGGTGCGGGCATTGGGGGCGTTGGGCTTTTTTGTTGACTCAGAATCTAGATCTTGGTCACTAGGCGTCGAGCTATGGACCAATCCGAGATCGTGGCTGTCTTCGTTCACCGTTGTACTGTAGCGGCATGCATTGAACTCTTTTGAACTCAAACAACCTTTCCCAACTATTTCTCTCCCGGTCGATCTACCCGTGGTAGACTCCCGATGGTCGCTAGCGTGTGGTGTGAGGAAACCCAGCGTCACGTGCTTGTGGAGAACAGCTCTGCTCTCCCTCCGCGCTGTTTTGCTGTGCTTTGCTAAGTGCAGTCAGCAAACTTCATGCCCACAGTCCATATAACTACTAGGAGTAGTTAGTCACAGGCAAGTCCGAAATTGTAACCTCTCCCTATGGGCCAGACTACTTCTCCTATTCATCTGACCGCGTTACACCTGTATTAATACTTCGAAATCGTCCCAGGCGTCCAATTTCTTTTCCGTCAATCGTCAATCATGTCTTTCCCTAGATTCGCATCGAGCTCACTCCGAGCTATACATGCCTCGCAACCGAGACCTCGCCCTACATGGAGCAGCTGTTCCCCTCCTCTACAGTCATACCTTTCTTTCTGGCCGGGGAGAAGGTCTCGACCAAAGATGAAGGTCCCGCTCCATCTCCGAAGTAATCGAAGAATTTGGCCGATTCTGGTCTTTAGCACGGGCTTTACGGGCATCATCATTTGGGACATGTACTATCACACTCCCTACCCTCCTTCTGAAAATGACTCACCACCGACGCAATTGGTGTCTCTGGCCGAGGTGGATGAAGTGACCAAGAGCAAGTCGAAGATTACACGCAAATCGCCGATGCGTCTACGGATGGAAGCGTTGATTCGAGAACACCAAAACCGCATAGTCTTTGCGCTGGAGGACGTTGATGGCAAGAAGTTCAGACGAGATGAATGGAGCCGACCAAACGGCGGAGGAGGCATCTCTTGTGTCCTCCAGGACGGCAATGTCTTTGAGAAGGCCGGAGTCAACATCAGCATTGTCTACGGCGAGTTACCTCGTTCAGCCATTGAGAAGATGCGAGCCGACCACAGATCTTTTGTCGATTCAGGGGTCGAGAAGCTGAATTTCTTTGCGGCAGGCATTTCTCTGGTGTTGCACCCTCGTAATCCGATGGCTCCTACCGTGCATCTGAATTACAGATACTTTGAAACATCAGACCCCCGGGACCCCGTCAATGCAACTGGGACATCACAACAAAATTGGTGGTTTGGCGGAGGGACCGACCTGACTCCTTGTTACCTATTTGAAGAAGACGCAAAATATTTCCACAAGACTCTCAAGGCCGCCTGTGACAAACACGACAAAGAATACTATCCCCAATTCAAAAAATGGTGCGACACATATTTCAGGATCCCTCACAGAAAAGAATGCCGAGGTATTGGTGGCATCTTCTTCGACGATTTGGACGCTTCCAAGCAGCCAAACTCGAGAAACCCTCAAGAAGACATTTTCCAGTTCGTGGTCACCGGCCTGGACGCGTTCTTACCTTCGTATCTCCCAATCATTAAGAAGAGAAAAGACATGCCATATTCACCTCAGCATAAAGAATGGCAGCAGCTTCGACGAGGGCGGTATGTCGAATTCAATCTCCTCAACGACCGGGGAACCAGTTTCGGTCTTCAAACCCCAAGTGCTCGAATCGAAAGCATCTTGATGAGTTTACCATTGACGGCTCGATGGGAATATATGAACCCGATTTGCGGCACTGGCGTTGCCGAAGTTAAAGATGACCCAGATCACGAGAAAGAACTGGAGATGATGGAAGTACTCAGGCATCCCAAAGAATGGGCATGATCTCACCTTTTAACACATTAACCTCGACAAAAACCAGATCTGTACAGGAAAAAATAAAAAAATAAAAAAGTGGAAGTTGAAAAATAAAACAATGGGGACCCATGAATAGCATCAGGCCGGGATGAAACGTCTACCGCTGGCAAGAATCCGAATTTGCTGCCAAACTGTCCCCGAAGAGAGCAATTTGACAGCTACTGGCATGGAACGTTATCACTAGTCATCCGCAGCATCTGGACAGATCTTCGGGAGGTCAGAAACCACGTACCTGGTAACATCGAGACCTGAGACTTCTACGGCATTCGATCTTTTTATGAACGGTCTGATCGTGTCGAAATGTACGGTATATATTGTCACCCATATGACTCCTACTGTCCTATTCGAGTTCGGAGCAATCCGAAAAGGATTTCAATCATAATCTTCACTCTGTACAAATGCAGAGCATGATCAGGTTTCGAGTTTGTCAACTTGGGTAGTCCGCAATCGAAAAGTAATCTTTGCTTGTGAGATATTATATATAAATGTAATGTTCGATTTGAGATCGTGCATCCAACACAGTCAATCCGCAAACGAGTTATTTGGTCCAACAGCAGTTGATCCGAGCCTATTCGAATTGCATGAAGCTTTTGACCGACGTTGACGGCAAAACATCGCATAGCCTAGAGGGACTCCCTCTTGGCATCGATAGCCAAAAGTGTGAGTTGGTTCCTAGATCTCTGAGTGGGAACTCAGAGCGCCTCGGGCCGCTCAGCTCGCAATAGAAGCCCGACTGGGGAGGATTGCTCACGCTGACCTTGGGGTTTTCACCACCTGCTTGACCTTCAAATATCCCCGTTGGATCATAACGAGGTGTCTCCAACCTTCAACAGCCTGACCTGTCCTAGAGGCGGTCAGCCCAACGACAGATTCCGGGCTAAGAAGTCAGGCGTTCTGTGCTGTCTCAGCCCACTTCAATTGCTACGGCTTGCAGCATTGGCCCAACATTGTTGTCCAT
Source organism: Rhinocladiella mackenziei CBS 650.93 (assembly GCF_000835555.1). NCBI lineage: Eukaryota > Fungi > Ascomycota > Eurotiomycetes > Chaetothyriales > Herpotrichiellaceae > Rhinocladiella > Rhinocladiella mackenziei. Next base: position 2,770,276 of record NW_013550602.1, read on the forward strand.
CTCTGCGCTAACAACTCATTCCGCGACAAGAAGCTCGTTGGTCATCTGTTGCCGTTATAGGGCTTGTGGCAGTCTTCCCCTTTTGGGGCTTCCAAACTTATCACCCTGCGCCATCTCGGAAATAGCTTTCGTTCTTGCCTGCGGCTGTTGGCCGCCCAGGACAGGGACACCTCACATGGTCGCCTATCTTTACGGAGTGATCCGGATTTCCCTCAAACATTCAACTCTCACAGTTCCTGGATCTCATCCAGAAAAGCTCGGTTTATTTGGAGGTTCTCGTCCTCTAAATTTCAAATTTTCCCTGTGGATTGATCGGCCTGCTTCGTTTTGATACCTGGTTTGTTGGCAAAAATAAGGCTGCTCGCCTCAGCATCCCAGTGCTTGGTGGCTTGCATGAGTCCTTGTTCCGATTCGTCTCTCCGTACACACGTAGCTCGTTTATATTTTGGTAAGTCTTACAGTGCCCGAAGATGGAAATAGAAGTGGGGCCCAAGCATCATGTGTTGCATGTCAGCATACAGTTATACGGCGATATAAAAACCAATCATGAATTCCCAGGCGTTGTACAAGTCGATGATGTTCCCGACATCTCTTTTATTTGGCTTCAATTTGTCCCTCCGTCGGTTCGAAAATGAAGCACGGCCTAATCTCAGCCCTTTTGGGCTCTGCATTTGTTGGTTTTGCTCTGGCAGATCTTGGGAAATGGATGGGAGTCAGTTGATGGTTCGCTATGCGTGAACAATGCCGCTAACAAGATTGTTAGGGAGGTGATTGCCCCTGGGGGGGTAAAACAGCCAGTGGATCTCATCCTCAAAGAGACATCCCAGATACTGGTATGTGCAACATCGCATACGCCTCGACAGGTCTGACACACTTTTCAGGTGTGACAAGATATTATGATTTCACTGTTGCTCGCGCGACAATGGCTCCTGATGGAGTCTCGGTACCCATGATCGTGGTTAACGGACAATTTCCCGGGCCAATGATCGAAGCAAACTGGGGTGATTGGTGAGTGATACGACAGTGAGAATCAGTGCAACCTTCTGAAGAACCCCGCCCTTCCCAGGATTGAAGTCAACGTTCACAACGAAATCTATGGCCCCGAAGACATGACGATGATTCACTGGCACGGCTTAAACCAGCCTGGCACACCATACTACGACGGCGTTGCCACCGTGGATCAATGCCCAATTGTTCCTGGGTCCAGCTTGACCTACCGATTCCGTGCAGATGAGTACGGTACTTCGTGGTATCACAGCCATTATTCTGCTCAATACTCCTCGGGAGTTATGGGACCGATTGTGATTCACGGTCCAAATGACGTCGAGTACGATATTGATCTCGGCCCAATTGTAGTTACGGATTGGTTTCACGATACATACGACCACATCGTTGATCTCGTGTTGGCTCCCACCGACACTAATCTTCCCTATCGACCTTTTTCTGATTCCAACCTCGTCGGTGGTGTTGGCCAGTATCCCTGCTCCAATATCACTGACGGTACCCCTTGTACCACTGTCCCATATGCAAAGTGGGAGTTTCAGCCGGGCAAGAAGCATCTTCTCCGTTTCATCAACACGGGCGCCACGGCTTTCGAAACCATCTCTATCGACGGGCATACCATGACAGTCATTGCCAACGACTTTGTCCCTGTCCAGCCGTATGATACCGAATTTGTGACTCTCGGCGTCTCGCAACGCGTCGATGTCGTGGTCACTGCCAATGCTGCACCGGGCAACTACTGGCTCCGCGCCTGGAACAGCCCTCAATGCGGCGACAGCAACGCTCCTGACGGTCGCGGTATTATCTACTATTCCGGTGGTGATCCCGCTGCCGCTCCGACCAGCTCCGGCAACCCAGCGCCGGAAAACCGATTCTGCCAGAACGACAACCTCGCCACTACCGTGCCTCAGTATGCGATTCCAGTTGCCAATCCCGACACCACCATCACGCTGACTGTTACCGGTGCCCCCGACGCCACGGGCGTGTTCCACTGGCTATTCAACGGTGTCACCTACGTCGGTAATCTCGAGATGCCCTTGCTGCTCGCAGCCGTCCAAGCCCAAACCGCCTTCCCACCAGAAAACAACGTCTACAACACCGGCACCAACGGCACCGTGCGCGTCGTCATCATCAACAACCTCCCTGCTCCCCACCCCATGCACTTGCACGGGCACGACTTCCAAGTCCTCGCCGAGGGCTCCGGCACCTGGGACGGTTCGATCGTGAACCCGTCGAACCCCCAGCGCCGCGACGTCCACATGCTCTGGGCCGGCGTCGGCGGCGCTAACGCCGCCCCTCCCAACTACATCGTCATCCAATTCGAGCAGGACAACCCGGGCATCTGGCCCCTCCACTGTCATATGGCCTGGCACTTGAGCGCGGGCATGTCAATCATGATTTTGGAGAGGCCCGAGGAGTTAGCTCAAATCAAAGTCCCTGATGCCGTCTCTGCGACCTGCGACATCTTCAAGCAGTGGCAATCGGCACATCCGACGACGGAGCTTGATGGGCTCAAGAAGCGCAATATGGCGGAGCGCATGGTCGAATTCATGAAGGGCGGTAAGGGCGGGCATGTCAGCCATGTCGATAAGCATCGCAAACGTGGCGTGAGAGGTTGGGATCATCATCATATTGACTATGAGCCGTGGACGGGCGAGAAGGGCACCGGCACGGTCGAGCGCAACATGATTCCCGAGAGTCTGAGGAAGAGAGACGAAGTGTAAGTCTAAACTTAATCTGCGAGTCTTGTGATCATTAGCGATGAGGGCCCATAGGGGGATATCTGAGTAGACGAGCGACTTGTCTACGCACAAAAGACGATATCAGAAAATAAAAAAGAGGGGGGGGCCGGCATGCAGCATGTCAGGAGATTGCACTGGTGTTATAAATTGTATTGTGATATGATGTAATTCGGATTAGAATTTAAATGGAGATTAATAATACTAGCGTAGTTGCCAAATAAGATAGACGAGGCTGGATACATTGACTCTATGGCATCTACTTCCGCACAAATGGAATTACGGGACTGCTGTTCCCTGGACCCAAGTCTGTGTCCCATTCTACCTCTCGCTAACACCTCCCATGCCTCCTCCTCCTCTTTGCCCATGTCCGTGACCCTCGCCTCTCGCATCGAAATACCGACTCCTCAGCGCCTGGCTAATCCCACTGACTCTCCCGGCCACACCTCCGCCAGGCATCGTCATGGTAGTGTTTCCCATACCACTCAGTAAGGCTTCTTCCAGGGCACTCTGCGTTACGCTCGCATCGTCGAGGTCCGAAAATGATGAGCCCATGCTAGGAGATGTATCGGAGCCCGGACCGGGATGTCGACGTGGGGAAGATGGCAGGAGGGTGCGGTGGGAAGGGGATAATGGGTTCGATGTGGAGAAGCGTGCAGCTGTGGACGGTGCTTGATTTGTACTGTTGGGTCTTGTAGCATTGGATGGATGAGAGGAGTGCGTGGGAGAGGAATGAGGGGATGTTGAGGCGAGATCCCGAGTTCTTTGAGTCTGTACGGGAGTAGGTGGTTCAACCGTCGGTGATGATATGCGTTCAGATGTTGCACGGCGGTGAATGTTGGGCCTTGGATTTTGAGCCTGTGCCCCTTGCTGGCAGTTGAAGGCGCCTCGTAAGGTTGCACCGGGGTCTTGTTGGGACGAAGAGGATGGTCGGCCCTTGGTTTCGGGAAGGGTGGGACTGTGTGCTGCAAAAGGGAGGAAGGAGGGCGAGTCATCATCGTCGTCATCTTCGTCCGAGGCTTGTTTTGGAGGCTGATTGGGATCGGTCGGATTCGTGGTGGTCCCTCGTTGAGCATGGTGATCTTTGCGGTAGGAAAGGGCTCGACGGTGGATGGAGGAGGGGTTTGGGCGACGAGCCGTGATGCGAGACTGAGTCATGTCATCTTCAGAATCGGAGGATTGAGGATGGGCGTTTCTTGCTTGACCCGGTGATCTTGCCAGCTGATGTTGGATGCTTCCGCGCCTAGACCGCGTGGTGTACACCGGCGTGTCTGCGTCTTTCGAGGACTGTCGGGAAAGCGGTCTCGAAGAACCGGAAGCCGCTCTAGTTTGAGAGGTGATGGCACCTCCAGCGCCTGAAGAGCTTCGGAATGGAAGGGAAGTTCTGCTCTTAGCCGGTGTGCCAGGGGTACTGTCTCCTCCTCCTGCTCCTCCTCCCGCAGTAACAGGACTGCCCAGTGCTTGGGTGGACAAGCGGGAGGGAACACGTGACCCACCACTTCCGGCTCGTTTCATGGCCTGGCCTCCCACCATGCTGGCTGATACTGATCCAGGGGCAGGAGATGGAGTAGCAGACTGCCTATTTCCGACCCGACGCATCTGGGCTCGAACTTGGGAAAGTTGTCTCTCGTAGAGCCAGGCGGCCTGTTGGAGGAGGAATGACTGGGTGACTTCGAATCTCTCCGACAAAGAGCGCCAGTCGATTTCATTTCCTTTGCCTTGTCGAGACATAATATCCCATAGAGCACGCTCCTTGGCGGCTGACCAAGCCACCGGGGGCGGATCAACGAAGTTGCCGCGGTTGAAGGGTAAGCGGATAAAGACTGTGAAATGGTTCTCGATGTCGACCATGGTTGTTGGATGGTCGGGAGGAGGAAAGCGTAGATATACCAACACAGAGAGATGTTCGTGTCACTCAGGAAACCTGATCACTCCGATCATGATAATGGTGCTGATCACAGACAGCCAAAGAGATGGGGATATGAAGATGAAGATGGAAGATGGAGGATGGAGATGAGGCTGAAGTTGGAAGGTTTGAAATGTGGCTGGTGCACTTTGTCTGGGCAGGACATACCTTGTTGGGAGCATGTGGCGCAGGAAAAAGTTAACGCCACAGTCTTGGCATTACATCCCTTTTTCTCCTTTTCTCTATTCCCTCCGCTGCACCATACCTAACCTTCTCCTGTCCCTTTAGTGATCCATTAACATTCTTGCCTCTACGTCATCCTGCAGATTTAGGCTTGTCCTCTTATTCTCTCTGTAACTGTCACTGACACCCCCGTATCTGTCCCCCAGCCTGCGTACAGTGATGACTGTGAGGACTGCTTCGTGTCCTTCTCCAGACTCTGGTATGCCCCTACTCATATATCATGCTCAAGGAGCGATCCTGACGAGTCTCCCGTATGACTCAGGTTCGTAATGCTTTGAGATATACAGCCTCTTCCCCTATGGTATGGCCAGTTCAACCGGCCGCAATACCATGGTTGTCTTGAAAGCATAACGAGATATCTGCGAAGGCAGGCTGGGCAGCAATGCAATATGAACTTTCCCTAGAGGCATGCTATCCCAGAACGATCGTCAATGTCGTTTTTGGTCGTTGAATGACACAAAATGTCGATGCCACATCTCCAGTTTGTTTGATATAGAACGTCTGTCGCTATGACGACCACAATTCATGCTCGGCACATTCCACAATGTTGTCGATGCCCTTCCAGCGCCTATTATTCAGCTCTCGGCGTCTGTATCAAACAGTTCAAACAATCTGAGGAGCCGCAATGTTTCTCTTGCGCGTTCACGAATTCATCCGTTTGAAGTCCAGTCTTCCCTTCACATCAGCACACCAACTCGTCTATCTAGCCTTGTTAGTCTGTATCAGAAGTGCCCAACCCCAAAGTCGTGCTCACGTCAAACAAAGGTGCTAATCTTTGGAACCCTCACGAAGTCACCGTATCAGCAGATAAAGGGCCTCGTACCGCCTAAATTCCCAAAGATGGCTCACCAAGCCATCGAGTTCGACCAGATCCCGGAGCAAGACTCAAAGAATGATAGAGATCATACAATCTTTTCGGTTCAGTCTTTCCACAAAGCAATCTGACACCTCTTCCCACAGACTCGATCGCAGTCTTGTTGAAGCGGAGCCCGAGTCCTCTTCGCCGGCGCGTGTTCAAATCCAAATCAACCAACAGACCGCACACTGGTTGAAAGAGGATTCGAGCCCTCATTTTCGGTGTCGCGTATTCAAACTCCAAATAAATCAACAGACATCCACAACCGCCTTGAATGGATCAGCAATCCTCCTGATGGCTCGAATACCACACAAGCTCTCGAGTTCATCGCAAAAACAACACAAAGCCGATGTCAAAGGCCAAAATGTGCTTCAAATACAAGTGCGACTCCTGTAAGCAGGGGGAAAAAAATATACGAATATCGCGAGGCATACGAGAATTCCGACCGCCTCCAATGCTCCATTACCACTGAAATCCCTGACGCAGCACAGAGAATCGATGTGAGACTTGTGTCGTGATCAAGGGCGTTACAAGCAAGTTGAGGGATCGTTTTCCATGAGCCATACCTTCTCACCGATGGTATGGCAGGAGCACCAAAGACGGAAGAATGGAAGAAGGCTGAGGAGGAAAAAGAGGGGTGGGGGAGAGGCGGGGGGAGGGGAAGGAGAAGAAGGATTATTTTGGTGACGGGCTCACCTAATCAGAAGGAAATCGTGTCCGGACTGAAGCAGAGGCAGTCGTCGTGTGACGATGGGGCCTCATGAGGGTAGAACAGATCAAAGAGGAGGCCACGAAGGAGAAATAAAGGAGGCGGTAGCCCAACCCTCATGAGCCCCCATCACGCTCAACGGTCGCCTACGTCTCAACAAGTAGAGACCAACATGATGAATACCGTTTCCGAACCACATTCAACGTTCATTCTTCCATCGATTACAGCGGTAATCATCGTGATGATAACAAGACACAAGACATCATTGCCCTATGGAGACTCCTCTGCGAAAGAGCTGTGGTTCAGAAGAGATGAGTACCAGCAGGCTGCTACCGCTCCAAAAGAAGGTCGTCACACACCTAGCACTTTCTACATTACGCTGCCTCCCACACTCTCCTCCTTTTCAACACGTTCTTTCGCCAATATGGCTCTCAAGCGCTTCAGAACAGCAACGTCCTGAGGCAAGGTTCCAAAGCGGAAGCCAGTGTCAAGGAGAAAGCCATCTAGGGTGTATTTTCCTGCCTGGAGATCAGAGCCATCATGGAAGGTGGCAATCAAAATATCAACCTCATCGTCTCCCGAGCTACAAATTCCTCAGAACGTCTCTGTCAAGGGCGTCGACTGTCAACCGAATACGACGAGAAATGTTCGTGTCTGGCCGTTGGACCTGTTGTAGGACGCCAGATCAATATATTTACGCCCATCTGTGCCCGCAACCCATCCCTGCACCGGAGGAAATATGCGGGGAAGGAAGCGACGTGTCTGGGTCGGAAACAGGCGCAGCTGAGTACCAACGAAAGCGCCTCGAAGAAATCAACAGCGCCAAAAAGGACGAATACATCCGTTCAACGAAGTGTGTTTGAGGTATAGGGAGAGAAGGGGATCCAAGGACCCCAAATTCGCTGGTCCTCCCCGCCTGAAAACGTGAAGTACGTTCACACCACGATCGTGGTCCACGTCGAGAGCACAGACTAAATGGAGAGATCATCTGTTGACTTGGAGGTGCCAGAACTGCTACGCACAGATCGCTGGAACCGGAAAAAAAAATTCACCGAAAGGTGTGTCAATAATTTCTTGGAGGCCGACGTCATACCCCAGCCTATGTCCTTAGGTACCCAACGATTCGACGGAAGCAATTCATTTACTCTCCCACTTCGTCGTGCTTTATTTTTATACATAGTAAAGTCCAGCACCCTCCTGAAGAGTCTGTTCTATATTCCAAACGCCCTGTCAGGGAACAAGGAATCAGAACATCACCCCCCAGTTTAGAAACCATAACTACATTCCAGCAACAGTATAGTATTAGGTGCGCCCGGTGCTCCCCGCCTTTCCAATCGGAGCAGCAACAGTCACAAGGGCAATAGCAAGCATGCCCTTCAAAAATCTCTTGTCCGAAGTGAAATCCCAACTCAAGGACCTCCAACAAGAAGGCCAAAAATTTCTTGCTAGTCACCAGCAATCCCAGCATTCAGCCCCTCAATATCCTCCGCCACCTCAGGGCCAATATCAAGCTCAGCAAGCTGGAGCAGTCCCACCACCAATCCCCCAGACTACACACCCGAATCACAATCATCCTGGCACCAGTAAGATCTACTGGCAACCGCGGTTCGATCCGTCTACGCCCATCAGTGCAGAGTGGGAGCATAAGCTAGGGAATAATAATGGCTGGGGCAATAATGAAATGCAGCATTATACGAACGAGGGTGTGAATTCATTTTAGTAGGTATCTTCGTTATCTTACCTATGCCTCTGTGTTTTCGAACGCCATATTTCCACTTTGCCAAAGTACGGTGTTACCCCTTCTTTGGTCTGCAGTCAGTGGTGCTTCGTATATACCTGACCTTTTTGACTGGTATCGGGTTGGTACTGTAAAAGCAAGAACCCGAAGAAATCACTCTTTCCAACAGCTTCCCCTACATTCCGAGTCCTTTCTCTAATCACACTCCCAAATTTAGTACGCCAAACCACCTTCTCGTCCTCCGCGCGATTTCTCAACCCAACAACCCGGACCCGACCAAGAAATTCACCTCCGCCCGCCTGGTGTCGCGCCAACGCCTCTCCCGGCCCCACGGCAGTCTGGTAGCAACACTGACCCTGCCCTGCGCATCGGGAATTTGGCCAGCATTCTGGCTTCTGCCCTTCGAACCCTTCACATGGCCGACAGACGGGGAAATCGACATTGCCGAAACCTGGAATGGGGATGGAATCAACCATTCATGCCTGCACTGGGGCTTTTACACGCCGCAGGATAAAGATAAACATCGAGTCGTGGGCACGCCGGTGCAGGGTATGCAGGCAGGGAGGCCGGTGAGGTTCGAGTTTGCGTGGATGCAAGACCCGATTTCAGGTCAAGGAAGGATGGTCTGGTGGATTGACGGGCGGCCGGTTATGAAGGCACCTATCCCAAGTGGGACAAGGCGGATGACGGATTTTGTTGTATTGTTGAATATCGCAATGGGCGGGAATGTGTGTCAGGGCCAGGTGCCGAGAGAGGGTGCGTATGATTTTGTGGTGCACGATATGAGGATGCTGGAGGATCCGGAAATAGGTGGATGGGCGAGGTTTGAGGGCGATTGGGCGCGGGCAAGAGAGGGCGATGTGATTTGAGTTTTTTTTGGAACTTAGTTATGAAGGGCTCGATGACATCAACTTGGACGAATAATGTGACGAACGAGTCTATGAATGAACACGCTGGGAAACATCGATGATAAAGGCTCAGGAAGACATCGATTAGGTTGAAATGAGAGCTCGAGGTCTGTTAATTGGTTCAAGCCGATGCATAGTGGTGCGTCTGGAGGAGATAGTAGCAGGGAAAGTGGCGGATGTGTAGATAAAGCAATTCGAAGTACGGTCATGCATGTTGTTCTTTTCATAATCCGTCTTTTCCCGGTTTCAATATCTTGATATTCAGATGGACATATCTGCAAAAATCCCAGGATTCTGGAGCGCATTGAGCCAGTAACACATTCTTCGCCCCCTTCCCCCCAACCTCTTTTGTTCCCATTCAAAACACCAGTGCCATTAGATTTGCCAGTACTGAAGTTTTCCACCAATTATCCACACACCTGTGGAGCGAAACTTGAGGTGGTTCAGAGGGAGATGGGAAACAGATCCCGAGGCGGTCTCTCATGTGTGTAGGTGGAACTGAGGCAGAGATGTTCCCTGCAAAACCGAGTAAGCAGAACAGCAAGTGACTTATAACCGAGATTGTCCGAACATTCAACGTCCAATATGTGATCACCTTCGAATAAAAAGGTCGAGAAGCAAAAAGTCGTTCAACCCTCGCGTACGGCTCAACCAAGGATATGTTTCTAGTGCAGGGCATTTTTGTTTCAGACCTCGGGACTTTGGGCCGCGAGAATGAGCGATCAAACGTTCGATCTCAAGCACAGACATTCCAGGCATAAAGATCGAGGGTAAGTCGCGGTTAGGAGTGAGAAGGGGCGACGCGAGTCGTGCAAGTCTGCTTGCAGTCTTGGCTTCTCCGCATCCTCAGCTTTGCTCAAATTCTCGCTGATCCCTCGTGGCATCGTGTTCGCTTCATGTCCCCTTGAACGTCCAATCAAAATGACGACATCACGGGCCTCCGAAAAGAAAATCCGTGGTGTTCTGAGGGTACCTCACCAGGTCATTCGGTCCACTATCGCTCTTGATTCTCCATTTACAAGTCGCGGACAGGCTTGATATCAATGGAAAGTCTTCTGATGCTGCACGCATTGACTCTCCAGAATCGATAGAGTTCAAGACCTACGTTACTGATGAAGATCCCTGCATCAAACCTCGCATCAAATCCAATGTGTCATCGGTCTCCAATAAAGGAGACCGAGTTGATCTTGATGTGCAGTATCATCGGCGGCCAAGTCAAATGTTCGACCGGGTGACTACGCGGAAAATTGGGTTCCTGGCAAGAAAAGGAAGTGCTGCTGACCATATTGGCGACGGTGACAGGTCGAAAGACACAAGTCAAGAGCACGGAGACATGGGCTCGATGTGTGATGAACAAGGTGGCGTTCTATCAGTTGAGTGAAAGATGCCGTTGGAGCTCGAGTATATGGAGTATGATAGCACGGTCTTTATCCAACGTATGCGCTCTCTCAAGTCTTCTGAAACGGATTCTGGCAGGTCACATGCAAACCGAGGATCTCCTTAGAGAGCTTGGTCCGCAATTCGGGCAATTCAAAATATGGTATCCTTCGTCAAGCACTGGATATGAACACTGGTATTCAAGCATACTTTCTCAATAGGCAATTTGGTCCAGTAAATGAGTGTTTCTTTGATTCCCAGAAACTCCCCAAAATCAAATGGACTGCTGGGATCGGAAAGATCAGACTGAGTTGCGAAGAATCCGAGGCGAGATTTGCCAATATTTTTTCCCAACTTTTACCGTTCGCGTGGAGAAGGGGAGGAGAATTGGTGATGATCATGGGTCTGATGGATCGAATTTGTTGATGGTGATAATGAGCTGTTGTTATTTACGGGCTGCCAAGCAGCTGCCAGCAACCAATTAAGAAACGGACAGAGGCTCTCAGGGGCATTCAGAAGCAGTATGAAACTCCCTCTCTGTGTTGGCGTAACTTTCCACTCTGCTGATGGCACCATCGGAGATACTTTGCACCTCATCCCCTCTTCAGCCGGCTGCTGAGCTTGCCCACCGCCCAACCGCCAGCGCGTCGAGCTCCTGGGCGAGTCCTCCGCTGCCGGCCTGCTCTCCTTTTTCCTTTCCCATTTTTCTTCTGACCCACTTCCCACCCCTGTTGCCTTGTTGCTCTGGCACCCGCGACACCCAAACGACGGCCTTTCATCCATTGTACTATCGTCATCTAACCCCAATCCAGCAGTCTGCCAGATTCTAGCGCTCACGGTGGCACTTCTTCCCTCCTCTGAATGGCTGGCTGCCCCAGTACCTACGCAAGAAGCCTGAAGGCTGCCGCAGCCTTAATTTGAACGTACTGAATAGCCTCTCGACTCCCGACTGGCTGGTTTCTGGCTGTTGTGGGATTTTCCCCTATGAGGCCCCTGTCTTTGTCCTCGCCGACTCGCACCTCTCCAGAGTGCAATCTCCCCAGCACAGCCCACGAGTCCATCCAGGGCCCTGCCTAAGCCCAGTGTGAGCTATGTCCACTTCCGGTGACTGGCTCGGTGACACCTTCTAGCCCGGCCTTCAATCTCCCAGGTCACCGAGAGCACTACAAGAACCTCGAGTTGCCCAACGCCATCGACTTTTTCTTTCTCATACTCAAGCTGCAACTTCAGTATCCCCACAAAGCTTTGACTTCGGTCGTCCACTCTTTCGAGTTCAGCTCCACCACTCTCGTTAAATAATAACTAGCCAACGACTTTCTTCGTTTTCGAAGCTCCCCTGTATATTTTCGATTCCGGTAATTCGAACCACCAACCCAAAAATCAAAATGCGTACCTCTGTCGCCATTGCCGCTGGCCTTGTTGCCGTTGCATCTGCAAAGACCAGCACCATCACCGACACCGTCGATGTCACCATCACTTCCTGCGAACCCACCATCACCGACTGCCCATACAAGCCTGCTCCTACCTCAGTTGATGACTACACTTGGGGCGACTGGACCAGCACCACCACCACCACCACTCCCGTTGAGCCTGTGAGCACCACCACCTACGACCCAACCTGGGGTGACTGGACCTCCACCACCACCACTACCACCACTCCTGTCGAAGCCGTCAGCACCTCGACCACCTGGGTCGGAACCTGGGGTGACTGGACCTCCACCACCACCCCGGTCTCCCCTGTGACCACCAGCAGCTCCGCTGCTTGCGGTAGCTATACCGCCACTGCTCCTCCTGCGTGGTTCTCTCTCCTCCCTAGCAGTGTTCTCAGCTCCATCGAGGCCAAGTGGACTGGAGCTCCTCCTGCCGACTGGTGCTACTACACCTACAGCACCAGCACGCTCGCCACTTCCACCCCTGTGGCTCCCGCCAGCTCCACCCCATACTGGCCAGCTGGCTCGTCTTCCCCGGTTGCCGCAGCTTCGGGCACTGGCACTGGTGTTTGGTCCTACACTCCGTAAGTTTGTAAGGTTCCCCAGCATAGTATGTGCGCTGACAAATCGATAGAAGCTCTCCTGTTTCCCCGGCCACCTTCACTGGTGCTGCCAACGCCAACGCCGGTTCTCTTGCTATTGCTGGTCTCGCTGCTGCCGCTGCTCTGGTCATCGCATAAACGATCTGATCTGGCGCGCGTTTTGTCAAATTTTGTCACGATTCACATGGCCTTTTTGCTGCAGCGAATACTGCTTTGATCCCAAGACAGGAGCATGTCTGGGGATGATGCATGGGAGAGGAAGAGGTGTAATTCAGAGGAGCGCATTTCCTGGATGGGAGAAGCAAATGTGATTGGAGATGGAAATTCTTTGCATATTATTTGGACGCATCAAGGAGATGCCGGCTAGACCACTGTAGCTAGCATTGCGTAATACCTGTTCTTACCGGATATGCAGTTCCTTTCTCTTCTCGTCATGCTGCGTCGTTCGTCTTCAGGAGAAGAAGGGGGCGGGTGAGTAAAATTAAGAAATTAATAAGATGTGCTGAAATTAGCCTTTGCCAAGGCGCTTGGTGCAGCGTCACTTAGGCCCTATTTGTTTACCCAATCCGGTTTCGACAAAACTGGATCTCATTTCGACCTCAGGCTTCTCCGAGGCTCCGTTCCTTCTGTCTGTTGGTGAAGCATGTCATCTGACCTCCCAGTGACATGACGCTCATATCGTCAATAAAAGACGGGAAATGCGGATACCATTTTATACTCTTCAAGGACCTTCCCCTCCAACAGTCCTTGGGCTTCAAGATGCGCAGGATGGAACACACGGTAATCCGGCAAGCCGTCCAACAACAATTACATCTTTGTTGGCGTCGGACTATTACCCCAGAATCACTGACTATAGAGCGCAATTCACCGATGTTCTCCTCCTTAACTAGAATGCTCAACGGAAATGACGTATCAGATCCTGTCCCGACCACACGGTACCTGGTGGCACGGAAATCGCTATTTAAGGAGTGCTTGAGATACAACGTGGACCATGAAATCGATGACTTTGCTGGCAGACCCGTAGAGACACAAATTCGCGGCCTCAAGAAGAAATTCCTTCCTCTCGCACTTTTGAAAGTCTTGCAAGACCAGAATGTGAAATCCTCCAGCTTCCCAGTAAAGCCTCACGGCCCTTCCTCGTGACCTTCAACGGGACGACTCGTTTCCCTTCCCCCAGAGTGCAGTTTGGCTTATGAAGTGATGGTTGTACCTTTTCCAGTTCAAGAACAGCATTGGCAGTTCGCGGTATCAAATATTCGACTATTCCTCCTATCGTCATGCTTGAGATTTTGCAACGCTCGCGGAATCCCCTGCGCCAAATACCCCATTTGGATAGCGGAAGTTCTTGACCCTCCCAATGCCCTCGGCCCAGATGCACAAGCTTTGGGGGCAGCCTCTTCCGTGCTGACACCGGCCCAGCTCGTCAGCTCTAACCGGTTATGGTAGTCACGCATAAGACTTGCTTCCGCGCACGAACACACTTCTACGACCACATCGCATCATTCGAAAGGGTTCAATTCAACCAGGAGCACCTCCTAACATAGTCGGTTGATGCTGTCTACTATGCGGCACTCTGCGAACATCCACCTTCACCAAACACCTACAAACATTTTCGACGGGGGAAATTGAGCGACTTTGAATCAGCAGAGTGTAAGAGGCTTCCTCCTGCATAGCCAGCGAACCGCTGTTAATAGCTTGCTTAGCCTGCTTCTCGCATCTTGCAAAAATGGCATCAATTACTGCGCCCGTCACATCCTCGGCCCCCCTCGAGTCCATCCATCGTCGCATCGTGATACGAAAGCTCACCGCATCCCGAATGTTGGTCTCCGACAACTCTCATCAAAGGGTTGGTCGGCAGCGTTCGTCGCAACTTTCTTCCCCCCTCTGACGATGGCCCAACCACCCCGATTACTACAGGAACCTTTACCATTCTCAACTCACGCCTTTCTCCATTTATAGGCCCAAGCAGATATTCGGTACCCTTGAGACATGCCTCAGCCTCTTAGGTCTGGCCGTACACCTGGCGGTGTCCAACATCGCCTCGGGCTGGGCTTTGGCCGGACTCTCTCCACTCGGGCTATTCCACAGCGCTACTAATATTGCATGTTCGTCCTAGTGTGTTTGGAATTCCGAAAAGCGGACGAACTCTGGACACGGTATCAGGATCACTTCGAGTTCATTAATCCCATATTGAATTCACCGATTCTCCTGCTCCAGTCTGCTGAACAATTTGGTCCGGCTTTGCTTGCATTGGCTGAAGTCCAGTATGACTTCGCCGGGGAGCGGTATCTTTAGCCACGTTCGATCGAAGTTACGGCATTCTCAATCCAACCTACAGCTTCCAATATCAGCTCCTCCTCCGCCGAGTACCCCGGATTGGAACAATATTCCCATCGAATATCGACCGATGGATAGAGCTGAGACGCGAGTGGTACAAGGCTACTACTTGAATCAACCTCTTCCCGGCCCTCCTCCTCGCCCACGAACCACTTCGCCAACGGCAGCGTTGGATCCGAGGATGAGATTAAATACTAGTACTCTCACAAATCCCACTCCCCGAACACATCGTCGACGATCCGCTCAAGAAATGTATACTCCTTGGCCCGGGCTCAATGAAAACGAGTCGAACAGTGGGAATAAGAGCGTGAGCGTAGCGATTGCGGCCGCGCTACCGCCCGACCACCTTAATCCTCCTCCACCATATTCCAGATATCCTCCCCCGCCGAATGCGCCTGAGACGCATTCCAGATCACAACCATATCAACCAGCACATGTGATAAATGAATACTGTCCCAGCGACTACGCCAACCACGCAAGGAATACTTCAGCCCGACCTGCTCAAGACGTACCATTCATTCGTCCACCCGACCCTCCCACACCTGTGTCCCCACTGAATCACTTGGACCTTCAGTATTTGGGAATGAGACAATCAAATGACAATGTCACCGTTGATGATCTTTTATCTCATCCGATGTTACAACGGCCTAACCGATGAATTTCGTCGAACACCTGCATCTGGGTGGTGCGTACCGAATCGACCCCTGGAGATGGACCCACCTGGAGTTTTTTGCACGGAAACCAGTCAAATCCAGGGTGTTCTCTTTGGGTGCCCTCTGGCCTCATGTGAGCAGAATGATATTGCTTGGATCACCTGAGTTCCAGATCTCACGTTTTACCCCGGGAGGAGAGCGAGTTCGGGCTCCCGCCACCGGACGTCGTTATCTGGAATATGACACGTCCTCAGTATTAATTCCTGCTCCTACGGGTCTCGCGCTACAAGTTCATTTTATATCTATATCATATTCCTCCTCAGAGCCCAGTTCTTGAGGTTCATTTCGATCGCCAGCTTCGCTCATGGCTTTTCCATTCTTGCCCTCCTTCAATTCCTTCCCGGCCCTAGTTAAGCGGAACTATTTCTTACACCAAAGCATTTCTGAAGCCAACTACTTATCGTGTTTTAACTCATGGACGAGTTCGAGACGGCCCCAATTCCAGTTCCCGATACACCTGTCCCTCTAGAGATCCCCAGCAGCTCGTCTCAACCACTTCAGACTCGTGACACACTCTCTCCCTCGGTTACTGCAACAAATGTCATTGGCACAATCCTCTCGATTCTCCTCTTCGTTTGCATGCGACTTGTTGTGGGCAGAAATTGGAAACAAGTGACTGCGCTGAGACTCTCATCTCATCCCAAGCACCGAAAGAGGTGGGCGCTGTCACTGAACGAAAGCCAAGTGACTGGGCCAGAAAGAATAGCAACGTGCTTTGGTCAATGCATATTGAGGAAGATGAGCTGCAAAACCACAAAAAGTGGAGGGCGAAGACACAGCGCCACAGACTGCGACGAACAACCTACGAACAGGAATCTCCTCCAACCAAGAATATCTCTCGAGCTCGGGCCTTGTCCCAACTTTTCAAACGCAAACACGGTGTACCTGTGCGCCGTCGTCGGCGGATGGTTGAGGATCACTCGCGGGCGTCAGTCAGACAACAATAGGGAGAGAGAAAAGAGACGGGTTGACTGATGGATAATGAACTTGGGAGAGGCGGTTCTTTGGCGGCTGGCAACCGAACTCATGGCTCAGCCACTCCCATGCTGATCTCTTCTTCCTTTCTATAATCGTACAAACAATATTACTCCATGTCTCTTCTCTCCGTTGTCGATTGTTCACGTGATGTTGGTCACGTGCAGCTCGCGATTCTTTGATCCTCGATATCGTTAAGGTCCTCAAATCCTCCCTCCTTTGTCATTTGCCAATCGAACCAGTCTTTCTCGTCGGGTCATCAATATTAGGCAATTCTCCCTCCGAGAAATGCAAGCTAAGTCATTGCCACAAGATCAGGCACATGTAACAGGCCGGTCCGGGTCCTCAAATCTTGTGGATGCCTCGTGGATCGCGCGATCTCTGTCCTCAATGGCACGAATGATGGGATTGGACCTTTTTCCAAGGTCCGATTGCTTGGACCATGCTATATGACAAGACGTCCCCCAGATTGACATGGGATTCACGCAAGTCAACTCACAGAGGCTCTTTGGGATATCCAAGGCTCCAGCAACTCAGAAAATTGAGGTATTTAACCTGAATCCGCTCAACGCTTCCTGCTTCTCCCTTCCTCCTTCATTCTCCATCCTCTTGCGATTGATATCGCAATGCTTCTCAATCCTTCGCACAAGGTCACTCTCAGTGGCCTGCCACCAGACGTCCTGGACGCTTATGTTCGTTACAAAAAAGGCACTCGGGCTCTGGTTACCTGGTTCATCCAATATTCTCCATCACCAAATCGACAGGTCAAGAAGTTGCCCATCAAGGAGCTTGAATCGCTAGCCCAGATAGTGTCGAAGAAACTACGATCTCTCCCTGACATCGTGCACTTTCACTTCCGAGAAACTATCGCAGCGAGGACTCGACTCAGCAAATATTTCCGTCACATTGATGAATCTGCCGATGATGAGGTTACAGTCAATCATGAACATTTCACAACAAGGTATGGATATATGGGCGGAGCCGCCGTCGCCTGAGATCTAACTTGTTTTCCAGCCTCGCCCGAATCTACGACGATCTTTGTGCTTGCTGTGGTCGTCCTGATACCAAGAGTCAGCCGCATTCAGGAAGAAGCCGTTCGTCAAGTCTTTCAGACGGCCTGGTCAATCAGTACAACGGGCTGTCAGTCGAAGAATGCCAAGAATATGAAGACGAAGAAAGTACATCTCCCATCTCACAGGGGTGTCCTGAATGTACTGCTACGTCTCCCCCAAATTGTGGGGGCTCCGGTCTAGACGCTCACTTTGCGGATGATGAACTTGGTACAATGCTCGAAGTGGCGGCGGCCGTGCAGGTATGAGAAGTCCACGGGTCTCAAACAACATGCTAATCAAGACAGCGTATTCAAGGTATCTCTTCGTCTGTCGAACATTGTTGGCATCTCGCCGGCAAAGGTAATCTTTCATTCACGGTGGCCTCTTTCGTCACCAATGTTGCCTTTGCCTCGTTGCGTCAAGTCGGGATCGAATTGCTTGGGCGTGATGAAAACCTCGCTCTGTCGGTGTTGCATCAGATGTTCTGTTCATTCAACCGTTCTGGCACGGTGGAAGCCCCAAGTCCGAATGGAAATAGTGAATCAACTAATCACTTGTTGCTGGATCAGCTGCAGAAAATCGAACAGTGTCTTTTGCATTATCGAGACAGACACCCATCGTCATTGGTCAAAGCTTCTAGTGCATCGTCCACTCAGAAATCGAACGAGTACCTTCAGGGATCTTCCATCCACGATGACACCATTATCCATCATTTCATCAGCAACATTCTTGATCTGGTTACGAGCAAGGCTATTCCCACCACCATCGTCCGAAACAGCACTCCGATATACGCGGACCTGGGTTACTTTGTCACCCATCCCGATGAGCAGACTCAATCCTGGTCCGCCGTCTTGGGACTGAATCTCTTAATAACAAGCTCCATCGCCTATCACAAATCAATCGGGACCTCCAATGCGGGATCGAAATGTCGTCTAGTCGCCCTCAGGCTTGCTCAACAGGCTTCGTCTCAGGTCAAAGCAATGATAAGCGACAAGATATGCTTTCCTTGCCGTTGCAGCCAAACACTGGCCTATCATCTACAAAACCTAGAAGAAGACCTCTATTCCTATGCCCGGTACAAATGCTGGGATTTGTATTTTCAATCGCCCTGGGTCGCTGGAAACCATGCGCTCGAAATTCTCGATCTATGCCACTACTATGGCATCCGCTTGCTGAACTATCGCCACTACGTCGGCGCAGTCCTCCACTCCTACAACGTCCTCAAACAACTCGGCGGGCTGGCAGAAATTCCTATCTTGGAGAAATTATGCGAACAGTTCCGCAGCGTGTTTTTCCCCGGAGGCAATCAACCAGAAGCCAACTTTCGGGCATGTTGGAGCAGGTACATCGGGGCCAGGTTAAAGTTCAACAGCAAAAAGGGCCACAAGAAAAGAAATAGTCGCGATGGTTGGTGCATGGTCGTTCCTCCCCATGCGGCTAGACGGGCTGCTGGACTAAGCCTCGGATTGAGGAATGGCGATGATGAGCAGCAACAAGAGAAACATGACTGTATTCTGTACAGGATCAAGCAGCAAGACTACCATCTCAGCAACGGTCTTTGGAACAGTCTCGATACGTCAGCTTCGCCACAAAGTGAAACGAAGAATTCCAAGAAAGGACGCAGCTCTTCAACGACATCGCGTTCTTTCGAGTCGTCAAAGTCCAAGTCTTCTGACTCTGACACTTACTTTGACCGCCTCCTCCACCTCGCCCACACAGTTCAACGATCAGTCGTATCCACGCCCACTCAATCCGACTCCGACTCCGACTCCGAACCCGACAACTCAGCTCCACCGGCAATTGCTATCGAAGGTGATGAGGTTCCTGACTCTCACACTGATGTCTCTCTCCCCTCAGCGCGCATCAATCTCTTCACCGTCTTCTCCAAATGCGCCCTTGTCGTCTCACGCCTCTCAGATTCCACACACACGTCCGACACCGAAAAAGGAATCAATTGCATCTGTTTCGCCAGCGCGCTTTTGACCGGTGCAGATCGTATCGTCGACAACAAGAAGTGGGGCCGCGTCGATTCGTGGAAGAAAAGTGAGCGCGAATGTGTGAATGAGACCAAGAAGGCCATTAAGGAATTGTTTGAGAGTGTTAAGGAGGAGGAGTGGGTGTGGAATATTTAGTTTGCGCTTCATTAGTGTTAGGTGCTAGCCATCGACCTTGATATTGCCCCCCGTGTAGGTAAGGGGTGTCTGATAGCCCTGACAGTATTGGTAGAAGGATGGTGCAGGATATAGAATATTCCCGACCCCGCACAAAGCCTCGACTTCGATCTCGGGGACGTCGTAGAGGAATGATCACACTCATGGAAAGTGGTTTTGGTGTGATTTGAATCTCAAACAAGAAACTGATGCGATGGAAGGAGAGAAGTAGAACCTTCCTCGACTGTGTTTGCGCCAGTGGGATCAGACTGAGACGGGTCATTTTCTCAAGCGGCCTCCGTCGAAGGCTCATTCTCGATCACCGTAAGCTTTTTCGTCATCCTCATCATTCGAGTTTGTGCCTTGTCTTCGAGTTGTGGCTGAGTTTGCAGAATCCTCTCCTTCGAGGGTCCCTTTCTCCTTGTGATGCACAATCGTCTCCGACGTCACTGCAATCCCAGTGCCTATTCCCCAGGTAACGAACCCGATAACATGATTCATTCTGCGCCGCACTGTTATGTCAGGTTTGAAAAGATGAATGGTGCGTAATTGCAGAGAAAGAACCAGTAAAGAGAACCAGGATCCCTTCGAGTTGATTCAAAACTTCAAGAGGACTGTCAGTATATAGACGCTGCTCCTGTTGCACACAATGGCGGGGAGATCCCTGAGCTTGTCGATCGCATAATTTCTCGAACTCAAATATTTGTGTTCTACCATTGTCGTCGAGCTGAATCCGGTATTGACCGCGAGATAGTATTGGAGGATACCTTGGCCCTGGTTTCCTGAAGGGCTGGCCGTAGGGAAAATCTCCCCAAAGACTAGCCCGACGCCATGTGTGTTAAGCATCATCGCCTCAAAGCTTCAGCTTTTCTTATTTCTCTAACCGAGAAATACTTTGGCTAGAAACACAGCAGGATGAGACCCTCGAAGTTGCCATCAAGCGTAAGTCAAGAGAGAATGGCCTCTGCAGAGAATTGACGGAGTTCCAAAACGTCAATTGACGTCACTAGCTTACAAGATCACCAGATGTTCCCATTTTAAGGCTGGCGAAAATAACAGAGACGCCGCCCCCCTAGCACCTTGGTCAACGCCATTGGACGCGACAAGGAGTATATGGTCTGAACCACCACTTACGTTGTGTGTTTACCTACCACCTAACCACACCTGAGGAGAAGTAACAGAGTACTTATCGACAGACTCAATTTCCTCCTGTCAAAATTACATTCGATCCAACGCAAGTCCTACACAAACTGGGTGCCGACAATCTTTCGAAAACGCAAGACCTGTCTCAATCTCCAAGGCGAAGGTAGGATGAGGGTAGCTCTGAATCCAGCCATTGAAGCTCGGTTGGCGATGAACATGTCAGAACGGCCTGGTCGGTTCGATGCACTTGCCATGTTTCATGGTTCAAAATGTGCTGCATTCCAGGGTGAACTTCACAAGTGTTTGTTGATCTATGCTGCAGGTCGATGATCTGAGTTCGAACAGGAAGAAAGGTGTGGACATCGCGGGGACTATGTACTCTGTCTTCCATACTCTGTAGACATTGAAGCTGTTTAGCATCCGCACGAGATACCAATGAGGACCAATTTGTTGTGCTTTTCACGGGGCGATGCGAGCATGCGAGAATTGAATCGTATGAGAATGATATTTTTTCCTCCCTCCCCCCTTCGTGGAGACATTGGTTCAATTGGGGTAAAGGAAATATGAGTTGAGAATAAGAACGATGGGAGTTGAGATTCCCGCCGAATTTGGAGGCGTTTTTCCCTCGATGCCAAGAACGCCTACCTGGTCTGCCACCCAATTGACTTCCTACTCACGCAGCATCTCTGGGACCGGAAACAGTCACGCCACGGAGCCAACTGTCAACTCCTTGAAAGAATGGGTACCTTCGACCGCACCGGCCCTAACACAGCGCCTCGATGTTGGGCCGAGAGAAGATTGATTGTTTTTCTAACAAGAGAGCAAGACTGAAGGTTGCAAATTGCAACATTGCCAAGCCAGCTTCCTCACGTGATGTCGCCAAGCAAAGAGTCACGTGATTAGCCAACATGTAGGGAGGGCTCCTCCGGATTCCCTCATAATAATGCCTCAGAGAAAGGGGCCTTCTCTAACTTTC